>NW_027508931.1:10182500-11382500 GCF_051911475.1 Siphateles boraxobius | reverse complement strand
TTGGGCGAGCTCTGTGGACCTCCCCCTTCTGCCCGCGAGTCGTCAGGAAAACGGGCCAGCATCAAAACCGCGGCTAGCTTTCTTTACGTTATAAGAAAGCTACTCCGCCCCCGCCCCCCGTGGGCATGCTTCACCGGCGAAATGAGGAAAGAGTGTATTTTTAGTCCCGCCGAGGCCAGACCAATCTCCATTTCTCAAACATTTCTCAGCTCCTCTTAGTTTGAGCGGCTGAAAATGTCAATATTGCTTTAATGAGCCTGTTGTATAACACGCACGCCTGCAAACAAACGCCAACACACACAAAACTGTGATGACGCTCTTTTATGTAGTCGAGCTATTTTAAGTTTATGTCGTTTCCCCCTGTGGCTCAGTGGCGAAACCTAAAGCTATCGCACGGGAGACCCGTGTTCGATCCCAGCGCTCGCAGCAGATAAAATTTAGTCTCGCCGCGGCCAGACTTGCACGGAAACTTTTCGCTCGTTCAGTTCCAAGAAAATGTGACTGTTCCAGTGTATTTTGCAGTAAACAAGCCGGTACCATGGCCCGCTTGCCTGCACACAAATGCCGTTTCCACGGCAACCCAGAAAAATCATATAAGCAATGTATTTTCTGGTATTCCGGCCACAGCCGATGGTGTTACTAGTGTAATAAAAATGCCCACAACCCAGTGCCCACAAACACTACACACTGCATGTGCCACGTTTTCTGTAAAACGAAACCAACACACATACAGTCAGCTAAGACCCACGGTGTTTAAGTCTCGCCACGGCCAGACTCCACCGAAACCTCTCGCTCGTTCAGTTCCAAACAATGTGACTGTTCCAGTGTATTTCGCAGTAAACAAGCCGGTACCACAGCCCGCTTGCCTGCACATTAACGCCATTTTTACGGCGACCCAGATAAATCCCAAAAAAGAGTGTGTTTTCTGGTATTCCGGCCACGGCCGATGGTGTTACCATTCCCACACACAGACACAGCCCGCCACAGTTCAGGGCTAGCACAAATAAAATCGACTAATGCCGATTGGGCAAACGTAGTGAATGTGCCCACGACACAGTGCCCACAAACACTACACGATGCGTGTCCCACGGTTTCTGTAAAAACGAAACCAACACATATTCAGTCAGCGCAAGCCCACGGTGTTTTCAGTGCAGTAAATGTGCCCGCTGTCCCGCGCCCACATTCGCTCACAGACACGCTGAACCCTACGGGGTTTGTCCCGCTCGCTCTCTCTCTACAATCTGTCATAGAGAAATCGAGCGCGACCAGGCTGCCTGCCGTGATCGGCGCGCCCCCCGCCTCGCACACTTTAAACACAGTGTTTATGTCTCAGCACACCGAAGCTCTGCAGCCGCCGCTATGCGGATCTCATTCTGCCTCTAGCTATTCACGCAAATGCGTGGGCAAAGCTTCCCGGGGTATCAGAATGGGTGTTGAACACTATAAAAAGAGGCTATTCGCTACAGTTCGCTCGACGTCCCCGCCGTTACACGGCGCGTGTCGAAACCACGGTAGACAACGAAGTATCTCATCTACTTCGAACCGAAATAGCGAAACTACTGAGCAAAGGGGCCATAGAACCTTTATCTCAGGCTCAGAGCGAAGGGGGTGTATACAGCAGATATTTTCTGGTACCGAAAAAAGACGGGGGTCTCAGACCCATTCTAGATCTGCGACAGTTGAACAAAGCGCTTCTGAAACGCAAGTTCAAAATGCTGACAACCAGCAAAATCCTCGCGCAAGTGCGCCAGGGAGACTGGTTCATGTCAATAGATCTGAAAGACGCCTATTTCCAAATACAGATTGCGTCACGTCACAGGCGATTTTTGAGATTCGCCTTCGAGGGCCAGGCATATCAATACACAGTCCTACCGTTCGGCCTGTCCCCAGCACCCCGCATATTCACGAAGTGCATGGACGCGGCTCTCGCACCCCTGAGACTTCAGGGCATGCGAATTTTGAACTACTTGGACGATTGGTTGACTCTAGCTCGATCACGATCAGAGCTCATAGAACACAAGACCACATTACTCGAACATCTTGAGAATCTGGGTCTCACAGTCAATTGGGCGAAGAGTTCGCTGTCTCCCAGCCAGAAAATTTATTTTCTGGGAACAGTGATAGACTCGCTGCCTATGACAGCAAGTCTGTCGCCGGAGCGGGGACTGGACATACAGCGCGCCGTGAAATCCTTCCGCCGCGGCTCTATAGTCCCGCTCAAACGGTTTCAGAAAATGCTGGGTCTCATGGCCTCAGCATCTTCGGTACTTCAGCTGGGCCTGCTTCGAATGCGCCCACTGCAGTTATGGCTGAAAGCGCGAGTTCCGCCCGGGGCATGGGCCGCTGGTCTGTTGCGCCTCAGGGTCGACAGGAAATGCGTCTCGGCTCTGAAACCTTGGAAAAAAGCCGACTGGTACCAGTCAGGCGTGAGTCTGGGGACTCCCTCGAGTGTGATGGTGGTGTCCACGGACGCCTCCACCTCGGGATGGGGAGCGCTGCTCGAGGGCAGACCGTTCTTTGGCCAGTGATCAGAACGGGAGAAGCTCCTACTCATAAACTGTCTAGAAATGCTGGCAGTAGACAACGCGCTAAGGCGCTTTTGTCCCCAGATAAAAGGCCGCCACGTCTTAGTCCGGTCGGACAACATGTCAGTGGTGGTGTACATAAATCACCAGGGCGGCGTCAGGTCCCGAAAGCCTTTACATGCTGACGAAACGCCTCCTGGACTGGGCTCAGCACAACCTGCTTTCACTGAAAGCAGCGCATGTGTCTGGTCACCTGAATCTGGGACCAGACAGACTGTCCAGAAACAATGTCCCAGCAGGTGAATGGTCGCTGCACCCGCAGACGATCCAACTGCTGTGGGAGACATTCGGCAGAGCGCAGGTGGACCTGTTCGCGTCCCAGGAAAACGCTCACTGTCCGAACTTTTTCTCCAAGAGCAGGGATGCGCTGGCCCATGTATGGCCCCGACGCCCCCTCTATGCTTTTCCCCCCATCTCGCTCCTGCCTCAAGTGCTGGAACGAATCAGGGAAAATGGATGCCCAGTGCTGCTCGTGGCTCCGCTATGGACGAACCAGACTTGGTTCCCAGTCCTATTAACAGCTGACCAGCACTGCCCCGTGGCCGATACCGGTGAGGAGAGACCTCCTCTCTCAGGCAAAGGGCTCGATTTGGCATCCTCGCCCGGAATTATGGTCCCTACATGTGTGGGCCATCAACGGGTACCCAATGACCTCCCGGAGGGAGTGTTAAACACGATCACGCAGGCTAGGGCCCCGTCTACTAGACGGCTCTACTCCTCGAAATGGTCAGTGTTCTCTACCTGGTGTCAAGCTCAGGGCTTTTCACCCGTAGACTGCGGGGTTACAGAAGTGCTCTCCTTCCTTTAGGAGCTGCTGGATAAGGGTAGAACCCCGTCCACGCTCAAAGTATACGTGGCGGCCATAACGGCGTTTGCAAAACTGACGTCTGGCCAGTCACTGGGGAAAAACGACCTAGTCGTGCGATTCCTCAGGGGAGCTCGGAGGCTGAATCCTCCCAGACCTCCCTCAGTCCCTATGTGGGACCTTTCTACGGTTCTGGAAGCCCTGAAAGGTGCCCCATTTGAGCCAATCCATTTGTCAGACATGAAGCACCTGTCTTTCAAAACGGTATTTCTTGTGGCTCTTGCTTCAATGAAGCGCGTGGGGGACTTACAAGCGCTTTCAGTAAGCACGTCCTGTATGGAGTTTGGGCCTAATGACTCAAAAGTCATACTCAAACCAAGGCACGGGTACTTGCCCAAATCCCTCAACACACCGTTCAGGGCCCAGGTTATTTCCCTGTGCGCCCTCCCGGTGAACAATGAGGAGGCGGATGCTAATCTCCTTTGCCCCGTCAGGGCGCTGAGAGCTTATGTGTCCCGCTCGTCTGTCTTCAGGCAGACCGAGCAGCTCTTTGTTTTGTTTGGTGGACGCTCCAAGGGACTGGCCGTATCAAAACAGAGCCTATCCAGATGGATAGTCGATGCCATAGCGCTGGCTTACACTTCTAAGGGCCTGCAGTGTCCTTTGGGTGTCAGAGCGCACTCCACGAGAGGCGTGGCCTCTTCGTGGGCGTGGTCTAGTGGGATTTCCTTGCATGATATCTGTATGGCGACGGGCTGGGCCTCGCCGTCTACATTTATACGGTTCTATAACCTAGAGGTTCCCGCCTTACAGGCCAAGCTGCTGTCGGTCTAGAATTCAGTACTATCTGTCCCGCTGCGCCGGCGCAGAATGCTGAGTTTTGCTTGAGTATCGCTTACTGATCGATAGAACAGCTCCATGGGTGTTGAATAACCCGTACTTTTGCCCAGTTCAGGCTAAACGCGTTCACCCTGTCTGCGGGAAATACTGTTAACATAACTAGCTCCTGTGGGATGCTATTTCATGGGGAATGATGCTTGTAGCCTCTCTTCTCCGACTCTCTGTGAGTCTACGGTGATTATGCACTATATGAGCCCCGGGCTACTGCCCTTGGGACTTTAGTGTGGGATCCCAGTACGCACGGCGTCTTACATTGTGTTCCCCATAGCGTAAGATATTACGCAGTACGAGAGATACTCTCGTAAGAGAACGTACTCGGTTACTAACGTAACCTCGGTTCTCTCTAGAGAGGGAACGAGTACTGCATATCTTGCCGTGCATACAACAGCGCTGGTTCGCTTCAGTGATGAAAATCAGTTTGCATCAGCCTGTCGTGTGTATTTACAGGCCAAGGCCACGCCTATTCTGGCGGGACGTGACGAAATGGGCGCGAAGCGCCCCCATTGGATGTCACGTCACGCAGGGCCTCTCTCAATAGGCTTGCTGCTGTTACCGCAGGGCAGCCAATAGGCGCGCGAGCCGTCTTGCCTATGTCTGCACACTGCCGCACAGCGTTTTACATTAATCAAAATTAAAGGATAATTTTTGGCTTCAATATCTCGTGGAAAAGAGTTTTCCCCATAGCGTAAGATATTACGCAGTACTCGTTCCCTCTCTAGAGAGAACCGAGGTTACGTTAGTAACCGAGTACGTTTTACATGCATTCACAGAAATCAGCTGCTTGAATGAAAATTGCTGATGTTATCGGACAGACGCAAAAAAAAAAAAAAAACTACTGAAACACTCAATTCTCATTGGCTACCCGCCAGTGTGGCAGGTAGATTGACAGTTTCACCCGCCAATTGTAAAATTCACCCGCATTTGCCGCGTGGTCAGGTGTTAATTTCAGGCCCTGTTCAGCACTGTAAGAAATGAAAATGTGCCGTTATTACCTTCAGTGGTTGTTCTTAAATATAAGCCCCAATCCTGAATATGCAGTAATATTTATGCGCTGGTTAATGCCGTCTTATTAACTCTAACTGTAATGTTTGCCTTTCAAAACAAGAATATAATATCATAGTTCGTTAATTAATTTTATAATTTATTTATTTATAACAATATTTTTTATTTAGATTTTCAGTTTACTGCCATTGACAATTCTGATCATTTTTGCATCTTGTCAATCCCTTGCATAATTTTATTTCTATATAGTATATTTGTACATAGTTTGGGTCTATTTTGTACATTATTGTTATTCAGCTATTATGTTTATATATTGTGAATATGTATTTATTTATTACTATCTTGTTGCTGTTTCAGTCCACTGGAAGCTTCTTTTATCACCAAGACAAACATAATGTAAACATACTGTACATGGCAATAAATCTCATTCTGATTCTTTTTTCAGTTTAAAACTTTTAAATAATTTATATAGATGGGGGAATATAGATAGATATAGGGCTTATATAGATGTTTTACAGGATTTAGGACTAAATATTAGCCTCATCAGACAGGTCGGCAAAATTACTATGATACATTGAAAACTATAGTGCATAAAAGTTTATGAAGACATGACTCACTCTAACACATCTCTGTTGAACTGCCTTTTGCTGTTACCCAAGAACTCTCCAATCATCTGTCGGCTCAAACCCTTCCTCTGCAACAGAAAGTGAGCCACCCCAATGGCGGTATCCGGAATAAAGCCCCTAGATATCAAGAACTGAATGCCTTTGTCTGGATTTCTGCAAGAAGATCAAGAAAGATGTAGATTAGTACTAACAAATGATTTTTCTTTTTCTAAAGAAGCTAGAGCTAACACTTTATAATAACTATAATTTAGACAATTAGCTAACATTATATTATATAATGCTATGATATAATATACCTTCATGTACATTTAATATACATTTATTTACATTTATATGTATTTATACTTAAATGTACACTACCTGTTTACCCATTTTTGAAAGAAGTTTCCACAAAAATATTACAAACAAAAAAAATCAACATTGATGATAGTAAGAAATGTTTCTTGAGCATCAAATCATCATATTAGAAAGATTTCTTAAGGATCATGTCACACTGAAGAATGGAGTAATGATGCTGAAAATTGCGTTACAGTAATCAATTACATTTTAAATTAAAGCTGCAAGCAGCGATGAAGAGGGACCTCACAACCCGTGCCGCCGCCACCCGCCGGTTTTAGGAAGACAGAGCACGGTGGGCAGTATGTAATGATAATAAATATAGGAGGACTATGTCAAAGTATTTGTATTTGCCACACTTCCTGCTACCAGCAGGTGGCGCTATTGCTATAACCAAATATGAGCATTGTATGCCTCAGTTACTGCAGGCTGTCTGTGGTTGCCTAGCAACATAGGAACTGCAAGCAATATTGAACTATATGACATATTCATGCACAAATCACCAAAAAGCTGAAATTGGGTGTACATTTGTCAGGCCGCCAAGGGCACACCCTTCGACGAAAACTCAAGATCTTCGGAATTTAACGTCGCAAAGGCCATAAGATTACACTCACCAAATTTGAAGAGGATCCGATCAAAACTGTAGGAGGAGTTTGTTAAAGTACAACGTCTGGAAATGGCAAAAACTACACAAAATCTGAGAGGAAATTCAAAATAGCTGACCTCCTGTTGTGTTTAGGGCTATGCTCCAAGAGACTTTTTTGTAGGTATTGTGTCATTACATGTATGTACCGAATTTCACACCTGTACGTCAAACGTAGAGCCGGGGCAATAATGTAGGGTGCGCTATTGAGCCATTTTGCCCCACACATTTGTCAGGCCGCCGAGCAGCGAGCAGCACACCCTTCGACGAAAACTCAAGATCTTCGCCATTTAACGTCGCAAAGACCTTAAAGGGTTAGTTCGCCCATTTAAGACATGAAGTTGTATGGAATCCTTACCAGCACTATAGTGCATACACACTGACCCACTCTGTAGTCACCTCCCTGGTCAGAGTTCTGGCCGCTGGAAGTTTTTCAATAAAGTACTCCCGGTTAGTTTCCGGGGCCTCAAAACTGTGCGTTTTTACGTGAAAAAATTATTTGCGTTTCAAAGCTTGATTAATTTAACACACAAAAAACACGCCGGTCAAAATTCATACCTCAGTTTTAATCGACACTATTTTCTTTCCATTTCTATCAATCCGCGCTGCTGTCAACGTCAATAGTGCGCACGTTCGATCAGCTGTTGATACCGCGACTCGCTGACAACATGTCTGACTGCGAAACTTCTGATGATGAAACCAATTTTAGCACAATGTCAGACGGAACAGATGAGGGTGAAAGTCATTTTAGCACAACGCCAAGGGATACCTTTATGAACCGGAGTATACCGATGCCGAGCTTGAACAGATGGAGATAACGTTAGAACGGGAAGAGAGAGAGCGAGAGGACAGAGATGAAGTTGTCCAAGTTGATGCTGGGCCCACAGCTGTACCAAGAGCCAGGATGAATGACAAATGGTGAGCACTGCACACACGATAATCCTTGTTTCTGGATAGTTTAGCTCCCGCAGAGTAGCCGATGGCAACCAGCCGTCTCGTAGCTATATCCGAAACAGGAAAACGATGGAATCTGAACGGTGATCCCGGCACATTCTTGTGGTCACAGCCTGGAAATTTACAAGTTCGCACCATTGTTCATTTTCTATTTTTTACGTCGTTTCGTAATCGATTGTGTAAACATATGGAACAGCTGATCGGAACGTGCGCACTGTTGACGTAGACAGCAGCGCGGATTGATAGAAATGGAAAGAAAATAGTGCCCATTAAAACTGAGGTATGAATTTTGACCGGCGTGTTTTTTGTGTGTTAAATTAATCAAGCTTTGAAATGCAAATAATTTTTTCTCGTAAAAACGCACAGTTTTGATGCCCCGGAAACTAACCGGGAGTACTTTCTTGAAAAACTTCCAGCGGCCAGAACTCTGACCAGGGAGGTGACTACAGAGTGGGTCAGTGTGTATACATGCACTATAGTGCTGGTAAGGATTCCATACAACTTCATGTCTTAAATGGGCGAACTAACCCTTTAAGATTACACTCACCAAATTTGAAGAGGATCAGATCAAAACTGTAGGAGGAGTTCGTTAAAGTACAACATCAGGAAATTACGAAAAATGCACAAAATCTAGGAGGAAGTTCAAAATAGCTGACTTCCTGTTGTGTTTAGGGCTATGCTCCAAGAGACTTTTTTATAGGTATTGTGTCATTACATGTATGTACCAAATTTCATACCTGTACGTGAAACGTAGAGCCGGGGCAAAATGTGGGGGCAATAATTTACAGAATTTGCCCCACCCAATTTTGAAAACCATATCACACGTAAATTTTCACCACTTCTGAAGCGTGTGCAAAGTTTCATGAGTTTTCGAGCATGTTCAGGCCCTCTAAAAAGCGATTCTTTTAAGAGAAGAATAATAATAATAAACAGAGCAAAAACAATAGGGTCCTCTCACCATCGGTGCTCGGGCCCTAAATATACTGTATGGGAAGTTATATTCACAGTTATTTTAAATTGTAATAATATTTCATAATACTGTTTTTACTGTATTTTTTAGCAAATAAATGGTGAGCATAAGAGACTTCTTTCAAAAACATATAAACAATCTTATTAATTCCAAACTTTTGACCAATAGTGTACATGAATTGTTAAGCATAATTGAATGATTTTTTGCAGACATATTTTACCATGTTAAAAAACATTCAACAAAATTCTGCAGATTTCTGCCCTTTTAACAGAAGATACACAAACAATCTGCATTCTGTCTGGGTCTGTGAAAGTTCTTATGTTTCCAGGGGGGAAAACCCCTGAAGAGGTTTCTGTGCTTGTGCGCAGGTTCACATATATAAATGTGATAGGAGAGATGTTCATAGCTAAAAACATACAGCATATTTCAGATTACTCTTTCCACATCCAATCACATCATTCTGTTTCAGAGACGCACATGTCCACATGTGCATCACAACGTCTGTATTAGCAGCCCTCAGCCAATAACAGCTGGACTGAGTATCTTATATTTATGTATGTACACTACTAATGAAAAGTTTGGGTCAATAAGAAATTGCTTTCATTCAGCAAGGATGCATTAAAATGATCAAAAGTGACAGTAAAGACCATTATAAAGACATTTCAAAGCATGTAGTGAAAGCAAGGAGTGTGAAATGAAAAACTTGGGAGTGGACATTGCTTCATTATAAGTTGATTTTAAAGGAAAAAACAAGCCATATGGCCTTTTTGAATGGACACCAGTGAAAGCTTCTGTTTTCTTTGTGCTATTGCATTGAGATGTTCATTTATAATAATACTGATATTTCCTTCTCATTCTCTCTTTATATTTGTCTGTTTCTTGATTTCTTTAGCATCAGACTCCAAGATGACAAAACTGTAACGTGCATTATTTCCACCACTCCGAACATCTTCTCAGGTCACATGCAAACACACACAGACACGCACACACACACACACACACACACAAACACACACACACACACACACACACACACACAGAAGCATCACCCCAAACATGCTACGTTGCCCTTACTCATTGTGAGTGAATAGCTGAAAAAAAATACAATTCCTGTATACATCTTGACAGAAACCTTGTAAAAACAACATTGTCTCTTGGTCACACAGCCTGAGTAAAACCGTGAGTGTAGATCACCTGGTTACCATGGTAACCGTGGCACTACTCAAGCATGTCAAAGTGAATCTGATCTGAGATTTCAATTGAGTGCTGATGCACTCTGAATCCTCTGGGGATTGGCTTTATTCCCTCTCTCTCTCTCTCTCTCTCTCTCTCTCTCTCTCTCTCTCTCTCTCTCTGTGTGTGTGTGTGTTTGTCTGAAAGAGCAACACACACAAAATGGAGCAGAGAAAGAGCTTCACAATCACCCCTGAGGGAGTGTAATATAGTCTTCTTGAGTATGTCTGTATGTATACATGTGCAAGTGTGTGTGTATTTGTCAGTGTGTATCAGCAGGCATAATGAAAATGCACTCAACTCTTTAGTCATGGGCAAACTGACCCGGCAAACAAAAGCTCTTTTGTGAAATCATATTTTTATTTACAGCAAATGTACCTGCCAATAAATTCTATTGTTTTTAAATTAGACTAAGTTAGATTAAATTAGATTAAGTGGCTTACCGTCTGGCTAAAGCGCACATCACTATGACTGTTGCTCATTTTTTGGATTAGTATTTGGAACAAATCTATCAAATTGTTATTTGTTCGCAAGGCTTATAAACCTTTAAACTGTAAACTTTTTTTTCAATACTTTCAAATAAGACTTTGAAAAGCTAAAATTGATAATTTACTATGAAAAACTTTGCTTTTCTAGTTAAATATTATAGTTATATGAATTTATATGAATTACTAAAATAACACTGAATTTTTGTAGGTTTTACTGTCTTTGTGGGGACATCTGAGCTTTACAAACTGCAAAACAAGTAACACACACTAAAAAGGCCACTTTAAATGGAAAGATTTATCTTTAACCTTTGTACTCACACATTGAAGAGGTTGAGTCCAATACGGTAAAGGCGTTTACGTGCGATATCCGTCGACAGCGTCCCGCAGGGTGTGTCCTGGCAGTGTGGGCGGGGCAGAGACAGAATCATCGTCTCGCACGCTGATGTCGAGGTGCTGCTGCTACTGACAGGCTCTGAGCTGTTTTCCGCCGTCTCGGGTGCAGTCTGATTGGTCTGTTTCCTAGCCAGGTCCGCCTCTGCTGTCGGTACTGCATCCGATCTGGTTGGCTGTTGGTTCTCTTTCTCTTCCTCGCTGGGTGGCGGAGGTGGAAACTCAGGCATCTCCGTGCCCGACGAAACCGACTGGCCTGCGATCTTTCCCCCCATTTGGGCTTCAGAGCCAGTCTCCTTGGATATGCCGTTACCAAGGGAAACTGACTCCAGCATGGAGGAGGAGGAGGAGAGGCGAAAGTTGTGGTTATCAATTTGAACAGTCACATCCCTGAAAGCCATCATGAGTTTACTGGCGCTGCGGGGTATGTTCTCCCCACAGCCGCCCGGTGGGGTCTCCTGTAGGGTATTGGGGTCCATCAGGAGCCCCTCGGGATGGGATCCAGAGGGAGGGGCCGATGAGGACTTCTCTCCTTCCCCGTCTCGAATAGAACTCCAGCCGCTCAAAGCCTCATCAATAGACCGTGCTAATGTCTGAACCTGGCAGGGAGAATGGAACAGAATAGAATAGAATAGAATAGAATGGAATGGAATAGAACAGAACAGAACAAATTTAAATAAAATAGAACAGAATACAACATATTTGAATTTAATGAAGTAGAACTGAATATAATATAACCTAATACAACCGAATAGAAAAACATTTGAATTGAAGACAATGAAATACTATAGAATAGAATGGAACGGAATACAATAGAACAGAATGCAACAAAACAAACAAACAGAGGAGAAAGAACAAATGCAATAGAATCAAACAATAAAATAGTATGAATAGAACAGAATAGTATGTGTACTTGAACTACAGTAAAGCCCAATTTATACTCCTGCGTCGAACTCACGTCGTAGGCTGTGCGTAGCGCACGTACCCTTCGGCGTACTCTGACATGTACCTCTCCAAAAATGTAACAACGCGTCAAATCTACGCGGACGCGAGCCCTGTGATTGGTCTGCTAGAACCCCCTCGGGTTTCACAGGTCCCCTTTGCATGTGAAATTGCGCGTCAACGCAGACAACGACGCATAAGTATAAATGAAAACCAATGCATAGTGTAGAGGCTCCGGTGTAGGTCTGACGCAGAAGTATAAATCAGCCTTAAATAGGCTGAACTGATTGCACAGAATTCATGCTGTATCATCATGTGTATTAATAGTGTAACTGTACCTGTTCGGTGAATGTGTCCTCCAGGTGTGTGAGTGTGGTTGTTGTGGCCACTGGCAGTGACGTGGAGTGTGTGAGCGGGATGCCCATGAGTGAACATCCTTCCATCAGCGCCCGTTCAGCAGAGAAACTTTCCCTCTGCACCCGGACCCTGCGCACTGACATACGCCGCGGGATCCCACTCTCCAGAACTGAGTTACGAATCTTCTGGAAGTTCTTGCTGAGCTGGTACTGGCGAAACGCCATCTGAATCTTACAGGCCGCACGCCGGGAAATCAAAGGACCACCGTACTTTTGCTCCAGCTCCTCTATCTACGGACAGATAGATAGACAGACAGACAGACAGATAGATAGATAGATAGATAGATAGATAGATAGATAGATAGATAGATAGATAGATAGATAGATAGATAGATAGATAGATAGATAGATAGATAGATAGATAGATAGATAGATAGATAGATAGATGGATAGATAGATAGATAGAAAATAAATTATTAACTCAAATTGATCTCTAAATTAATCTCTAACAGTCAATTTCACATGCACAAATGCCTGTCCGTTGGGGCTTACCTGATTTTGTTTGAGATCAGGAGAGAGCTCATATTCTGGAGGATGTGAGCAGGGGAGCACGTCAGGCTGACCCTCTTTTTTGTCATCTTTCTGTTCCTCTCCTGCAGCAGGAATCGAGCTGAGGATTCGAATGACAAGTGAGAAGTGGCTGACCCAGATTTGCTGTTTTTTAATCTAGACTGATCAGACCCAGTGTGCATTCAGGACTAATTAACTCTGCTTAATTACTACATGAGCGGTTTCACGGGTTTCAAATTCAACGCAGTCTTTGTGGAAAATGAGGTAATCAAGTGAAGGTTTTAGATCATCGTTTAATTATAAGAAACAGTACACTAAATGCAATAGCAAAATTTGAATTGTAATAAAATAAAATTCAGTTTTGTATTTTAAACTATTCATTGAATACATTTTATTTTATTTAAATTGTATATTTAAAACATATCACAAAGTGTATAAAACACTGCTTCTGCAAAAAATAATAATTTAACAATGCATAGGTTTCATATAAATCCCCAAAACCAAAGACTGAATCAAACCAAATCTCAAAGTTTAACAGAACTCTCTACACTATCTTACGTAAGCCCATACATGAGAAAGCCATTTTTCTCTCATGTTGAGCTCATGAAAAGCATCTCTGAGTGGAAAGCGGATGTTTAAATCATGAGAGATGTCACAAAGTACGTTTCTTCTGCTTAACAACACAGCTCAACCCCATTTCCATTTTCTCTAGTTTCTCTCTCGGTGTAGACATGGGTTTACAACACACACACTAGCACACTGCAGACTGCATTCACTGTCAGCACATTAGCTGCTACCCCGGAGTAAAGGCCACTTAAGCTCTGTAATACACAAGGGGCAGAGAGCAGTGGTTTCCATCTTTCATGCACCAAGTGCTGTTTAACTCTGAGGAACGAGAACAAATGCAGCTGAACCTTAAATGTGAGTGAGAGTGAGAACAGACACCAATCCACATGGTCAGTACAGATCATTAAGTTTCTACACTATTGATCTGAGGACCCAATCTGAAATGTGATATCACTCATTATGTGAGAGAACGTACGAAGTGATGCAGGTAGCAAAGAGTTTGATGTAATTTCCTGTGATATGACTCAAATAAATATGCTTTCTCTTTCAAGCTGTTTAAAAAACAGATTGAGCATGACTACAAGTTTAAACATCAAGCAGAAACCCAGGCTGTCGATTCCTGCAAATAAGAGGTGAGAAGCTAATGCATGCTTATATTTTCCCTTTTGTTCCATTTTCTCAGTAACCCTCTTTACTATAATTTGGAGAAAATTAAAGCTGCTCTCTACGGTTCATCAATAATATCTGTAAACTTCATTACTGGTGCTTGCTCAGGCTTAGGATTAGTGATTTAAACAAACTTCTAACCCTAAGCATTAAACTTTAGTTTACCACTGAACCTGGACCATTTGTGCAACAGGCAAAAATGATGTCACCAACTCACGTCCCAAAAACTACATAAAAACATGCTAAAAAAAAGTGGCAAAGTGCCAACAGTTTTTGAACACCCAAGCATGTTTCCTCAACACTGTAATTCATGTAATTTTTTGTAAAAATTCTAATGTAAAAACAATGCTTAACTATAGGCTGTTACCTCATTATATACACACTCACTGAAAGAAAAAAATATCGCTGGCACCAGCCGCTCGTAAGTTCTTTCTTAAATTGGAACGTAAAGTCCACACTAGAGGCTTAGTAACTACTAGCTAGTTTGTAACTAACTCTGCACTATATTCCGTTGCACCATTTGTTTGTAAGGTAGAACGTAGCTAGTAGGTCGTAAACTCTCCGTAAAGTAATGCATAGTCGCATAATATGACGTTTAGCCTCAATGAACCAATAGCAGCCTTCAGACACTTGAGCAGAAGTTGTGTTGAATTGCCGTGCATTTCAGTTTATCCTTCATTCGAACTTCTTGTCCCTCACGTTACTAACGGTAAAAATAAGTTTCCATTAAATACGATACTTGATCATGAATAACATAAGTGTTTTTATATGTAAATAACATTCAGAAGCTGTATTTGAAATGAAATTAATAAGGATCCATAAATAAATATTGATACAAAAAACATAAGACATTACGTTTATTGATTATGACTGATATTTGACATGCACAACATGGACCGATGCACACAACCGCGCTGTTTAGGACGGGTTGGTGTTAAAGAGCCGCTAACAAAGTTATCTTTTCACATAATGTTCTCTCTCTTAAAATGTAAGTAAGTGTAAATGTCAGCATTATCATAGATGTCTAAAGAATTGAAGTCTGTCAGGTAAAAGAAGAGCTTATTGATGCAGTTCAGTCTGTCTGATATTTTATTCCAACCGTTACTCCTGATCGGAGGCTGCCGTAAATATTTAGTTGGAACGTAGAGTTACGTTTAAACTAAGTTTAATGGTGCAACGTAAAAATATTCAGTAGTCCTGTAGGGTCTGGACCCATCAGACACACACTAATTATTCATTATATACAAAGGTTTATGAAACTCCAAAACTAACATCCCAAATGACAGGAACACAGAAAGGCAGGAACAATGGGGAAGGCAGAAACCCTCTTTAAAACAGACTTTGCTGCATTAATCATAGACTAACTGATCTATAAATGAACATGCATAAAACTGTGAAAGAAACAGTGTAAATGGTTTACTGTCTTGTGTACTATTATGTATATATATTATGGAATGTACCTTGGTATACAACCAACTAATGATCAATGTAACCTCACCTGTATCATGCCTCCTACCTAATCAATCCTTATTTAATGACTCACACTTTAATCTACAGCACCTTCTTCTAGAATGCAGTGTGGATGTGTTATATCTATCTGAGCATTAATGAAGGTATAACCACGCTTGGGACAAAGACTCGTAAATTAACTAGAGCAACCTTCCCATTCGGACATTTCACTTTGCTTATTGGTCCAGTCAACCCTTAGGGGTTGGATCTTTCTCAGGCTTTATTAGAGACACTGCAACACTGTTTCTGGTGATACTGGGGAACCCCCTCCCCCTCCACGGGGGCCCCAGGGCTCAGCAGGCCTTGATCCAACCAGATATGGGCTCACGCAGGAGAGAGAAGACTCTCTCACAAAGAACCAAGGACAATCTCAGGAGTTTTGGAACACAGCCCCAACCAACAACGACTCCAATCACCCACTCTTCCGACTTCCTCACTTCTCCTGGGTGCTCGGCGTGGCCTCAACAGGGCCCCAGGCCTTGACCAAACCTAGCGATGTGCTCCTGGAGAAAGAACAACTTCCACTTGCCACTGCCGGAACCCTCAACAACTTCAATTTTCCACAACTTCAAGAATTGTTCCCACTACAAATGCAAGTATTCAATTCAATGAAATGTGAAAATGAAATGCTGTTGGTTCTTCTCATAGTTAGATGGATCTTCTCCATCGTTACATCATTCCATCTCTCACTCCTTTTTCATACACCTGTATTTATGTATGTTTGTTTAGTTTATTCATGTTTATGATTTAGTTAATAAAACTTATGCACTTTATGTATTTGGTTCTGATTTACTGCTTGCAGCAAAGTCTCTTTTATGATCTTGATGTTGCTACATGCTCAAAGCGCTGTACATGCTAAGAAATAATTATCCTTCTGTGGCCATGGAAGATACCCTTTTCTTAGAATAAATTAATAATCAAAAGAGTTCGTTGGACGAACTGAGTATTTGATTGCAATATTAATTTAGCCATGTCCAGTTTATCCAATTAACTGACCCAAATATTCATAATTAATCATAACAAGTTATTACTCATTATTAATATTTCCCCTCGGAGCTGACTCGTTACAGTTCGTAAGTTGTAACTTAGTGCCCATTTACGTCAAAACTAGGCTAAGTTGTAACTTACGCACAGCTGGTGCAACCGGCCCCTGGTGAGTAAGAGGAGGAGCAGGGCCCGGAAGCACCCCATAAGCAGCCCAGAGCCTCCATATGGTACAAACTGTCCCCCCAGTCATACAGCCCAAGACGAGGAGGATCAGGTGGCCTCAAGCATGTAAAACAGCCGAGTGGCAGATGTTTGATGAGGATGTGGATAAGGTGCTGGAAGCAACGGCCAAAGGTGGTGTGGAGAGGACGCTGCAAACTATGATGACCATCATAGTGAACGTGGTGGTTGAGAGGTTTGGTGTGGAGTAGGTTAGAGGAGTAACTTAGCCGAACACCAAAAACCAGAGGGCAGTCAAAATCCATAACATCAGAATAGAGCTGAAAATCCTAAAGAAGTAGTACAAGGAAGCTGGTGAAGAGGAGCGCGGGTCACTGGCAGAGCTGCGCTGTATCTTAAGGAAGAAGCTTGTTACACTGCGCAGAGCCGAGCTACACAGGAGGCAGTGAAGGGAGAGGGCTAGGAGGAGAGCAGCCTTTATTAGAAACCCATTCGAGTTCACCAAGCAGCTACTCGGGCAGAAAAAGGTGGACGCCTAGTCTCTTCGAAAGGGAAAACAACCATCTGCTTTCAAATACCTTTAGCGACCCCTCCAGAGAACAAGAGTTGGGGCAGTGTGATGCCTTGATAACACCACCAGAGCCTGTAGAGGCATTTGACCTGAGGGAGCCCCTCCTGAAAGAAGTACAGGAAGTGGTAAGGAAGGCAAGGTCTAGGTCTGCACCAGGACCAAGCGGAACATCGAACAAGGTGTATAAGTACTGCCCTAAGCTGCTACATCGGATGTGGAGGATCCTAAGAGTCATTTGGAGGAAAGGAAAAACTCTAAAACAGTGGCGGTGTGCAGAGGGAGTGTGGATCCCAAAAGAAGAAGACTCCAAGACCATCAGCCACTCCAGAATCATCTCGCTTTTAAGTATTGAAGGAAAGATCTTCTTCAGCATAATTGCGAAGCGGTTGGGAGAGTTTTTCCTCAAAAATGGATACATAGACTCCTCTGTGCAGAAAGGCGGCATACCAGGTGTTCGAGGCTGCCTAGAGCACACAGGCGTGGTTACACAGCTCCTCAGAGAAGCAAAGGAGAATAGGGGTTATCTGGTGGTGCTGTGGTTAGACCTTGCCAATGCCTATGGCTCTATCCCCCACAAACTGGTACAGGAGGCTCTGGAGAGGCACCATGTTCCTGCCATAGTTAGAGACCTTATCCAGGATTACTACAGTTATTTCAAGCTGAGAGTCTCATCTGGGTCAACAACATCAGAGTGGCACAGGCTGGAGTTGGGAATCCTTACAGGCTGCACCATTTCAGTGATCCTGTTCGATCTGGCAATGAACATGTTGGTGAAAACTGCTGAACCGGAACTGGAATGCGGCAACCACCAAACCGTGTCTTTATGAATGGCCTCACAGTGACAATGGAGTTAGTGTCTGGAGGCAGATGAATCCTGAAGGGTCTGGAGGCCAGGATGTCATTCAAGCAACCAAATCCAGATCTTTAGTGCTAAAGAAGGGCAGGATGGTTGAGAAGTTTTGTTTTATCATCTCAGGAACTCAAACCTGACCCTGTCTGAAAAAACAGTAAAAAGCCTGGGAAAGATCTTCGACAGCAGCCTCAGGGATACAACATCCATCAAAAACACTTACGAGGAGCTGGAGAGCTGGCTGAAGAATGTCAACAAAACTGGGTTCCCTGGAAAAATTTAAGGCATGGGTGTACCAACAAGGGATTCTGCCAAGGATACTGTGGCCTCTGCTTCAGTATTGAGATTTCAATTTCCACCATCTCACAACCAGAAAGGAGAGTCAGCCGCTACCTAAGGAGATGGCTGGGTTTCTTGAGGAGCTTAAGCAGCATCGTCCTTTATGGAAACACCTGCAAGCTGCAGCTCCCGCTAAAATCCATCGAAGAGGAGTTCAAGGTCTTGAGAGCAAGAGAGGTGCTACAGCTCCGTGAGTCTAGTACTCCAAAGTCTCCGGGGCAGGAGTAGAGGTCAAGACGTGGAGGAAATGGAGGGCTGAGGCAGCAGTAGACGGTAGTCACGGCTGCGCTATGGTGTCCTAGTGGGAGCAGTGGCCAGAGGAAGGGCTGGGCAAGGAACCTTTCAAGGGCCCCGGTTTGACAAGGCTCGGGGGAAGGAGCGGAGGCAGCTAGTTCAAAGCGAGGTGAGGGCGGCGGTGGAGGAGGAGAGGTCCAGCAAAGCAGTGGAAATGGCACGTCAGGGTGCCTGGACTAGATGGGACTAGGACTAGATGGGCCTCCCCTGTGGGGAGGAAGATCACGCCCTCCAAGCAAACCATCAGCTTCATCAGCCAGAAAAATCTTCCAAGATAACATCAGGGCTTCTGAACACTGCACAGGATTGGCAGCTGAAAGTGGACTTGGGCAGACAGGCTAAGTTCCCCCAGCATGTCGTCGAGACCACTCTGAGGCCTGACATTGTCTTATCTGTATCTGAGGCAACAAAGAACCTGGTCATGTTGGAGCTCACTGTGCCATGGGAAGACCAAATGGAGGAAGCCTTTGAGAGGAAGAGGGAGAAATATGATGGCTTCGTCAGCGACTGCCACAACCAAGGCAGGAAGGCAAGGTGCTTACCTGTGGAGGTGGTGTGCAGAGGCTTTGCAGGGAAGTCCCTCGGGCCTACACTGCACTCAGCATCACAGGTGAGAGAAGGAGAAGGGCTATTGGCAATAGCACAGAGGCTGCAGAGAAGGCTTCGAGGTGGCTCTGGATCAAAAGAACAGATCCGTGGTTAAATGCTGCTAGGGCAGAGGCTGAGCCCTGATCAACCTCAGCTGGGTCGCCTGAAGGAGGGTGTCTGATGTTTCGAAAGACCCGAAACACCCGATGAGATCAGGAACATCACTGATGATGTGCCCTAGTTTAGCATCAGAAGATGTATCATTTCAACAATTGAGTCTTGACAACAGGTTTGAGCAGTCGTTGCCGCTTTGGCTGCTGACGCTGTGCTTATGTACATACTGATATGTCTTTGTGCCATTATGTTGCCCTGTATCCTTCAGTGCAACTGGCTATTCTGATCTAACTACATATATTCACAGTTGTCATCGCTACTGCTGCTGATGCTGTGCTTATGTACATACTGATATGTGTTTATGCTGTTATGTTGCCCTGTATTCTTCAGTGCAACTGGCTATTAGGATCTAACTGCGTATATTCACAGTTGTCGTCGCTACGCCCGCTGACGCTGTGCTTATGTATATACTGATTTGTGATTATGCTGTTGTGCTGTTATGCTGCTCTGTATTGTTCAATACAGTCTAAGATTCTAGCTGATATGCAATTCTGGTGTACTTGAGCTGAGCAGCTCATTGGTTTGGCCCTGCCTATCAGCTGTGAGCACTCCAAGAGCAGTGACGCTATTGGCTGTTGTTCTACTCTGTGATTGGTGTAAATGGTGCCAGGACATTGACGTTGACCTGGTGATTCCCCCCGTGTCGGATTTTTGGCGCTTCCTCCAGCACAGACTGCAAAATAATGTGAGTGCACCCACGCAGAAGGAATACGTGGCCGCTACTGCTTCGTATCGTTCCCCAGTTACGGGCAATCGATCGGAAGGCATGCTCTGGTGGTCAGATTCTCTGGGTAGCGTGTCCTCCCAGAGTGGGGAGGGATCTAACTCTAGCTTTGAGGGCTCATTCTCTACCGCCTTTCGAGCTCTTAGTTTCGATTGCTATTAAGGAGCTTTCCCTGAAACCCCCCCCCCCCCAAAAAACGGCTCTGCTCCATGCCCTTGTTTCAGCTAAGCGCATTGTAGACTTACACGTGTTCTCATGGACGGTGATATTATCTGTTTCGGACCCAGCGACTGCAGTGTTACTCTCCGGCCGAGACGGGCTACCTGCCTAAAGCACAGGATGTTTTTCTGCCCGCTTATTTTCTGAGGTCTCATGCTGGCGTAACGCTGACGCTCAAAGCACTGTTTGCCCTGTCAGGGTTTTGCGGATGTATGGGAATCGCGTGGCTGCCTTCTTCAGTCGGGCCAGCTTTTCTTGTGCTTGGTTGCTGTACTAAGGAAATAGTAAACTGTCTCAAAACAGAGACTTTCTCACTGGATTGTGGACACTGTCGCGCTGGCATACGCATGACAGGGGAAGGTTGTCCCCCCTAACATATGAGCTCATTCGATGAGGGCTATTGCCTCTTCGTGGGCCTGGTCTAGAGGAAAGTCTTCCAGGATTTATGTTTTGCTGCTGGCTGGTCTTCTCAGAACACCTTCGCCAGATTTTACAAGCTGGATGTACCGCCTGTGGCGTCTCAAGTGCTTTCGGTGAGATAAAATCCTTACTCATGTATTGTGAACTGTTCTAGTTGTACGCAGTGGTTACTGCTATGCTGTTGACTCGGTGTATATGGCTACTAGTGTTTAATACAGTTGTTACTGCTAACACCGTTGACACTGTGTTTACTTGTATTAATAAATACAAATACTAATATTAACAAATATGGTTTGTTAATTTAAGTAGTATTCTTTTTCATACTTTCATGCTTGAGTGTTTATTGTGTTGTGCTTGCCCTGGATCAGTGCAGCCTTCGCTTTCATTGCGTTTGTATATGCAACTTTGATAGGGTCAGGGATGATGTCTTACTGGTCTAGTTCCGCCTATCAGATCTCTTCCGTGACTGGTGTAGCTTGGCCCCGTTTTCCCCGGGCTTATCTTCACTACTCTCATACTACTATCTATTGTAACCTCGGTTCCCTGAGAGGTGGGAACGAGACATTGCGTTAGCCGCCGTGTCCGCTGTTCAAAGAGCTGTGCAGCGTTCAGTCGTGATTCTGACGCAATTGTCACGCCCACGCATTTTATACTGTCCGCGAGCCTGTCAGTATTTGCATACTTCGCAACAATTGGCCAGCTGTTCCAAGCTGGCATTAGCCCATAAGATTTTAACAAAAGTAGAGAAGGGAGGAATTTCCTCCAGCGTAGCTACACAATGTCTCGTTCCCGCCTATAATAAAATATGCAGTCAACAAAGCTCAGATGGTTTGAAGTTCCCAAAATAGTGCAGACCTGCCACATTCACACATGCACATCACAAACACATACACACACACACACACACAGCCTCTCTCTCCACCTGAGTGACGATGCTTATCCATGCCGAGAGTTTTCCAGTCTATCAGACAAAGGATGGACCAGGGTTAAGCTACACATGCAGCATGCACTAACTCTCTTTCTCGCACACACACATGCATGTACATTCCATTGCCTTGAATCCCATCACCCAGAATGCCTCAGGCCAAGAGATCAGGGACCGCAAACAGAAAACCACTACCATTTAAAAGATGGAATACTAAACTGATGCAGACAGCTATGGTAAACAAGTATATTCACACTCTCCTTACTGCTTACTTTTACTGTTGCTCATATTGCACATTTTGCTTGCCATGTAGAAAGTGTAGCTCTCTTCTGATTGGCTTGTTACAGAAGGTGTCATCCTCACCTGGAGCAGGTTTTGGAATCTCCCTCTGGGGCCTCTGGTGCTGGACAGCAGAACTGGTGCAAGACGGTCTGACTCCTGAAAATGTTCAAATCCACATTATGGCAATTAATACTATTATTTACATGTCATTTCATTTGTCTTCCTCAAGTACTTATATTAGTTTAGTGTGATGGTAACTAGTTTTGTTCTGAACTAGTCTTGCTTCAGAATCCAGATTTTTGGGCCTTAAAGGAGTTGTTCACTTTAAAATGAAAATTAGCCCATGATTTACTCACCCTCAAGCCATCCTAGGTGTATATGACTTTCTTCTTTCAGATTAATACAATCAGAGTTATATTAAACACCCTGACGCTCAGAGCTTTATAATGGCAGTGGATTGCAACCATCAGTTTGAAGCTCAAAAAAGTGCATTCATCCATCATAAAAGAACTTCACACGGCTCCGGGGGTTTAATAAAGGCCTTCTGAAGTGAAGCGATGAGTTTGTGTATGTAATATATTAATATTTAAAACGGTGTAAACTATAGCTTCTGGCCAAACGACTTGTGACGTCGAACGTAGCATAGTGCGTCATGGCGTAGCGTAAATTCCAGCAGTAGCCATGTTGCATTACTTGCATAAGTTGTGCTTTACCCTTAAGTCGAATCCGTATGTTGTTTGGCCGGAAGCTAGTTATTTTACTTTAAAAAGTTTTTAAAATTAATATTTTTCATACACATACTGTTATAAGTTTATAACCTTAGCATTGTTAGCGCCATACTCTTCTACTTGAGCTACAGGAAATAGCAACCAAAATGACAGCCAGACATTCACTGCAGAAAACATATTATAGTTGGCCCAAACCATGTCCTTGATGCAAGTGAGCCTGTATTTAATGTAGTCTGTCTGAGTTACACCAGATAACTCATATATTATATAACTCATATATTATATCACTTTTACCTTATAAATGGTTATTTGCTCTTACAGGCATCTACAACTCTATCAGAACAGACCTGCATTTGATAACCACTTGCCTTCTTGATGCTAAACAACAAACTTAATTGAATTTTGAAATGAAATGTTCACAAAGCAAGGGTATACAATTCTTTCGGAATCCCCAACTACTTCCTGTTTGCTGTTTCTGTGAGTCTTGTTTGAGCCCTCCATTGTTGACAGCACATCAAATATGTTTACTTCCCACTTGAGCAAAACATGAGAATGTGCTATTAATATAATTACATTTGCATATCACTTCCTTACACTCCTGCTATTGTGGTTATTATGTAATATGCATTATCAATGCAATATTCTGTTGTGCATGTAAAATTCCCAGCTGCTTTCTTGGGTTTTTTAAAAAGTGCACGCTACATTTTTGTTCCACGGAAGAAAGAAAATGACATGAGGGTTAGTAAATGATGGTAGAATTGTCTATCGCAAACAGTCCATCTTCACTCGCTAATAAAGATGCAACCGTCTCAAAATATACCTGTCATAACCAGACACGCTAATGATAGCAATGTGAGATTACCTTTAATGAGCTGCGTGCATGAGCATAATTCGGCCTTAAAACTCATTAGCAATAAGAGTATCACACTTCCAGTACAACTATATGTATTCTGTCATAAACACACAGCAAGGTAACATACTCTCACACTCAAGTGTTTTTTACCCTAAAGGAACGATAATGCTACAATTAAACAAATCAGAGCAGAATGTATCATTCCAGTATTGCTCGAGGGGTTAACACACACACACACACACACACACACAGGGAATACTCTACAAAGGTAGCGTGGGATGTGCACTGAAGCAGATGAGCAGCCCTAATAGATGACACACACACACACACACACACAGTCTCTCAATCTTTCTCTCTCTTACTGTGGATTAGATTCCAGCTGGCGGATCAAATTCACATACACTATGGGAATGTCACTTAAAGCCTCACTTTATGTATAAATATGTGTGTGCATGGCTGCGCGCATGTAGATCTCTGGCAATAAAGTGTTTTTAAGTGCTTTTTAAAATGCATTCTTGCAGCAAAATAATCAGACGTGCATTAAAAACCTCCTTCTCGAAACCTTTTGCCCTGGTAAGAGTGAATGTACTGAACTATTGCTATAATCGTTTTTCTTCCATTTTAGAGTGTGCGGTTATTTAAAGACTGGACATAGCAGTGCACACACACACACACATTCACTCGCTCGCATATATATAAGAACTGATTACACACCCACATGATCTTAAAAACAGAACGCTAAAAGGTTTTATAAATGCAAATCGTCATTCGTTTTATGATCAATGAATTATTAATGTGCAATTGCATATTCACTGTGGCCTGCATAGTGAAATTCCTCTGTTATGTAATCATGTTGGCGCATCTAATCTGCCTCAACATCTCAACAATCTCGTGTTTTCCTAAAGAAAGAGTGATTTGAGAAACTGTGGTATGAGAACTCACTCAGATGTCCGTGGGAGTCCCACAGCTCGGCACATGCTGGCAGGTGTCTGTGGGACCAGGGACCTACAGCAAGGGTTCTGAGCGTCATCATCATCTTCATCAGCAGAGTCCGGACTGGTATTGCTGGGTCCAGCAGGCACAAGCTGCATGTCCAGAGGAGAATGGTGCTGCTGAGTTTGAACCGGGGGTGTCCCGGCTCTGCTGGTTCGGGGCAGGCTGGAGGTGCGGGGGGGCGGAGGCGGGTGATAGCGGGGAGGGTGCCGGTGATGGCTGCTGCTGGAGTCCCGGAGCTGCCGGTTCTCACCCGCTAGATCCTCCAGCCGGCGCTCGAGTATGTCTATCCGGTATCGCTGGGTTTGGATCAGACTCTGTTGATTCTGCACGATGGCGGTGAGCTCCTTCAGATAGAGCACCGCCTGCAGAGGGTTTTCCAGGAGGCTTGACATCCCGTGCGACGCTCCTCTTAAAAAAGCCGAGCAATAATGTGATCCAAGCAGGGTGCCTTGGCGTCAGTAGGCTCCTCCTGATGTACGGGTTGATATTTAAATGGCTGGACTGAGAGAGAGAAAGAGAGACAGAAAGAGCGCGAGACCCCCTCCTCCGCCTCCACATTCGTGTCCAGACCGCGCATGAAGGGATGCGCGGAGTGTTGCTGATGTGAGGATGTCCAAACACAGGATTGAAGGGGGCGTGCCCGGAATCGCGAGTGACGTCAGGGGGCACGTAATGAGGCGCAATAACAGAGTTTGTTTTCCTTCTGATCATAAAGCAACTCTTATCCAATCCCCTCTATCTTCAGTTCTCTCTTCTTCAAGACTTATTAGCAGCTTAACTCTTCTTTGCTTAAGCATGATCAATTAAGGGAAAACATTAGATTTTTGATTGAATATTACTGGATCAAAGCACAAAAGGAAAATAAATACGGCCTCAGTTGGGAATTTCTTAAACATGAAATTAGCAAGTGTGCTAGGAATTTTGGCAGACTTCTAGCTAAACGTAAAAGATGTGAAGAGGAGAGACTGTCATTTACAAATAATGACTCTCTCTGGGAAAATGCAGGATGGTTTGTCAGAAGCTGAATTGGCAGAATTTGTTGATCTGCTAACTCTATAAGAATAAGGCAGAGCGTACTTTTATTCGCTCTAGAAGAAGGTGGCTAGAGCAAGGAGAACAAAGTACAGCATATTTCTTCAGAATGGAAAAGTATAATTTTAGAAATTTAACTATTAACGCTTTAAATGTAAACGGTACGGTTATTTCTGATCCTAAGGAAATCGGAACATTTTGTGCAAACTTCTACACAAATCTTTACAACTCTAAATATTGCAAAGACTCAGCTTTGTCTTTTTTCCTGTCTTTGAAAGATTATAGGATGAAGATGATGAAGATAAGAGCACCTGCGATAGTGATATATCCATTGATGAAATAATTGACTGAGACTATTGAAGCTCTTAAGAACAATCAAAGTCTCTGGGCACAGGTGGGCTGACAGCCGAATCTTTTCTAGGTTTTTTGTTGTTGTTGTAGTTTTGCTTTAGAGTTAGCACCTTTCCTGCTTGAAAATGTTTTGGAGAGTTTTGCTCCTGAGACACGTCCACCTACTTTTTCAGAGGGATTACTTACTTTAATAAGAAAGACATTCTTTTGATTGATCACTGGCGTCCTTGTTAAACTGAGATTAAAATATTAGCTTTGTTACTGGCCAAAAGACTTAAACGGGTTCTAGGTACAATAATAGACCAAATCTTAGTCAGGTTTCATCCCAAAGTTGCATATTGCTAACAATATACGCCTTGTTTTAGATTTGTTGCAATGAACTGATTAGAGATGAGAGTTTTATTCTTTTATTTTTATTTTTATAAAGCCTTTGATTCCCTTGAACATGAATTTATTTTGCAGTCCCATGTGTGAATTTGGTTTTGGTAATTTATTTTGCAAAACTGTCCGAACGTTATACAAAAATGGTAACTGCTCAATTAATCTGAAATCTGGCACTTCTCCAAGGTTTAATGTGTTTCGAGGGGTGCGCCAGGGTTGCCCGGTATCGCCTTATTTGTTCTTGATGGCCGCTCAACTCCTTACTACTTCCCTGTTGAATAGTCAATTACAAGGGGTTAATATAGCAGATAAACACATTATTATAACTCAATTAGCTGATAATACCACACTCTTTTTAAAAAATGACTTGCAGATCCCTATTGCTCTTGATCTTATTAAAGTGTTCTCAAAAGCTTCTGGTCTATCTTTGAATTTAGATAAATGTGAACTCCTTCCCTTAAAGTCTTGTACTGCTCCATTCCTGCACAATATTGTTAAGTCTCAAGTGAATTATTTGGTGTTACAATTTGTAAAGATGTTAATGCGAGAGGGAAATTAAACTTTGATCCAGTAATTACTAAAGCTAAGAAAAAGTTAAATTCCTGGCTCCAAAGAGAGTTGTCTCCAAAGTTGCCTCCAAAGCGGAGGGTGTTTCTGCTCTTTCTTTGTATGTGGACAAGACAATTTGTGTAGAGGTTGATAGAATGCTTTTTGATTTTTTATGGAAACACAAGAGACATTACATCGAAAAATCTGTTGTCATAAATAGCTTTGAACATGGGGGTTTTAACTTTCTTGATTTTGCTTCTTTAAACAATAAAGAAATTGAAATTTGTTTTCATTATTAACTACCTCGACATGGCTCCTTGGTTTGCATCTTCAGTAAAAATTAACATCCCATCATGAAAATGGAGGCTACAGAAAAGGTAAATGTATATTTAAAATGACTCTATAAACAAGTTGCTGAAACCAATCTTTAATGCTAATATAAATTGCTCATTTGCCTCTGGACACAAAAAGATCACACTGGTGTTTAATTGAAATGTAACATCTATGCAAAATAATCCTTGAAAGATTTTTCATTTAAGGCCATTCCTGTTTGGAATATGTGATTGTGTATTGTCAACAATAAGCAGAAACATTCTGCATTTCCATTTTGTAGTGTGGATCACTCGTTGCAACATTTATCTTCATTCTTGTGTTTAAGAAGCTGTTATCTGCTTGAAAAATAATTTATGCTAGGCTACTGCCCACTGGCATGCTTTTAAAGCTACTGTTATCCAATTTATTTTGGGCCTTTAAACACCTTAAAATGCACATATGTAGGTCCGAGAAATCCAAATTTTATGTGTAGTAATGTGTGCTGATTTGCCCCTGCATATATGCCTACAATATACATTATTCTCTGTATCAAATCATGTTATCTTATTACCCAGTCCCATGATGTTTCGGGCTCGACAACACCTGATGTTTTTAAAACCTAGAAACGCCTCTGCAAATGCACAATATTTGTAACTTAAATAAGTAATAATCAAATAAAGAGACAATATATTAAGGAGCAGTAACATTTTACAGTCTTACAGTTACAACCGGCCCTTTGAGGGCAGCCATAATGCTGAAGTGGCCCTCAGTGAAATTAGTTTGACACCCCCTGGCCTAGAGTCTTATTTTATTGTTACAAATTTAGATTTAGATTAGAAAAATACAAGAGGAAACCCCTCGTGATAAAAATGAGGAAGGAATAAAAATTGTTATAATAACAATAAAATAATATTAACTAATGATAAATTAACAATATAACAAAGATTAAAACATAATCATGTCTTAGACATGAGTCATTATCAATATTTTAATATCCTTTTAATACAATTTTTTTTAATCCCAACGTACTGATATGTATACAGATTTTAAACGTTAAAATGTGCTTTGTTTTTATTATTTTATAATGCCTTTTTTTCAACCTGTTGTTACGCGCCAACGTCAGGTGTCACGTGATATGAGAGTGCGGAAGTTTTGATCCTGACAGACTCCGAGCGCCTACAAGCCTCTGAACGTTTGTGATTTTGATATATAAATGGTCAGGTACAGTGTTCCCTTGTACTTGCATTTATTTTTATGGCAATATTTCATAGATATCTTATAGGCATCCCTTTGAGTTTCTTGCCGCTATGTTTTTTACACCGGAGATAGCAGGAGAAAGACTGCGTTGTGTAACGTTAACGTAAGATCTAACGTTAATGAGAATCATTTTCGAAATCAGCTGATTTTTTTAAATAGATAATTGTCATATTGTTATTATACACTCTTATTGATGGGTTTGTATTGCGACATAACGCATAACACTGTTTGTTCGACTTTATCTAAACCTGTGTCCGAGTCATCATGTGACTTTCATTTGGTTAACCCTCTGGGTTTGTATCTGTTAAGGCTGGATCAGTGTTTCATGTTGTTGTACTAGATTAGAGTCTTCTAGATTGGATGTAGATACGTTACCCATGTAACTGTGATGAAAGGGGGCGAAAAACACAAATCCCAGAGGATATTAAATTTGCATTTCCATCCATTGTCCATTGCAACAAAAATAGTATTGTGGGGTGCCAACTTCAGTATGCAGTGCATACCTGTAACACAACATATCAATTAACCTAACCCATGGCAAAATATAACACTATATTTACAGTTTGTGTGTGTGTGTAAGTGTGGTTCAGCGACATATTTAACAGATTAAATGATTCATTGGTGTGTATCTGTGTGTATGTGTAGGATGACGCAGAAACGTTACCTGGAGGGACAGGTGTACTCTGTACCCCTCATCCAGCCAGACCTGAGGAGGGAAGAGGCTGTCCATCAGATCACTGATGCATTACAGTACCTGGAAACTATATCAACAGACATCTTTAATAGGTAAAGGTCTCACAATATGTTTTTTCATAGTTCTTCCACATTAGCTATGTTTTTTCCATCCTCCTATTTTTATGCACATTTTGGGATATCGCATAAAAAAACACTAAATGGAAACGCCAAAATGCGCATCAATTAGGGGTGTAGCGATATACTCATGTCATGATTCGATACAAATCAAGATACTTTACGATCACAATATTTGAAAGCAAAACTTTTATTATTATTATTATTATTACTTTATTATTATTAAAATAATATTAGTATTATTTTATTATTATCAGGACCCAAAAATATTCTCCATGGCATTATTATACATTATATTCAACGTTATATAGTAGTTTAATGTAGTAATGTCACTAATATTCCATAAACTTTCATTGAATATCCATGTTTACTTCAGTATATGGATGTTTGTAAATCTATTCATCATATAAAGCCATCATATCTCTTTAGAAGACTTGGATTTGGATTAGACCGCTTGATTTACTATGTCTTTATGACATTTTTTTTTAAAATCTTTTAGGTTTTAGGGGAATGGACTTTATGATGTACGAAAAAAGAGGCGCCGTGGAAATCGCCATTTTTAATACAGATATTTTATGCAAATTACAGAATACAGAATACAGAAATTTATGCCCAGGAAGGGACGATTTTTTTCTCTTGAACATAGGGATGGAAACACTGCATTTTCGCCATTTTTTTTTTCAGTTTAGGTATTGGGTAGGATTAAAGGATGTAGAATATGGTCATGTAGAATAAGGCATTAATATGTGCTTTATAAGTACTAATAAACAGTCAATATACTAGTAATATACTTGCTAATAAGCAACTAGTTAATAGTGAGAATTGGACCCTAAACTAAAGTGTTGCCAAAATATTTTTCGCCACATATAAAATATGTTGCTAAAAATACATTTATTTTAGCAACGTATTTTATATGACAAAAAACATATTTTTCATATAATTTTCAGTTCTTTACAAAAAATTACTATAAATAATTTATTAGTTAATTTTTAATAGCTGGACATTATATACACTACTGTTTTTTAAAGAAATAATACTTCTATTAATCAATGATGTACTAAACTGATCAAAAGTGACAGTAAAGACATTTGTTACTGAAAAATTTTTACTATTCAAAGAATAATGAGATTTTTTTTTTATCATGTGTCCACAAAAATATGAAGCAGCACAACCGTTTTCAACATTTATAATAATAATAAATGTTTCTGGAGCAGCAAATCAGCATATTAGAATGATTTCTGAAGGATCATATAACACTAAAGACTGGAGTAGTGATGCTGAAAATTCAGCTTTGCATCACATTATTGTGAAATATTACAATTATTTTAATATTTCACATTATGACTGTTTTTACTGTATTTTTTTTTATAAATCAAATGCATGCAGCCTTGGTGAGCATAAGAGACTTCCTTAAAAAAAAAAATTTTTTTAATCATGAAACTATCATGAAACTTCATGAAAACTATCACTTCATACAGTTTTGTTGGAACGGGTTCATCAAAATCTTGTATGTTGTTGGCCAGCTAGATAACTCTAGAAGGAACAACATTTCAGTGCATATCGCAGAGCAAATTTTTATGAGTGCAAGGCATAAAAACACATGTACATGATCAACAAACATAAGATGTAGTGAAAACACAGCATTTGTCCTGTAAAGTAAGTGACAGCTCCGTCAACCGGCCCAAAACTCCTATACATCTGGCCCCGGGCCATCCTTATTGTTGTGCCTGGCTATTGAAGGAGAGAGTGTGTTTAGACTGTGCGAAAATAACAAAGGAGAGAAATACAATGAAAGGTGTGTGTTTTGCATGAGACGCAGTTGTGAGGGAGTGAGTGCTCAAATATGCTAATTCCAGCTGAACGGGCTGGAAAACCATCCACAGCGTTACCATGACAACATGGCACGTAGGGGTCCAGGGAACATAATTGTGTGTGTGTGTGTGGTAAAGCAGTGCGTTTCTAGGTCAGCTCCATTAAGCCTCTCCTTCCCCCCTCTCTTTTAGTCATTCTTCTGTCATTTTCTCCCCTTTTCTAGTGGAGGGTCTTTTCAGACAGCATGTAGTGCCATAGGCTACAGAAGAGCACACTTAGTAGCGATGATAGGACTGTACACATGCACAATTATGTTCACATTCCCACTGCATGTTGTTCGTTTTCAGGCTGGCGTACTGTAGCTACCTTATACAATCAAGGGATCTTTTTTCCATTTGTGATGTTTGTCCACAGAAGTGTGTGGACAAACAAAAGAGTTGTGGTCAGTGAGTTACAATAGGTGTAATAAAAAGGCCAAGACAGATGGCATTGTCATAGAGCCAGAAGGTCAGAGTATAGGTGCGGTTTTGTCTGCATAGCAATAGCATGCTGCAGTACATCGTCTGCTTGGCTTGTCATTCAGACCGTTGTTTGGAGAAGTTTGCAGCAAAGTTTTGCATTTGTCCTGGTTGTTGCAGAAGTTTACGTGAAATTTAAGATAGACTGTGAACTAAGATTTTTCAGTGATCAGAGCTTATATATAAAGGCCATAGTGGCCAGTTAATCTAACATAAAAGTTTTTGTTTATATAATATGTGTGTGTATATATTATTATTTATATATATATTTAAATATATGTATATACATTATTTTATATATGTGTGTGTGTGTGTATACACCCATATGCAAAATGAATGTGTATATATATATATATATATATACAGTATATATACACACACACACATATTATATAAACAAAAACTTTTTTTAAATGGGATTAGTCACGAAAAATTTTTTTGACAGCACTGTGTGTGTGTATATATATGTCAATATGTGTGTATATATATATATATATATATATATATATATATATATATATATATATATATGAAATGACTATTATTACCTTTTTTTAAAGAATACTTTTTTTATGTTCACTGAGGCTGCATTAATCTGATCAAAAATACAGTTAAAATAGTAAAATTTAGATATTCCTATTTAAAATTTAACATTCATATTTCCGTGGAAACAATAATAATTTTTTTCTTTGAATAATAGAAAGTTCAAAAGAACAGCATTTATTTGAAATAGAAATCCTTTACATTATAAATCTATAACATTATAAAACAACATTATAAAGTCTTTTTATCTAAAGCATGCTTGATAAATAAGTGTTAAAACATTCCAAACTTTTAAACGGTAGTGTATACTGTTTATATTTATATAACATATATGCTGTTTTATTAATTAACAATGCACTTGTACCTCACCACTTATAGCAAATTAAAGACACAAAATATTGCTAAATTTATACTTAATGCAGTATTTACAAAGATTTCACTCAGAAATACTTGATAAAGATAATGTTTAATTCTTTGACAAGCCCAAAGTAAGATTGAAAATTGAATTTTGGAAATTGAAATTATCAGTGTTGAATGTACAAATAGTTAACTATCAGTCAAACATACTGGTAGATTCATTCATACAAAGTAGATTCATTGCAAAACCGTTTCAATCTACAACAAATTAGTTCAGAATTGAATTTCAGGTTACACTTTGGCGAAGGTCTGATCTAAATATGTCCACCTGTATTCTGCAGACATTTTTTTGACTTGTTCTGGCTTTGACAGAGTGTCTCAGAGCGTGGAGAAGAACCGTGCACACCTTCAGACCGTCACAGACCGGATCAAATTGGCTCAGGCCAGAGTCCAGAAGATCAAAGGAAGCAAGAAAGCCACAAAGGTGATGCAGATGATTCAGACATTCAGTCACACAGTGTAGAAGATAAAAGTATTCTGCTAGAACTGTCTGGAGCAGCATGTGAATATTGGTGTCAGCGTTGGTGTAGGAAGTTAGGACCCAAATGTAGAGATGCACTTCAGTGTTCTTTATTTAGAAAATGAAACCAAAGACAGACTAAAACTACCCCTTAGAGGAAAAAACACCAAGGCATCCAGCACGGCAGGTAGAGTAGGGCTTGAGCACAAGGCAGGGTGCAGGACATGGCAATGGGGCCCTCACATATCTGGCATGGAGCCATCAGATGCGGGAAAAAAAAAGGTGATTAGTCCTCTATTGCAACTTCCACGATGACTTAGTGAAATGACTTCTAGCGTGAAGAAAGAGATTCTGATGTAATTGTCGCGCACATGCCTTTTATACTGCCCGCGAACCTGTCAGTATTTGCATGCTTCGCGTCAATTGGCCAGCTGTCCCCAGCTGGCGTTAGCCCATAAGATTTCAGCGAAAGTGGAGAAGGGAGGAGTTCCCATATATACGTCACAGCTGACGTAATGTTGAGTTACCGCCTGGAAAGGGAACCCCAAAAGCGCGATTCTTTCCACAGCAATAACAGACGGGTTAAATATCACTGTAGTAATATCTGTATTATGTAACATATGCTGCCTTAATCAAAAATGTTCATTAAAGGGTTAGTTCCCCCAAAAATGAAAATTCTGTCAGTATTTACTCACCCTCATGTTGTTCCAACCCCGTAAGACCTTCGTTCATCTTCAGAACATGAATTAAGATATTTTTGATGAAATCTGAGAGCTGGATCACTCCTCCATAGGGTTCTTGAGGGATTGAAACTTGCCAGCCACGAAAAGTCATTAAAGATATTGTTAAAATAGTCCAAGTGACTACAGTGGCTCAATCTTAAGTTTATCAAGCGACTAGAATACTTTTTGTGCGCAAAAACAAACAAAAATAACGACTTTATTTCAACTATTCATTTCCTTCTCTGTTGGCCTCTAGTCAGTTAACTTTATGATTGCGTAGAGCTACGTCACACGTAGGCTCACTATTGGCCGACGCTGGACATGTGTGTGATGCGTGTGACGTACAACAACAGAAGCTTACGCTATATCACTAGTGAACTGACTCGAGGCCCACATAGAAGGAAATGAATAGTTGAAATAAAGTCGTTATTTTTGTTTTTTTGCGCACAAAAAGTATTCTCGTCGTTTGATAAACTTAAGATTGAGCCACTGTAGTTACTTGGACTGTTTAAATGACGTCTTTAATGATTTTTCGAGGCTGGCAAGTTTCAATCCCTTAGAAGCCTATGGAGGAGTGATCCAGCTCTCATATTTAATCAAAAATATCTTAATTCATGTTTCGAAGATGAACGAAGGTCTTATGGGGATGTAACAACATGAGGGTGAGTAAATACTGACAGAATTTTAATTTTTGGGTGAACTAACCCTTTAAGACAATAAACAGGAGAGCACATTGCAGATAGAAACAAACATGACAACATGCTCACAATGACAAGACAATAGGAGTCACCAGAACAAGAATAAACAGACCGAAGTGACAGAACCCTGACACATGGTTAAAACAGTGAAAATTACAAAACCTATTTTGCAAAAACAACAAAAACATTGTTTATATTAAGAAAATCAAATATGAAAAAAAGCTCATCTTAGAATAATTAAGTTTCATTTTTGCACTGTGATATTATTTTTATGACAATTAAGCACATTTACCCCCACATTCTCCTTACTGCATTATTATAATACAAATTTAACAACAACTTTATCTGTCGTGCACTTTGATCTTTAAAACTTTACATTTTACATTCACAAAGAGCCTTCTTACACACTGCATGAAAGGTAGTATTTGAAAAAGTATAATAGGGGCACTTTAAAGGTGCAAAACGCAAGTCTCTGAGTTTTTGCAGAACTACGCCCCCTCTGGCGACAAGTGAAACTGCAACCAGAGTTGTGGACGCTCATGGATCACACGCACACGCACGCATGCACGAGCACGAGCTGTTCATAACTAAAGGAGCATCTGCCGCATAGATCTTTGGTATACAGCCAAAATGTCTTCGGAGGTAATAAAGTTATAAATCTGCAAGTCATTTCAAATATATGGAAGGAAAGACATTTGAGTAAATTACTCTTATGTCTGAGGGGAAAACGGGGGTAGTAGAAAACTTTATTTATGTGTTTACTGTATCCACCTTTGATTATATTGTTATGAAAACACCTTCATGAACAATATAATTGATTACTTCGCAAAAGCTCAAAATAATAATCATACCATACACGGTTGGTCAACAACGTTACCTCAGATGTCTCAAGGTAATAAACAATCAAATGTCACCATGACGTTTTCATAAAAGCCAAACAGGTTGCTGGGTTCAGCCTGTTATTGATCTGCTAAGTAGAATATTCCAATAACAATACATCCTTTTTCTGTTATAATTTACTCAATTTATTAAGGTAATAATGATTATTACATCAGAGTAATATCTAAAATAGGATTAAATCAGAGCTAAACCAGGTCCAGACCCAGTAAAGTTAGCCTCTGAAGAAAGGTATTGTTTTACATAGAGTTTAATACATTGTTGCCCCCACATACCTCATATATACTACATACAAAATGTACCACATTCACGGGAAAAATTTACTATTTTTACCGAAAAATACAATATAGCCAATGCAACGGCGTTCTTCCTTGTTGGTCAATAACATGAACACCTTAGCATGTTAGCAATGGACACAAGGCTAACGTTAACGGTATGGCCATACACAAAAACATAGTTAGCATCTTTTTTTGGATATGTTTTATGTTTCATGATGTACTATTGTTCCGAACACAATTCCTAGTTTATGAAACTATAGTCTCAAATTCGAACCCGAATCCCTCTTATATATTTTACAGTACAGGATTATAGAGGCAATCTCATTGCGCAGAGATGGGCTCATTCAGCCCATCAGGCAGTTCTTTAAGCATGTATGGGTTAGAAAAACAGTTATTTTTAACATGAATTGTTGTGCAATGCACCTTTAAAGGTCTGAGTGGTTATATGTTTGATGTGTTTGTGTAGGTGTTCTCCAGTGCCAAATACCCTGCTCCAGAAAAACTGCAGGACTATTCTTCCATCTTTACGGGTGCAGTTGATCCCGCGTCCCAAAAGCGGCCTCGATTTAAAGTTCAGAGCAAACTCCGCCCACTGGATGACAAGTCCTTAAAGGTGAAAAAATGTTGACAGACATGACAATGACTTTTTTTTTTTTAAATATGTGGAAATTAATGGATATAAGCTAGCATTTTGTCTTTATTTTTTTTAAGTATACTTTTAGATTGTAATGCATTATTGTAAAGATTTATAGTCTGCAGTTCATATAATCATTTCCCTTGTATAATTTAATGGAGTTTTCAACAACAACAAAAAAATGACATAAAGAGAGGAAGTGAATTCTTTAATCTTTTTATTTATTTATTTATATTCAATTGTTTTATTTAACTACATTTTAAAACATTAATTGAATATGTTTTAAATGTCTATTCATTTGTACAGATTTTTTTATTTTTTTAAATCATGGTAACAGAATTGATATTATAATATTACTATATCAACTCTGTTGCCATGATTTTTATGACACTTACAAGTAAAATTTCGGACTCAGTGTGCAAGGACCTTTAAGCTTATTTTAATTTGTTTTAAAATGTAATTAAAATAATAAATTATTAAATTACTTTTACATTTTTTTTAAATATTTAAAAATGTTTTAAATATTTAAAACTTTATTTAATGAATGTTTTAAAATGTAAATATATAAATCAATAAAATATTAAATTAAAAATAATTTTGAAATACAGATTTTAAATTGCATTTTGAAAAAACATTTCCCCCTAGTCCCATTTTGTCCAAAAAATAATAATTATAACTATCTCGTGGCCTCAAGATAGGTGTATATAAAAGGAGAATGCACAATGGAGCAGCTTTTCTCCCCAAAGCAGAAAGTGCACGCTAAAGCTGCCACCCGCTTAAGGCACTTCTTGGTAGGCTAATAGCTATGGATAGAGAGCATTTTATAAAGTTGTATTTTAATTTAGGGATGCGTTACCAGGATATACTGAAAACACTTGCTTTGCAAGGGATTATTGTCAGTAAAAGGCAGTTAAAGGAACACTCCACCGTTTTTTGAAATTGGGGTTATTCACTGTCTCCCCTACATTTAGATAGGTGGGCAAATGCATTTTGGTCTCAGTGCATGCATTGTCGTAGTCTGGCAGCGCCGCCGAAGTAGCAGGCGAAGCACTGATACTTGGGCGCAGAGATATCACGCAACACCTGAAATAAAGCTTGCCACAAAGAACCGGCAAAAGTAATGATTATGCGTGAAACATTTTAATTGTTTATTAATAAACTAGTGTTTTCTATGTTAGTGGCTGCAAAGATAATGTTGACGATGCAGACTCGCCATCTTCGCAGTAGCTAGTGAACGCGCCTATAGAGAGAAATGCACACTTCATATGAATTAGCCTACATAAGCAGAGAGTAGCCAATTTCTTTTAGTTTTTAATTGTTTTGTTTAAAAGTAGACTGTTGGAAACCTTTTTCTTCTTAAGTGTTGGAAAACTCAGAAGCAAAGACCAGGAGACTTGGGGGAATTTCTTTATTGCTGTGGCATCGCTGTAGTCACCAAGTCTAACTAAGGGAGTATACAGTAGTTCATATACCCTTTTAAGGGGGAGGAGTTACATAAAAGGTGGAGACACTCTGAAATCAACCATGTAAATGGATTTCCTTACTGGAAATTCCCCAGCCCTGATCTCATCAGCATAACAGTGTCATGTATAGATGGTAATCCAATCAGCCTGATTGCATCACCCACATTACCTTCACATTATCATAGAGCTTAATGGCCAGGCAGTGCATAAAGACAAAAGGTGATAGTCTCAGTGCTCTGATCAATTTAACTTACAATAGAGAGATCAAGACAGACAGGAACAGTTAGGTTTGTGACATCATTTACCTTAGGTACAAAATTCACATTAATAAAATTTCTCAGTTTATATACTATTGTATTGGAACCTAAATGAAAACATTTAATAAATTTGTAACACTACAGTAGACATTTCGAGCTTTCTATAGATATATTTCTCAGGTCTGAGTTTTGGTTCATTTATGAGACACGCTCCAGTTCACGCGCCGGCGCTTCCGTGTCCTGATTATATTGTCTACTATATTTGCTTCTTATTTATTAATCCAGACAAATATGTTGATGAAACATTGATTAAAATGAAAATACAATTTATACAAAATGAAATTCACTTTAAAGAAATGCTTTCTGCCAAAAAACGTAATATGTGGTCAAAATCATGTCTGACCCATTCCAAATGTTTTCCGATATATTGGGCATCTTGATCCTATCTGACTCATCTCTTGCGGTTCCCTTTTTTTTATAAAATCAACATAGATGATAACATTTTATAAATGTTATAAAATAACATTATATTATTTAAACATAAATATGAAACGTATGTTTACGTTTTTTAACTTATATTTAAACGTCACACCGCTCCGCTTTGCTCAAATTTTCTGGTGTGTAGCCTATACATGCATGTGTGCGTGCATGTGGTGGAGGGGTGCGATTTTTCGAATAGTAATCGAATAATTCTCAGCAATCTTCGAATATTATTTTTGCTGGAAAATTTTGCTTGAAAAGTTTCATCAACAAATTTGCCTGGATTAATAAATAAGAAGCAAATATAGTAGACAATATAATCAGGACACAGAGGTGCCGGCGCGTGAACTGGAGCGCGTCTCATAAATGAACCAAAACTCAGACCTGAGAAGTATATCTATAGAAAGCTCGAAATGTCTACTTTTAAACAAAACAATTAAAAACTAAGAAGAAATTGGCTACTCTCTGCTTATGTAGGCTAATTCATATGAAGTGTGCATTTCTCTCTATAGGCGCGTTCACTAGCTACTGCGAAGATGGCGAGTCTGCATCGTCAACATTATCTTTGCAGCCACTAACATAGAAAACACTAGTTTATTAATAAACAATTAAAATGTTTCACGCATAATCATTACTTTTGCCGGTTCTTTGTGGCAAGCTTTATTTCAGGTGTTGCGTGATATCTCTGCGCCCAAGTATCAGTGCTTCGCCTGCTACTTCGGCGGCGCTGCCAGACTAAGACAATGCATGCACTGAGACAAAAATGCATTTGCCCACCTATCTAAATGTAGGGGAGACAGTGAATAACCCCAATTTCAAAAAACGGTGGAGTGTTCCTTTAACTGCCTTTTACTGACAATAATCCCTTGCAAAGCAAGTGTTTTCAGCATATCCTGGTAACGCATCCCTAAATTAAAATACAACTTTATCAAATGCTCTCTATCCATAGCTATTAGCCTACCAAGAAGTGCCTTAAGCGGGTGGCAGCTTTAGCGTGCACTTTCTGCTTTGGGGAGAAAAGCTGCTCCATTGTGCATTCTCCTTTTATATACACCTATCTTGAGGCCACGAGTTACTATCTTAAGGCCACGAGTTAGTTAAAAAAAATTTTTTTTGACAAAGTGGGACTAGGGGCCTCTGTATTTTCCAATTGTTTAAAAAAAAAATTTATACATCGAGTTAAAAATACCATTGGACACTACACTTGTGTAGGTAATAACCCCACAAGCATGTAACAGTTGTTAAATGAAAAATTAAAAGATATTTGTTTCAGCATTAAATTCTCTTTTTAAGAAGTTCCTTGTAGTTTCACGAGCGCTAGGTTTGTAATGTCAGATTACAGTGTAAAACTCTCAGCACAAATTTTTGTTTAAATGATTCATGAAATGACCAACAAATGTGTTTCATAGGAGAAGTTGATGTATTTGCCAGTGTGCGTAAACACTAAGAAGCACTCTGAGGATGAGACCGAGGAGGGTTTGGGAAGTCTGCCGAGAAATGTCAACTCAGTCAGCTCCTTATTGCTGTTCAACACAACGGAGAACCTGTGAGTACACACACACCTACACATATTGACTGAATGCTGCACAGGCGATGCAACCTTATTAACGCTCATATAATCATCGCTATGTGTGTTTGTTTACTTTCAGCTATAAGAAATATGTGTTTCTTGACCCTCTGGCGGGCGCTGTAACTAAAACGCACACCACGTTAGAGACGGAAAAGGAAGATAAACCGTTTGATGCACCGCTGTCGATCACCAAGAGAGAGCAGCTAGAAAGACAGGTGAGCTCTTCAGTCACACCTATAATAAGGCAATAAACTGACAACAGGATGCAAGCTTAGCTGATGTCTCTTTCACGCTTTCTTCTCAGACCGCAGAGAATTATTTCTATGTGCCTGACCTGGGGCAAGTGCCGGAGATCGATGTGCCGTCTTACCTGCCTGACCTACCCGGCATCGCTGATGACCTTATGTACAGCGCTGACCTCGGCCCAGGGTTCGCACCATCCGTTCCTGCCAGCAACAGCATCCCTGAACTTCCCTCGTTTGGCACAGAGCATGATGAATCTAGTGGATCCGGTGGGATCATTATTAACATTCTTTTATGACAGATTTTAAACTTAAAGAGGTCATATTATAAGAAATTAAAAAATGTATATATATATATATTTTTTTATATATTATTGTTTATATTTTTATATTATTTATTTTTATAAAAAATGTATAATGTGACCCCTATGTTTTCCTTCATAGTCTAAACATTTTTTTAATACTTTTTTTTAAGACTCTCATTTTAGACTTGAAGCTCCACCCCCTCCGCCGCCTCCACCCCCTCCTCCACCAGAGCCAATCCAGGTATCGGCCCCGCCCCCTGGAACTTCTCCAGCCCCGCCCCCTCCACCCCCGCCTCCACCTATCACACCAGAATACACTGCTGTCACATCAAGTCAAGCCACTACCACAAGTAAGATTCATTTTCATTGTATTTTTTATCATTTTATTGTTATTGCTTGTGAGGCAAACCAACTGTGATGATGTCATAGCAATATTGCATTGCTATTGGTCTACTTTCTTGTAACTTTTTTTTAGACTACAAAGATGGTTGAAGGTAGCCTAGCTCCACCCTCCTACGTACTTGCGCTCAATTTTAATTTTCCTTCAGTTCGTCGTCTGGGTTTGCGGTATATTTGCAGGCTTTATCCGGCCAATCATTTACCGGTCCAATCAGCGAACAGAGGGGGTGGCTGAGAACGATGACGTTAAAGGCTGATTTATACTTCTGCGTCGGACCTACGCCGTAGCCTACACTTTGGTTTTAATTTATACTTCTGCGTCGTAGTTAAGGCGTATGTTCAACGCAGAAGTATAAATTGGGCTTTAGGTCGTGCGCTTAGTCACGATCAAACGTTAGCGATTGGGTATGGCAGATCCAGAGTGGCTCTGGGCAGATCCAATAGTTTTAAACTTCAACAGAGTACTCGCCTTTAAGGAAGTTAACGCTTGTCAATGGGGAGTGGCCAGACTCTCTGTACAAATGAAATGTATGATAGTCTGGTAGGACCAGGCTAGGTTGAAGGGGTAGTTTTATCAAAATGTATTCATTTACTTGTTCCAAACCTGAATGAGTTTCTTTCTTCTGTTGAACACAAAATAAGATATTTTAAAGAATGTTGGTAACCAGACAGTTGACTGGTATTTTATAATATTTTTTTCTACTATGGAAGTCAACGGATGCCGTCAACTGTGGTAGTGACAAAAATTTCATTTTTGGGTGACTTATAAATATGACTTACATTTCTGCCTTCTGCCCACAAACAACAAAAACAATATTTTTGTATCCATATACACTACCATTTAATGTTTGTTTGTTTTTTAAATCTTTTTGAAGGAGGTTTCTTATGCTCACCAAGACTGAAAAACAGTAATATTGTGAAATATTATTACAATTTCAAACAACTGTTTGCTATGTTATTATATTTTAAAATGTAATTTATTCCTGTGATACAAGGATGAATTTTCAGCATTATTATTCCAGTTTTCAGTGTCACATGATCCTTCAGAAATCATAATATGGTGGAAAAAAAAATTTCAGGATTTTTTGATGAATAGAAAGTTCAAAAGAATAGCATTTATTTGAAATAAATCTCAAATTATAAAAGCCTTTATTGTTACTTTTCATCAATTGAATGCATCCTTGCTGAATAAAAGTATTATTTTAAAAGAAATAATAAATCAAACATTTGAATGGTAGTGTATGTCAAAGACATTCTTTTGTGTTTACAAGGTGTGATGAAAGGCGCCCCTACTGAGGTGGTAAAGCCGTCGGACGGGCGAGCAAGCCTGCTGGAGTCGATCCGAAACGCCGGCGGTATCGGCAAAGCAAACCTCCGCAATGTGAAGGGCCGCAAGATGGAGAAGAAGAAACAGAAGGAACAAGAGCAAGGTCAGACGCCACCGGTGTTTACACTCTGTGCTAAAAGCAGGCCGTGCCTACTGTCAAACAGGGTAAATTAGAGGGTCTTAACATTAGCTAAACTGTTATTAGAATAAGAACTTGTTAGTAGTGTTTGCTAAGGCGAGCATAAAAAATCCTATGGCACTCAAGCCGTATGTACAGACTTGGGTCAGTAAAACCACCTAGAAACAACCTAGTAATCGCATAGGTACATCCTGGCAACCACCCAGAATATATTTGTAAAAATGTACTTGCAATTATTTTGCGAGATCAATATAATAAGTGTACAAGAGTATTCTTTTTTTTTTAAGCGAGGAATTCATTGTTTCAGTATCACTGATGTAAGGAAGAGCGCTGTGGTATTTGGAAAGGTCAAAAGAGAAATTTACTTTCATTAAATCTGCCCTATTAAGCCTTTTTAAATCTGCTTGACATTTGCTCTGAAATCGACTGGCTCTTGACTCACAAAGTCTCAGATATTTAAGACAAGTTCTTCATTGATATAGTGTCATTGGATAAACTATGTGGTCTTTTGAATTAGTCATCTCTGAGAGGTAATTACTAATGATTTAGGACTTGGTTGAGAATAAATGGCACAGTTAAGATTTGAGAGAACATAATTTAATATTCTTTACTACTTGTTTAATCTCCTGAAATATGGACCGTTTGCTGCAGAAAATAACCATCATTCTTTGGAAACTGCTTTTCTTATTTTTGAGGAACAGAAAAGAAAGATGTTTAACAGTAAAAATTCACTCTGCTATTTTTGTTTCAATGAAAGTTAATGAGTCTCTGAAAAGGTCAAAAAAGCACAATAAAAGTGATCTGTCTGACTTATGCGTGATATACACTACTGTTCAAAAGTTTGTGGTTGGTCAGATTCTTTTTTTGAGAAGGTCTCTTATGCTCACCAAGGCTGCATTTATTTGACCAAAATTACATAAAAACAGTAATATTGTAAAATATTATAACAATTTTAAATTTAATTTTGTCCTGTAATGTCACCTAAATTTCCAGCATCATCACTCCAGTATTCAGTGTCACATGATCCTTCATAAATAATTCTAATATGCTGATATGTTGCTCAAGAAACATTTATTATTATCAGTGTTGAAACTAGTTTTAATATTTTGTGGAAAGTATTTTCAGGATACATTGTTTTCCAGGATTCTTTGGATAGAAAGTTTACATAATTTAAAAGAACATTCCCGTAATTTAAACTAGCAATCATCTTTTTTCCAGTTGGTGCAGCGGTCAGCGGTGGAGACCTGATGTCGGACCTCTTCAATAAATTGGCCTTACGCAGAAAAGGTGCGTTTGAATCCTTCATTTTAGTGCCTCAATGCCTGTGTTTTCATGCAGCCTGATGCTTGTTTTCCCCTTGTGAATATTTGACAGGTATCTCTGGAAAGGTTCCAGGGCCTGGAGACTCCTCTGAAGCACCTGCCAGCTCCGGCGGAGCGTTCGCCAGGATGTCAGATGTGATCCCGCCCCTTCCAGCGCCGCAGCAACCGGCCCCAGATGATGAGGATGATTGGGAGGTGTAACCATGGCGACCCAGAGTTGAGTGGTAAACTCAAGTCGGTAGTTGAAATCCTCAAAGACAAGAGCCTGCAAATATTGTCTCTCCAAGGAGAGCTATGGAGTGTTAAGTGAGACATTTTGTCACTTGTTTTGTAACCTCAAGGTCAGTGAATGAACAAAAGTATGAGAAGATGTGTTCTAAATTTCACTAAAACCCTTAGAGCCCGAAATATTATATTATGAAAGTCAAAATGACATCTAAATTGAACAGTGCAAATTATGACTTTCCTTTTCATCTGATGTCATCTAGGCCAGACAAGCAATTGGTTAATGTTAACTAGTTTCACTCAGAAATTTCACAGACATTATGGTTGTTTTATATTGACTTTAATACTTAATCACACTTTTTGATGAACAATTTACACTTCTCATGCACATTCAAAACAAGGTGACAATGAAGTTGATGGTGAATTATATTCTATTAAGGAAGAAAAGAATGTATATAAAAACTAATTTGTAGCTTTAGTACAGAAAAATAAACTCTAATCTACTATGACTGTTTAGCCTATATGAACCAGTCTGTTGGCTTGACATTTTGGTTTTGTAAAAATAAGCTTTATTTCAATGAAAGGCAAGGACTGAACCAAAAAACACATGAGGACAGAAGTGGCAGAACTCAATAATTCACAAGGCCAGAGTAATCAAACAAACATTCATAATGCAGGACGCACCGGAGTACTTTTACACGCTGCCAAGTCGATGGCCTCAGAGTGCCGGGCTCTGTCGCTTCTCCAGGAAAAACTGCGGAATCAAATAAAGGATCAGACGAGGAACATACTGCTAACAAATCCTTCTCATCCTGTCATCCTCCGCTTCCTGTCATTAGAACAGACGTGCTTACAGAGAGCACAGCTGGAGAACGTCTGTCATTAAAACAGTGCACAGCTGGAGACACTCAATCGCACTTCATCGACATCCTACCTGCTAATTTAGAAATAAAGCTCAATGTAGTATGCATGAGGCAAGTGATCAGCTGAGGACAAATTCACCTATTCAATATGACTATATAATTATAATAATAAATATTAATATTTGAAATGTTTGTATTTTATTATTTAAATTGTACAAATTAAACAAATCAAAGAAATATATTACTATTGTAAAATAAAAAAATTAATAATAACAACAGTAAAATAACAATACTTATTTATGACTGTCTTGATATATTTATAACTGTCTTTGCTTTCAACTATCTGTCTTTTGTTTTTATTTTTGATGGAAAACCACTAGGGGACCTTAAAGCTCGTAAAATACAGAAATCCATATAAATATGGAAAAACCGCATTCCTGATGCATACTGTACACAGTGTGAACGGACTTCCTGGATGAGCTACAGTATAAAAAAGAGCACATGGTATCCCACATTGCAATGTGCTTGACTTGACCTTCCATTTCTATGGCATGGTGATATCAACTGCATTTTTTATTCATTTGTTGGCTTAATATTTGTTATGTCTGGCAAAAGTTAAGACACTTTTACACAAAAAATGGGGGTTAGGTGCTTTGCTCAAGGGCCCCTCAGTCATTTCCTACCGGTATTGAGAATCGAACCCGCAACCTTCAGGTTACCAGTCTGACTCTAAACATTAGGCCATGACTGACTGTAATACTACTGTTTGAAATTGTTGCATGCTGTTTCACATACAATTTTTAAAAAGTAAGCAATATATACTACATGCTGCACAATATGCAGTGTGCTTACCCTCCTGACGCTGGCGAAGGCGGGACCAAACGTTGTGTGCGTGTGCGTGCTGGAACGAATCCATTGGGGAAGTTTCTGCAGTGTGCCTGATCGGGCGTACCGATGGTCGCACAACGCTATGCATGCGTAATCGCCACGATGACGGATCGCACGACCTGGAGGGGTAGGAAGTCAGAAACAAATGTGTTAAATTGTGCCTTACTCTGCTTTATCATTACTAAACATCTTAAACTGTTAAATGGCAGATTGCATTGTCTTAATATCTGAATTGTTAAAAAAAAACTAGCATACCAGCTCTTATATGGAAGAAATAATAAACGTACTATGCTAGTATGCTATTCTTAGTTCAGACAATGCGTTTAAACAAACTGCATTAGTTTGCCCTTTGTGAAACACAGCATTGAATCACAGGAGGTCGTGAGTGTGTGGCTCCACCCACCAATAGATTGATTGACAGCTTTCATGCACAGACCCTCAACCAAAGCCTTCCCGGGACTTTTACCACTAACGTGAGGCTGAAACAGAAGGGAGAGTGTTAGAAATGGCCGATTTGTTTTTTTCAAGTTCACATCTTCACAATCCCGTAGGTAGGACGTCTCACCATGTGCTTGTCCAGGTAAGCCATCTTCTCCTGCAGCTCTGGTGACTTTATGTTTGGATACGGCATTCCAACCATAACGATACATCTAAACACATCCATAAATGCAAAAAGCTGTTTCATCTAACAATTAAATAAGAACATGTTTTTGTTTTCATAGATGATATTTGGCATAGGCCTCATTTCTGTTCAATCATTTTTAATGTACTGCCTTGTGGCAACGCAGGAATTTTAGACATTGTCATAGCATTGTATTTTGATTTCAATTAGGTAATGTTGCGTTTTAAAAATAATAAAGAAAATGTAACAAATAATGTAACCAAAATAAAACGTTTTAGAAACGTGAAAAAAAAAACGTGGTTATAAAAAAAAGTTTTAATATGTACTTTCGAATAAAAGCCATTCATGTTGTGAAGATGACGTTTGAAATAAGGTGGATACATACACTGCAATAGTATGGTACTTTATTGGAACATAGTCAAGTCATCTTCATTTATATAGCGCTATTAAAAATGTAGATTGTTTCAAAGCAGCTTTACAGAGATAAACATATAATTTAAGGTAACAGAGATTGGTTTGGTTTTATAGTGGTTCTTGAATAATGATTTTTCCAGCTAAAGTTAGTTTTGATTGATTCACTTCCGTCTAAATGATCATGTTATTAAATTAGGGGCCGCTAAGACGACACCGTTCTCTCTAAACAGACTTTAAACGCGTCTGATATACGCTGATGGCGTTCACATACGCATTAAGAATTGATTCCATAGTTATGCGTGTTTGAATATATGTGTGCAGGTTTGTAATTCTTTACAAACCATGCCTAAACAAACTACTTGTCTCGTCTATACATTTGATGCAGAATTTTATTTTATCACTGCGGGTAGGTATGCAAACCGAAAAAATCCACAAGGCTTTATCTGTAGAGTGGTACATAGTGCTACTACACACCTGCCCAGGTCATCAGAGAAGTTGATTCCTTCACTCATTTTCCCTCCGACTACAGAGAATAGCAGCGCCCCCGTCTGACCACTTCCGGCATTACTGCAGCGCTGCATGAATAAAAACCATTTTACAATATTAAAATAAACACTATAAAAATGGTTTGAAAGACAATTAATATGCATCAATATTGTCGATTTTACTGCACTGTCACTATCGGATGAGAACAAAATTTGAACCCGCACCAACATTGACAGTTATTGAACTAAATGGAAACAACATTGAATTAAACTGAGCTGAATAATGACACTATTGTCTTCTGTAGAGCTGCTTTTTCAGCTAACTTTTGTAATAAAAGTATAGTAATATTAACATACTAACACACCTGTATACACTTGGAATAGTCAGTGAGCACTTGCTCAACCTGACTGGCTTTTTTCGGCTCCTGGAAAATCTGAAACACACAGAGAGCATCTTAACTCGAGCATAAACTGACTTTGCATTGTAGTGTTGCCGTTTGTGTACCTTCTTCTTAGACTGCAGCCGCTGGAGGACACCAGTGCTCTCCCAGTGTCCCAGAATCCTCTTCTCATATTCGTAGGAGGGGAAGAAACAGACTACGCCCCCCGGCACTATGTTACAGAGGTTTGATAGAACACGGCCTGTCTCCTCCATCTGATACAGGAAACGGGTATAAAGACCATGCTGAACATATTTTTGTTATTTCCCTGTTTTTTCAATCTATCATTGATTATACAGAATTATTTTGTTTGAAAATGAAATCATAACCAATGCGTTACAATATTCCATTACTCCCTAAAAAAGTAACTTATTACGTTACATAGTTACTTTTATGGAAAGTAATGCATTGCGTTACTTTTGCATTACTTTACTCGTAACTTGAAAAAGTAATCAGATTACGATTACACGTTTCTTGTAATCCCCCCCAACACTGATCATAACCATAGAAGACATGTTTGGTTTTCTTAGTTTTGTCTTGGCCACGACATTTTAACTCATGGGAACGTGATAAAATGTTCCATGTGATGTGAAGTCGTGGCCTTGAGATCCTATGTTGAGGGAACGACATTTTTCTTTTGGTTACCAGTTTAATGCACAATCAAACCTGCATAACCATAGCAACATGTGATTACCAGAACTGTAAATTAATAAATTAATATTTTATTTTGAATTTAGAAAGGATTATATTTAATACTATAATTTATACTATTAGTCTTTATTATATTATATTGTGCACAATGTTGCCTAGACAGCATTCAAATTAAGTTTGTCATTATCAATAAATGTTAAAAGAATATGTAAGAACATAAAATAAAATATCCCTACAAGAAAACATTTTTATCCATCCCACAGTATTTTAAATCCATTCACGAATCATTTATTTTTATTTAGTATTTTGTATATTATTATTATTATTTTTATTAGTATTACTAGTATTACTGGTTATATTTTTATATTCATTGTTATGCATTTGCTTTGTTCTGTATATTATGTTACGTAAAATTACGTTTGTAAATGCCTCATTATGCCAATCACGTTTGGACTTTATGAATGATAAATGAATGTCTGTTTTCATTTACAAATGTATAGTTAGGTTTGTGCCCATGGCAGCATTTGAATAATGTTTGAATAATTTAGTATTAAAAGCCTATGGCCCGGTTTCACAGACAGATTAAGCCAGGAGTAGTCCTTGGTTCAATTAGGGGATTTAAACAATGGCACTGACTTATTTCAAAATATGGCAGAGCAAGTTGCTTTCAGTTAAAACAGCTCAAGCATGCATTTTAGTTTGGGACTAGCTTAAGCCTCGTCTTTGAAACCGGGGGTATTTTGTTAAAAGAATATTTAAGCTACAAAAAAAAAATGTATTCATCTCATCAAGTCCTTTAAATCTATTCAAATGACAAATCTTGTTAGTCAGTCAGTATTTTGGATTCTTGCATTGTGTCTTAAAGTGACAGCAGCCTAATATTCCTGCTGTGTCTTTTTAATGTTAATCCAACAACAAAAGACAAGGAAATAACTCACTGCTCTTGACTGAATAGCTTTTGTAACTTTAATAATGTCAGGGTGTCTGCGGGGTCTTAAAAAGTATTAAAAGTTGATAAATCAATTTAGAGAAAATGAAGGCCCTTAAAAAGTATTAAAAAGTCTTAAATGCCATTTTAAAAGGTATTAAATTTTGTATCATTTTTGTTATGTATATTTGTATGCTAAAGTTTGCCTGAATTTAATCATTGCGTCGGCAACTAGTGAGATTCTGTGTAGTTTTTTATGGTTTCCTACTAGATATGACGTCATCTGTTACCGCGCTTCATGACCGACTGCACTGCTGCGTGATAGCATATATGTCCCTTTACGCCCATCTTTGACTAATGGGGAAATGCAATATACACAAGCTTTTGTTACATCTTAAGGTTTTCTTTTAGTTTGAAAACTTTAAACAATATGTGTAAACAAAAAATGTAGAGAACAAAAGCATTTATGCCTAAGCTCAAGCAGTGTGAACAAAACGCTAACGTTAGCCATGTATCGTAAATAATGTTCACATACACACGAGTCAGCATATGGTTATCTTGTTTATATTTTTTCACATTCATGTTGAGCAAAACAATATCCACCTGTTTGAGTGAGAAAAAGTGCTGCGCTGCCGCTGACAGACGTTGCAGGGACACAGTGACAGATAACGAAGTTTCTATCAGCACTTTGCGTATTCTGTTATTAAACCGGTCTTCCTTAACGAAACTTAAAGGAAGCATATGTCTTAAAATCATTTTGCTATCATTTAAGTTATCATCTCGGCTTGCTCGGGTTCAGCTGCGCTTACCGTTTATGCAGTGGTGTACAGCTGTCTTTTGTCATTCGACTGCTGTTTGGATTTCATATGATTTCTCATTATGGTGGTGATATTGTAATAACTCAGTATCATTAATTAATTTGTTTAAAAGTAATTCCATTTTGTAATATCATTTAGTAAGATAATTTTCATACAAGTAATTCCAAACTTCGCGAGGCAGAAAACGACATTACGTGATCAAATATAAACACGCTCCACAGCGCCACCCAGTGCATTTAATTATAACTGCGAGTTAGAGGTTGGGATTTATCATGGATTCACAGCATTTACGGCCAGCAAAGCAACATAGTAAAATTCGAATAGTATTTTATTTTTCGAATAATAATTACAGATCGAATATTCGTGCACACCCCTAATACTGACACTCTGCTCTGGTGCATCAAATCAAGCACTCCGTGGTAATCTCAGGTAAAGGTGTTTGTCATGAGAAGTATATAGCTCGGAGAGGTTTATTTTCCCTCTTAAATATGTTTCTTAATTGTTTTGTTTATTGGTTTAATTCTGGTTTCTCTTTCTAATAAACCTTGCATTGCGTTAGTCACTCAATTAATTATCTTATCTTCGTCCCACCCTTCTTTTGCATTAAGGAGTTATCACAAACTAAGACTGTTGTACTATCTTAAAATCAATATATATTATAATAGTAAATGTAAGGTGTCACCGATGTAACGGTTAAAACTTGAAGTGGCGATGATGTCTTAAAATGTATGGAAGGGGTCTTAAAAAAGGTCTTAAAAGGTATTAAATTTAATTCCATGATTCCTGTATATACCCTGAATGATTAATCTTTATTTAATTTATACAGTGAAGATTAGATGCAATGTGGTTTTACATTTGATTGCTTTATTCAATTTCTGTACCTGAAAACTGTTAAATACCTGAAAAACCTTCAAAGCGTGGTTGATTTTACTTGTATCTTTACTCTATTGTATTTATTTGTGCCGTTGCTTGTAGTCTGATTATTTTGTCTGACAGTACTCCTTTTTTCCCTGAACATAGCACCTACCGAACCGTACTAAAAACGATGACCCTAAAACGGTGATAAAAACCGAGCCGTGAGTAATTTGAACCGTTACACCCCTATAGCCTACATAGCAATAATTATAAAAAGATAGCCAATAATAATAAAATGTTTTACCAAACTATATTAATAAGAAGAATTATATATATATATATATATATATATATATATATATATATATATATATATATATATATATATATATATATATCATCATATAAATAAAAAGCCATCAGTGAATGGATTTAAAGGACTGTGGGATGGGATAGATAAAAATGTTTTCTCGTAGGCCTAGGCTATATTATTTTGTGAAGTAAACCAAACATGTCCCCTCCTGGTCACCATATTTATATGTATTTTGTGGCCATAATTAAAAACAAGGTGATTTTTGTGTTTGCATGCGACCATCAGTGGTATTTTTGGTTTGCACATGTAAGTTTTACCATCTGCGGCGTGTCTCTAGTTTGAAAAGTGAACTCCAACTGTTGTCCTGAGGGGCCGGCGCAAAGGATTATGGGTAGGATGTTCTCAGGGGGTATGACATGACCTGAAGCCATTATGCAACAGTTACACACATAATAAGCAACATTGCAAAGGGTAAGAAGAAATGAGCACAATAACGTTAACTCACCACATGAGAACTCTAAAATACGGTCTTCTGTGACCCCTGCGGAAAATAGAAGCTGCTGTTTGAAATCAGCAACCTGCAAAACATTAACATAAAAAAATCAGTCTTGCTTTCAGAGTGATATTCTACACACTGAGAGCCTTTAATGTGTTAGTTTAAGGTTATGTAAGCAAGACAGCTGTGTCACTGTTTCCAATAGTTAGTCTGTGTGTGTGAGTGTGTGTGTGTGTGTTTACTGACGGGTTGCATGGTTCCCCCGGCGATGATCACAGCCCTGCACTCCTGGACGATCTGTGCGAAGTGAACTGCGGCATTCAGCAAGAGAAACTTCACACTGCTCTGGGCAAGACATGCTGGAGAAAGAAAGGCAAATTATTTATGAGAGACAAATTCATGTGTATCATGCAGGTGATCAAATACTCCACTAACCCTGCCTTTGTATCACGACTCGTCCGTCTTTGTTAGTGTTAGTGAGGGCAAACAGGAAACTTTCAACCAGCATCATTGGAGAAGCCATGATCGGTTTGTCCTCTACTGCCACCTGCTGTTCTAAAACATCTAGAAGATCAAAAATACAGGTTTTACATTGTCTGAATGCTGCTTCTCCTCAAACACACCAGGATGAATAATGAGGAGCTAACGGTGTGTTCACACTTGTAGTTTGGTTCTTTTGAATATGATACATTTAGTCCTGGTTCACTTAGCGTTCAAACTGTCACTTTTAACACCAAACCTAAAGATAAAAGAAAAAAAAAAGCGGATGGCAATGTTCACGCTTATTCAAATGAACCTTACTAACAGAGCAATCGCACTAGAGTTCGTTTTAATCGAACCAAACCTGATAAGTGTGAACACACCCTAAATGTTTATTGATTGTTACTTGTTTTACAGATTGTACCTGTAGGTTTGTTCTGAAGCGTCTGCAGGAAACGCCCGAGTCCTTCTATACGATGGTTCTCTTTGTTCTTCGAGTGTGTGTTTACACCGCTGCCTTCATATTTTTCCACAAATCCACACAGCTACACACAGGACACAGATCATCAGTGTGTGCGTTTATGTACACTTGTTCAAATAAATTCATAAACGTGTTCTCGTACTGACCTTTCGGCTGATCATGCTCTTCTCAAAATATTTCTGAACCTTCAAAAGACAGATTAAACCACGTTAAGAATTATACTAATGTCAAATTAATATTATTAATAATAACATGTTTTTGTTTCCAGAATGAGCCAATGAAGTTGTTGCAGTGATGTTATTAACTAAAAACTATTAAAATTTGTTTTTGTTAACTGAAACCAATCAAAAATAAAATATCAATAAAAGATGGAAAACTTTTATGACAAAAGCACATAACAAAATTACTAGAGTTAAAAATCAAAACCAATTCAAAATATTAATAAATATTAGAATATTAAATAAATAATACTATAATAACACAAGAGTTGGAGTAATACCTTAAAAAGGTTTATGTTATCAACTTGAGCCTTAAACAGGAAGTCGTTGATAGTCAGCAGCTCACTTCCTGTTGTGTAAAGAAATTCAAAGCCAAAAAATTTTTTTTGGAGAAAAAAAAAAAAAAAAAGTTTCTATGCACGTTGTGCTTGTTTACCTGTTTGGCAGGACTGAGTGTTCGGATTCTGACCCACTTTACCTGTTCACGGGAAATGACAGCAATAAATCAGCTAGATAAAACCAGATGAACAAGATAATACACAAACAAAACAAAGCAGCGCACAGCTTACCTCCGAGTGTTCGCACAAGCCCCTCCAGCACAAAGAGGATCTGTTTGATGTACATCAGATTTTTCGCCTTCAGTCGACTTCTGCAGCCATTCGACACAATGACATGTACAGTAATTCATAACGATAATATCATCTGATGTGAAAATTGGATGTTGCGTTACCATAGAAACGGTATTTTTTGTATTAGGCCCCTCCCCTTTTGGGCATCATCTTTCATAATTTACTATCAAAACCTTTTCTAATATTGACAAAACACATATTGTCAGAAAGTTCTGAGTCTCAAGGTTCCATATTTAGTGACAGAAGTGATATTTGGATAGAAATGTATGAATTTGTTACAGCAGATTGCATACAATTAAATTCAATGGAATGCAATGGCACCCGGTGGCTATTTTTGGTACTACGCCTAAACAAAATCTCATGGGAACTTCAATTTTTGTGATATTAACTTGAAATTTGGAACACAACTTGGTTAGATATATAGCTTTCATTTTATAGTAATTTTATAGTAAAAAATATTTTGTAAAATATTTATTTTATATTAAAAAATATATATTAATAAAGTATATTTGATTTACTGTAAATTATAACTTCCATAACTTTTTCATACTTTAATTTATTGAAGTGCTTTCACTTCAGTAATAATCTGCTGATTGTTAAAACAAGACCAAACCTTTAAAACAAGACCAAACTTAGGTCTGTATTCCAAAGCATTCTTGAATTACAACTATTTAAGTTTGTATAGTGCATTTTAATGTCAATTATCAAAAGGGGGGTGACAGCTAAGGGGTTAAGAACATTCCTCTAGCTCACTTCATTTTCAGTACTTTTGTGTGTGTGTTTTTTAGCTCCACGGGATAATGTTTCTTGAGCAGCAAATCAGCATATTAGGATGATTTCTGAAGGATCATGTGACACTGAAGACTCGGTAATGATGCTGAAAATTCAGCTTCGCATTACAGGAATAAATTACAGTTTAAAATATATATATATACATAAAAAGCTGTTCTTATCAATTGTATTTTTAATTCTTTTTAACTACATTTTTATCAAATAAATGCAGTCATGGTGAGCATAAGAGAAAAAAAAAACATTTTGGTGCTCAACAGCATTAGTCCCATTCATTTACAGTTTGCGAACATTCTTCCAATAGTTCTCCTTTTGTGTTCCACAGAAGAAAAAAAGTCATATGGGTTTGTAATGGAATGAAATGGGCACTCTCAATTAGATGTACAAAATGTTTGAATGTGTTTTCATTTACCTGTAGCGCTCACAGTACTGGGAGAGCTGTGAATGAGCCCTGCAGAGCTGAAACATAAGAAATGCACATTAGTTAAAGACATTTTTTAATAAACACTTTTGTTATACTGGTTTAAAATCGCTTCACATCCTGATAGCAATCAACAATAGAAGTGTTCTAAATATTAAAATATGTGCATATATCTTCTATGGTTGTCTCCGGACCAAAAAATTGTGCGTCCACTCATTGCATTCGGTCCAAATGTCATGTTATTCGTGTTAGGTTGGAATATAATTTCTTTACACGATTATAAGGCCGTACAGAGTAAGTGATTTTTGCGTATGTGTGGTTTCAGTTGTTCCTATATTTTTTCATAAATTTTGAAAAAATTATTATTAAGAATTTTTGGGTGAATCGTGATTTGTTCTTAAAATCGTTTGTACGCAAATTTGGACGCATACTTAGTGAATGAGACCCATTATTATTGTAATGTTATGTGCTTTGAGACATAAGGTAGTTAAGTGCCGTCTATTGTGACGCTTTGCAGACTCTGCTGTGTGAGTTGTTCGTGTGTTTTGAAGGAGGCATGGCTTTGTAGACGCTCAGAAGGGAGGGCTGGATTTTATGCTTTCAAAGTCAGCTTGCTATTGCTAGCCTCTCCGAAATTACCTACCCTACCTTTAACTAGTCTTGAGTTCTCTAGATCAGATCAGTGAGTTTGTGCATGCATGTACCTGTGCTCCACTGATTTCTGTACTGTGTATGGATGAGATGGTGTCAGTCAGATTATGAGCCTCATCTATAATGACAATCTGATCCTTTAGTTTGATCCCTGACGCTTTGCGGGTGGAAGCATGGAGCAACGACTGATACGGCAATACCACCACCTGAGAAAAAGAGAGAAAGACTGAATGCACAGTTTATATGAACGAGAGTGTATTCCAGCGGGTGTGTGTGTACCTGAGCTGCAGGTATGGCCATCCGTGTGCTGTAGTAAGGACACGTGTGTGTTTCCCGCCCGTGCTGTAGGAGCTGCTCCACGTCTCGCACCTTCACCAGCACTTCATCCCTCATCGCCATCAAACTCTCAAAACCCGAGAAGGCACACGTCGCCTTGGCATCACCACGACGCCGCTTCGGCTCCAAGTCTGGTGCTTTTTCTCGTTTCTCTGCAGATGGAGGTCAGAACTTCAACCTTTTCCTCATTATGTCATTCTCTCCAGATTATGTAATAATTGGGTCATTTGAAATAGCAATAACACTAGGTTTGAATTTGCTGAGATTGTGTTTATGTTTCTGACCATGTTTGTTTTTCTGCATTTCCAAACAGCGGTCGTTCATCATTTGGACGTTTCCGAGCCGGATGACCTCTGGATTAATGCACAGGTTCTAAAAAGGGCCAAAATGACACAGAAATGATCTGTTCTGCCTTTTATGAATTCATCAATGTGTTCATAAGTATTAATTGTTGAAAACTGGCCTAGCATTGTAGCAGCGACTCTTGCTCAGGCAAGCAGCACTCATTTTCTTCAGAAAATGTAAAAAATTTAAGTTAAAGGGATAGTTTGGCCAAAAATCAAAATTCTCACTATTAATAAGTTGCTTATTAGCATGCATATTACTAGTATATTGGCTGTTTATTAGTACTTATAAAGCACATATTAATGCCTTGTTCTGCATGACCATATTCAACATCCCTTTAATCCTACCCAATACCTAAACTTAACAACAACCTTACTAACTATTAATAAGCAGTAATTAGAAGTTTATTGTGGCAAATGTCGTAGTTAATACTTAGGGAGAATTTGACCCTAATCTAAAGTGTGACCGAATTTTCATTTTTCAACTATCCCTTTAAAGGGGTCATATAATGGTACATGCACTTTTTCAAGTGATTGTACTGAAATGTGTGTTGGCAGTGCCTGTACACAACCATCATATAATGATAAAAATCTATCCAGTGCTTCTGTTTTAATCTCCTTATATGTTTTCCCCTGCCTCAAATTGAGCCGTTCGATTTTGTGACGTCACTAAATCCGACGCCCCACCCACGATTGTTGATTGACAGCAGCGTTTCAACAGATCCCTGCCCTGAGCGAGCTGTCAGTCATCATAGTCCGTCATTGTTGATACGCTGGAGCAGAATGGCGTCTAAGCGATTGTGGTGTTCTGTTCTTGGGTGTAATAACGAACACAGCAGTAATTTTGATGTTCCTAAATCCGAACCACTGAAGACACAGTGGCTGAGTTTTGTTTTCGAAGGGAATATTCCCCACGAGCAACGTCAATGCTTTCATGTTTGCACGATTCGCAAATCTTTTCTCACCAGACTGCTTTGTTAACGAAGGAAGTAACTTATAAAGCTGATTTTGATAAGAAGCTGCTCCTGAAAAAAGAATCGTTACCAACTATTCATGTCTCCCTGCTGAACCTCCAGAAAAAGTAAGTGTAAAATTTTATTAACCTTTATATTAATCTTTGCAAATCGCTTCACGATGAATGCGGCTAAGGTTTACACTCAGGGTACATACGGCATGTTTTCTATGTACGACGTTCTCAATATAATTCATAATCCCACGTTTATAATGAACAACGCGTTATGGTTATTGTGTTATTGCAAACTGAGTACGTATAACTTACATCAGTAAACACATAGCGTTCGTACATCTCACTAAGTTACTCTACCCTGCCAGTACACAAAGATAGATCAAAGTGACAATATAATAACCAACCATTCAGAAACGTCATGTTCGAGCCTTAATTGTCGAACTTCTTCGGGCCGTCATCTTGTTCCGACTCCGGTTCAAACTGATACGGTTGCACAGATGTGTCCTCCTCAGAGACTCCCGCTGCCATTTTTTTCCTATACCCTCAACTGTTGTCAAGGAAACACTCAGCGTGCGGTGTGGTCATAACGCTGTTATGAACGCCCGCAGAACAGAGGGGCGGAGTGAGCGAGGCTCATTATCATTTAAAGGATTATGTACTGAAATAGCGTGTTGAAAACAGAGCTGTTTTTGACCAGGTAAAATTAGCGTTTTCTTACAATACTAACGAAAATTTTTAATTAAAGTATATTACAAACTTTTCATTTAGACACTAAAGAATCAAATCAAAATGGCATTATATGACCCCTTTAAAGGTCCCCTATTATGCCCCTTTTCACAAGATGTAAAATAAGTCTCTGATGTCCCCAGAGTTTGTATGTGAAGTTTTAGCTCAAAATACAAAACAGATAATTTTTTACAGCATGTTTAAATTGTAATTTTTTGGTGCTCAGAAAAACGCGCTGTTTTAGTGTGTACCCTTTAAATGCAAATGAGCACGGCACAGGGGGCGGAGCTTCAAGAGCTCGCGCTCAGTCTCAGGACAATTTCATCTCACAGGATGATGATAATAATGGCTCGTTTCCACTGAGCAGTACGGTACGGTACAGTACGGTTCGGGTCGGGTCGGGTCAGTAAACCATGATCCAGCTAGCGTTTCCACCGCCAACAGTACCCTACTTGATAGGCGTGGTGTTTGCCGGAAAGAAGCGATCAACGTGATTTTCGCGCGAAGAAGAAAGCGACAGAGTAAACACCAATGGATGGCATACAGCAGATCTTGTCCTTGCTTCTCGTCATGTTTGTCACAAGAAGACAAGCGCCGACATTAGGCATTTCTCAATACCAAGTATGTAAAGTTCTCAGCAGAAGAACTCCTGAGGACGCGAGTCCGGTAATTCTCCAAATGGAACAGCGCGTTCTGCATGTACATTTTAGGCAACAATAAAACGAAATATGTTATAAAACACCACTCTGCCTCTTTTCGTTTTCATTTAAATAAATTTTAAACATTATAGGCACACAAATGTGGTTCAGGCAATGTATAGACCTGATTATATACATGTTTAACGTTAGCCTATTTATAACAAAACGAAATATAAAACACAACCCTGCATCTTTTCGTTTAAATTAAAAAAAAATATTAAACATATTCCAGGCAATATGTGCATTTGTACAAATGTTGCAATAAACAACATTACAGTGATAATCTTGTAATAAGAAATGACAAAACTCAACCCTATCTCTTTTTGTTAAATTTCAGTTCTATCAATAATAGCCATTATAAAAGTATAAGTAAAAGGTAACGTTACAAGAAGCTATACAATAAGAAATAAAGCAAACAATTCAGTCAAATATACAAATTCAGCGCTAGTCTAACGTTAACTTTACAACGGAAAAGTTATAGCCTAAATATATGAAACTTCACTTAGCCCTCAGCCAAAACGATTGGCCAGGGAACGAATTATCGATTCACGAGACCAAAGATCACCCGTTAGATATACACAAGACGAATTACCACTAGCTGCTACAGAGTCAGCGGCAAACGTCAGAACGACTAGCCGAGGAAAGGCTGTTCCAGGTGGGGAACATGAGCGCCGAGCGCCCGGTGATCGCCTAGAATGGATCAAATTATCATAAATCATTATAAATAAACCGCAGATTTGAGCTTTAAACAACTACATTCTCGCCTCAAAAACTCTTAAAACTACATTTCGTGAAAGAATAACCGTAGTATTATATTCCAACTGTATATTAAAAAATGGCGCTTCTTCTGTTGCCATTCCCCTCGCGCAAGTGACGATCTCTGTCAACCAATCAGCGTTTTGCAGTGAGTCTAGCTCCACCCTTTAGTACCGTACCACTGTGCTAGGTACCCCAACGGAAGGGTACCCAAAAAGTGGTACGGTACGGTTTTTTGGTACCATTCACAACTTTTGACAGTGGAAACGCAAATAGTTGCGTACCGTACCGAACTGTACCGTACCGTACCGCTCAGTGGAAACGAGCCATTATATCAGAAACTCTCAGTAACGGTGTTCATTTCGACCCGGAGTCGGACAATAATGCCTACAGAGTCAGAGTGCTGTATAGAGATGGAACAGGTATAGTTTAGTAGTTTAATTACGGTTATAACGTATTTGTCATCTGCATGTATCCACTATTAATAGCCTACAAGTCTGCTGTTTCGGACCAGGTCCGAATGATGATCAAACATATACTGATGAGTTTAACCCCTTAGCTGTCATCCCCCTTTTGATAATTGACATTAAAATGCAGTATACAAACCTAAATGGTTGTAATTCAAGAATGCTTTGGAATATAGACCTAAGTTTGGTCTTGTTTTAAAGAAAACAATCGGCAGATTATTACTGAAGTGAAAGCACTTCAAAAAATTAAAGTATGAAAAAGTTATGGAAGTTAAAATTTACAGTAAATCAAATATACTTTATTAATATATTTTTTTAATATAAAATAAATATTTTACAAAATATTTTTTACTATAAAATTACTATAAAATGAAAGCTATATATCTAACCAAGTTGTGTTCCAAATTTAAAGTTGATATCACAAAAATTGAAGTTCCCATGAGATTTTGTTTAGGCGTTATACCAAAAATAGCCACCGGGTGCCATTGCATTCCATTGAATTTAATTGTATGCATTCTGCCATAACAAATTAATACATTTCTATCCAAATATCACTTCTGTCACTAAATATGGAACCTTGAGACTCAGACCTTTCTGACAATATGTGTTTTGTCAAGATTAGAACATTTTTGATAATAAATTATGAAAGATGATGCCCAAAAGGGGAGGGGCCTAATATAAAAATACCGTTTCTATGGTAACGCAACGTCCAATTTGAAAACGGTTTTTACAGGATGAATTCTGAGTTCGTAAGCTTTCAAATGATACCTAATTTATGATAACTACTAAAATATGTGATATAATAATAATAAAAAATTCTATATATATATATATAATATATAATATACTTTTTAGAGGACTTTTTACTTTACTTTTTAAAATATAATTTTATCTTTTTTTATTGACAAATACTAGATTATGTTTTATTATGAACTTTTAGCATTAAAAAAACAAAGTTTCAGTTATTAAAAGTGTGTACGTCGACTTTTTGTGACAAAGGTCAGAAACTCCTGTAATGACGTAGATTTTTTTGAGGTGCACTCTTGTCATAAATTCATATATTACTGTTCATACAAAATTTGTAAGAAAAAAACAGCGCTAAAATATCTATTCAGGAGTCTTAGACCATTCCAACGATATATAGTTTGTCATGATTAAATTAGGATTTAATAGTAATATTTTGAAGTAAATTTCGGTTGCCCGTATACGGGCAAGTGACAGTTAAGGGTTAATAAAGTTTATTGTACATAACACAAAAGATGAAGCTTCAGTTTTACTTCAGAAACTCACCGTAAGAGCTGAGTAAACAGTAAGATATAAGAAGAGCGCAAGTACATAAACGAATTTCGGTAGAGTTGAGGGAGCATTTTCTTTAAAAACAAAATAATTCCACCTCGTTTTCAGCGGCTGCCTCAGATTTCGGGAGTAATTAGAGAGCTATGTGGATTAATAAATTCAGCCAAACAACACCTACAACGCTGGGAGACATTCTCGTCAGTGTAGCAGCTGTGAACTCGATCAGGGCGGGTCTATGTTAGAACGGCAGTGTCTGTCAACACTCGTGGGCGGGGCCTGTACTTAGTGATGTCACTAAAACGGCATTGCGAAAAACAGGTCGTTGGGAGACACTGCTGATGATTTATGGGGATTAATAAAAAATGAGCGAGTGGATTTTTATCACTATTGGGTGGTTGTGTACAGTATACACACACTGCCAACAAACATTTATGTCCAAACAGCATGCAAAAGTGAATTTTGCATAATATGGGACCTTTAAATTACAACCCCAAATCAGAAAAAGTTGGGACATTTTGTAAAATGCAATAAAATCAAGAATCTGTGATTTGTTCATTCTATTTAACCTTTTATTAACTGACAAAAGTACAAAGAAATGTTTTCCAATGTTTTCACTGACCAACATAATTAACAGAATTAACAAATCACAGATTCTTGATTTTATTGCATTTTACAAAATGTCCCAACTTTTTCTGATTTGGGGTTGTAAAAAAAATTTAAAATGTAAAAGCATAATCCTTGTCATAGGTACTCATTATTTAGTTTTTATAATGATTTTTATCATATTAAATATATGTATTAGTATAATTGCAAAACTATACACTACCATTTAAAAAAATTGGGGTCAGAAAATTGTTTTTTTAAAGAAATTAATACTTTTATTCAGAAAGGATTTATTTAATTTATCAAAAGTGACAGTAAAGACATTTGTAATGTTGCAAAAAAAATCTATTTCAAATTAATGCTGTTCTTTTGAACTTTAAATTCATCAAAAAAACATTTTTTTTATTATCAATTTCCAAAAAAATATTAAGCAGCACAACTGTTTCCAAAATTGATAAGAATAAATGTTTGAGCATCAAATCAGCAAATTAGAATGATTTCTGAAGGATCATGTGACACTGAAGACTTGAGTAATGATGCTGAAAATTCAACTTTACATCACAGGAATAAATCATATTTTAAATATATAATAACGTAGAAAACAGTTATTTAAAATTGCAATAATATTTCACAAACTTACTGTTTTTACCGAATATTAATTAAAAAAAATAATAATAATGTATATACATATAGTTGTGGACAGAATTATAGGCATCCCTGATAAATATGATCAAAGATGGCTGTAAAAATAAATGTGCATTGTTTATCGTTTTGATCTTTCATTAAATTTTTTTTTGTGCAAAAATCTAACCTTTCATTGAAGTAAAAGATTTGAAAGTGTGGGGGGGGGGGGGGGATCACATTATGAAATAAATGTTTTTCTCCAAAACACGTTGGCCACAATTATTGGTACCCCTAGAATTAATTACGAGTAAAATATCTCTGAAGTATATTCCCATTAATGTTTACCTTTTTTTTAGCACATCAGGGTGACTACAAACATGAAATTGTCTAGCTATGACTTCTTGTTTCACAGGAGTTTAAATATGAGGAAACACAAAGGCCAAATTCCCTTATTCATCCATCACAATGAGTAAAACCAAAGAATATAGTTCTGATGTGCAGCAAAAGATTGTTGAGCTTCACAAAATAGAAAGTGGCTGTAAGAAAATAGCTAAAGAATTGAAAATCCCCATTTTGACCATCAGGGCAATAACTAGGAAGTTACAATCAACTAAAGATGTTATGAATCTGCCAGTGTGTCTATAATGTCTTAATGCACGGTGAAGAGGAGAGATTGAGTGACCAAAGACTCTTCAAGGATCACAGATGGAGAATTGCAGAGATTACTTGAGTCTTGGGGGTCAGAAAGCCTAAAAGAATATATCAAACAACCCCTACATCACCACATGTTCTTTAGGAGGTTTTCAAGAAAAATCCTACTCGCTCCTCCAAAAATAAACTCCAGCATATTCAGTTGTCTGACATGACTGGAACTTCAAAAGGGACTGGATTCTATGGTCAGATGAAACAAAAAATGGCTTATTGCAAACCCACCAGATGTGTTGGTGCAAACAGGGATAAAAAGTACCCCATGCCTGCGGTTAAATATACCGCTGGTTATAGTATTTTGTGGGCCTATTTTTTTTGCTGGAGGTCCTGGAGATCTTGTTCACATACATGGTATTATGGATTCTAGCAAATACCAACAGATAAAAAATCAAAACCTGACGGCCTCTGCTAGAAATCTTAAAATGGGCTGTGGTTGGATCTTCTATCAGGACAAAGGTCTAAAACAAACACCAAAATCAACACAAAAATGGGTCACTGAGCACAAAATGAAGGTTCTGCCATCACCGTCCCAGTCCCTGACCTGAACCCTATAGAAAATTAGTGGGCTGAACTGAAGGATTTGGAGAGATTCTGTATGGAGGAATGGTCTCTAATCTCTTGTCAGTTGTTCTCCAAATTCATCAGGCATTTTAGGAGAAAACTCAGAGCTGTTATCATGGAAAAAGGAGATTCCAAAAAGTATTTAATAAAAGGGTGCCAATAATTATGGCCAGCTTGTTTTGGAGAAAAGCATTTATTTCATAATGTGATTTTCCCCACTTTCAATTATTTTACTTCAATGAAAGGTTAGATTTTTTGTGAATTGTTTGAATGAAAGATCAAAAGGATAAACAATGTAGATTTATTTTTTACATATTTATCAGGGGTGCCATTAATTCTGACCACAACTGTGTATATATATATATATATATATATATATATATATATATATATATATATATATACATATACACACACACACACACACACACACACATATATATATATATAGTCATTTATATCAAATAAATGTAGCATTAGACTTCTTTTCAAAACATTCCAAAAATATCACAGACCCCAAGCTTTTGAACGGTAGTGTGTATATATACAATAATGGCATATAAGTGTGTATAAATCAGTCATACTGTAATCGTAAGAGTAAATCTGGTGCATGTTTACCTGTCTAGAGCCCAGGTTAACCAAGTGGACAGCGGCCCCGTATGGACTCTTCTGTACCTCGTGCACAAACTGAGCCAGCTGAGAGTGAGTTCGGCTACAGTAATAAATCTTAAGATATAAAACAAATACACTGTTAAACATGCACAAACACCTTGTTTACCAAATGCAGGGTGGATTTAAACATGCACCTTAGTGACATGATCCTCTTCTAGAACTTCATCATCGTCATCATCACACAGCCTGTAGAGGGAACGCTATGAGAACTCAAGGCTGGGAGACACAAACTCATCCAGTCATCCACAAACACAATCAATACCTGCTCTTTGGCGTGGCTTCATCATCACTCTCGTATTCTGCTACAATAAGCCTGTCCTCCTCTGGATCGTGGCTCTCTGACTCCACTCCCTCTCTGCTGAGCTGAAGTAATTTTACAGCCTCATCATCTTCATTGGCCTGTTAAAGGTGCAATAAGCAACATGACTTTATTATTATTATCATTATTATTATTAAACATTTTATTTATAGGCACCTTTCATGGCACTCAAGTACACCTTACAAAATCCATAAAAACAATAAAACCAGTGCAGCAACAATTATTAAAATCACATAAAAGCCTGCCTAAACAGATAAGTTTTAAGACGAGATTTAAAGACCGAAAGACTAGAACTGTTGCGAACTTTAGATGGGTAAATATCCATAAGAGCAATTAAAATAAAGCAGATCCTCACTTGTTTTATTTATTTCAATTTATTTATTTGTGAAGACTAGACTATTAAATATTTTAAAAAACAAATATTTGCAGAATTTTTCAATATTTATTCTGTTTTCTTTTTTTTTCTTTTTTCCCCCTTCATTTTAAATGTTTCTAAATCCTAAAACATTTTGTTTATTTCCAGGTAAACCCCTGATGTCAGTCTTTCAGATCCCACTGTTCATGCACTCACTTTTCTCTTCATATCATATCTGAGCTTGGCATTGTGTCGGATCATCTCCAGTCTCTCCTCACGCTTCTTCCGTTTCAGCTCTTCATCCTGAATTAAATTAAGGACAAGGATGATTTTTTTTTTTATTCTCTTATACAGGGGTTTTCAATCTTTTAGATGCCATGGACTTGCATATACAACCCCAAATCAGAAAAAGTTGGGACATTTTGTAAAATGCATTAAAATCAATCAAAGAATCTGTGATTTGTTAATTCTATTTAAACTTTTATTAACTGACAAAAGTACAAAGAGAAGTTTTCCAATGTTTTCACTGACCAACATAATTGTATTTTGTAAATATGAACAAATTTTGATTTTGATGGCTGCAACACACCCCCAAAAAAGTTGGGACAGAGACATGTTTACCACTGTGTCACTTCACCTTTCCTTTTAATTACACTTTTTAATCATTTGGGAGTTGAGGATACTAATTGTTGGAGTTTTGCTAGTGGAATATTTGCCCAATCTTGTCAGATACAAGACAGCCGCTCAACAGTCTGTGGTCATCATTACCTGATTCTTCTTTTCATGATGGGTCATACATTTTCCATAAGAGACATATCTGGACTGCAGTAAACAGGCAGGCACATCCCTTCTATGGTGCAGAGTGTCTAGAAACCACTCAGTTTTAGCATGTGCAGAATGAGGCCTGGCATTGTCTTGCTTCCCAGGAAAGATGTCATCTTGATGGCAGTTTATGTCTCTGTACAATCCAAATACATGCCTCCATGTCAATGGTTCCTTCACAATAATGCAAGTTACCCATACCGTTTGCAATGATGCACCTCAATACCAGCACAGATGTTTGCTTTTGCACCTGTCGCTGGTGAAAGTCTGGTTGGTCCCTTTCGTCTTTGGGACTGAGAACTCGATGTCCATTTTTTTACAAAAACAAGCTGAAACATGGACTCATCTGACCACAGCACACATTTCCACTGTCTTCTAGACCATCTGAGATGAGCTTAGGCCCAGAGAACTCTCCGGCATCTCCACATAGAACTGATGTAAAGTTTTCTCCTTGCGTATCAGAGATTCAAGTGGCATTTGTTGATGCAGCGTCAGACTGTGTTCAGTGAAAACGGATTTCCAAATTACTCCTGAGCACATGTGTCTGTATTTAACGGATTAGCATGATGGTATCTTGTGCAATGCCATCTGAGGGCTCAAAGGTCACGCACATTCAACAGAGGTCTACTGCCTTGCCCTACACAGACTGAGATTTCTCTGGATTCCCTCAATCTTGTGACAATATTATGTATGGAAGATGAAATGTTGATAGATGTTGATAAAAGACATAAATTCTTTGCAATCTTGCATTGAGAAATGTGATTTTTTTTAATTGTTTGACAATTCTCTCATGATATTTGGCACAAACTGATGAGCCATGACCCATCTTTGCTTAAAAAAACTGAGAAGCACTTTTACACCCAAACATGATACCCTCAACTATTACCAATTCACCTGCTCAGTGTGGACTGTTTCAAAAGTTGGATAATCTAATTTGGATAATCTTTTCACTTTTATTTGGTCTCTGTCCCAACTTTTTTGGGGTGTGTTGCAGCCATCAAAATCAAACTTTGTTCATATTTACAAAATACAATTATGTTGATCATTGAAAACATTGGGAAACTTTTTTTGTACTTTTGTCAGTTAAAAAAAGTTTAAATAGAATTAACAAATCACAGATTCTTGATTTTAATGCATTTTACAAAATGTCCCAACTTTTTCTGATTTGGGGTTGTAAGATAATCCTCATGAAAGGCAGCTAGATATTTATATATACAGTCACACCAAAAATTATTCAGATACCAAATATAATTTTTATATTTTTTTACTAGTGGGTGCAGGACACTATAGTTCATTTATGTAAGTGAGGATAGCAAAATAAAGTAAACTGTGACATATTATATCCAAAAAGTCTTCATACAGTGGACTACCAGTAAAATTCATAAACATTTTTATAAAACAATTTATAAACACACTAAAAACTATTCTGACACTTGACCTGACCATGTTTTGCTTAAGTGTTTTTTCTTTAACTGCTAATGCGACCTTTTTACATCACAGACTGAACAAAATTAACCATTGCTTGGTAATCGGTTGACCTAAATTGGTATTATCTAAATGTGCATTTAATTTTAACAGCTGACAGCTATTCAACCTCATTCATTTGTGAGACCGTCTAGCAGAAGGATGGCCAAAACAAGTAAAATATGATTTGATAACTCTGAGTTCTTGTCATATTTTAGAACCATTTTTAAACTATAATGAATTAAAGGTTGTATCAGCGATTGTGGGTGAAGTCACTTCTGTTTGTGTTTGAATCGAGATCTGATATTCGCTAGAGCGATCCGAGTTTAGTCGAGCTTCACTCGACACAGAATTATATTTCCACACACAGTTCACATACAAAAAAGTCCACACTAGAAGCTACTCACCTGTCCAGAAGAAACAGTTCAACCTCAGCGTCCGATTTAAAATTTTTCAAATCTTTGAGTTCTGTCCACCGTTCAAAAGCCTTCCTGATTAAAATTCGTTTCTTTGACGAAAAACGAGGGTATTCGCTCGCCCTAATCCTCCTTCTCTTCTTGGGGATTGCCTCTTCCATGTTAAATGTATCTGGTCCGTTGATAGCATAGGGTTGATAGACGCTGCCTTATTCTTCAGCTCCGACTTCGCGTGCAGGCGCCGTGCACGAGCGCAAAAACAAACAACACCCGCCCCTGTCGGTGATTGGTTAGAACACTGTTTATTTTGATTTTGAGTGGTGGTTGCACCCATTTGTTTTTGTGTGCAGATCTCAGAGCCTAGGCTGCCTACAGAGACGCGTTTTTTTGACAGCCTGCTTATGGGGCGGGCAGCTAGTGGATCGTTAGGAAAGATTATATGAATGTGATAATTTTTGTTTGGGCCTGAAATCGCTGATACAACCTTTAACTGTGATAATGTGAGAAATGTTGAAGGTTTCTGAATACATTTTGGTTTGACTGAATATATAAGGGGTAGCAGTGGCACAGTGGATAAGAAACATGCCTTTGGTGTGAGAGACCCGGGTTCGAATCCACTGTGAGAAACCAATGTGTACCTGAGCAAGACACTTAACCCCTAGTTGCTCCAGAGGCGTGCGACCTCTGACATATATAGCAATTGTAAGTCGCTTTGGATAAAAGCATCAGATAAATGTAAATGTAATGTAATATATATATATAAACAAATTTTATTTGGAAAATAGTTTATCAAAGTATTTTTCAATCAAATTATTTATTGAATTATTTTAATATTCTTTTTACTTCTTTATTTTTTACAGTTTTTTCTTTTCCACTTTTTCATCTAGCACTACCTTACAGCCCACGGATTGAAAACCCCTGCTTGCCTTGGAAACACATGACTTGAAGAACTGATGAACTGTAAAAGGCACATAATAATTCTCATACCTTTAACTTGTTCACCATGTCTCTTTCTGCTTTCTTCTGCACAAACTCAGACACCCAGTCTGGCTCTGATAGTTGGCTGTTGCTCTTCTCCTCCTTCACACCGTCACACTCCTCCGTTTTCTCCAGAAGTCTAGCAGCCTCTCGTTTCTTCTTCTCCTCGTGGTCTCTCAGCCACGTCAGTGCGCCGCATATAAGACTCAAAGACTTTCCCTGCAGGACCAAACACAAGAAAGCTCAAACATCCACTGTCATCTGTACTGAGATGGTGAGATGAACCGATCTCATGCGCAGACTGACCGTGCCAGTGGGACTTTCGAATATACCGATTTTCCCCTGATCAAGAGCAGTGTAAAGTGCCTCCATGAAGCTCTCCTGAATCTGATAGGGCTGGAAGGGGAAAGGAAACCGACCGCTCTTGCTCTCCATATCATATAATCGGGATCAGGTTAGATTCCAACAAACAGACTAAACACCACATAGGTTAAATTCAACAGATCAACACTGCATTTAGGCCAGTTATACACTGACAATAAACTCCTCACAGTGTCAACGCAACATGACTTGAAGTTCAAAAAGTTCACATCTAAAGTTCATATCTAAATGTGTCTGCTTTTCCTCGCAAATCCAATGAAATGACAAATGACTATAAAGAAATATCGCGTTAACTTAATCCATATCACAGAAAACACGTTCTGACAGCGTAAACTTCCTCGAACAAACGCGCCAGTCTTCTGCTTTAGCCAATGAAAACCAGGGAAATTTTCTTAGAAGCTAGGGACCCACATCAAATTTCACTCTTTCCTAAAAACCGAAACAACAACAGATTTTGGAGATTTTCTCCCTTTCTTGAACGACTTCCGTTGATTTTCACCAACTATTATTCTTTTCTTTAAACATCAGAATTTGTAGTTTAAAGTCGTCTGTTTATTAAATATTGTTATTGTATATATTATGTTTTATTTTATTTTATGATTTATGTCAGTGTTAATTTTGTATTATGTATATACTAATCAAGTATTTATTCATATTTTGAATAATTTTTATATATTCATTTTCAGTCATTTTATGTGCTCTTTTCATTTGATTGTTTTTTGTTTTTGTTTCTATTTAGCCATCATTTATTTTTATTCCAGTTTTAATTTGAGTAATTTAAGTACTTAATTTTTTATTCTAATTTTATTTTATTTTATTCCAGATTTATTTCAATGACTTAATAGTTTTAATTTTAGTTAACAGTAACAACACTGATTTCTTGAATCCATTTGTCATTCTTTTGTTTAAAATATCTCTCTCCATGGGCAAATTCTGACACTATTAATGTGTAACCTACTTTTTGTGTTTTTGTTACATATTAATTATTGTTTTAAAGTGTGTTGTATAAATACAAAATGTTTATTTTATTTTAAATAATCTTATTATCTTTTTATTATACATGTTACACAACATTGAGTTCAGTATGCAGTGGGAAACTGTATAGTATAAGCTACATGCTTCATGTTAAAATGTACTTTATAAATCAAATATTTATTCTATTTGTTCAGTACACTTCAAGTGATTTGAATATAATCTACAATATAATCTGATCATATAAACATACAGTATACCTTTTTCGTTAATGACTGTGGTTAACATTTTAGAGATGGTGCCTAGTCAGTTCTAGAGACTCCACACCACACAAGCTCTGGAAAGTTCGCTGAGTCGCTTCAGTTTCCAGCGACGGGGCCGAACGTTATATAAACGCATCGCTCAGCCAGTTTGTGGACTCAAAAAACACATTTAACGGCCACTAACCTACAAATTCGCGCTGTAGATCACCAAGTCCATTAATAATAGCGTTAAAGCCGTTTAGTTCTGCAGACGTCGAGTCTTCAGTGATTCTTTAAAGGAAAGACCGCTGTGTGAGTAGATAGGATCTAACGTTTGGGCTGTTTAAAAGGAAATTTTCATATTAAATCAAAGATGACTGCAGAAGAGGTGGTGACTGAAGGTTGCAGCATCCCCGTCGAGGGTGAAGACATCACCCCGAAGAAAGATGGAGGTGTTTTAAAGGTAAATATTGCAGTGCACTGAGCCGCATTGACTCCATGAGGGAGGTGTGTGACTGACTGAATGCATGTAACGTTAAAGCCAATATTTCACTCTCTTTGCTCACTTTAATGCAGCTTTAGCTATTCTATGCAGGCAAATAGAATACGTATAAATGTTTAATTTATTTAAACGTTTTTAACTGGTTTCGCACACCGCCTGTTGCTAATGCGTTGCTAGATCTTTCTAGAGATTTTGTCGAGCTTAAAGGGACAGTTCAACCACAATTTTATCTTTTTTTTTTATTTATTTTTTACTATTTTGTCGTCATTCACTCAATCTCAATGTCTAACATTTAGGCCTACACATTATGACTCTTTCTTGTGTGGACCACAAAATGAGATGTAGCAAAACGTTAGCGATTGGCACCATTCACTTTCATTGCATCTAGTCCCACACAACGAAAGCGAAGGCGACTGATACATGAATAACATCTCCTTTTTAGTGTCTTAGACAAAAAATTGAGTAATTAAGTTTTGGAACGACACGAGGACGAGTAAATGATGATAAACAGGTGAATTTTCCTTTGATTTTAACAGCGTTGCAATGTTCCATTTGCGCAGATTAACCACGTGCAATATCCACTAAACAATAAAGTGTCATCGAATTTGTATTCATATACAAGTGACACATTTATGTTTGGGATAATTAAACACTTTTAATGTAATGCATTAAAAAATAAGCATCTGAATGGCCTTTAATTATAACGTGCAATATAGCACACCTTTAGAATTTGCCATGTACAAACGTTGATAAAAAATTATCTGTTGTTATTGTGGAATGCCTAATTAGCGTTAAGTATTAGGCGTGAACATCTTTCTGCCCCGTGGTCTTTGAAGATTGACAGGTCACAGGTGTAGTGCAGTGGGGTTGACGAGATTGATGATTCATCTCTTTCTCTCTTCTACAGATGGTCAAGAAGGAGGGTACAGGCTCTGAGTTGCCTATGACCGGTGATAAAGTATTTGTGCACTATGTCGGAACCCTTCTTGATGGTACACAGTTTGACTCCAGCCGGGATCGAGGGGAGAAGTTCTCCTTTGAGTTAGGCAAAGGTGGGTATTATAAGGTAAAGCAGTTAAACAGCTTGTTGATAGCTGTAGCTTTACATGGTAAAAAAACACCCGTTGTATTTGGTAAAAGTCGGAATGTAACGAAAGCAGAGACAGATGATTTCTTCCAGTGCTGCAGAAATATAGAATAGAGTAAAAAACTGTTGAGCATGCAAGTCATTTAGCCTACTTTAACCATTATTTGCTCCGTCTCACAGGTCAGGTGATCAAAGCATGGGACATCGGTGTGGCCACAATGAAGACTGGAGAGATCTGCAAATTGATTTGCAAACCCGAGTATGCCTACGGAGCTGCTGGCAGCCCACCCAAAATCCCACCCAACGCTACCCTTGTATTCCAGGTTAGGACCAGACACAGGTGAACAGAGTACTCAAGAGTATTACAAGGAGAGTTTTTGTATTGACGTTTCCATTTGTTTGTCTGGCAGGTGGAGTTGTTTGAGTTTCATGGGGAGGACATCACCGATGGAGAAGATGGTGGAATTATTCGCAGGATCATCACTAAGGGGGAGGGCTACACAAAGCCTAATGAGGGTGCATCTGTGGAAGGTAAAACATATTGTTCTTATGCTTCTATCATGCTTTTTTGTTGCTGTTTGACCATGAAAATGGCTGCAAAGTCCAATCCAAAGGGAGTTATTCTCTTTATCAGTAAGCATTTGGCTTGCTACGATAGTCGGTGTTACACGGTGTTCAGTCGCACGTGGAATTTTTTTCAGTTTAAAGCATTACCAATATTTAACGCAATTAACGCATTATCCGTTTTTTTCTGTCACCCATTGACTAGCGTTGTATAATCATGCTCTTATTAACGCAAATACTTTAAAACCATTCAAGCGCGACAAGACAAAAGAGCCCGCGCTGTCTTGCCTATGTGACATACACGACCCACAGACCCAACGCTCGTCAGTATCGAGTTCTCTTTCGGCCTTGAACGAACCATAACTTGCACTCTGCTATCTTTTAACACATCTCCGACGAACGGCTTCTTCGTGCAAAAGGAAAACTCTTCATGAAGCGCAGTGAAATGCAGCGACCTATGTGGCGTTTCCTGATGGATCGAGGTTGTTCATAACTTTAAGTGTGTGCGAGACTGCTGTGAATATGCGCTTAGACCTATTAATGTTGTGAAAATACTTAGAGGACACTGACAACGTGCTGAAAGACAGGACCGAGCAGGTAACATTTAATATGAAACAAAGTCTCAATTTTCTAATTTGGTCAGTCAAAGAAAATGAAACCATAAATGGGCCTACTGTTTTGTGGCTCTTTAATGTGTCGTGACAGATTGCCTCAGTTAAAGCTGCTCGTGAACCGATTATCTTTTCCTTGGTTAATTTATAGCATTAAATAAACATTAATGTACATCAGAAGGACTGTTGTTTTAATCGCGGAAAGACGTCAGTACACACAGTTATTCAAATTCAAATCGACGACAATCTTCTAACTCTCCTGACTACTTTGTCTAACAAATATGGCGGATTATGATTGGTCAGATCTTCTGTTAGTCAAACTCCCTGCAAATTTTTTTTTATATATATTTTTTCCTACGTAATCTACTAGTAGCAGCTGTACTGTTTAGTCGACTAGTCTTGAACATCCATAGTACTAAGGGATGTGATATTTCCGAAACAAGCTCGAAGAGGATGACCAATCATAACACACTGGTCCAGCCAACCAATCAGAGCACATTCTGCCTTTTGGAAGAAAGGGCTTCATAGAGACATAAACTTAACAGAGTGTTACTGACAGACTGGGAAGATAGGTGCTGCAGAAATGTCAAATGTGTAAAAAAAATAAATTAAAGTGTTTTTTTAATATTCAAGATAGGGCTGGGCGATTTAAAATTAAAAAAAGCTCACTAACATTTTTCATATCAGTTGAAATTGATAATTATCATGATAAATGTCAAATCTTTATTTCCTCCAATTTTACAGGCAGATTTTTGCCCCCAAGTAAAAATGTTGTAGAAGCTAGACTGTTAATAGTGGCTTTAAACTACTCTTTATCATGACAAACACATTTTTGAATTCTTTACGCTTTTCCAGTCATTTTTACTTAACAAAATAAAGATTTAAATGAAAAAAATTATTGCTAACGGCTGATATTGTTTCAAGTCATGAGACAGGTGTGTGTTGCCTAACTTTGATGACGCGTATCTTCAGCACAGTTTGCAGCGCAGGCTGCAATACTAATGTTACATGTATTGTCTCTTAGAAATGCACATTTCACAGTAGCTTGAGTTAGGATGTAGATGTAAATTTATGTAATTTACAAAAATGGTAACATCTGTAAAAATGTAAACCATTTTTCTATTGTAAATGTAGATATTCTGAGTTTTATTCAAATTAACCATTAATCTTCCATAGTAGCATACATTTAGATAATGTTAACCACAGTTAAAACCATGCATAAAGCACCTCAATACCATTGTAAAATGTAACAATGTGGTTTGTATGGTATTTGTATAAAAAAACAGTAGACTAAATACATTTACTATAAATGCTCAAACACTATAGCTTATTCACAAAAAATACTATTATATTCCATTTCTCCTCTAATACATTTAGTACATGTCCACATTAATAATATAATAATTTTCGTTCTGACTATCCCACATTTCTGCCACAATACCATGGTGCAGTTAGTATTACTACAGTAAATCCATGATGAATTAGGTCATTACAATTAGACCAAGATTTGTAGATTGAAAATCCCTCCGACTGTATCGTTGCGCAGACTGTTTCTCCTGTTTGTCAGCATTGTTTCATCTGGCTTAACTAGTTTAAATCGCCAAGAAATGTATTGTTCTCCGTTGAATTCAAGCGCTTCTCATTGGAACTCGCAGTGCTGTTTAGTGGTCACGTGATCATCTACACGACAGTCAAAGTTATCAGAAGAATGAAGCAAAACTAATTGAATCATTCTTTGTTTGTGCACCATAGTTAATTTTTCCTTTTCTTTGGTTTAGTGTGTTTGGTGGGCCGTCACGAAGAGCGTGTTTTCGACGAGCGTGAGTTGAAGTTTGAGGTGGGAGATGGAGAGAGTTTGGGTTTGCCTCCAGGCGTAGAGAAAGCCTTGCAGTCCATGGAGCAGGGAGAGGAGGCGATCTTCACCATCAAACCAAAGTAAACACACATTTCTTACACCTGTGCACAGTATCTATGAATGTTTTCATTTATTCATGAATTTATTTTTTAATTTCAGGTATGGCTATGGAACTGCTGGCAGCAACAAATTCGACATTCCAGCTAATGCTACACTGCAGTACAAAATTAAACTGAAAGCATTTGAGAAGGTCAGTGTGTCCTCCTAAATAAAAGCAGTGCAGAGCTAAATTTACACCCGCATTACTCAGTATATGTGAATGTTATGTTATGGGGGTTTATATTGTAGGGAACTTGTGGGTTTTTAATATAAAATGAACCGTATCGTGATGTAAGATTTTGGCCTTTAAATCCACCCCTAAGAACAACAGTAATGTATGATATAATTTTTTTCAAGCTTTGTAAAAATAATCATACTTTAATACTTATTACAGACTGTAAAAGATCAGTTATGCAATAATGTCTGTACAAAGTCATTGTCATGAGGTTAAGATGCTGTGTCCTGTCACACAGGCCAAAGAATCCTGGGAAATGAACTCAATTGAGAAACTGGAACAGAGCGTCATCGTCAAAGAGAAAGGAACTCAGTATTTTAAGGTAGAAGCAATGTCATGCACACCGACATAAATTTATGCGCTACATCCCATTTTAATCTAATAGTAGTGCTATGCAGTATAACTGTTCATCCAGTTTACCGGTATTTCAGTTTTGCGTATGATGTATTTTTCAAATGCCACCATACCGGTCGGTGCATAGCTAAAAGGATTGCTGAATCTATTCAATGACCACGAAGAACGCTACGTATAGTGTATTGAGAGAGGACGTCTATTGAATTCATACCCTTCATATTAATGGTTTTAAATTTATAACAAGGATAAATTAACTCTCTTTAATGGCAAATATCATGTAGAGCCCCATGATTTCTGAGATGCAAGAGAATCAAGTAACAGAATAGTCACAAATGGAACTTTCTGTATAAAGTGGAATGTCATGGAATTTGGCCAATTTTTGGATGAATAAATAAAAAATAGGGCTGTACAAAGAATCAAATTGCAATATGGACTAGTGTCTGTGAATTAGTGATGTGTGGATCGCAGTAATATCCACGGACGCTGCGGATATTCTGTGGGTTGGGCGGGTCAGGTAATAAATAATAACACTTCAAAAATTGCAGGTGGATGAGAGATAAATTAATTAATGTGTTGATTTTAATAAAGACACAAAACTCCAATTTAACGGTAAAACGCAACAAATGTGCAATACTCTTTTACTTATGATTTCAACAACAACTTAAACCAATCAAGGAAAACATACGCCTAGAGCACCTCCTAGTGGTCATTTTATAAAACACAAAGGAACCTACATGAGAGATTGCTGAATAACTTGACAGCTTTAACTAAAAATATACCCAAGCCTAAGAGAAATTATTCTGATAAGAGTGGTTTCCAACATATTGATGGAAGCAATTTCCCATAATTTCTTTTTTAATTCAGTCAAATTCATGCAAATTCAAGAGTTCACGTCAACAAAAGCAACAGAATGGGCTTCAAAACTAAAGACCACAATAGGAGAGGGTGCGGCACTGGTAATAAAATCTAGTCTCGCTATTTTTAATGAAGACAACTGTGTGTTGAGCTTCAGGATGCAACGCTGAACATTTAAGTTTAATTTGCGGAAGTTTGCACGTAAACTTGCTGAAAAGAGCTAAACTTGCTGAAAAGAGCTACTGGAAACACATGAGGCAACCAGCATGAATGGAGTTTGCACATCCAAAACCGTTATTGTGATGTGTGTGTGGAATGTTTAACGGGACTTTATGTGATTTTACTTGATATCTCTGAAATGTATCGTTAACGTCATTCTCAAAGCTAAGCACAACAAATAACAGAACAAGCTGTAAGCTGTCAGTCAGTAACTTATGTGTGCGCATGATGCACAGCGCTCGTGCTTTCAGACCTACGCACTTTCATTGACTTGCGTAATTTAAATCTCACACTTAAATTATATTTATAGTTCATAACTTTTTAGGCTATTAAGCTGGTATAATAGTTGGTTTAGGCTATTAAAAAATGTACTTTTTCGCTGAAGAAGAACTTTTGCTTTTAATAAATGTTATTAAAAGGAGGCCTACTTCAGTGTAAAATGCTACCATGTCATCGTGCTTAACCCTGAGAATTTGAATAGTGTGACGATCGGGTACTTCAAATAAACTTGCCAAAACATAAAGGAATTATTACATTTTTATTTGATTAATGATTACATTTTAAAAGAGTAACTAATTTGATTACCACAATTTTTGGAAGTAAATTAGTATTTGACATGACAATATTTTCATATTCTTTGTACTCCTGACAGCAAAATAAGCCACTATAAACATATATATAAAGGTCCAGTACCTATATACATATATAGGTACATATATATAAAAGTACCATGATGTATCATTAAAACCACCAAAATCTTAAAAGATACTAATACAGATTTTTGGCCATACCACCCAGCTCTATCTAATAGTATATTATTATTATTATTATCTATTATTGTACAAGATCATCACAGTAATGACTGTCTATCATTGTTTGTCATGAGGTTGCCCTCATTGAATGTTTTTTTTTTGTTTCATTAATTGGAGTGTTTCGTGTTTACAGGAGGGGAAATACAAGCAGGCAGCTGTGCAGTACAAACGCATTGTGTCCTGGTTAGAGCACGAGTCCAGTATGGAGCCGGAGGAAGAAGAGAAAGCCAAAGCGCTGCGATTGGCTGCTCACCTCAACCTAGCTATGTGCTACCTAAAGCTGCAGGAAGCAAGCCCTGCCCTCGAGAGCTGTGACAAGGTAGGAAATTAATGCTTAAACATGGTTTAAGGAAGTCATATTCAAGTGCTGTCAAAGTTAATACATCATTTAGTAAACACTTTTATCCATTGCATTAATGCATTTATCAATTCATGCATTCCCAGGGATCAAACACATTCCTTAATGTTGCTAGTGCTCTATTGTTTGAGCTACAAGAATGCTTACTTGTGAGACGACTTTAAACGTTAATAATGGCTCTAAATATCTAATGCCTTGAAATAAAATGGTTAATGTGCAAAATAGATTAACGTAACTGTTCTTTATAAGTACCATACTTGCTCAGTGGTACCCAGTCAACCGTTTTTATATATATATATATATATATATATATATATATATATATACATACATTTTATATATATATATATATATATAATATACAAAATAGATTCTGCTGTCACTTATTACCTTCTCAATTCTACATATTTTAAATAAAACATTTTATTAATGATTTATTATTAATTGAAATGGGCCTTATTGGCTGCGTTTACACTGGCACACATTTTTTTTGTTTTTTATACTCCCATCTGATGCAGATCGTAATTTGTTGCACACATGTAAACAAAAATCTCCATGAGATCCGTTTTTTTTCCGCATCTGATCTGAAGCACTTCTAAATGTGGTTTTAAATCGGGTACATATCCGATTTCTGGACATGTCTGAACTCGCATATCCGATTCCCCCAGGAATTCCAAGCCACCACAAGGTGATGACGAAACTTTGCCCACAAAGATAGTTGAAGCAGACGTGCCTGTATGCACTCTGCACACACTTAAACTCACAGCTTTTTTTTTTTTTAGTGGGGTGGAAACTTTATAGCTAAGAAATTGCGCACACACGGAAACATTGAGGAGAATGGAAAATGGTTTTCAAATTTTATAAATAAAACAGCTTTGCTACTGAAAGCTACACTATTTCACAGCAATGAGGTGATAACTTCACTGTTTTGTACATGAAGCTTCACTAAACGCAAACTGTATTTCTCTTTCTCTCTCTCTCTCTCATGCGCTCGCTCATTAATTCATATAAATCTTACCACTCTAATTTATTTCACTTCAGAATTCTAGATCTAATGAGCTATAGATAAAATAGCTAACAAATATTACCGTGATTTTCCAGTCTATATCTTGTTTAGTCTAATTTTGCGCTGCACACGTCTATGACAACTTTAAACTTGTCCATGCTGGCAAATGGCCATCTAACGTGAATTGTATAAATTATTTTAGCACGGCCATTAAAAACCAGAGCGTCAACTATGTTACATAGTAAAGCGATCACCGAAAGAATGGGCAGAAAAGATTCGATCTGTGCATTAAGACTTTCAGTGTAAACGCAGCCATTGGGATTTTGACTTTAAAAGTCCTAATTTGTTTATTTGGTGGCTAAATAAGGCTGTTTAGGAAAGGTTTCTTGCTTGACCTTCATTGCACCCTTCCAAACTGTTCTCATCTTTCCCGTTTCTGTATTTTTTTTTTTTGTGTGTGAAGGCACTGGAGCTGGACACAAATAATGAGAAGGCTTTGTTTCGGCGAGGAGAGGCACTGGTTGTCATGAAGGAGTTTGACAGGGCGAGAGCAGATTTCCAGCGTGTCACTCAGTTGTATCCAGCCAATAAGGCAGCGAAGAGCCAGATCGTGCTCTGCCAGAAACACATCAAAGCGCAACACGAGAAGGACAAACGCCTCTATGCCAACATGTTCCAGAAGTTTGCAGAGAGAGACGCTAAAGTAAGTGTCAACGGTTACTAGCTCTTAGTCACTGCACAAAAGATATACCCACCAAATAGCTGTTGTCTTCTATCTAATATTGTTTTTGTGTGTGTGTTTTTTTTTTTTGGTTCCTGTTTTTTCAGAAGGAGGCGGATCAAGAAAAGGAGCAGGAAAAGAAACAGAATGGTGGTGCAATGGAAATTGAAGAAAACGGAGCCCTGGAACAAACCGCAGCATAATGGCATGCGTTTCTATGAATTACTGTGTTTTGTTTTTTAAGAGTTTTTATATATATATATATATATATATATATATATATACCTTCTATAATTTCTGTTCCCCTGAAGTGTGTTTGTGCAAGTGAGGATGCGTGCGTGCTTTAGTTTCTTATCTAATGTAGCGAGAAGTTTGCTTTTGTACTGTGGCCAGAGCCTTATGGCCAGGGTGTGTATGAATGCTTGTGTGTGCATTACTGTAAGGCAGCTAGTCGGCCTGGCCATGTTCTCTGCTGCGTCTCTCTTTACACTTGGAGAGCGTGCAAATAAACCGATTCTCAGCCGGTAGCTTGTACTGCAACCTCTCGTGTCGGCTGCAAAACTGATGCTGATCCTTAGAAACCCTTTGAGTCGCACTGCTGTACAATAAAGCGCTTTTCTGCCCCGTCACTAAACTTTACGTGCATGGAGGTGATCACCAGGGCAAAATGACTTTTTTTTCTTTGATTTGTAAGCTTTTGAATGTTTTTTTTTGGTTTTTTTTTGTTCCACTGTTAAATTCTCCACGTTTAATGTGTACAACTCATCACAACTGGAAACCTTTCGAGAAACCACGCACATTTCCTGTGAAGAGCCCTCTTGTCTACTTCACTCTGTGTGTAGTCTTTTCTGCGACATTGTTCTTGCGGAGAACATCATCAATATAGGGCTGAGATGTTTGTCATTTCACTAAGTGAGAACATGAACTTAGACCTGCAGTCTTACACTGTCTCTTTTTATCTTCTTGTGGACAATATTACCTATGATTTCTCCATAATTGTACTTGCACATTGTATATGTGATGGTGGATTGTCATGGCAGAAGATGCTCGCTTTACCCTGCAGCGCTGTGTGACGGAGCTCCACCAGGACAGGATTACTCTAGTGTTGTGTGTTAGAGACACATACAGACAGTTCTGTTCCCATGTCCTTGATTCTCTGATGTTGACTAGAACAATAAAACAAACTCAAAATCATCCTGCTGTATTGTCTGGATTGTAGCATTTGGTACAATGTGAAAGTACAAAATGGGTCAGTATCTCTATAAAGATACACTGCCTGGCCAAAAAAAAGGTCACTGTTTGGATATAAATTGGCAAATGCTGAAGTGTCTATGATTAGATCATTATTGGTGTGATTATTATGTTTCTAGCATGTTGTTTGGCAACAGTTCTTCTAACCCTAATTGATGGAGTGTGTAGCTTTTTATTTCTTAAACAACCATGTAGCGAGACAGTGGATGACAATGTCAAGATTCATCAGGCTCAAATTGTGAAAGAATGGTTGGGAGCGAACAGGAAGAATCATTTTCAGACCTTAAAGGGTTAGTTCACGTAAAAATAAAAATTGTCATTAATGCCTCACTCTCATGTCAATCCAAACCCGTAAGACGTTTGTTCATCTTTGGAACACAAATAAAGATTTTTTTTATTAATTTGTTTTGGCTGGGCAGTGTATATTATAAGCCAGGGAAATTGCGTCCATGGACATTTTTTTATAATGAATATAATTTTTCTAAATGCATAAACTTTATTAGGCTGTAATACATATTACCATTCTTAGTTTTTGCAAATAAAAAATCTTGTGGGACCTTCAAATATCGTCCCAAAAGTTGAATATTGTCCCAAAAGTTATTGTCCCACTCACCCCCCCCCCCCCCCCCCCCCCTTCTGTGAATGCATTAATTAAATCCACTTTAAGTTTTCAAAGTGCATCTGAATGAAACTTTTATGTTCACGCTGCCATCTTCTGGTGCTATGCAAGACTTACACCTGCAAGACACCTGATGTCTCATAGTTTCTTCATAGACTCTTCTTAACCCATAGCTGACTTTTCATTTACAAGTGTATCCGTACAATTAAGATACATATAACACTTGTTTTGTTGATGAAATTTTTTTTTTTTTTTTATCATTTTGATTGTGCGGGGCAGTGACCACTTATTGACCACAGGCCAACGACTAAATGACACCACAAATACCTGAAATCCACACTGTGGCTTTCAGCCAACAGCGCCCACAAGGAAATAGATAATTTTACAGTTCTAAATAATGATCTCAAATGATGAAAGAGGATAGAATATACAGTTTGTACAGTAGCCTATAAAAATCATTGTCTATGGAAAGTCCCCATAAAACATGAAAAGCAACGTAGCCTATGTGTGTGTGTGTGTGTGTGTGTGCGCGCGCGACTCAAGGGGATTTTCACAAAAAAAGTCTCTATTAATAAAAACATCTGATAAATGACAGATTATTTAGCCTACTTTCTTAATAAAAATCAACGTGATAAACATCGCATGTAGGCCTATATGATGACAAATAGATATGCAAATGATAAAACGTTTGAAACCATATAAAGTACACTGGTGTTCATACCCCTTTTTATATAAAGTAAATAGGAAAAGGGTTACTGGTAGTTAATCAATTAGAGCATGAACTAAATTGAGAAATATAAGGTAATAGTTTATATTAAAAAAAATATAGCAAACAATGCTTGCATTTAGGGTTAAATAAAATGTCACTTGAGACCTTCCCTCCCTGCCTGTGGTGTGTAACTTGGTAACGCATTGGTCATTAGAGACAGTGAAGTCCGCAGGCAGATGTGTTTGTTTGTCAGTGCTAAGCACATCTATGCTTTTAAGTTTTCAGGTTCAAATTGATGGCTTATGCAAAGATCTGCCAGAAACAACATTATATAAAGCTGCATGCAAAACAACCCACAGCAGGTCATACAGGTTTTTCCAGACCAGCCGCACTGCACACATCCAAACATATTCATTTGTCTTCGTTGAAGGACTTTTAGGAGACAATCCCAGTTTCTTGAAAATTGGCATTTGAAAACAAAAAATGATTTTCTACGAACTACAAGTAACTGCCAACATGTCAACTACTCATGAATTTGCAACTGCATGTCAACTAACTCTCATTAGAGTATTAGTAGACTGTTTGGGTTAGGGTTAGAAAAATAAGTTGTAATCTATTAATAGTTTATGACTGGTAGGTTTAGTTGCAAAGTTACTTGTACACTGGAAAAAATATTTTCATGATTTATCACAATTTTTTTTCTTTTGTCTAATCAACTTAGGTAATTAATGTGGTTCAGATAACATAGCCTAATATTTTGAGTTTCTGTTGATTAAGCCATCTCGTTCATTGTATTAACTCAAATGTTTTATTCCACTGAGCTCAATATTTTAAGGCAACCAGGTATCTTACTTTTTTTAAGTTAAACCAACAATATTTTTTATAGTGTAGTTAGTAGAATGTCTAAAGTGGACCATCAAAATAAAGTGTTATAAAAAACAAACAAGCCTTTATCCCTTCTGCCTTTATTATTTAAATTATTTTCAACAAAACAATTTAGCATTTTATGTCATGCAAATTATATTTCTGCATCACAGTAATCATACAATTTATATATATATATATATATATATATATATATATATATATATATATATATATAAATATATATAGGCCATATATGTGTATGTATGTCTGTCTGTCTGTCTGTCAGTCCGTCCTTCCATCTATCTGTCTATATCTACCGGTATACTGTATACAGTGCCGGTCAGAATTATTTGCCCCCTTGGTGAATATGATCAAAGATGGCTGTAAAAAATTAATATGCATTGTTTATCCTTTTGATATTTAATTTAAAAAAAAGCAAAAATCTAACCTTTCATTGAAGTGAAAGAATTGAAAGTGGGAGGAAAATCACATTATGAAATAAATGTTTTTCTCCAAAACACGTTGGGAACAATTATTTGCCCCCTTTTGTTAAATACTTTTTGCAACCTCCTTTTTCCATGATAACAGCTCTGAGTTTTCTCCTAAAATGCCTGATGAGTTTGGAGAACAACTGACAAGAGATCAGAGACCATTCCTCCATACAGAATCTCTCCTGATCCTGTAGATTCCCAGATCCATGTTGGCGCTTCTTCTCTTCAGTTCACCGCACTCATTTTCTATAGGGTTAAGGTCAGGGACTCGGCTGGCCATTGTAGATGCTTGGTTTTGTGCTCAGTGACCCATTTTTGTTTTGATTTTGATGTTTGTTGTTGGATCACTGTCCTATTGGAAGATCCAAACATGGCCCATTTTGCTAAAAATGTTTTAAAATATACACCAAAAGGATTAACAATGCAGATGTACAGACTTAATACTTTAGGCCTACATTTAACAAGGAATGAAAAATGCAAATTATAACAAATAAACAAAGACACAAATGGAAAATCACATAAGCAAATAAATAGATAAGAATAAAGAGAAATATAATAATACAATAAAATATTATATCTCGTCAAAATATATCCTTTAACAAAATTAATTAAGAATGCCGCATAGGTTTATCTGTCTTAAGAGCTTTGGAGCGCTTTAAAAAGGAAATAGCTTGGATATATTGCTCGATATATATCCTAGTTGAATATCCCCTCGTTGTACCTGTTGAGAAGATCAGCGACGTCACGAAGAGGGCGTGGTCTCCTCAACCTGTGCATGCACTGATGTTTGAGAGACGCTGAATCACACACAGAGAAGGAAATGTAGACGAGTGTGACGAGAGATTGAGTTTTTACACCGGGGTTGGAAACCGGAAAGCGTGTATCGATGATCCTTCCAGAGGTTTTTAACTTCTGTGATCCACACGGAGCCTGAAGGACGTAAAGATGATGCTCAACTTTCTCCCGGTGCGGAAATTCAAACGCAACGGCAGATATATTGTGTTTGGGACGGTGCTGATGTTTGCGTTACTGGCGGCTTATCTGGAGTTCATGGCCACGAGCGAGTGGAGCCGCACTGGTGAGTGACAGAGATCTGATACCCTGTCCACTCATTACTCTACGCATTCATGATGGCAATCCTCAAATATTATTAAAGTCAAAATGTTTACAATAAGGACCAATTCATTAACCCTACTTAATAGATTAGGTATCGTGAAGGGACAATAAACAAAATTTTTACAGCATTTATTCATCTAGATCAGGGATTCCCAACTTTCATAACTTTTTGTTGTTGTTGTTGTAGAACACATTTTACCTAAATAAAATAGCGCATGATGTCGGTTAATGGTCACATGACATGCAGGTAAACAAATCAAATATTTTATCTTTTTAACATGTTTTATTTAGAATATTTTTAATTTAATTTAGCATTTTATGGTTTAATTCATCATTAGCTGATTATTATAATTAAGGTTAAATTGGTTTATAAAGCTTTAGGTCAGTATCATTTCACTCTTCATATCATGTATATCCAACTACATATAATACATTGTTCAAGTTGTATTAACATTAGTTCATTTATTATCATCAACACAAGTTAATCACATATAATGATAATAATAAATTAGCTAATGTTAATAAATATAGCCTAGATATCACTCAATAAGGTCATTTTGGCCAATTTCAATTAGGATTCCAGTTTCCAGCTGTATCTGTTTTCTTAGTAAATTTTGACCAACTTGTAATTGCATTCCTTTCTACATACATTTTCAAATTGCAATTTACCCATAATATTCCACAGTTATAATGTTTACTTGCACATTCCAGTGTTTTGGAAATTCTCTTCTGTTGTATCAGGAGTTTGAGCTGGAGATAAAGTTTGGAGTTTGTTAGCTTAGTGAGTATGTTCTTTGTCGTGGTTCCATTATTCTTAAACACATACAATTCAAAACAACATGCAAACAGTACAGCACAATATAACGCAATGGCAGAATACATTGTGTTAATAAGATCAAGGATATGTTTTAATGTGCATGGAAACACGAGAACATCAGGCTGCTTATTTCTAGTTTCTAGTTAGTTTTTTTTTTTTACACACCAGCTTAAAAACAGGGTGTTTCTTCCCAATTCCCATAGTGACTCACTGTGCTTTCCTTCTGACTAAGGCACCTTGAAACTTATAGCAATTTTAACCATGTTTTCTTATTGGTCCTATATTGCAAAATCCGTACAAAGAGACACTTATGTGATTGAGGAAACCTGAGAGATGTCAGGTGAGCTCTGACCTGCAGAAGGGGTTTGTCATCTTGTCAGGCCAGAGGAGCAACACCAATGTCACACCACCTGGACATCAGCCTGCTAATGTGCATCTAAAATTACATTTGAATAGTTAACTCACACCGACCTGCACAAAATCAGATTATAAACAACAGCTGTCCAGTTGAGATTTGCTTGCACCCTTGAATGCGATCCGAATTCCTTGTTCCTCCTTTATTTCCAAAAGAAATCCCGAGGTGAATGATTGATCTGCACATGGCATTATGATGCGTTCGAGTCCTCCTCGGGAGTTCGTATTTACAAGTTGGGAAGTTGTTTACCATGTCAGGTGCTTTCAAGTCACTTTCGCCTGAGCATAATGGTGGTGTACCTACTTTTAAGGGTTAGTTCGCCCAAAAATGAAATTTCTGTCATTATTTCAGAGTCAGAAAGCTCTCCGATTTCATCAAAAAATAACTTAATTTGTGTTCTGAAGAGAAATGTTTGAGTGAACCGACACGTTAATTAACTATACAAAAACACAGCAAGGTTTTTAAACTATTTCTAGAAAATGAAGAACAAAGAATGTGCATCAAGTATATTTTGCTTTATGTTTTCAACTAATTTATGAAGCCACTGTAAACTTTGTTACATATTATATTCTTAAAATGCTATTATATTTAGTGCAGGCAATTAACTTATTTTGCACGATATACCGGTAATAGAAACGTATCACGATACCCTGCTCTTAAAAACAGTGCGATTCCTCATTTTACTAGTCCCGGTACTTTAAGAATGGCAGCAGGGTAGTGTGTGTGCAGTGCTTTGCTTACAATCCCCGCAGGCACACTGGCATAATTTTGGTTTCGTGACAACATGGCATTGATGCGCACTTTTGAGTCCATTGCACATGCATGCCATTCCTCTGTGAACCTGCATATATTTTGCATGCTTGTTGGACTTCACACTGTAAATAAACTCTGAAAATAAACGCCATATTTTTGTTAAAAGTGCAAGAATAATAATGAGGCTAATAATAAATGACAATAATTAAGGAGTGTTGCTTAGTTAATGATTGGTGGTCGGTGGCTAAACAACTCTGTGTAATTTGTTTTGAATTGTTTTGTACCGCAATGCAATTATGAGTTATCACTGCAGAATGTCACTGATTGTTAACAATGTTTTTTTTTTTTCAATAGATGATATCCAGAGAGTTAATGACTGCAGATGAGATATAAAATTGCTGAAATAAAATTAAAACATTTTACACAATATTTACTCTAAATTGAAACAAAATTTGTTTATTATCGATTGTCAAAACTGTACATAGATTTTTGGTATTGAAGCTAACACAATCAGTCACGCAGATATGGCTTTTGGCTGAAAATGACCAAATATAGTTACCAAATATTCACCCAAAAATGGAAATTCTGTCATCGTTTAGACACTATCATGTCACTCCCATCCTGAATGAATTTCTTTCTACTGCAGAACACAAAAGAAGACATTTTCAATATATAATATTATATTGAATATATCAGCGTGATCCAAACAACACTAGATCTCATTGATTTCCTTTGTATAGACAAGAATTAATAAATATAATAAACAAATCCTCTATAAATAAAGTCTTACAAGTTTTGAATAACATGAGTAAATAAATCATGACAGCATTTTTATTTTTTGGTGAACTATCCCTGTAAAATCAGTGCTAATTCGCTCAATATTACATATTATGTTGCTTAACCCAGAATTACAGTTGTAATCGAAATTATTCAACCCCCATTGCAAATCAGGTTTATTGGCAAAATTTAAAGACTTTCAGCTGTTTGCAATGAATAAATCAAACAAAAGTAATTGAAATAGCTCAACAAAACAAAAGTGGTTTCCCCAAATTTAACTAAAAATGCAATGAACAAATCAATCAAAAGTAATTGAATTAGCTCAACAAAACAAAAGTGGTTTCCCCAAATTTTAACTAAAAATGCAACTTTTAATGACTTCCGCAGTCTCAAAATTATTCAACCCCCTGAATAGAATCCCTCACAACAGCACAAATCTGCAAAATAGTTGTTGTCTCAAGCACATCTGATCCCAAGGGCTTCATTAGTTGCACCTGGTGTGGTTGAGGAAGAACCCATGAAATATCTGAACTGGTTAGGATTGTTGAGTGTCGCGTGTCATGTTAGAAATATGTCAAAAGTCAAAAGAATGGTCCAAATAGTCAAGAGCCAAACAAGGAATTGGACACAAAAAGATAGTGAAGGCACTAAATGTTTCTAGAGACACCGTTGGAAGCATAGTTCGCAAATTCAAAGTTAATGTTCAATGGCTGCAACCAGATTTCTGAGAAGGCAGGTTCAGAAACCCTAGATTGACTGCAAAAGACGTGCAGCAAGACTTGATGGCAACAGGCACTGAGCTTTCAGCTTGCACAGTAAGGCTCATACTAAACTCATGCCAGAACTCCAAGATGTACACCACTGACCCAAAAGCACAAGAAAAGTCTTCTCCAATTTGCTCAATCATATAAATAAGGCACAGAAGTTTTGGGATTCTGTTCTGTGGAGCGGTAAAACAAAACTGGAACTTTTTGGCCCTATGGATCAGCGGTATGTCTTGAGGAAGAAGAATGAAGCATATGCTGAAAAGAACACTCTGCCACAGTTAGGCATGGTGGTGCTCGGTGATGCTCTTGGGCTGCTTTGCATCCTCTGGCACTGGAAACCTGAAGTGTGTGTAAGGCAAGATGGATTCATTTAAGTATCTTGAAATCCTAGGAGAAAACATCATGCCATCAGTGAGGAAGCTGAAGCTTGGGCGTCACTGGACCTTCCAACAGGACTATGATCCCAAGCATACCACAAATTCCACCAAGACTTGGCTGCAGAAGAAGTCCTGGAAGATTCTACAATGGTCATCACAGTCACCTGACTTGAACCCCATAGAATATCTCTGGTGGGATTTAAAGGCGGGTGCAGCCCACAAACCCAAAAATATTTCTGAACTGGAGGCCAGCACTGCTCATGATAGACCTGAGGAATCTTAAACTAAGATTCCTCAGAAACGCTGCCAGAAGCTGGTGGTTGGTTATACATCTTGTTTGCAGCAGGTTATGACAACAAAAGGGTGTTCTACTAAGTAGTAGTAGATTCCTAGTAGGGAATGCTGCTAACGCGGCCAGGCATATAAGTGACTGTGTCAATGAACAATTAAGGAGGACTCCAGCGGCTTCAATTTTTATCCTTGGAGACTTCAACCAGTGTAGATAGGAGCTTATGCTCGTGGGGTACGAACATTATATTAAGTGCTTCACTAGAGGTAACAAGATTTTGGACAAATGTTACGGAAATGTTAAAGACGCATATGTTGCTAAGGTCAAACCGCCTCTATCTAATTGTGATCACAACACTGTCCTTTTGATCCCAACTTATAAAACTCTTTTAAAAAGAACTAAGCCTCACACAAAGACAATCTCGGTTTGGTCGGAGGACAGTATATAGACCTTAAAAGGCTGTTTTGAATCCACGGACTGGGATCTTTTTCATGAGATGGACATTGAAACTGCCGCAGAGTCCATAACAGACTATATAAATTTTTGTGTGGACTCAATAGTGGAGAAGAAAACTGTAACGGTATTTCCAAATAACAAAAGTTTTATAACAAAAGAAGTCAAGGAATGTTTGAATAGGAAGAAGTTGGCATTTATAAATCATGATCAAATTAAATTAAAAATAGTCCAAAAGGAACTGAATATATTACTGAAAAGGGCGAGGACAAAATATAGAGATACAATAGGAGATAACTTTGCTACAGGGAATTCAAAAAAACTGTGGGATGCAATGAAAGTTGTAACAAATATGACACCATCTCTCAAAAACACGGCAATTTTAACCTTATTAAATAGTAAAGGTAATGTTTCACATTATTTCTCTGAGGTAAACAGATTTGTCTTTTTATGTAGACAATCTGTGTTCCAGGTTACAGCAGAGATTATACTTTTTACGCAGGTTAAAGACATTCGGAGTGAATCAGAGAATCATGTATTTGTTTTACCAGTCTATTTTCGGGAGCTTGATTAGATATGGTATCACTGCATGGTATGGTAACTTGTCTGTCCAATTAAAATTGAGGTTAGGACGTTTGGTGCACGCTGCCTTTAGAATTATAGGGGGAGAGGAGAGATTATCACCACAAGAGATGTTTGATGCTTCTATTTTAAATCATGCCAAGAAAAGTGTTGGAGACGATACTCATATCCTGAATGCCTATTTTAAATTATTACCATCAGGAAGGAGGTACAGGGTCCCGATGTGCAGGTCAAATCGACTTAAAAAAATTCCTTTGTTCCAACCACAATCAAAGTGTTAAACAGAGATAAAATACTGTGATTTGCCAGGGTGCCTTACATGGATTAACTTCACTTATTCTTATTTTGGTTTAATGTAAGTGATATTGTATGTATCGACTGTTGTTTTTATTTGCTTTTAATGTATGTTGTTTGTATGTATGGACTTGCACATTGTCCAAGACAAATATCCCAGTAATGGGACTAATAAAGTATAAAGTAAAGTACTAAAGTTGCTTGAAATGAAGGGGTTGAATGATTTTGAGACTGCAGAAGTCATTAAAAGTTGCATTTTCAGTTGAATTTGGGGAAACCACTTGAAACATTTGTCGTGTTGAGTTATTTCAGTTACTTTTGTTTGATTTGTTCATTGCAAACAGCTGAAAGTCTGTACATTTTGCCAATAAACCTGATTTGCAATGGGGGTTGTAGTGCCAATCCAGGGACGTGCAGTCAGGGTAGGCAGTGCCTCACCAAAGGAAATGTTGACATTACATTTATTAATTCCAAGAGCTTTATTAATTCACCACATTATTAATTGCATTTATTTTATTCCAAATATAAATTTTTGTAACACAATTTTTCAGGAATACACATAATATACTCCCTTTGCCATTGTTTGCTCCTAAAAATCATTGTTTCATGCAGAAAATTCAAGGCCATGGCCATTGAGGCAGAGGTTAGCAGTGCCTCTTTGGTCCATTGAACGTAGTTTACGTAGATTTGCGCATGCGCAGTCAGTTCTCGTGCTGTCTTGAATTATCAACATTGAGGCAGAGACCGAGCGTGCTTCATGTCACGTGATCCACTCGCTCTCACTCACTCCGCGCTTCAAGCTACTTAGCATCTAGTGGCGCCTAGCGTTGGAAGCGTCCTATGAAGAAAAAGAGCTGTGGTCGCTAAAGGGAAAGTCCATGCGTCTATCCCCCTGGACAAAGATGTCAATTACTTTGTTGTAAAAGTCCTCTTTGTTGGGTGTATTTCTCAATTTCACGAGTCTCTCCTTTTCAGTGGAAATAAGAGCCAGGAGGAAAGTCTGTTCTGCTCCATTCACGTCAGAGGCGCCCGCGCCATTGGATGTGCAGTTGCCGCAGCACAGCCTATGAGCGAGCCATACGCTCACTGTGCTAACGTTAGCTGTGCAGCTGCAAATGCGTTTTATAGGCTTCAGTAAATCGAGGAAAAGGAGTTTCGTCTACAAATAAAAGTAAGCACCCCCTTTAAAGCGTAAATTATTCATTTATTTATTATTTTTAAAACCCTTATATTGGCTTGTGTTTGTTGTCTGATGGTGGGCTAACAGTTATAGGCCTGCTGTGCGCTGACACCAAAATGTTCTCTCTTCCATACCTTGGTGCGCCGTCACCTCTGCCATATTTGTACTGTAGTTCTATCTGTGCGATTATGGCTGCATTTCGTAGGGTTAAAATGCTGTTTTGTAGTTCTTTTTTTTTAATCCTGGTGCGCCGTCGCCAGACGCTCATTGCGTGTCGGTGTGTGCGCCTTGCGCAGTTTGTAGGAGCGAATTTAAGCTGTTTTTGTACTGTAAAGCTGTACTGCTGACACAATGTTTTCTGACTGTAGCCTATTCAAATCCTGGTGCGCCGTCACCAGAGTGACCAGACCAATAGTGTGTATGTGGCTGTCTCTGCGCGTTTGCGCATTTTGAAGGAATGACTAGGCTGCTTGTCGGTTCGCTTACAACGCGCCGCCTCCCTCTCTTACTGTGTCCCGCACAAAACATTTGTTTGTTGTATAAGTCATAAGATAGATGTGTCCATTCATTTGATTATTAGATTTGATTGTGCATTAGCCTCACATATGACTGACTTTGCTGTATGCAGGCAGCGATTTGATGATGCCTGATATGAACTTGGGTTGCTACATTAACTGAATGAATATATGAACATATATGCCACATTGATAGGTCACAGCCTACCCATGACAAGATTTCACCGCACGTTACTGTGCCAATCAGTGAATGTTATGTAGCTAAATGAGTGTTATATCTTCAGGAGAAGATGCATAGTTATTTGTTCTCGTTGTTTATACTTTCAGCTAGCTCCATTTTTCCAAACAGACGAGGCGTTTATACTTGACACGCTCGCCATTTGTATTATTCTTTGAAATGACAAGTGGCGACTCTTCACTTCAAACCCATTCAACAAAACAAAGAATCATGTAGACCTAGTAAACCTTGAGATTATTAATTGTGACATTGTGACAATTTAAACGTTTTCATTTAATTTCATGAACATTTTTTTATTAAACATAGACCTTTATTTTCCTTAAAAGGGCTTATTTGTGCAAGTGTAGGCTCATTTTGTAAATGTAAGCAATTAATTTAGACAAGCACAAACTGGGTGCCGGTAAGATGCCAGTTACAGATGTCAGAATCGCCTCGATGGCATGCATCTTCGGAAGCGGAGCCGCGCGCAAAGTTACAAAAAATGCCATACAAAATGGTGTCTCTCAATGCGCACGACCGCCAACATCGCAAATGACTATGAAGTCATTTTTGCCGTGCGCACCTTTGCGCTTGTGCGGACTCGGCGAGTATAAACCAAGCATAATTGTATTGTTTTGATTGTTGACAGCGAGCTACTGTGTTCAACTTGCTCTTTGAAGGACTGTAGTTCTTCCATGTGTCCAACCCTAAATTTTATGGGTGTGTCAGTTTAGACACACTGCGGCGACATTGTAAGTCAGTGTGAAGTGACGCGCCCTTGTGACTGACCCTTGACCTTTGATTATTTTTGCACCAGTGGTCCCAGCCCTGGACTTTTAGATCATGATTTCTTTGTTATTTTTTGGGGGGAATCATCAAAGACCAGGTGCTTGGAGCAGAAATGGAACGAGACTACAGGGTGAGACATGCGTTACTGTAGTCTCGTTCCATTTCTGTTGCTCGCTCTCTTTCTCACCCCATCTCTCTCACTTTCTCTCTCTGTCTCTCCTCTGTCCTGCACTGAGCCCTGGGGCTTCTACCCTCTTTTAAACAAACTCGACATTCCTCTGGGGGCTACCAGTGACTTCTTGGGTGAACAGTGAAAGAAAGGATGATGGAGAAAGGCAAAGAAGGGAATTTTGGTCGCTTGCTAAAACACACAATTTGAACATGCACATGAGATCCAAAGGTCTTTTCTTTAAACTCATTTGTTCTCGCTCACACACTTAAGGAAAGAGCACACACCAGCCAGTGTGCAAATACACCTGAAGACACAGACCATAATAGCCTGTCTGCCCCGGCCCTCCCCACAGTGTGTGTTCAGTGGCACTGGGGGTCAGGTGACCCTTTCTTCTTTAAGCCGACGCGTCATTTCCTGTGTTCCTTGTTGCTGTTGCTATAGCACCAATGTGCAAGGTTAAGCACACTTGCACTTCTCTGTACACACACACACTCTCTCTGTCTTTTTGCAGGGAGTTTGTGTATTTTCTTTACCTCCAGACATTTAGCTATATTTGCTGTAAATGTTTGCAGATAGCTTATGTGTAAATTAACTATATTCGTTTTTTTATGCATTGTGTGCACGCATTTTTAACTGTCTATTTGAAAAGCTTGCAACATAGCAGGATGTTTGTCAGCCAAAAGACAGTAGTTGTTCGATTAATGCCTCATCAAAATACCCATTCTTCATAGCTAGAAACTTAAGTGAAACTTGAATAACTGGTTTTTGCTCACCTACTGTATAATGTGACTGAAGGGACAATGTGCATACAAGGCACATATACGTGTCCAAACAATGTAACAGGAGTCTTTTTATGTCCTTTTAGGGATGTCTTTGAGCTGATTCATAAATGAATAAACCTTTTTTTTTCTTACAAGCCAATACATTTAATTTTGTATATGGTAAGGGTTAGTTTATAGTATATCTGCATGATTTTGGATAAATTGAGAATCACAATTTTGGATATCTTGATTCTCCTATGATTCTGAATAGACAACAAATAACGTAATTTACTAGAGGTTCTGACAAAATGTTATTGCTGCAGGGTGCAGTCTATTTAAAAAATATTTAATTAATTTGAATTATAGTTTTTTTTAATCGGTTTGAATGAATTTGAATGTTTGGAGTAACAGAAATAATGATACTGTGTGGCCATACATGACATACATACCATACATGACAACTGCTCTCTCTGGCTCAGCGGCTCACAGGTTAATTGTTGTTATTTAGGAATAAGATCACTTGGGTGTTTAAATCGAGATCGCAATCTTTTACCGATTAATCTTGCAGCTTTAGTTTATAGTTCTTATTAATAGCTTTATATATTAAACAATAGTTCGTACTATGTGCTGATTTAAAATGGTAAACTATGTTTGTGTGTTTGTTCAGCCATAATTTGGGAACGAGATTGCCCTCAGAAGTTTGCTAGAAACCTCTGCAATAATAAAAAATATATAAAAAAAAACTATATATATATATATATATATATACAACCCCAGAAAATTTTCCAGAAAATTTGGAAACTAATTTCTTAACCTGCATAAAGTTTTCTTTTAAACTGGGATTAGGGTTAGTCTGTTAATGTTCTTATTTAAGTGTGTGCATGTATGTCAAGCAAGACATCTTGATTTAAAAAAACCCCCAGCAGGACAGTTTTTGGGAAATCAGCACCTGGAAATCAGCTTTGTTGTGCATGACATTAGATAATGAATAAGGAAAAGAAACAGGAAAAATCTAAGGACATGACTACTTTGCATTTTGGGAAACTCTGGAAGCAGCGTTGCATTTTCTAAATAGATCAGCATAGTCGCCCGAAACCCAGTTTAAACTCTCTGATTGCCTGTAGAATTCATATTTTTGATTTAATTTGGGGTCAAATTGAAAGTGTTGTTTAGGGGAGAGAGTGAGTGATGGTGTGTAAGTTAATGCTTTTTCCTTGTTAAAGATTTATGTGAACATGGAATCAGTTTCAGTCTATCTGGAGAAATCTCAAACCATCAATGGCAAACTAATGTCACTGTAATGGATCAAACACACACACCTGGTCAGTCAGGTTTAATTAATTTATTGGCTACTTGACTAAATATTTACTCTTTTTCTCCGTTTCTCTTTCAGACGCAACCATCCGCAGCGTCGCCGGGCCAAAAACTGCTGCTCTACGAGCGGTAAAAACTCAGTTACACTCCATCATGTTGCATTTTTCTTTCATCTAGAGTCCAGTTATAATCTTGGAAATTATTATTTTCCATTATTATTGATTATTAAATTCAGGTCAATGATTATTTTTGTTTTGTGTAAAAACATAACTCTCAGCAACCAGTTAAATATAAGTCACAAATAAAAGATAAAAACTCATGGATGATATTTCTTCTGCTTCATTTGTGAAATGGCAGATAACATATAAAATAAAAATAAGTTGAGTACATTGCATTGTGGAAAGCAATATTTGTGTTTCACAGGCTCAAGAAGATCACATCTCTGATGATAATCATGAGAAAGACATCTGGGTACCAAAAAACACTCAACAGACATGGAGGATGGAGGTAAAGATACGGCCACAATGACAGAAATACACAGGGAAGGTGTTTACCATGGGGTCCAAAAATATGGTTTAACAGTGATGCATGTTCATAAACATGGTATTGCCATGGTACATATTCAAAAAAGCATAGTATTACCTAGGTATGTACCCAAAAAGCCTTAATACTACAATATTTTTTGTACTTTGTAAGTATAATAGTGTGTAATATTTCTCTTACTCAGAGCTCTGTATTTAAATGTGTTGATGTGCATATGCTGTAAGGATGATGGTATTAAACCACAAGAACATTTGCCTCTACGTTGGCCATGGCTCTTTCTGTGTGTCTTTGGCAAGACTTTTGCTGTCTTGTTAAATTTAGCATGACTCTGTGTGTCTCCGGTGTCACTGCACTATTTTAAACATGACACGTGAGCTGTTAATTTTTTGTTCATTCTGTATGTTAGTTGGGATTTTAAAATAATATTTGTGCTTCATAGTAATGTAAGCTTTAACAGGAGAACAGCTGAGGGGCTTGTATTTTTATTAAAGAAGTAGGTCACCCAAAAAATGAAAGATTTTTCATCATTTACTCACCCTCAAGTGGTTCCAAACCTGTATGAGTTCTCTCTTCTGTTGTACACAAAAGGAGATATTTTTCAGAATGTCGGTAACCAGACAGTTGACGGTAGCAATTGACTTCCATAGTAGGAAAAAAATACTTTGGAAGTCAATGGCCACCATTAACGGTCTGGTTAACAGAAGAGAGAAACTAACTCAGGTTTGGAACAACTTAAGGGTGAGTAAATGATGACAGAATTTTAATTTTTGGGTGGACTGTCCCTTTAATTCTTATTTGCAAAAATGTGTATTATTTGAGCTATAAAGATGAATGAATGTAAATCGTACAGACAGTCACTTATCATATTATATTGTGCAACTTTTAGAGCAAGAGTTTTTATCACAACCGTGACCCGTCTCATGCTGATACGTATGATGTTTAGGTCTTGTAGCTCTACTTTTGAAACAGTATTTTAATGTTTATTCCAGTGCAGCTGAAATATGTCTTCCCCCATAGACTTCCATTAATCAGTATTAATGTTAACATTTCCCCCCAAAACATTTAGTTTTTACAGTCTGATGAATCAAATTATCCAAATAATTATTTTAATTGTATAGACTATTGTAAAGTAAAAATCTGTTCATTTAATATATATGTGTGTGTTTGTGTGTGTTTGCTGCAGTATAAAGGACAGGCAAATCTTCACATCTTTGAGGACTGGTGTGGCTCATCTATAGCTCAACTACGGAAGAATCTACACTATCCTCTATATCCTCATGTAGGTTATATAGCTGTCAAATATACACTACCATTCAAATGTTGAAGGTCAGTGATCTTTTCTTTTTGGAAAGAAATGAATACCTTTCAACAAGGATGAATTAAATAGTTCATAAGTGACAGTAAAGACTAGTTTCATACAAACACTGTTCTTTTGAACTCTATTCATTGAAGAATCCTGAAAAAAAGCAATATCACAATTTCCACCAAAATACTTAGCTGCACAACTGCTTTCAACATTGCAACGAGGCTCATTTAATAATAATTGCGTAAATTATTCATATTTATATGCACAGGAGAATTTCTTATGAAAAATTTCCGCCTAATTTACACCACACGTTTACGGACAGGGAATTGTTCTTAACCTCGTTCGAACATTAATAAATTTGGAGTATTCTAAATGAGCGACCATGTGCCCAAACTTAGTGATAGAGTGGTGCAGATGTGACGTGACTTTGTAGGTCAAAACATTGAAGCGACTTAGCATTTTAGCACTTCCGGTTCCATCGTCCCGAAGTCAATAGTTTTTGGTTAAATGGGTGAAATAAGGTCTGTGATGAACACAAGCTCAAGACACCTTCACGTATTATACTATGCCATAAAATACATAAATATTAACCCCACTCGTGATTTTTTTTTAAGCTGATACGTGTCTTGAAAAAGGCGGTTGCTAACAAGTGGCTAAATGGGAAAACGGAGGCTGTCGAGGAGATAAAACGTCATCACACCAAACAGATAATCTCAGTCCGCTTTCACAGCCTTGTTATGCTTATAATCAAGCTCTTATAAACCATTCTAACTCAAATGTTCTGGGAAAATGTTTTCGTTAAAAACTGAAAGAGTTGTCGGAAGCTGGTGATGGTGACGTTGAATTCGTGGGACTGTGGTGTAGTTTGTTTATAGCCAACCTACTCTCACTCGTCTGAGTGCGCACACAGCAAGAAAGTTCTCTTAAACTCATTTATAAATATTAATCTTGTTTTTATTATCTTGTGAGCAGATTTAATTGTGATATTGATATATTTTGTACATTTTGTGGTTTACATGTTGAACATTTTTATCATTTATTTTGGAGTTTTCCTCATTCAGTTTGTTTTTGGTCAGATTTCTGTTACTCACATCATACCCAATTACTCACATCATACCCAATTTTCAACTGTGCTATAAAAATGTTTTATTTGTTTTTTTTTCTTCTGACAAATCGTATCATAAGGAATATTACTAATATTATTTTTTTTAGCTAAATTTAGTATTCATAAATGTAAAGTTGGAGGATAATAAGCCTTTGTTTTTCATTTTAAAATCAGAAGTTCAACAATACCTAAACACAATGTTATGTTTAAAAAATAAGAAATCTGTAAAATTTGTTTCCATTTGTAAACATTTTCATATTTTAATTTAACTTTTATGTTTGTTACTGTTTTTTTATTTATGTTTTTGTCTTTTTATGTTTATTCAATGTACCCTACTGACTGTAGTTGTGATTCTTTGAAACCAGTTTTAAAAAAAAAAGCATGCCTAGCAAGATCCTCAAGTGATGGAACCTCAAAACAAGTTTGAACACAAAAAAACACCTTTAATACAGACCCAGATTACACACCTCTGAATAGACAGCTGTATATATGCAAATCTGCATCTTTATGCAGAGGAAACTTGCATATTTTATATATATATATATATATATATATAAACTGAATATATATATATGATGAAATATGTATGTATAAAATTTACATACAATTAATCAAAACTTAAAGTATTTCATCTAATACTTATTTTATTTCAGCTAACAAAATGTGTTAGTTACCAATAACTACACTGATAGCAACATACTTTACTTACAATGTTACATTTGTATGCATTGCATTGCATATTGCATATGATAACACTGTTTTGTTTTTTTATCTCTGTAGAATCGTTCAACTGTGAAGAAACTTGCTGTGTCGCCCAGTTGGACCAATTATGGACTCAGGATATTTGGCTACATACATCCTTATAGTGATGGTCTGTACATCTCTCTCTCACGCACACACATTCAGATTGTGTGCTATTGTCCCACTGTTAATCCTTCCCTGTGTTCGACAGGTGACTTTCTGTTTGCAGTGGCGTCTGATGATAACAGTGAGTTCTGGCTCAGCGACGATGAGAATCCCGAAAATCTGAAGCTCCGTGCTTACGTTGGAAAGGTTTGTGAGTATTGACTTTACAATTACTTTTGCGCAGGTGCGTGAAATGGATGCACTTAATTTTGTGTGGTTCCTCCATTTTTAGACAGGTAGAGAATGGACCGCCCCAGGGGAATATGGAAAATACGCCAGTCAGAAATCAGATCTTATTCCGTAAGTGAATGCGACGTTTGTGTTTCATAATGCTTGAGGGAAATGCTCACACACATCTCCATGTTATGACCACATACATACCTCAATGATGAAGAACTATTTTTAGACGCAGCATGTGTAGATTCACAAGCTGCTGTTTGTGTCCTAATTCGGGTCATGGCACAAGGCGGGAAGTCATTAGAAGTCATTCGTCTGTTAAATCGTGTGTGCGTGTGTGTGAGAAACAAATGTTGGTCAAGATTACATTTCAGTAACATCAAATCAAACAAAAATGGGTAAATCAATTGTGCTTCCTGAGCTCAAATCAAACAAACAGTGCTGATCCAGCTAATCTGTATAATCATCCAATGGTAAACAAACACGCAATTGATCCAGTCTTCAGTGTCACATGATTCTTTAGAAATCGTTCTAATATGCTGTTTTGATACTCAGGAATTATTAAAGAACATTTCTTATTATTATCGATGCTGAAAACAGTTGTAAAACTGATCTTTTTTTTTCAGGAGTCTTTGATGAATAGAAAATTTAAAAGAATGCCATTTATTTGAAGTAGAAATATTTTGTAACATTAGAAATGTATTTACTGTTACTTTTGATCAATTTAATGCATCCTTGCTGAATAAAAGCTTTCATTTATTTAAAAAAACAAACAAGTGTGTGTATGTTAATAAAATACATTTAAAAATGTATAATTTAAATTGAATACAATTACAAACATGGGAGGTTTCTATTAATTAATTATTCTATTTCATTGTGTATATTATATGCGCGTAACATATATAAATTATTCAGTATCATTAAGAAAATATGGTCAATTTCATATTATATTTAAAACTGTTGAGAAGCTTCAAAAATCTTCATGTTCTCTAAGAGAAAATTCTCGCACATAGTTCTTAAAAAATGAGGAATGTTTCACATTTTGTTGTTGTGTTTTACAGTCTTCAGAAGACCAGTAAATATTTCTTTGAACTCATTCATAAACAGAACGATCAAGGAACGGACCATGTGGAGGTTGCGGTGAGTGCGTTTACTGAGGGTGTTGCTGTGATTGTTGTACACTCTTATGACACTGCATGTATTTACTTACAGTGGCAGCTCAAACAGGCTGGACACGGATTTTCAATCATCGATTCCAAGTTCATCTCCCTCTATATCAGTGAGTGTGTGTGTTATTTTGGGCTGTGGTTGCAGAAATGTCAGGGTAGTGTTAGGATGCCTGGAATAGCTGCTCCTGTCCACACACACGCCCTAAAATAGAGCTAATGATGGGGTAGCCTCCACTGCAAAAAGTGCGTGTGTGTTTGTTGTCGTCTTATTGCTTCAGCTGCCCTTTGCGTTCATTTCTATGTAAAGGTATACAGCTTTAGGTAAAAACTGTGTTTTTGGTGTACTTCAGATAGTTTGTCATTATCCATCTGTCACCGCATCACTGTTTTTATTGTTAAGTAAAACTGTTAAAAAAAATGTGTTAATTGAAATGAAGCTGAAATAAAATTTCATTTAGTATACACGGTTATATTAATACAAATTAGTCTCCGCCTCCACTCCACACCAAGCAGCTTAGAATACCCGATCCACTCGGTCAACTTTACTGTAGTAAACACTGCACAATGGCAAGAGGAAATACTGGCTTAATTCACCCATATGTTTGAACCAGAAACGGATTTAGAAGAAGTGGAAGAGTGTCAATGTATCAGAATGGTAATGCTTTTTGATGTATCGCGCTCTACAACCTCGGACATAACGGTAATTAATATGATTAAGTTAGCCTTTTGCTTGACACAAACAGCTAATAATGTGTTACTAATGTTACACAAACCATGTTTCCGTTCGCCATCTCAGAGACAGACAGCTGCCTTCTGAAAATCAGCATCCTTACAAACGCTTGAACAACTTAGAACGTCAGTGTAGAAAGCCTTTTTTTTTATTAACAGAAAAATATACCAGGGTAACCTGGCTTCTCTTGAGACTCCCCTGCTTCGCAGCAGTTAATGATATGCTAAAGTCCGCCCACACATTGTAGTGATTGGTTACAAAGTATTTGTGAGGTAGAGAACAAGGGTGATTTCAAACCGCGCTTTTGAGATTGTCTTTGGTTCACTGCGGTTTTAAGGAGAATGATGAATTTTCCCATGGTTTGTCTGAAAACATATTAAAAACAAATAGACATATAAACAATATTAAAAACTTGATTTTCACCACAGCTGTCTTTAAAAAAAAAGACAAATGCATTGCAAACTTGCTAATATGCAAATAAAAGCTAATTCAAGATATTCATAAATACTGTAATTGTATGTAAATAGTACAAGAATAGCACTGCATCGCATGTGTGTTTACGTTTTCCTCTAAATATTGTAGGTATGTCAGCTGATGATGCGAACCATGTTTAGAATGGAATGGAAGTGCATACTATTCTTTAAAATAGTGTATTATATTAATAGTAAAATACATTGTAAAAACAGTATGTTTTAAGTATATTATTTTTTAATTATATCTAATAGTTTCAAGCACTAGTATATACCTGATTGTGTGTGTGTGTGTGTCTGTCTGTGTGTGTGTGTGTTTGTGTTTGTGTGTTTGTGCGTGTGTGTGCAGATGAGTCCACTCTGAAGGCAGGAGATGTCAATCACATTCCTCAGACCACTGCCAGTCATATGACTCCGCCCCAAAGGTCATCTCAGACTCCGCCCCATGGAGCAGACATGCTGAGAGCAGATCCACGAGACTCGTTTCATCAGGGTGAGAAATTAAGACACAAACTCACACTCACTTAATACAATTTTTATAGTCAAAATAAACATAATGGACCAACAACTCAGACTCGATGAGCCATTAAACACTAAACTTAAAACATGAGAGTAAGTGAATATTAACAGAATTTTCAAATAAAGTGGACCTGGCAGATTTAAGTTCTATTAAAGTATAATAAATAAATCATTGTCCTCTGCACTTTGTATTACTATTATGATAATGATCCATCACTTTATATTTGCTTCTTGTTTCTAGTTTTTTGCTTGTTCCTTAAATTTTGTGACGCATTGACTTCTTAAAGTTGCATGTGTGCAAGGCAAACTAAAACATATAATATTCAGAACATGAAATCAGCGCCACCTTGTGGCAAATGAGACATTTCCACAGGGTTTCTTAACCTTTTTAACTGGAGGGCCCTAATAATGAAACTGAGAATCTTGATAAGTTAAATTAATTACAATCCATTTAGTGATTTCTGAAGTTTTAGGAACTAGAATTCTGAAGTTTAGAGCCTTCAGTTTGTAGAATTAATACAATGAAGTATGTAACTGTGTATGCTAATAATAATAATAATAGTGTTAATTCTTGTCTGTCTTGTTTTTGTTTATTTGTATGTGTAGTTCCATTACTGGACAGGATGCGTCTGCAGGGAGTTTTACCTGACTGCATCTATAACCCCAGTTACATCATAAAGGGATATCCTCTAATGCGCTATCAGGGCCTGCAGTTTGTAAGTGCTTGAACACACATAAATAAGTAGAACACTAATAAAACAAAACAAATATTTCATAGCATTCCTTTTTTAAAGCAATGAATGTTGTGCCAATGTGAGCATGATCTTGTTCAATCTAATCTGATGCAGGTGCACCTGACGTATGTGTATCCCAATGACTACACACGGCTCACACACATGGAGAGTGATAACAAATGTTTCTACCGTGCAAATTCATACTACCTGGACAGGTAGACACACAACTACACTACCGTTCATATGTTTATGCTCAACAAGGCTGCATTTATTTGATCAGAAATATTGTAAAAAGTAATATTGTGAAATATTATTACAATTAGTATTTGAATATATTTCAAATATAATTTATTCCTGTGATGGCAAAGCTGAATTTTCAGCATCATTACTCAAGTCTTCAGTGTCACATGATCCTTCAGAAATCATTCTAATACGCTGTTTAATTTGAACAGCATTTATTTTAAAGCTGCAGTCCGTAACTTTTTTTGGGTTAAAAATTATTCAAAATACCCTTTTGAAGTAGTACATAACCAGCCAGTGTTGAAAACTATCTGCTTGCCGTAGCTCGATTCAAAACGGTAAGCTTGTTATAATGTTTTTAATTCCAGTGCTACAGGTGGATTTCTGCGGGAAATTCGAGCATGTCTTTGCGTCATTACGTCACATCTGTACACATAAAGAAGGAGTCTCGGCTACTAGGCTATATTGTGTGTGAGGATGTTGGAGGTGGAGATTTATAGCCTTTTCTCACAGCACTTGATATAATTAAACTTATTAATTTGATAGCGGATCCAGAAAGGTTCAAACGACAATCACCAGTGACAACTGGAGATTCACCCGTTGTAAAATGCAAAAGGCTTCGGAATTCGGAGTGGCTACAGAAAAAAAGAGACTGCAATGCGAAAACAAGGATAATATCTGAAGGGCATTAAATGTAGTCACGCAATGCTGATGTTAACATTAACAATTTGAGAACAAAGTATAATTTTCACGGTTTGACGTGATATGATAAGCAATCGTTAGATTTAATCAGCGCGATTTACTGCAATACTTTTTTTCCCCTTAATTGGTCAGAACAAAAGTGGATGTTACTTACTTGTTCAGATGACATTTTCCGGTGAAAATTCTTATGTTGGTCATACTTCCAAAAAGTATAATCTGTGATTCTGAATGACAGTATCCACACCGGCGCGGTGACTGACAGCCGCACATTCTCCTCAAAACATTGGATTCATCCGCGCTGTGCCGTGCCGAGGCACAACCCACGTACAGTTGATAATTCCGCGATTGCAGATTTCAAACAGAGATGGCGATAAAGAGAAAAAACTACGGACTGCAGCTTAAAATTTAATATTTTTTAACAGGATTAAAAGTATTAATTTAAAAAAAAACTCAAACATTTGAATGGCTGTGTACAGTCTGTACATGAGTGAAAACACACACACACACACACACACACACACACACACACACACACACACACACACACACACACACCAATCTAGCACTCTTTGGTGCACTGTCATGTAGTGTGTTATCGATGATGTCATTGACCTGGTTCATCATCACATGCACCTTGTGTATTATGATCTCAATCAAATCATTTATTTTCAGATATGGCTTCTCAAACTACATTCAACTTGATCTGCCCGAAAACGAAGAATTCATCAAATTCAAAGGTACAGCAAACACGTAGTGCTTTAGTGGTGTATTTTGTATTTAAAGAAAACATTAAAACAACATTCTCAATGCATTTAAATTCCTTAATGCGACAAGAATGTTTAACAGGAAATGAGCAGGACTTAATTTTATGAAATTATGAAAACAAACATTTTTGTCTTATTAATAATAACATATAATGAATTATGTGTAATACGCTCAAGTAAATGTATTAAAATGGGGTCAGTTTTGTTCTCTTTAACTCTTGTGTTAAAATATGCAATCTGCATGATGGTTCAGAACATTCAGAACAACACACTACAAGGAAGGTAAAAGTGTTTATGTATTCCCCATTTCAAGGGGAACCCTTGCTTGACTTTCATGCTTGACTTTATGACCTCCTCATGCTTGACTTTACTTCCTTGTAGGAGATAGAAATTATGAAAAGAAGCAGCAAGAGGAAGGTATGGAGAGGAGCAAGGATTATTATTATGATTTGTACGATAACTCAATGCAGATGCGCCGCGAACTGTTCTCTGTCCAGAAAAATGGCAGAATCAGAAAAAAGAGGCAAGACGGGAAAATTGATGTCAGATTTGAACAGATAGACCAAGACAACCAAGCCAAGGAAATCCAAAAACCGCCTGAAGAACCACAGAACCTCCCAGAGGAACCAGATTACCAACTGAGAAGGAAGAAAAAGAGACACCCTCAAAAACACCTGAAGGACCAACACTACCTCCAAAATGCACCTTCTGAAGTGAAGACCCATGACCAGGGGAAAGAAAAAGACTCTGTGGTTTCACAACCGATTCAGAATAAAATCATGGAGAAGATACCTGATCAGCAGAATCTAGGACCAGCTCAGAAAGAAGGCCGCTGGAGGTCAGAGGTGAAATATCAAATGGCCCAACCGCTCCGTCAGAATGGTGGAATTGAGCTCCACCCACTTAAATCCCAACACGGCAATAGAAGCGATGGAAATTTATACCCTTTTGCCGTCAGAGACGGAGATATTCCCATGGAGAACATACGAGAAGTCGAGGAGTTGAAGGAAAGGTCAGTGACCAACCCTGCCATGTTTGATGAGGTCCATAATGAACATCATAACCTTGTAAATCGGATGGGTAATCGAAAAGTCTTTCTAGGAGAACATGTGGACAAAGCACCCAAGAACTCATTAGATGTGGTAGAAGTAAAGAAGAAGAACAGTACAGATGAACGACCATCTTTGGATGGGGCTGAAGTCAAAGAAGCAATGATGAGGCCCAAACACCCAAAACGTAAAGCAGAAAAAGCTGTGCATGTTTTGAAGGACAACACTGAAAAGGCTGAAGTAGATGACAACAGTCAAAATGACAACAATATCATCAAGCATACAAAAGTGGCACATCATCTCCAGATCACCCAAAATACACAGCAAAACGCATCATATAACCAGGCCAATGAGCACAAGACGTGGATCCTCTCTGCTCCGTCCATAGAAGAACATAAGCACTGGGGTGGTGTAAATGATGCCAGAAGGGGAAATGAGATACAGGATAGTGCGATACATATAGAAGAGATTGACAATGGACGAGGTGAAGAAGACGCTTTGGTGGATCATGGTTTCTCTGAGGAAGAAGACTACGACCTCATCAATAAGGCTGTGTTTGACGTGGAAGTCAAGTGGTCTCAGACGTTCCAGGCTAAACCCCTAGATCTGTATGCCATGCGCTCCGATTGGATCGATCTGAAGTGTAATGTGTCTGGAAACCTGCTGCTCGACGAATCAGAAGCGATGTCCGTAGTGGAAGCTTTTATGAAGAAACTAAACAAGAAATATCCAAGGTAGGCTGACTGTTACAAATATTTTGAATCAAATATCCGATTAATACAATATGCAAAATGTTATTTGGAATGGAATACTAGCATATTGCATACCACACATTTTATACAGTATACTGCCAGCCATTTTATTAAAAATATTATGTGAAACCTGCATCAGCAGGGTCACATTTCTTTATATGGGTTTTTTCAGAAAGTAACATGTTCCGTAAATACTGCAAATTATACACTACCGTTCAAAAGTTTGGGCTTAGTAAAAAAATTTTTTTTTTAAACATTACGACTTTTATTCAGCACTGACACATTAAATTGGTCAAAAGTAACAGTAAATACATTTATATTGTTACTAAAGAGTTCCCTTTTTAAATAAACGCTGTTCTTTTGAACTTTCTATTCATCAAAGAATCCCAAAAATTCAATGTGTAACAGTTTCCACAAAAATTTGAAGCAGCACAACTGATTTCAACATTACTAATAATAAGAACTGTTTTTGAGCACCAAATTAGAATGATTTCTGAAGGATCATGTGACACTGAAGACTAGAGTAATGACAAGAGAAAATCCCTGAACAGTAACAATACTTTGAGTAGTATGGTAATACTACAGACATAAATTTGTGTGTGTGTGTGTGTAGGCAGTTCTCTCTAGATCGTATCGTGAACATTGAGATGAGGCCTGATTATAATCGGGGCAGTAGATATCTCCTGGAACTGGACCTGCTGGAGGCTACTGGACACCACTTGCGCCTGGTTCAGTACATCTTTGTGAAAAGAACTGAAGATTGGGGTTCTCATAAAAAACAAAAGGTTCAGGATGAAGAACTTAAGCTTTGCAATCCATATAGCTTCTACTGGAACCCGACAGCTACTGTCCACTTCATCATCCCAGGTAAAACTCTCTCAAATAGAGAGGAATGAAAAAACAGATTTTCAGAACATTGTTCAAGACGCATTTTTACTAAGAAAGATGGGTTGTTCTGGTCTATTACTGCCACAATCCAAACACCTTTATATTGCTAAGCAGCTGTAAGATCATTTTAAATGTTCATTACACTAAAGTTGGATGGTTTAGCTGAAGTTACACCAGCATATTGAAACAGCTTTGATTTATATCTTATGCATAATTGTCTATTTAAAAATCCTCTCTGCTACATTCTGTAACTTTTTTTTAGGTTTATAAATTTGATTTTTATATAAATTTGGTTTATAAATGTATATACTGTGTATGTGTGTGTGTGAATATATATATATATATATATATATATATATATATATATATATATATATATATGTGTGTGTGTGTGTGTGTGTGTGTGTGTGTGTGTATATACAGTACAGTCATGGTCAGAATTAATGGCCCCCCTGGTAAATATGATCAAAACTGGCTGTTAAAAAAAAAATCTGCATCGTTTATCCTTTTGATGTTTCATTCAAAATATTGCCAAAAATCTAACCCTTCATTGAAGTAAAAGAATTAAAAGTGGGGGGGAAATCACATTATGAAATAAATGTTTTTCTCCAAAACACATTAGCCACAATTATTGGAACCCTTTTATTAAATACTTTTTGCAACTCCTTTTTTTAAGATAACAGCTCTGAGTTTTCTCCTATAATGTCTGATGAGTTTGGAGAACAACTGACAAGAGATCAGAGACCATTCCTCCATACAGAATCTCTCCAGATCCTGTAGATTCCCAGATCCATGTTGGTACTTCTCCTCTTCAGTTCAGCCCACTCATCAGGTCAGGGAACTGGGACGGTCATGGCAGAAGCTTCATTTTGTGCTCTGTAACACATTTTTGTGTTGATTTTGATATTTGTTTTGGATCGTTGTCCAGATGGAAGATCCAAACATGGCCCATTATAAGATTTCTAGCAGAAGCCATCAGGTTTAGATTTTTTATCTGTTGATATTTGATAGAATCCACGATGCCATGTATCTGAACAAGAAGTCCAGGACCTCCAGCAGAAAAATATGCCCAGAACATTAAAGATCCAACGGTACATTAAATTGTACACATGGGGTACTTTTTATCCTTGCGTGCACCAAACCCATCTAGCGTGTTCGCTACCAAAAAGCTCTTTTTTTAGTTTCATCTGACCACAGAACCCTGTGCCGTTTAAAGTTCCAGTCATTCTGACATTTGAATTTGCTGGAGTTTGTTTTTGGACGAGGAAAGAGGATTTTTCTTGAAACCCTCCCAAACAACATGTGGTGATGTAGGGGTTGTTTGATATATTCTTTTAGGCTTTCTGACCCCAAGACTCAAGTAATCTCTGCAATTCTCCATCTGTGATCCTTGAAGAGTCTCTGGCAATTTTTTGAATGAAAGATCAAAAGGATAAACGATGCAGATTTATTTTTTACAGCCAGTTTTGATCATATTTACCAGGGGTGCCATTAATTCTGACCATGACTGTATATGTATAATATGTATGTATTGTAAGATATCTTAATGTTTTTAACAGAAGTATCTTATGCTCACCCAGGCTGCATTTATTTGATCAAAAATACAGTGAAAAACAGTAATATTGTGAAATATTATTACAATTTAAAAATACCTGTTTTCTATTTGAATATATTTTCAAATGCAATTTATTTCTGATACAAAGCTGAATTTTCAGCACTATTACAGCATCTTCAGTGTCACATGACCCTTTAAAAATCATTCTAATATGCTGATTTGCTGCTCAAGAAAAAAAATAGTTGTTCTGTTTCATATGTCTTCAGTATTACTTAATATACTTTTCAGATCTTCCTGACCTCAAACTTTTGAACAGGAGTGTATTTATTTATTTATTGTTTTATTATATTTTTATAAATGTTAAAAAAACTCTCTGCAACATTTTAGGGAATGTTTATAGCTATTAAAAATGAAACTTAAAAAGATTGTTCTTAGAACATTGATTTATAAAAAATAACCAAACCAGAACCATACCATCATTTTGAGGGAATGCTCAGTGTTGGCAGGATTACAGTATGTACACGTTTACTGTCCGCTGTATGAAATATCTTAACAAGACACTGTGTGTGTTTATGTGTCTGCAGTGAAGAACCAGGCCCGTTGGGTACAGCAGTTTATTTCTGACATGGAGGAATTATACCGCACCACTGGAGATCAGAATTTCAACGTCATCATTATTGACTATGAAAGCACTGATATCAACATAGAAAAAGCACTACAAAAATCTTATTTACCCAGGTACATTTACAGGTTTATAATTATACGCATAGTAAAGTGAACCTCTGAACTTCATGAGTTCATGAGATTCCTTGATCATTTGGCACATTGTCATTTCATGCTTCTGTAGCTATCATATTATAATTATATATTTTTATTTTACATGGTTCTTCACCCAAAAATGGACATGTTTGGGTGAACTTACCCTCAAGTTGTTCCAAACCTGTATGAGTTTCTTTCTTCTGTTGAACACAAAAGATATTTGAGAGAAAGTTGGTAACCAGACCGTTGACGGTAGCCAATTGACTTCCATAGTATTTTTTTTCCCTTCTGTGAAACTCAATGGGGCCCATCAACTGTTCGATTACCAATATTCTTTAAAATATCTTCTTTTATGTTCAACAGAGGAAAGAAACTCTGACAGGAAAGAGGTTAAGAACAAATGATGACAGAATAAAAGATTTTGGGTGAACTATTCCTTTAAAGACACTGTTTTAATAATTCATGTACTTGTAAAAAGAGACCTCACTTTGACTCCTTTCTATTGTGTGTCCTCCATTTCAGGTATCAGTACCTCCGGCTGAGTGGAAACTTTGAGAGATCAGCGGGACTGCAGGCAGGAATTGACCTCATTACTGTAAGATTAACACACACAATCACTCACACGCACCACACTTGCACAACATATGCTTGAATTTCTAAAACTTGTTCAAAACATGCCATGAAACATGCAAAGCTGATGGATGTCACTCAATGAAGGTCTGTCTGTCTCTCTGTCAGGACGATCACAGCATTGTGTTTCTTTGTGATCTGCACATCCATTTTCCTCCTGGCTTCATTGACACTGTGAGAAAACACTGTGTGGAGAGACGCATGGCTTTTGCTCCCATAGTCATGAGACTGAACTGTGGCGCTACACCTCTGGAACCTGATGGTACAGTCTTTTACCTAATAACACTGTCAAATACATCAGAGAGAATTAGATTCGCTCTGTACAACAACTAATACAGCCTTTCACATGTTTGTGGTCTTTAAGACTAATATATTTGAAGAAGTCAACAAGGCTGCGTTTATGTGGTCAAAAATACATTAAAAACAAGAATACTGTTAAGAATTATCACAATACACAATAACTGTTTTCTATTTTAGTGTTTTATTTATTTCTGTGATGTAAAGCTGAATTTTTAGCATCATTACTCCAGTCTTCAGTGTCACATGATCCTTCAGAAATCATTCTAATATGCTGATTTGCTGCTCAAGAAACATTTATCAATGTTGAAAACATTTGCGCTGCTTAATAGTTTTGTAGTAACTTATTGAAAGATGAATAGAAAGTTCAAAAGAAAAGCATTTATTTTGTAACATTTATGTCATTACTGTCACTTTTGCTCAATTTAATGCGTCCTTGCTCAATGAAAGTTTTTTGAACAGTAATGTAATTGTTTAAATTCACAGCAGAATCGCTGAATACCAGATTCAAAGTGTGTGTTTAATGTGCAGGTTACTGGGAGGTCAATGGCTTTGGACTTCTGGGAATTTATAAATCAGACCTGGACTCTATTGGGGGCATGAACACCAGAGAATTCGGTGACCGCTGGGGCGGAGAGGACTGGGAACTACTGGACAGGTCAGTACTGAGACAATACTCTAATAAAAACCATTATCACAGCTTTTTAGCTTATCTCAAAGTCAGTATCCATTTTTCGTACTGTGCATTATGATGTTGGGATTTCATTTAAAGTAATTGATTTTAGTTTTTGGCTTTTATTTATATAAAAACAAAACTTAATTTATATTATATATATATATATATTTTAATAGTATAAAATGTTACTAAAATAGTATGGAATTAAAAATGTATTTTTTTATTTTTTATGCACATTTTTATTTCTTTTATATCAAGATCTTTGAATTACCATCATGTATGGAATGTGCTATGTACATAAACTTGCCTTGCCTTTCCTATAATATTAAGTTTGGCTTTTTATCGTTACCTATAACATGAAAATAATTCATCTTATCGTGTTAGAGAAATGTAATATCAGTACATCCTTAATGTTAAACAAACATGATTTGGTGTGTGAAGTGCCTTGTGTCATCTGTGGTCTGTAGGATCCTTCAGGGTGGGCTTGAGGTGGAGCGTCTGTACCTGAGGAACTTCTTCCATCACTTTCATTCAAAACGTGGAATGTGGAATCGCCAGATGCTGCGCAACACGTAACCGAGTCAACAGTCTCGCAGCTGCTGAGCAACGGTTAAACGTTTGGTGAACCTCAGGACATTCCAGATGTGCGTTCCAGATCGCATCTGATTGAAGGTGGTTTTGAGATGAGAATTAGTGGAAACAAACAGAGACTCAGGAAAAGGTGATGTTTTGTTTGAAGATGAGTTATGCAACATCTCCAGCTGCTATGGGATCATTACCAGAGTTGAAATGTTTCTCTAATGCTAACTACACTGTCAAGGAAAAAAAAACTGTAAACTGTGCTAAAGGAACATTTTGAGGTCATTGAAGGTTTCAGCATCACTTTGGTGTTGGCATCACTTCCAGGTCAATAATATGCCTTCAGTTGCGTCTGGCTGAGTATTCTGTTCTCACAGACAGAAATGTGACGTACAATGAGATGTATATACTGAGAAAATGTGTATTTATTCAGGTAGATGAGTGTCTTGGGTGAGGGGTTTGACTTTGCACACTGTTATTATGTGTTTTATGCTGTGTGACCTCTTAGGGACTGAAAGAATCTGCGGACAAAACCAAAGAGATGTGCAATATTCCCAGAGGCACAGAGCGTGTTTTTGAATAGTGAATTAATTCAGGTTAGAAATGCTGATCCGTTTTCAGGTCAATCGCATAAAGCCTGTCAAGAACACGTCTGTGCCATATTTCGCCCCCAAAATACAAAAGGAAGAAATAAGAAATTTTGTTTAAAGAATTATTTTCCCTGTAATTTTCATGAATATTAAGCACATTTTACTTCCAAATTCTCATTACTGTAATACAGAAATATAAAGACATATTATTAAATTGAAGGTTTGTATACATCATGGTGCCTTAAATTTATGCTGATTTAAATGCAACCAAAAAATCATATTTTGTTACTGTAATACAGTACAGGAAAACTAAAAGTTTATAACATTAATTCTATTAATGAGAACTTTAAAGTACAGATGTGCGTAATTGTCATTAAACATACTGTCACAGTACCTTCATTGAAGGCTTCATTTTCTTAATGCAAAATGTAATTTGGGGGTTGGGGGTATTGGGTATGAAATGGCCTTGTTTTGTGATATTTGCCATTTTATAGTGAAGTTCAAAGGTGTTTTGATTATGAAAATGCCAATTTTTTGTACAAAAAAATTGTTCTTGGTTCATGACACATTCCAGCCATTAAACCCGGCTCATGTTGATTCAGACTGATTCAACCATGTGCAGTATTACTTAAAACAAATTAGATCCTAATAATATTCATTAAACACACACATAAAGACAGTGATGTGTTTTCGTTTTTTTTCTCTCTCGTTTTTACTCTATGGGTTATCATTTGGTTTATGATTATGTATTCTGATGAATTACTGCCCAGTGAAATCTGACGTTAGCCATGCTCACTTATACTGTAAGTGCCTTATGTTGTGTTTAATATCAGATGGAAATATCTACTGTAACATCTACTGTTTGGTGTGATGATTTGATGCTGTTTTTCCAGAGATTCTTTTCAATGGTGGTTATACATGCTCTAAATGTTACTGCCTTGTGGAGTTTTTTTTGTGTGGGCTTTTTTGTAAAAAAAAAAAAAATTGTAATGCATTGTAGATCTGACAGTCAATAGTGTCAGTGTTTTTTTATTTTTTCCATATATTTTTTAAATGAAGGATCTTCTTGTAGGAGGCAAAGTTAAAATGTCTCGTTTATGCAAATCACCAACAACCTTAAAATAAAATGTCTCTTTGGGTTTTATGTTTTGTTGAGGTTTGTATTCATGACCAACCATATCAATTGTTTGGTCAAAAATGGAGTTCTGTTTGTGATTTACAGTGTAAATGTATTGATGAAGAACCTTCTACACAGTTTCTCTGATTCTAGACGTTCATACATTTTGTGCCTTAGCTTTTATTAAAAAAATGTAAAGGAGTATTTGGATTGGAATGACATGAGGGTGAGTGAATAATGACAAAATATTCATATTTAGGCGGTGTCTTTTTAAATGCTTTTTACCATTTCAGATGAAAAATATGGGATGAGGTTTTTGAGGTTTGGTGAATGAAAATCAAACATGAAAATAAGCTAGCAAAACATTTAGATCATACAGCTACATAGCCCCTAAAGGGACATGGTGATGGAAAAAAATGAGACAGGAGTTTCTCGGGGAAAGCAAAACTTATACGAGATAATTTTTTCCCCTTCCATCTCATATTTTTTAGGGGTGCCGTAATACATCATAGAATTTCGAGGGTATTTTAAAACAAAAACAAAGAAGATTCATCACAACTATTTACATTGCTTTGTTTTTCAGATGGAAGGAATGAAGCCTCCTTTTTTTCCGTCCTGGTTTTGCTGATAGTCCATGATTGAAGTGCCACCATCTCCTCAAAATGCAAGATTTGTTGATTCAATATTCAGAATGTATTTGTTGAACCACATTGGGATGACTCATAAGCGGTGTATAGATTCTAAAGATCTGACTTGGGTTTCCTCTTACGAGTAGCTTTCCATGAAAATAGAATTACACAAGCTCAACCTTTGCTTCTCCAACATCTTCAACCTGGCAAAGAACCTCTATGAATTATGCTTTCTAAAAATCATATGAAGTTCACAAGCTTCTGCAATTTAACAAATCTCACTTTACCCTTCTCAAAAACCTTAGGTGTTTACCTTAGCTGACCGTCTGAGACTGTTTCCATACAATCTTGAAGATTTGAAAACAGCGAAGGTGAAGAGAAAAAAATAGAGGTGGGCATAGATTAATTTTTTAAAATCTAGATTAATCTCACTGGAATCTTGGAATTAATCTAGATTAAAATGGCTCATTTGAATTCTGCCGAAGGCATTCAGAATATGTGTGCTACCCAAATAATGACTAAAAGTAAGTCTTTGAGAATAGTGCGCCTCGCGTATTGATGTGAATTTCTGCCAAAAATGCCATTCGACAATAGAGGAGCAAAAGTCGAATATCGGTCAATTTTTTTTTTATAAAATAAATAAATAAAACGCACAATTACAATGACAGAAAGGGAGGCCAATTTCATATTTAGCGATTTGTCATCAAACAAACTGTTTATTAATTGAACAAGTAACATGTTTTCGTCGTTTTTTTAGGCTAATTGGAAGAAGAAAAAAACAGTAAGCACGACGTAGCTACAGTCCGTTTTTGCATCGCCAAACCAGATGCTCGTTAGATCAAAAAATAATGTCATGTCATAATGATTTAATGTGAACCTACCTTTACCGGCAATAGCCTCTTCCTTTTTAAACAAATTAGTTTCAATCAATGTAAACTATTCGTGTGACTATGCCCCTGCGCAATACACACATTACCGCGGGATGGCGGTTGTTCATTTCATAAACTGTACACAATAGCTTATTTATTTTGTAGCCTATAAATTAATGTATATGTCCAACGGATAATGTCATACTTTTTAGTGGTGCTATCGTGGTGTAATAATCTGTTTGGTTGTAAAATGTATTACCTGAATGAAATGAAATCGAATGTATCGTCCTGTGGAATCATTCATTCACAGACAGCTTACGAAGATGTTCAACTAATAAAGATCTTCATCGCTGGCAAAAATATGATGCATTTGCAGATTTGCTTTCACTAGACTAAACTGTAAGTTAGCTCTTGATGTTCTTAAATCTTCCTATTACGACTCCGTGTCGAGTGTGATTGAACGCGCTTCAGAGTTCAGACGATTCAGTGCGTGAGGAACTGAACAGAACTGATTCGCGAACCGATTTAGACAGATCTGCCAACTTGTTTGATGAAGTCTTCAGAATCGACCCAAAAGAGTGATTCATTTGTAAATTGAGCATCGCTCATGCCCATAAAAAAAGAAACAGCGCGCTTGGAATAAACTCATTTAACAACGTGTTGTAAAGCTTTATGTAAAGTAACGAGAGGAACGATCAACGTAACATGTAAAAGTATACACCTTGTGTCCCTGACAGGAAAATACCCTGTTGCGCGATTTGCGCGAAAATATAACGATATTCGAAAAAGCTATTTTATGATCCCAACCCAACTTAGAGAATAGATTAACGGCGATATTTTTTTATCGCCCGATAACATACCTGTCAAGTATCCCGTTTTGGCTGGGAAAGTCCCGTATTTAACCCTTCTTTCCCGCCGTCCTCCCGTATTAGTATTTTCCCGTAAATCTCCCGTATTTTAACCTGCGCTATTAAAAAATAATAATGGCCCGGGGCGGATTAAAAAAAACAAAAAACATTCGCAATCTGAGCTCTGTCACTAGCCACGCGATAACTGCCAACTGCAGTAGCCTACTACAGGTACAGTTGTCGCGAGGTTAGTGTGTTAGTGAGGTCAGAGTGACAACGCAGGAAAAAAAAAAATTCGCAGACGGATGATGGACGCTACGACAGAGACGGAAGGCACTCCTGCCACAAAACCAAAACCCTCATGTAAATACCGCGATCAATGGGACAGCGAATTTACTTTTCTGAAGAGGAGCAGGGTAGGGGACAGTCACGCGTTTGGTAACTGCGACTTTAGCATCTTAAAACCTGTTAACCGTTGCCAGTGCGCCGGCGCACTGAAGCGTTTTTGTTTGTTTAAATAGTTCAAAGTTACTATTAGATTTAATGTTATTACCTTGACAAACTATACATCATTAAAAAGATATAACACTCAAGTTTCAGTATTTGACCACTATTGTATTCTCAGAAACTTTGAAGATGTTTCATACAAAATAAATTTCTAATAACTTTACAAAACTTTGTAGCTATTAATAACTATTTTTTCATTATGACAATAATTAATTCTACATTTACAATAAACTGCCAGGTGTCAGCTTTCAAATGAGATCATACTTGTGATTTTAGTGCAAAGTGTTTATGAACTGTAGGCTATCTGTTTCAGTTTGGGTATGCCATTTCTGAGGATTTTACAAAAGTGGGGTTGCAGCCTAAAAAGAATGCAAAGTCTGCAACAAATTTGAACAATAACTAACTAAAAGAGTAAAGAAAAGTTATGTGACATGTAAAGAAAAACTGTAAAAGAAAAGCAATATGAAATTAAAAGAATGTGTGGAATGAAAATAAAATGTAAATGTAGAGACAAGCAATGTTAAATGAACAGAAAATATACAAATAAGCCTTTAAAATAAATGCTCTTCATATATACCCTTTTGTGTTTTCATTTATGCTATAACAATTGTCTTAAAATGTAAGGGATAACGTGACTGGAGCTTGGTTGCGGTGGTGGGACTGTTCGCGGTGGGCGCCGGAAAATTTCCCTTATTTTCAAATCCAAAACTTGACAGGTATGCCCGATAAGAGTCTCACTTAACGCAGCACGTTAACGCCGATAACGGCCCACCACTAGAAAAAAATAATCTTTTTCCCTGAAGACAAATTGAGGAACTGATGTACTGTACACGAGGCTGAAAGATCTCACCTTTTCAGCAGATTCCAAACCTGGAAGATGTCAACATTAGTTTTCGTTTGGATCTGTGACATTTCGCAAATGCTTTTTTTGCAAAGGTGACATTTTTGACAACATATGCCGGTTTAACTGCATCATAGAGAGAGGAGCTAAAACAAGAGCTAAACTACATCTGAATTGGTGAGTCTATAATAATTTTAATGTCTGACTGTAACATATTGTAGGCTAGCCTACCATATGGCTAAAATAAACTTCCTGATATTTGTTCTTCTGTCCAACACATATTGTGGCAAGTTAGTTTCATCATTCTGTAACCGTTCTGTTGTGCCAAACTCCAAAAATAGCTGCTAGCAACTAAATGTGCATCATTGTTGTAATAAATAACTAGACCAAGACCTCAAAGAACATTTCTCAGTAGGCTACCGCAGTAAAATTCTCAGCATGCTACTCCAAATGTAAATTATTTGCTTAAAGTGGAAGCATGTGCGTTTGTTTTGGAAAAAAGAAAAAATTAACATGCTTTTTGTCATGCTTTAACTGCAGTAAAGCTCCATCAGTACAATTTCCACTTACTGGGTACTTCCTAAAGGCGGAAAAATGCTGTTGTGTGGAAAAAATGGTCACTTGGATAAACATTCTGCATTGTATTTGACAAGTTTTGTACAGAAGTTATACATTTAGTTCGTTTTTAAAAGTAAAACTCGCCACTTAAAATGAAAATTAAAGCATTTGAAATTAAAGCTGCAGTAGGGAGTTTTGAGAAAATGTTGACTTAGCCTGAAAATTTGAACAAGCACAACTTACAGGTCCAACCCCCTTGCTCTCTGCACTACAGCTCCTCCCTCCACAGCTCCTCCCCCACAGCGGAGCCTGCCGAACGCGCAGGCTAGTAAGCAGGACCACCGATGACGGCGGATTATAAACAGTTATGGAACATTCATTAATAGGGACGAAACATCAACAATATGCTTTACATTGTCTATGGCCTGCCCATACTTTGACTACAAACTTGGTCCTCAAATCATTATGTATTTTGCAATACATGTAACTTTATAATGTTGCACTCTTTCTATAAGTTATAAATAGCTAGTAAGATAACGTTAAAGGATTAGTTCACTTTAAAAAAAACTTTTGCTGATAATTTACTCACCCCCATGTCATCCAAGATGTCCATGTCTTTCTTTCTTCAGTCGAAAAGAAATGAAGGTTTTTGATGAAAACATTCCTGGCTTTTTCTCCATATAATGGACTTCAATAGGACACAACGTTTCAAGGACCAAATGACAGTTTCAGTGCAGCTTCAATGGGCTTTAAACGATACCAGACGATGAATAAGGGTCTTATCTAGCGAAACGATCGGTCATTTCAAAAATAAATAAAAAAAACTTTAAGTTTTATTACAAATGGTCGCCTTGCTCTGTTCTGTGATGCACGTTCGTGATCCTGTTCGAACTCGTTCATCAAAATGAAAAAATCTTTTTTCGATCGTTGAATTAACGAAATGACTCGAAATAAAATTCGTTCATTTGGATGAACGAGTTCGAACAGGAGAGTCACGAACGACGGTACGCGCTCGCGCTGTGCAAGAGAGGGATGATCAGCGCGTACACGAGCGTGATTGACACTGCTAAGCATAGACATCATGACATTCCTCCTGGCTCTGATTGGTTGTTTCTGACCGAGAGCGGTGTATTTCTGCAAATGGCAATAGAGGGAGGAGCCAGAGGAGCTTGATTTTTTCACAGATTATCTGTCTCATATTCTACTGTCAGGACATAATGACAGTTTTAACAAATATTTGTTTACAAAAGTTACCTACTGGAGCTTTAAACATCAAAATCGAAAATTTTTTTAAATGGAATATTGCATTGTTTATAATAAATGATTTATCCATGAACATTATTATTATTATTATTATTTAGAATGTTCTTGCCCTCATAACCTTTAATCAAAAGAATGTCCCATTCCCTCTAGCAAACATGTCTTCTCTGATGATGCGTTTACTGGCGCGACGGCGGGACAACCTGTCACTCACATGAGATCACAGCATTCAACAATCCAATCAATTACCAGTGGACAAAATCAAGTCCCTCCCTACATTTTATTTACTTGTTCAAAAAGCCGTTTCATCACTCGGATATAAGTCACAATGGTGAAGAAAAGAGTAGTGCAACTTCTGTTTCTTGCTGACTTTAATATAGTGCTTTCAATTTCAAATTCTGAAACAATCCACTAAAAATAAGGAACACTCGAATAGTAAAAGTAAAGACAATAGCCTACCTAATTCCAGAGCACCTAGAAAGTTATATATAGCATACCCTCCACCTGCTGGTATGAGCTTGTGAAGGGTTCAAATGAGACTCTGGGTTCTAATTGCCATGTTTAAATTCTGCAAATGCCTTTTAATTTTATACGTTGGGTTATATTTAGGGAAGGCCACGTCTGTGCATTTATTTGGAGTTCTATAAACGTGCGCACTCACGTCTGCTGACAGCTGAACTCACCCCACTAGTGCAAAGTACAAAGAATGCTCACACTCATTATCTAGGCTAACTCAATTGTTTAAACTTTGATGTGTTTAAATGAGGTTTGTCTTATTTCAGTGTGAGAGTGTTAGCACACTGCATACTACGCACTAGATACAGCCTTTGATTTATTAGATTTTTTCAACAGTAGATACTTTTACATTGTTACAAAAAACACATTTAAAATAACTGTTGTTCTTTTGAACTTCCTATTCATTAAAGAATCCTGAAAAACAAATGCATCATGGTTTCCTCAAAAGTACAGCATATTAGAATGATTTCGGGGGACGGGTGCATAAACTGCTGGGTATAGTTAGTCATCAAATAATTTCCTTAGGACTGTTCATAACTGTTTTAAGTCAGTTACATAAAAACGTAGATTGGTCTAATTTGATACCGAAAAGAAAGACTGATTACCCCTAACTAACTGCTAGTTGCTCATAGTTTTAAAGACACAGTCTGAAAAATAATGGAAATGTTTATACAACTCCCCCCTAAAGGATCATGTGACATGTTGTCGCTTCAGTCGTTAAACCTGCTATAATGGCATTTAAACATTGGCATTTAAACACTGAAGACTGGAGTAATTCAGCTTTGCATCACAGGAATAAATTACATTTTAAAATATATTTAAGTGGAAAACAGTATTTTGAAATATTATAATTTAAATTATTATTATAATTTATTATTATTATAATTTTCTGCAGCATTTATGCATATTTTTCCCATTTATACACAGGCTATAAAGTATTTTGCATGCATTTTTGTTTGAGGTATTGTGTCTTGGAGATTCACACATTCACTGAATGTGTACGAATAATAAGAGTGCTGACCCCTATTTTGAGGTGATAAACTATTCTTTCCACTCTACATCCCCGCCGTTGTCCATACAGTATGCCTGCCAAACCAGGCCACATTACATGTCCACAACTCATCTCTTTTGTCAGTCTCAGACAGGTGTTGCCCAAATAAATCACTGCCAGAGACACTGACTGCTCATGTGCTTGAGCACAAACACAGAGCCAGTCACACAGTGTGAATATTCGGAATGAGTCAGTTGTCAACTGTCAGTGGTGATTGTGACCTGACTTACAGCCCTGATATGTAACCGACTGTCAGTCACACACACAAGGTCGTGAAGTTCTATCCATCCAGTGTGTGTTAAAAATATCACGACAGTCTGTTGTCACAATGAATCACACATAATTAGCATAATAAAAAATTTAATAACCTTAAATTAAAGTCATGTGAAACATTCCATATTCATAGAGTTACAAGCTTTCTTTTGAGATTTGTATTAATACATATTGTTTGTTTTTTTTATTGGTGACTTTTTCAGGTGATTTTCTCCATTTGGACTTTACCGGTCACTAATAACAAATGCACACGCATACATATACACAATTATACACTCTTATATACACTCCTATTACTGTCCTCCACCAGCAGCATCAAACATCTTCTTCCTGCCCTCCATACCAGACATGGCCTCAACGTTCTTACGCCAATCGCCCACCTCTGTCGACATAACCTGACAAAACAGAAATGCAGTGTACAGTTATGTCCAGAAACTGAAAACGCGTTTCCTTTATTCAGGTGAATCTCTAAAAACCTGTCAAGGACAATTAAAATGACAAATTTCTGCAGCATTTAGGCACATTTGCCCCATTAATGTAATGCACAAACTCTATTCTGTATGTAAAGTTTTATACAATTTGCTTGTTGTGTTCTGTGTTTACCTTCTCTTGTTTAATGTCTTCTTTCTTCACAGATTTGAGGTTGGCTCTGAGGTCCATGGAGCCTTTGTGTTTGGAGCCCAGCAGCGCTCTCATCATCTCATCCGCGGACACACGCACCTTCCTCAGGGCAGGTTTCTTAAACTTCCCTCCTAAGTCTTGCACCTTCAGCTTCAGCTCATGGATCTTTGCGCACGCACGCACGCACGCACCCACACACACACAGACACTCCGTTCATTACAGAAACATTTAGTGCGAGATAAGGAAAGGCACGTTAATTTATACTCACATCTTTGTTGTTTTTATTGACTTTGGCCTCAAAGTCGTATCTCTCCTCGTCCACTGCGTCGATTTTGGCATGAAGTTGCCGACACAGTTTCTAGATGTGTAAAAATACTCATTCTTAATTATTAATACTTTTCGTGTTTTTAAATAATATTATATAATAATATTTTATTATAATATATCAAATTAAAATAACACAGTTGGAAATATGCAAATTTTTGAGGTGACTGAAAAATATTAATAAATAAATGCAAACTATCTTGTATTTAAGCTTCGGATTCGTCTAGATAATTTCACTCTGTGTGTTTAAACAGGTAATATAATTATAAATAAATACAAGTACTAAAAAAAATTATAAATAATTTTTACTCGCTATTTTATTAGCTGATGAGTATCTTTCACTAACCTGCAACTCCTCTATTTGGAGGCCGGTTATTTGAAGAGGTGGAAGCTTCTCACTCAGATATTTCACCTTCTCATCGTCACGATTGGCCGTTTCCTGTTCCAACTCCTCCATGGCTCTTTGGAGCAAAAGGATCTTAGAAAACAGAACACAAACAGACATTCTGTAGTTAAAAAAAAGAAAAGAAAAGAAAACATACCAACATATCTACCACACGCACATTTGGTTAGTCCCCAAAGTATATAAAACACACACGCACAGACACCCCCCACCCCCCACACACATGTTGTGTTTTCATGTTTTATGGGGACTTTCCATAGACATAATAATTTCTATACTGTAAAATTTGTATATTCTATCCCCTAAACCTAATCATCACCACCATCACAAAAAACCTTCTGTATTTTTACATTTTCAAAACACTTCACTAATTATGGTTTATAAGCTGTTTTTCTCATGAGGACCAAAAAATGTCCCCACAAGGACAAGGATTTTGGATGTTCCCCCATAATGTACGGTTTACCAGGACCCCACACATACACACACACACACACACACACACACCTTCAGGGAGAGTTTTCGAGATGCAGAGATCTTAGACTTTGGCTAAAAAAAAGGGGGGGAAAGAAAGAGATTAAAGTGAATTTAATCCCAAGTTTTATGCATTATGTTCTGTCATTCAACAATGTATAGATGAATGTATAAGTCACAATATCATAATGATAATTTACTGTTGAATATGCTGGTGAATACCTTGGGTTGTACTCCCCGAGGGGCCAATGGAGCAGGGGCCTTTTGATGAAAATTAAAACAGATCAAGTAAAAATTCATAGTATAAATCACATTTTCCATATCAGAAAGTTATTATTATATAATATAATTAAGGTTTAAAGGTTTTAACCCTTTAACTAATTATGTTACTGTACTTTCAGTCTGAAAAGACCCATATACAAAAGACAATTTACTTACATCGCTGCGGATTTGTATGTTTGTTGGTGGTTGCAAAGAGAAAAAGAGAAGGAAATAATAATGGTATCAAATAAATACAGATACAAAGATGTGTGTTCATGTTTCACAGAGTAACGAAAAAGCAGTGCATAAAAACTACTTACTCGTCTGCCATCGTGAAACCTGTGATATCAGAAATAAAAAATAAACAATGATGTATAGTTGCAATCACAATACCAAACTTAATAAATCTTCTCTGTTCTGTTGATCCAGTGTTGAGAGATGTCTAGGAAAGTGGTAGCTGACACAAAGAGATGTGTGTTACCTGAAGTGTTGCCTGTTGGGTCAAACCAGCTTCTGAAAGCACAAAGGACAGAGACAATTGTTTTTATGTGTGACAGGCAACAGCTTTGTAATTTTAGCTCCCAGAGACAGGAATGAGAATGAATGAGCAGCTGTCCTCAACATATCAGAGACTGGGCGTGTGTTTGTGTGTCCTATGCCACAAGGACAAAGCAATTCAAAGCCTACTATGTGACTCAAATCAGTTTTATATGCATCTATAATACAATATAGCAGACAAAAATGGCACATCCTATATATAAAAAAGGGAAATTGTGAATTCAAACAGGAACAGTAAGTATAAGGAACAGCCAGACACATCTGTAAATTACAGGAAACGGCAGGTTGTTAACTCTTCACCTCGAATACATTACAGTCAAATAACAAGACATAGCATAAAGCAAAGGTTTCCATCCATTAGTCATATATTTATATAGGACAGAACAATCAGCACCTGCTCACTTGCACAAAAGCAAACCTCACTTCCATAAATACTCGTTTTAAACACCATTTGCCCACCAACCCAGGACGTAAAATATTATCTCACTGTGTTTTAAACGCCTATTGTTCTGTAATGAATTTTGTAGTGTGTTTGAAATCAAGAATACGACTAGTGTTTATATGACCACATAGTTTCTGTGTTGATGTATTCTTAGTGATATAAATCCTTGACTCTTGATTAGGAACATTTGGACATTCAGGTCATCAGATCTGGCAAAACTTTACATGCCGGTCATATATTGATTTTTTTATTTATACCAAAAATTCCTTTTGGATTCAGTGAGAAAAACGTGTCTATTTATTCAGTTCACTTTTCTATATGGAGAGCGGAGTTATGACTGGCACTGACTGACAGACAGACTCTAAAGGCGAATGGTTTCGGCAGCTTGGGGTGTCAGGAATATCTCTCATGCATCTCCTTGCATATTTGAGCTCAAATTAGCGCATTTCCACCTGAGGCAGCTCAATGAGGTGAAAAAACCCTTTGATCCAAGGGTTCATTAAAAGACGATGTTTACGAGATATTGAATTGATCCTTTCAACAGAAGCACAAAGTAGTAACTTACCCCCATAATATACAAACTCCATACACACAAATGATACCAACAAATGCCCTCATGCATATAAAAATAGCCTTTGATGACAATATATCAGTAATGGATTTTATGTAACATGATGCTTGCTTATGTAATGGTTATTGTTAGACAAAGGTCATCTCTGCAGTATGCCTAACTCTGTAACATAAAAAAAAGAATATACTTGTGTTCTGAAGTTTATATATATATATATATTTTTTTTTTTAATGATCTTGGATAAGTATAAATCCTGGACTCTTGATTACTTAGAATACAAGGACCACTGACAGGACCATAGGCTATTATATTCAATTATGAATATACACACACACACACACACACACACACACACACACACACACACACACACTCACACACACACACACACACACACTAGGGCTTGGTATCGTAACAAAATTTTCGATACCGATACCGATACCTTGACTTCGATACCGGTTCCTGAACGATACTTTTTTCGATACCAATTTTATCAATATAACATTACCTAAAAAAAAACTTTTATTTTTTCAGTTTGACTTTTTTACACATATTTTGAGTCTGTAAAAAAGCACCAATGCTAAAGTTTTCTGTTTCCTAATCATTTAACAACATGTATTCTTTACTTCAATGAGCTCATTGTTTCTGCCTTAACTTAATGCATTGTTTAACAATGAAAATGAAAGAAAATTAATTGAAATGCATTACACAAGTCAACCCTGATAACAGATCACTCTAAATTGTAATTTAGACACATGCATTTTCTGTAAAGCTCCTTTGAAACGATATGTATTGTGAAAAATGCTATACAAATAAATGTGAATTGAATTAAATATAGGCTACTGGGGTGCTGGATATATGCCTCGCGCTCAGTACACATGAAGCTTGCGCAAAGCACTGGCAAAAGTAGCCTATGATTATGGATGTGTCGGGAAACGATAGCAAGGAGATATTTTAATTGTTTATTAATGAATAAGTGTTTACTAAACGTGTTGGCTGCAAAGATGATTATTGCGAATTTGCGATGACTCGTCATCCCTGCAGTAATGAACGCGCGCGCGCCTATATGGATTAGGTAATCAAACTATTTATTTCTAATAGTTTCGTTTAAAAGTTGACATATTTTGAACATATATAGAACTATTTCTCATGTCTGTGAGGCAAGTATCCTATACGCTGAGTTTTGGTTTATATGTGACGCGCTCCAGTTCTTGTAGTCGAAGGCGGATAAACTTTCTACTCTCGAGTGTATTCTGTGCGCTTTTAAGTGTAGATTTACCGTGTTGCCGGTGTTCTGGCAGCAATTATCTTGTCGAAAATATTGCATCGTGTGCTTATGGCATCGAGTCGGGTACATAGGTACACTTTTGATCATTTCCACATATTTTCTATCTATCTGGGTTGGACGCTTACGCTTACACACACACACACACACACAAGGCTTGTTCGACTTGAACCGGCGCTGCACAGACCGATCGGTTGATGACATCAAAGTACCGCGAGAGCTATTCAAAAGCATAAGGAGCCGTCTGCTCTCTAATCGCTCTCGCGGTACTTTGATGTCATCAACCGATCGGTCTGTGCAGCGCCGGTTCAAGTCGAACAAGCCTATACACACACACTACAGCCTCACGTGCGACGATGTACGTCTCTGGGCAGCCGCGTAAACTAGTGTTTTTCCGCCACAGCCAATCATGCTGCATGTTTATTGTTTCACTGACGTTGACGAGATTAACCACTTAGGTACCGAAACTTGGTACCGAAAAACAAGACATGTTTCGATACTCGGAGTCGGTAGTATCGAGGCAATTCGGTCGGTACCCAGCCCTAACACCCACACACAGTTTGGCCAAGACCCTTACAGCATATGACAAAGATCTTAAGCCGCTTGAACCCAAATAATTAACTATATATATATATTCATATTATACACATTTTTGTAATTTATCATTCAAGATGGAATGTTTTAAAGTGTGAGAAAAAACAACTGATATTACAAACATCATATAATTAATCATAATTCATCAAATCTAATAGAGCTATCTAATAGTGCAGTTCAATAATAAATAGATTATTATATCAAGCTCAGGTCAAGTTAATAATAGCCTAATATATATATTTTAAAATGTATATATTTAACTTTTAACTTTAACAGCACGAATATTACAAAATTTGACAAGTAATAGCTCCTACAAAGAATCACTCCTTTTTCTAAAGTAATAGGGTCCAACAGTGACACTAGCAGGTAAAGTTACAGCGGGAGGCTTTCCTGAGCCCATTGACTTTTAACAGATGGGGGGACTGGGGAAAAGGCAGCCCAGCGAGCAAAAAGTCGTTTATTAGACGTTGAATAGACGTAAATCTTCAACATCTAATTACGACTTTTCAACGTTGAAAACAGGTGATCTTCAACGTCTAAATGGAATATGTAAAACTCTTTCAATTTATTTGAGATAGTAATGAACATGGTTTGGTCGTTTGTTTTTCTCTGTTATTTTAGCACGTATAACAGACTTGACCTGTCTTAGATTATCATTTGAAAACATGTGGTATCTTAGATGATCAGTTGAAATCACGTTGTAAACTAGTCCAAGGTGGACCGACTTATTTTCAACCAAATTTCAACGTTGAAAGACGGTAATTGTTTACTGGGAGTGAGAGGGGGCAACGCTTCCATCATGCTATGATTGGATATAATCGGATATGATGTTGGTTCCTACGATCCCGCCTCTTGTTTTCGTGCGCACAGTGTGGTGCAGCCTGGTATGACATCACTTTGTAGGCCAAACATGAAAGCGAGTTAGCATTTTAGCACTTCCGGTTCCATCGTCCCGAAGTCAACCAAAGAGTATAGACTTCTATTTCAATTTGACATAAAATACAACAGCATTACCCAACTCGTGATTTTTGGAAGCTGTTACGTGTCTTGAAAAAGGCGGTTGCTAACAAGTGGCTAAATGGGAAAACAGAGGCAGTTGAGGACATTAAATGTCATCTCGCCGAACAGATAATCTCAGTCCGCTTTCACAGCCTTGTTATGCTTATAATCCGAGCTCTTATAAACCAAGCTCTTATAAACCATTCTAACTTAAATGTTCTGGGAAAATGTTTTTAAAAACTGAAAGAGTTGTCGTAAGCTAGTGATGGTGACATTGAATTTGTGGGACTGTGGTGTAGTTTGTTTATAGCCCTACCTTTAGCTTTTTACTTCTGGCGACTGCATTGATGCTTAAAAATTTCATTAAAGTTTTGTTCATCTGATAATTATACTGATGGACAAAATGTGCAAGTATCATAAACTTTTGTTGATCATAGAGCTTGTTTTCAGCGATAATCCAAAAGCCTATGGGAAAATCCCTTTTTTTTGTCAAGGGAACCAATGTGATGCTAACTGCCGGTTGGCCTACAATGTGACCTACCTGCACCACTCTAGTCACTCTAGGAGATTAATTACATAGTGTAAATACAAAATAGAATTAAATGAATGAATTTACATTTGATGTAAAAAAAAAACTCATTTTAAAATTCCACTGCACAGTGGGTACTATACATAGGCATAGTATTAAAAATGTCTTTATAATTTTTTATAATGAATGTCTATTTTTTTTAACTTATAGGCCTTTTTGTTGTGTGGGTCAATTTCCGAAGAGTGCCTTTCAACCCTCACAATACTCACACATTTTGATTTTAATTTACCATTCGCTTTATGTCATGTCATAATAGAAGACACTCAAATACTATAATAAATATATTATCTGAGCTCCCACACATTTTTTTTTAAATTATGGGCCATTTTTTTTAGAGCATAAAGCATAGATATGTCCACCCTGTCATAAAGCAGAACACAAAAAGCATGACAAAATATGACAATGAAATATTTATTCAACTTAAAAAAATAAATATATAATTACATTCTCAATCACATTGATATAACTGAGAATTTAGAATGGCCTCTCTGGTTGAGATGAAAAAGGCAGGGAGTTCAAAAACCTGCCCGTCTTTTCAGGAAAATGTAAACATAAGGAAAATTATAATAACAAAACATGACAAGGCAAGTACATTAAATGTAACAATTAGTTTTTTATTTGTGGCCAAGAAATATTGTACTAAATAAATTCTATGAATTTGATACATTTACAACACGTGGAACAACTTGCCCCAAACTGGTATTGAGGGGCACTTTCTGCCGCAATTTCTGCCGCACTCAGAGGCATGTCCTGAGAACAGCAATGATTTTATGTTTTTTTTATATAACAAAATATTATCTTGTTATATTAAATTATATGTTTCCATAAAATATAATATAACATTTCTAAAAATTGCAATATTAACTACAAATGCATGCTATATCCAGCCTGTCATATGTATGTCCCCCCTATCTAGTCTAAGTGGCCGAGAGGGTGGACATTTTGGAACAACGACAGGGTGGACATTTTGAGCTTCAATTAGCATATTAGCTTAAAACAACCTGTGACTAGGTAAATAGTTAGTCTGGTTGTTGAAGAGGATTTGGTATATTAAAACGTACATATTTGGAAATTATTGTATTTGAATCACTTCCAGTATATTTTATGCCGACAGGGTGGACATGGTAAGCTTTGGAAAAACAAGTTAGCAAACTCATATGAAGAAAATTTGTTAGTTGTAAAATCAGCAGGTACTCACCTCAACAGTGAATTTCCCGCCACTATAGTCAGTTGTCCTGATGTTGTTAATGGGGGTGGCCTATTCTTAAAGGGGCAGATTCCACAATACGACAGGGTGGACAAACATGGACAAACTCTTCTTTTTTATTAAATAAAAATATTGTTTTTATTATAAAAACTGATCAATACACTCAATTTGAGTAATATCTTATTAAACAAAATATTAATAGGAAAAAATAAATAAAAAATAAATATGATTTGACTATTTTACTCTCATTCAAATTTGATGAGCAGTGCCTGGAACATAGCAAAATAACATACATCCTCTTGTACAAAACTATAGAAAATCTTGAAAATGTATCTAAAGAGCCAAATAATGCTACTGCTATGAATAAAAAAAACTTAGCCTTATATAACACACCCTTTCATAGTCATTTGTATGTTAAGTTATAATGGAAAATTAGTTATTTATGTTCAGGACACCAAAAGGTACCCTACAGTGATATTGACCCGTGTATGATTATAACAATTTAGAAAGTTTCATAGGCTACTTTATCTGATAAATTACAAACATATGAACATGAGCTAAACATTGAAATAACACGCTAACAACTGGAAGTAGTCTTATGTGGCATTAAGTACCATTATGTGTGTTTACACATGCTACATAGGAGGGTCCCAGTGGGATAGCACGCTGTGTTTCAGTCCAGGCTGTTATCCTTTGGCTGACTTTGCCCTGAATGCAATGGGATTTACGTTACTTTAATCCTCGACAATCGGGAAAAGTGAAATGCTTATTTGTCCAGTTATTTTAATTGCGTGAGGTTTTAAGATAGACGTGATGGGAAAAAATACTTTGGATGAAAGCTAAACATATTTAAAATCAGCACACATCTGACCCAATGTCCGTGACCCGGATGTGCTCTGTCGTGCCCGCCTCCCAGTCGCAACTGCGTGAGCGATGCGTCTGAATCTGCGAAAGCCGTTTCATTTGACAGACGATTTTAATTTTGAAATTAGCCTTATAAACATCTACATTTTGGTATGATTGCGACCAAAATGCATCACATAATCGACGCTGCACCTTCCTGAGATATAATCATGATACAAGAAGCGTTTCAATCGGCACGAGGATCGATGGAGAGACTTTAAAGTCAGATTGAACCGCTGAGGTGAAACTCTGGTGAGTTGACAGGATCAAAAACCCAAAAATAATCTCATCTATCTGTAGTTTATCCACAGATCTTTATAGTAACATGCTTTTGTATCTAACGTTAATATAACGTAGTGCTGCTGTGATATATTGACAATGTGAATGCAGCTAAACTGCTTAACGTTAACGTTACGTTACTGCCTGAACCATACAGAGCTAACGTTATGTGTATATAACTGTTATATGATTTGTATAAGAATTATTATCGATTTATGTCTTCCATATAATGTTTTGGGGTTCTTATTTTACGTTTAGCAGCTAATGATTTTGTTAAAATAATAATGTGCATGCGACTTCTAACCGTGAGGTGAACCTAGAAATATATTGATTAGCTGTATTATTTAATTATTTTCTCAAAATTATGCAAAGATTATGTTTACCTGACTACTATTACTGCTTTATTACATGAACAAGGTGTATGCAGTACTTATATCTATTGCTTTTTTCACTCGAGAATATTGGTCCGTTCATGTCATGTCGAAAATATCGTAACATTATTTACGATTTGAACGCACAGACATGAACGCCACCACAAAGTAGTAAATACGAGTTGGATGCTCGGGGTTTACGAGTTAGGGGTGTGTCAGTGAGAATATGGTGGCTGAATATTCTGCAGTGACATAATGACGTCGTTTTTCTTTTTTTAACAAAATTAGCTAATTCCCTTTACAAAATATAATTAAATTATAATATAATATGTAAAGATAAAGTTTATAGTGGCTTCATAAATGATTTAGAAACCTATAAAGGCAAAAACACACCTGATGATGCACATTTTGGTCTTCATTTTCTGAAAGTAGAGTTTAAAAACCTTGCTGTATTTTTGTGTAATCAAATAATAGAAGGTACACTACCATCTTGCTCTGATGTAAGTGACTTGAACGCACCTGATGTTAAAACAAGACTTCCCATTTCGTAAATACGAATTTTCCAGGAGGACTTGAACGCACCATACATTTGCTGCATTAGTCCCTGGCCCTTCTGTCTGTCCTCTAGTCTAATCTGTCAAAAGCACCTGTTGTGTTCACATGTTTCAAGTATGGATGTATGTGGGTCAGGTTGCTTATGATTTGTTTTTTTTTCCTTTTTAGCCTTGATCCAGTGTGGAAACAGAATGTTTGTGTTTATGTGTGTTTAAATAACAAGATTAGAGGAATAATGCCTGGGAAGTTAAAGGCGAAGATTGTTGCAGGGCGGCACCTGCCCGTCATGGACCGTGCCAGCGATCTCACAGATGCCTTCGTGGAGGTCAGTTGAGCACCTGTCTATTAATAAAGTCACTCTGTTCTGCACATTAGTTAAAAAATCCTGCTTTGTCCAGCTCAAGCTTTAAGGAACAGTCCTTGTTATATCGCAGATCAGCACTTATAAAGTCTCGTTCCACAGGTGAAGTTCGGAAACACAACATTTAAAACGGATGTGTACCCCAAGTCCCTGAATCCTCAGTGGAATTCTGAGTGGTTCAAATTCGAGGTAAGGTCTTCCTTCTTTTTCCTGCTATAGTTTGGACTTTCATGGAGTTTATTCCCTATGTTTATCTTTCTTTTTCCTCCAGGTGGATGATGAAGATTTGCAGGATGAGCCATTGCAGATAACAGTTCTTGACCATGACACATACAGCGCTAATGATGCTATTGGAAAGGTGTACATTGACATTGATCCATTACTCTGCAGTGAAGCTGCTACGGTCATCTCTGGCTGGCTCCCCATTTATGACACTATACATGGTGTGTATCCATAAGCAAAATTAGGGCTCTTTCACATCTGGCTCGTTTGGAGTGTTTGTTTTGGAACCTGGAACTTTTTCTCCAATAGTTCAGTTCAATAGGCATAAATGAAGACGGCAGTCGCGCTCTTATCCACACCAAAGCAATCGGCCCGAGATCGCCTGAACGAGGTGCACTCGGCCTGCTTAAAAACAAACTCTGGAGTGGTTTACTTGTGGTGAGACAGCAATCTGGACCCAACCGACCAGTCTGTATCACAATATATGATGAGTAATTACATGCGTTGTGTGAAAAGCAGCAAGTGTTTGCTTCCTTAACGCCTCTCAATATGAATCATGGGCTGAAGTTGAAATTTGGTCAGACGAACATATTTCAGAACAACTGGCCAAAACACATAAAAATACAGACCTTGATCCAAAGACCATGATCCTTTGTATGGCTACAAAGAAAGCCACAATAAGCCTCCGAAGCTGTTTACTGGATGACCGCTATGGGCGGAATCCCGGAACATAAACAGGTGCACACCGACCAATGAGAGGACCGGTTCCTACTCGCACGTGACTTGTATTAACAAGTTTTGGTCCATTTAGAAATGGTGCCTTGTAAAAGCGAATAAAACCAAGAAGAAATTGAAACTGTGTAAAATTTTTAATCCCTGTTTCAGAACAAAGCAAGCAAACAATCTACAGGTCTGAAATCGCCCTTAGTCCGTAACATCGAAGAGTGATGAATAGTTTTGTTGTAATAACATGCTTGTGTTCAGGTATAAGAGGGGAAATTAATGTGCTGGTGAAGGTGGATCTCTTCAATGACCTGAACCGCTTCAGACAGTCTTCATGTGGGGTCAAATTCTTCTGTAGTAAGTATCTAGATCATCTGCTTTCATTGCCTCGTGTCCTTCCTTCCTTTATTCCATCTGACAGTCTGCCTCCTCCACTATCTACCCTGCTCTGCTCACTTTTCTCTCTTTATTTGTATCTTCCTCATTTTAACTCACGTTGGGTCTCATTCACCTAAGCATGTACGAACGATTTTAAGAACAAATCACAAAATGTATTCTAAATTTATGAACAGATATAGGAACAACTGAAACCACACACACGCAAAAAGCACTTACTCTGTACGGCCTTATAATACTGTAAAGAAGTTATATTTCAACCTAACACGACTATAATTATATTGAAGTATGTTGCATTAATTGTATTATATAATCCATATATTAAATTATATAATAAAATCATTAAAAAATATAATTTAATTTCATCTTAAATACATTTTATCATATAGGCTACAGTAAAAGAGTAAGAAAAGCTGTGTTCTAGCTTCAGCTGCGAGGTTTCTCTTAATAATGCCGAAATACACGTACAGCTGGGTAATGAGAGGTCTGTATAAAAAGTGTTTGTGGTGAGAATGGCACAGTTGGCATTACTCGAGGATCGGGCGAGAGCACGTCTGCAAACAGCGGCAAATTTGACGAGAAACGGGCGTGAAGAAAGGATGTAAGGGAAGCGTGTGCGGGAAACCCTTATATGGAGATTTATTTTATGCAAATGACTAACCTAATGCGCTCGGCCATTCATTTAGAATACGCCAAATTCACTAACATCAGAACGATGTTAAGAACAAGTTCATGTGCGTTCAAGCGTGTTGTGAATTAGGCAGAGGTTTTTCGTGAGAAGTTCTCCTGTTCAATTCACATTTATTTATTGTATAGCGCTTTTTACTATACACATCCTTTCAAAGCAGCTTTACAGAAAATCCATGAGTCCACATTACAATTTAGAGTGATCTGTTATCAGAGGTAACAGTCTAAGTTATGCATTTCAGAAATGTACATATACAAAATCACAGTTAGCGAAAAATGTATTAATTTAAACAATGTAATAATTTAATGCAGAAACAATGAGCTCATTGAAGTAATGAATCCTGTGCATACAAATATGCAATAAACCACGAAATTATTAGCGGATGAGTCTCATTCTGTTTTTCTTCAGCAACCTCCATTCCCCGATGTTACCGAGCCGTTATCATTCATGGCTTTGTGGAAGAGCTTGTGGTGAATGAGGATCCAGAGTACCAGTGGATCGACCGTATCAGAACCCCTCGTGCATCCAACGAGGCCCGACAGAGACTCATCTTTCTCATGTCAGGTACCTATACACAAACAGTGTTCAAAAGAGACCGAAAGATATATGTAGGGGATATGAATTGTTCCAATAGTTTTCATATGTTGCCAGTAGGGGTGTAACGGTAAACGCATTCATACTATAATATTTAGGTACGGGTCTTTCGTTTCGGTACACATGTGCACTGAATGAATACAGTGTTGTTTTAAACACTGCAAGTGTGGAACTTCTCTGTGTGCAATGAGTTTCCCCCATTAGGACGGGACCAGAGTTTCCGCTAGAAAAAAATGGTGCCGGTCAAAGTGACCGGCAGAGGTTTCGTTTTACGGACATTTTGATGATATGCCGGTCAAATATCGCCTCTTAATTAGTCAAGTTTAGGAAAACTGGAGGCAGGCTATGTAACTTAAAAAATGACATAATCAGGTCGTATAGAATGCAATATGTTACAGTGGCGTCTGGTGATAATTATTTTTTTGGGGGACAGGGTGAAAATACATTTTAGATAGCTGTTTGAGGTCTCTTACCCCCGTTATTGTCCACAAAACTTCAGTGCCGACACGTTTCTTATGACAAGCGCGGGTGAAGCTCGTCCTCTGTCACTGGCTGCTGACGGATTTGTAAATCGGGTTGGTCCGGTCCGGTTTAACTGCTTGGTTTGGTTTGGTTTAACTGCTGCCATTATCTCTACGAAAGTGATCAGCCTAGCAAGGTTTTGTCGAAGTCGCCTGCGCACTCGCAGTAGTGGCCCAAGAGCGTAAAGTTGAATGACAGGTGACCAGAACCAGTCCGATTGGATAAAATAACATGTATCAAATTCTGATTCGCCAGGGACGCAGCGACCAGGGACGGCGACGCCCCAGCACCCTCTATTTACGAGCCGCCACTAGCCTGACTTTCAAATAGACGGAAAAAAACATGAACGTCCGGTGGTGGTGGAGGCGTGGAGCTCTGGACATCCGAGCCTTCAGGCGTTCCTGATTCACCATCGTCCGTCGCGTCTGGCCTCTGAATAAAGCTTTTAAGGCTAGTCTGCCTGGGCCTGGCCATATTTGAAACGTCTCACTCAATCGTTCGTTGTTTAGGTCTATATTACAGCCGTTTTAGGTAGGGCTGGGTATTGTTAGGAATTTCACAATTCGATTCGATTTCGATTCTTGAGGCTTCGATTCGATTTCGATTCGATATTGATTTATTAGCTTCGATATCGATTCAATAATTAGTAAATACACATATATTTTGTAAATAGTATATTTAGTAATAATGTATATTTTTAAATAATGTGTGCAGTATTACCAATGTTTAAGAATAAATTGACCCCAGCACGTTTCCTGTCATGGTTTATTTAGCAGAACAAACTGTACAATATTGTACATGTGTTGAATACAAACCACAACTGTAACAAACAGGTGCTTTATTAACACCTCTAAAGTGCATGTAACTGTAATAGAAAGTATATTTCTTTCTTCTTATACATTCAAGTTATAAAAGAAATGTAAACAGAAACACAAAAAGTGCATACTCATAAATAATGCGCTTCGTGAGGCACACGCGCGCACATTTGCACACACGCAAGGACTCTTCCTCTGTCGTGCGCGCGCTAAGTGGTCGAGTTCGCAAGCTCTAGATTTCGGTAGATTTGAACTAATTTGCGTACATCAGGGACCCGCTATCAATATGCGGGAGACTCCCGGAGACTTATTGTTGTTCTTATTAAAATTTAGGGGAGCTTAGGAACATTTTGAGGTAGCTTCAGCCCCCCTAAAATAGAACTAACGACGTCCCTGGTTGGTGGTGCAGGCTTGAACGGAGTGCAGCTACTGTCCATCATCTTGCTTTTTTGGTAAAGCGCGTCTTGTACAACCAGTGTTGCCAGATTTCGTGAGACAAATAAGCAACCAGGCCCGTGAAAACAAGCCCAAAACAAGCGACTTTTTCTCATAGACAGTAAAAGAGCTTTTTCTACGGAGCCCCCCTAGGTTCCGGGAAGAGAAAAATAAAATAACTGTGTGCATGGTTTTACAATCCGTGGGGACGGATAGTTTTAAACTGTGGGTACAGATTGTCAATTTACATCCATGTGGACAGATTGGTAAACTGTGCCCAGTTTTGTAAAACTGTGCACACGGTACAGTTTATTTTTATTCTGTAATGAAGCTTGGCTGTCCATCTAGTGAAAAATTGTGGTACTTCGGCAAATAAAATCTTACTGAAAGCTAATTTTTTTGAGATATCAACCTAAAATTTGGAACACAACTTCTTCAGACTTTTGGCTTACATTTTCTTGCAGTTTTAGAGTAAAATAAATGTTGTAATATATATATAATTTATATAAAATATAAATAATTATATTTTTACATTGTTCATTTTCATAAACTCAAACTTGTATAACTTTTTTTCTGTTTCACTTGCATAATTTCATAATACTTCACTTAACATAAGCTGGCAAATGTCTTCTTTAAAACAAGACTAACCCTAGGTCTATATTCCAAAGCATTCTTGAATTACAACCATTTAAGTTTGAATAGTGATTTTCATGTCTATGCGAAAAAAGGGGGAGTGACAGTTAAAGGGTTAAACGATATTAAACTATAATATCTATATCTATAATATCTAAAATATAATTAATATATAAAAACTCTCCTACAGTCCAGTCACCATCAGTCGCGACTCGCACGTATTTTCATTTAAACGTCACTCACTGCCGTTTTCCTAACAAGAAAAAAAAACCGATTGCCCTGCTCTGCCTCTGATTGGCCAGTACTCATTGCCATCTGGGTCAGAGCCAATTAGAAGCAGGATGTGGGTGGGAAAAAACTCTGTATAGGGAAAGGGGAGAGACAGAGGGAACAGGCAAGACAAACTCCTACGTTTAAATAACAGAAAATATCTGCTTGACAACGAGCTGAGAACAAGCCCAAATAAGCAACTACACTTTCGAAACAAGCCCAAAAAAAAACGCGACCCGCGACTACCAATATTTGTAAGCGACTTTACAGAAAAACAAGCCCAAAGTTGCTTATAATAAGCGGACTTGGCAACACTGTGTACAGCGCTGAACGCTCTCACTAGAGTGTTGCCGCCACTGGCCGGTGGGCTGAATCGATTCATAGGATTTGATGAATCGATATTGAATTGAGAAACAAATAATTGCAATGCATTGATGAATCGATATTTTTAACCAGCCCTAGTTTTAGGCGTGTGCTTTATTTGAAATGCAGCATGCGATGTTGTTTAATAACTTTCAAACGGTAGAGTCTGTTCTTTTATAACATAGCAAGAGATCTGTGTATTTTTGCTTTATACATTTTAGGCTTATTCTCAAATTCAGATTGTGTTGGGGGGGGGCGGGATTATTAGGCAATTTTAATCGGACAATTAAAATTGACCGGAGAGATTTAATTTTGTCGGACATTTCATTTTTTTCCCGGCCAATGTCCGGTAGTTACCGGACAACGGAAACCCTGGATGGGACAGTGAGCTGCTGCCGGATAAGTGCACGATTCAAGTCGTCTTAAACAATAAGATGTGCTTCAAACTGAATCATAGACGTCACCTACGTGGCTTGTCGCAATGTCTGATTTGCGTGTTGCTTAATGCATTTGAGATGCACGGCTTACATCTCACAGTTGTATACGTGCATGTAAATGTGACAAATTCATGCAAGTACTTCCAATTCATGTAAAGGGTTATCCTGAAAGCAATTGAGTCTACGTTTAACTTCACAAACTTCAATTAACAAGTGCTGGTGAGGATACTCGCTAAGGAAGGCATGTTGACATCATTTTTTTGTGTTTAAGCGCAATACTTGAAAAAGAACTCAATATTTGCACTCTGTCTGAGACGTGACTTTCCTGTGTCACTGTGTGCAATCTGAGACACTCCTGAAAATATTTTCTTGGTGAGTGTGTAAATTCATACGTGTCTCTGTTGTAGGTGAATTGCAGAGGAAGATAGGTCTGAAGGTGCTGGAGATGGGAGGGAATGCAGTGGTTGGGTACCTGCAGTGTTTTGATCTGGAAGGGGAATCAGGCCTTGTGGTTCGTGCCATCGGGACAGCCTGCACACTTGAGAAAATCAGCACATTCCCTGCCACAGCCACTCTCCCCAGCAACTGCTCTCCTTCAAAAGACATAAAAGAGTAAGTGTCACAACACACAAACCACCTCTCTTCCAAATCAAAGATACAGTGCCACTGTTCATGCGTATGTGCATGTTAGCATCAAGTCTTGCATCATTTTTTAAACGGATTTGGAAATTGTTGTTGTATTGCTTTTCTTCCATCTATCTCAGTTCATCTGCAGTACATTTGACTAGATTTCTTTTAAAATGAAAATAGGTCAAGAATTTAATTTTGTATTAGAAATGAATGTGTTGTACATGGGTTATTATTTTAGAAATCAAAACGCATCCATGCAATTTTACACCCCTTTAGTGAAATAAGAATAGAGGCTGTTTGTTTTTAAATTTCACTCACTGTACACTGCCATTCAAAACTTTGGGGTCTTTAAGTCTATTATGCTCACCAAGGCTACATTTATTTGATCAAAAAGTTAAACATAAAATACAGTAAAAACATTAATATTGTGAAATAGTTTTACAGTTTAATGTTTAATTCATTTAAATGACTGTTTTCTTTTTGAATATATTTTAAACTGTAATTTATTCCTGTGACGCAAAGGTGAATTTTCTGCATCATTACTCCAGTCTTCAGTGTCACATGATCCTTCACAAATCACTCTAATATGTTGATTTGCTGCTCAAGAAAACTGTTGAAATCAGTTGTGCTGCTTAGTAGTTTTGGACATCCCTTTTCTTAATTCTTTTTTAAAGAATAGAAGGTTCAAAATAACAGCATTTATTTGAACTAGAATTTTTTTTGATCAATTTAATAGAACCTTGCTGAATAAAACTGTTAATTTCTTATTTACCCCAAACTTTTGAACGGTAGTGTATCGTGATTATGTTTGCATCTATTTATTTAGCAGACATTTTTATCCCCAGCAACTTATCAAAAAAATTTATTTAAATGTTCTAACATTCCTTTGGTTTTATTAAACGGGTATTAATGCAACATGAAAAATGTGAAAATGCTGTACAATTGCTCACTGTTTTCTGTTTTTTATATTTATAAATGAGTATGAGGGGTGTGTGTGTTTGTTTTATGAGTTGCTGTTTTATAATTTCTACAAAAATGCATTCTCAACACACAAACACACCACAATCTTGTTCTCCCCTGCATGTCCTCTATCTCCCTCTTGCTCTCCCTCGCTGTCTTTTTCTGACGTTCTCCTGCATGCTGCATCTCTCTTGCACTAGCATGCGTTTGCATTAGACTGCTTCAAGATTAAATGCTGTACAGTCGTGCATTTCAGAACTAGCCGTGGTTCGCATCAGGAGTGCTGCCTTGAGTCTGTTGTGTTTTGTGTTTGTGTTGTCTTTCCATTTGCTCTCTAAGGAGCTAAGAACATTTGAACGGCAGTGACTTGCCTAACTAGACAGCATTTTTGATGCCGTCTAGGTAGTTCGTTCACTAGGTTTTAAGAAACAGACGATATTTCCTCCCTGTCGGTTTTTGACGGGTCTTACTTGGGTGTTTGCGCAGGTGGGGGAATCTTTAAAGGGTTAGTTCACCCAAAAATACCTTCAAGCCATCCTTGGTGTATATGACGCAATCAGAGTCATAGCCATCATAGACAGCGGCAGACCTATTTTAGATCCGTTTTAAACTATCAGATGTTTTGCAAAAAAAGCGTACATGAGCATTTGAAAGCAAACGTCTTTCAGTAATTGAGTTCCATGTATCGAATTTATACTGCATTTCAAATGGCATTAATGATGAAAATTCTGAGAGAATAGATTTTTTTTTGTCTCCCACCCCTATGTGTGCGTGTGCATGTTTTTGTAATGTCAATGTTACGTGTGTGCATCCACGTTCTCTGTGATTGTACTGTACACAGTGGGTGCATGTGTGTTTAATGTATGAAATATGGGTGAATGTGTGTGTAGCTCTCCGCAGGCTGCTCCTTCCACTCTCGGATGTCGTTCCACACACAGCAGTCCAGTTCACAGTGCGAGCAGTCGTCTTTCTCAGGGCTTCTCCGTTTCTGTGCCGACACTGCTGTTCGCCGGTATGAAACCCAGACACAGGAGCTCAGAAGCCCCCAGAGCCAGGCAGTGTAGGCAGGTACCCCATGACCCCCATGACCCCGCCACGGACCTCTCACCACCCCCTTGTTCTTCATTGGCAGACAGCTACGACATCACAAGACCCCCTCCCTTCAGCTGCCAAAGCAACCTCGTTTACAGTTTTAAAACACCTCTGGCCAATCAGTGAGCTGCATTCAGCTGTCACTCACAGAGTATATCCAATCAGAGGTGTGGGTTTAGCGTCTGTGTTTTTAAGTTGTGCGTTCGTACCTTTATTCACAGGCAGGGTTGTTGAATTTTACATTTTGGCCTTGTAAAGGCAGTAGTCCACCCTTGTTATCCAAGCGTTGTGCTTTGGTTGGCTGAAACACGCTTCTTGTTCATCTCATTTGGATTCTGTCTCTTTTTGGTTTACACAGTGTTGGATTTTTTTCCATTTATTTTTTCTATTCCACCCACTACATCAGGTGCTTTCCTGTCTCTTCTTGACATCCTCACGCTCTACCCTTTCAGCAGCAAGCAGTCATCACTTTTCCTTCTTTCTTTCTCTACCTCTATTCCTTCTTCACATAAACACACACACACACGCACGCTCATGCTCAAACACACGCACACTGGCACAGTCCTCATGTATGACCCTGTGAGTCCGTGTGTGTTGACGGTGTGTGTTACTCCTTGCTCTGACAGGCCAGGTTTTGGGGAGGAGGGTCCAGGCGTCCCGTTGTCCTCAGGACCCCCCACCCCTCTGAGAGCACAAACCTTCTCCTCCTTCTCCCCCTCCAAGTCCTACAGTCGCCAGTCCTCCTCCTCTGACACCGAGCTCAGCTTAACCCCCAAAACTGGTAAGATACCCACCCCCACCTGACCTCAGGCACTCTACCAGACACTCTCTCTTTCTCCATGGGCATTAATTTGAATCTCTTTTCAGAGTGCCTAGAGGCAGAGGGTGTAGGGCACAGCGTCTGCATTTTTTGGTCTAGTTTTGTGTTTATTTAATTTATGTTTGTTGTGTTGTCCCTCCATTATTTCTTTATCTGCATGTGTGAAATGTTTATTTTTATTTGACTCAAGGCTGTGATCTCAGATTTTGTACATTTTGAATGAAAAGAAGTTAGCATTTTAAGTAAAACACTTTATACCATAGGTTCTCAAAGTGCGGCCCGCGGAAACATTTCTGGCGGCCCGCGATAACATCTGAAAAACATCTGTAAATCTGTTAAAACTGTACGTTGCTTTGAAAAAATTAATCTATCCGTTTAGTGGTGTTTAGCGGCCGAAAACAGCACCGCAAATCCCATTGCAATTTAAAAGGGTATGTTGACCAAGTAATCAATATTCAGTGTGACTTAATGACAAGCTTATTAATAGCCGCGCTTCCATTAACTTTCAAATTTTTCGCCGGCGTGAACACTTGCATTTTCCTATCAACAGTGGAAACAACTTAAAATACTCTATCATTTCTGGTCATACAGAAAATAATACATTATTCGCAACTACTTTTATTTGTGTAAACTCATAATAACAAGAAAACATTGTGCTTTTGTAAAATAAAATAAAACAATCAGTAGCTAGCCTACGCGCTTTCATAATCTCCGTGAACTGGAGCGCGAGAACTGAAACAATATAACCTATGTAGGCGAAAGCTTGAAATGTCCACTTTTAAACAAATTCGAATCGAAAGCAAAACCTTCTGATTATGTAATCCGTATGAAAGGTGCATTTCTCTCTAAAAGCGCATCTGCTTAACAGCGGAGATAGAGATATGTTTTTAGCCGACACTTAGAAAACAATCATTAATAAACAATTAAAATGCCTCGCTTTTTTATCAGACACATTTATTATCATTCGCCTATAACTCACCTATAAATCACCTTTCTGTGGGCTGTGGTTCCAGAGACACAGGCTATAGCCTATATGGCTCTTCTCATTCAGCACTGCGGGAAAAATATAAATTCCAGGTTCTAATTTGGCCTTAGAAAACAAGTAAAATCGACATGTTTTCCATATTAATTTGTGAATATTTTAAATGTTTAATAAAGGGGCAAAAAGTAGGCTAATTTAAACAAAAATCTGAAAAAGTCTGTCTATTTACTTTTTTGCGCAGTTGCTGTTGCCAGTTCAAATTAAAATGTTGGTGTTCAACTTTGCGTTTTAAAAAGACAACAACCGTTAATTTTTCGTTTTTCAGTTACGGTAAAAAAAAAAAGATAATAATAGCGCAAAACATTTGCGAAAATCTGCAATAATGGAAACGCGACTGACAGGCAATGGTAGATATGAATGATGATGACTTGTTTGGTAAGCTTCTATTTGAAAAGTTTCTGTTAAAAAAAAACTCGCCAGGTTTTGCCTCAGTTATGAATTAAAATGTGTTTATTGCAATAAATGTAAACTGTAGAAATGCAATCTGTTCATTAAAATTATTTCAAATGGGGTTTTTTTCAGTTTTTTTATTCTTTTTCTCCCCCGCCCCTTTGGCGGCCCTCAGTTCAATGTTGGGTTACTAAATTGGCCCTCACCTATGAAAACTTTGAGAACCCCTGCTTTATACCCAAATGTCAAAAAATTTACTCGAATCAATGAACAGCATTTATGAAGCTCCATTCTTACAGATAAGTAACTAAAAAAAGTTGTTTTAGTGTTTAGTTACTCTTTAAAGGGTAACTAAATCCCTGGTCAGAGCCAGACTCCACCCACTGGCAATATTTGAAAAATGCTGGAAAAGTGGGCAGAGCCCAGCGGAGGGGGGGCGTGCACCTGAGACGCATCTCTCTGTAGGAAAGGGCGTGGTTACCTGGTACCCTCTGACGTCAGAGGTTACCATAACTTCCAATAGGAAAATTCAACTGCAGTAGCCCCCGTTCAACCTGAAGAGGGCAGCACTCAGACGTTTATGGTGTAAAAACGTCTGAGTGCTGCCCTCTTCAGGTTAAACGGAAAGCTCCTGCAGTAGGGGTACTCTCTGACGTAGAATACTCTCTGATGTCACTCTGTCACGCCCTTGGTGCGAGCTCACCACGCCCTTGGCAGCCCCTGGTATAAAAGCATCTGGTTCCGTCAAAACTACTGTAGCGAGTCAGGAGTTGGAATTACGATCGTATTGAAAACGATCAGGATAGATAAATATTAGCATCTAGTTAGCATAGCATTTATATAGTTATTTAGATTATTTCGTGTAGCCTAGGTAGTTAACCTCGCTTATTACTCCAGTGTGCAACCTGCATTTTACGTGGGATTGCTTCTCCAACGCAATGGAGGTGGAAATGGGCTTCTCCACACAGCTTGCGCTGCCAAACGCTGCTGTTCCTGCATGAACTCCACCACCACAGCGGCGTCATGATGTGAGTGGGCATATATTTTTAATCACAATTTATGTTCCTTCTTATTAGGCTAAAGTTAATCCTCTGGTGTCGACAAACGCGCCGGCGCGATTTGCTGATTATTTTTTTCACATAGCAGCAAAATATAACGCACCTGAGACCCGCAGTGACCGCTGCTGTCAAACTAGCTAAAATGGAGTGACGCAAGTAGCTTTGCAGCACTGGTGTAAGCACTCAGACGTTTTTACACCATATATTTGAAAATTGAAACACTTTATACCCAAATGTCAAAAAATGTACTCGAATCAATGAACAGCATTTATGAAGCTCCATTCTTACAGATAATTAGCTAAAAAAAGTTGTTTTAGTCTTTAGTTACCCTTTAAGCAATCTATTGAATGAAGTGCTAAATAAATAACATAACTTGACTTTACTAGAGTGCCGAATTGCAGAGCTCGTGCAAACATATCCATGTTGATATGATCAGGTGCTTTTCTTATGCTTTATTAAAAAAAATGCTTGCCATTTTCTCAATTTTGCTTTGTGTTTATTTTGTTATTGAGAGGCAAGTGTGGAGCACATATTTACATATTCATCTAAACGCTGCTGTCAGCAGTCTAGGCGGCGTCGGATGTTCACTAACAGTATATCGTTGGTCACGTATTTCGAACTTCGTTTTACCCCTAAACGAAGAACGAAAAAGAACTTTGGCGTGAGTATATCGTGGCCTTAAATGATGAATTTAATCAAATAAAATGTGAATTTTTGGATGGACTTTCGTTTTAACATGAGGCATCTGAAGAGAGCTATTTTGTGAAGTAGATAATTGGGTGATCATGTGCTTGTTTACAACAATGCTAGCACACAACACGCAGACTATCTGTGCTAGCATTGTTGCAAACAAGTTCATGATCAACAAGCACATTTTGAGTGTTTTTCTGAAGGTTTCACAACTTAAATTAGACACTTTTTGGAAAAGCAAAGATAAGGTGCGGCTTTTCCTTGTAGACATCCTAATTTACAGACAATTTATTGTAAAAGGACTATCAAGTTTTTCAAACTTTTCTCCTTTCCTCTTAAATCACTTAAGCATCCCGTGAAAGAGTAAGCAAACAGTGACTTGGTAATGTGCACAAGAAACAAAAGGGCACGGTATATTTATAAATATTGTGTTTGTTTTTTCTTCATCCTTTTCTCTACTCTGTTGTTTAAGTTTTACTTAAAAAAACATTGTAATTTATGAAATGTTGCTGTATCCTAGTCTTTTAGTGTTTTCATATGAAATGCAAGAATCTCTTTAAGCAAATGTACCTAAAGTGTAGAATTATATTTTCTGCCTTTCAAAAAATAAAATGTTTTGAAAAGGTTTGAACTTCATATTCACCCAAATATGAAAATGTTATTTTCTCACCCTCATGTCGTTCTGTTTCCATACAACATTAGTTTATAGTGACCATGTCTGTCAAGCTTAAAAGAAAATCACCATTAGAAAACATAAAAGCACAATATTTGTAGTCCATATGACTAATCAGTCTTCTCAAGTGATGAGACAGCTTTGTATGAGGAGCAACCCGAATTATAATTAACAGAGGTACTGTCTTTCTACGTGACCATTCACTGTCTTTCTGAGTTTCTTTTTACATTTCAGTCACCCAACCCCCTTATTTTTTTCTCATGTGATGTCTTCATACCATCCTCCCCAAACTCTCCTTCTCTCTCATTCTTTCTCTGTCAGCGAGGATATTTCTGTCTCCCTGTACTCCCGCCCTTGAGTCTGAATCATCTTCCCTCCCCTCTGTCCATCTGCCCCATCACTTTCGGCCAGGGATGGCCTCCTGGAGTTCAACTCCTCCCCCACTCCATGTCAGCCAATCAGACACAGCCATGCTGAGAAAGAGCGTGTCTTTCAGTGAGGAACTGCTGCTGGCGGCCTCTGGTAGGACACACCCACTGCTGCCCCTATGTATGGCCTTTTACCCTTGGTGCAGGGATTGCATCCAGTGTGACCACACCAACCGCTGTGCTGCCCCCTGGCAGAATAACATGCCTGTCTCTCATTTGCCCACATTTCCTACAAATGCACTCTGAGTGCTTTTAATTTCTTTTGAGCACTCTGATTTAACAAAACCCCACTTGCATGTTTTTTTAGCCTGACTGGAAGGTAGATTCCTCAGCCAATGGAAGAGCAAACAAGAAAAGCAAACCACTGGCCCTCAGTCATCTGTCTGGTTCCATAAAATCTAATTCCCTTGTGCCTGGGCTCTGAGCTTGTGTGTCCGAAACTGTTTTAATCTGTCCAAATGTGATGACTAGATAAAGTTTCCCAGCTAGTGAATGAGTAGAGTTGAAACTGCTTGTGATGAATGTTATTTCTTAAATGTCTTAAGAGTCTCTGAATGTTTTCTATGGGTTCATAATTGTTTCTTTAAATGTTTATCCAACTAATGTAATTCAAAAAAACATTTTCAAAATGGTTTTGAACATATCCAATTCAAGATGAAATTCTTTATATTAGACTGCTGTTCTACCTAATAGAGTGTTGAAAGTCACTTATTGGCTATCAAGGCTATGTGCACCAAATGAATTAAACCACCGTTCAAAAGTTTTGGGTCAGTACGAATTTATTTATATAGTTAAAGAAATTAATACTTTAATGGAGCAAGGATCTTTTCAACATTGATAATAATCAGAAATGTTTCTTGAGCAGCAAATCAGCATATTAAAATGATTTTTGAAGGATCATGTGACACTGAAGACTGGAGTAATGAGGCTGAAAACTCAGCTTTAACGTCACAGAAATAAATCACATTTTAAAATATATTACAATAGAAAACAGTTTGAAATTGTAACATTTCACAATATTACTGTTTTATTGTATTTTTTGATTAAATAAATGCAATCTTGGTGATCATAAAAGACTTGTCGATCCAAAACTTTTGAACGGTAGTGTATGTTTACTGTTTTTGCATGCACATAATTTCTTTATTCAGGTATTCTGGTCAATCCTTTATATATAAAAATAGGTTACTATATAAAAAAAGTTGTATATGCTCCACTGCAAACATTGTTTAGTTGGTTTTGAAGTGAAGTATCGTTTGCCTTCTTTCATGTCCCCTTAATTTCGCTCTCTTCTCCACCAACAGGAATGGGAAGTGGCGGCAGTGCAGGGAAGGAGGCGGGGCCTCTTAAAGCTCTTCTGAGGCAGCAGACCCAATCAGCGCTGGAGCAGAGAGTAAGACAAAGACAATATATTCACATGTATTTATATATTCACGGTCACAAAAGACTGGTGATTATGAGAATTATGTTTCTCCGCTCTTTCGCTCTCTCAATTGGATTCCAGGGAGTTTCATCATCCTCTGAAGCATTTGTTAGGACAGGGGTATGTCTGGAGAGGGCATGCCGAATGTTTCTGGTTTTAGAATCTTTCGTTTATCTTGTTTCCCATACTCCTCCCTGTTTGAGAACTTTGAACTGGAAAACCTGCATCTTCTACTGTCCTATTGACATCATTATCAAACCAATGGCACATTACTATTGCGACTATTGGTTTGGGCGTTATGTGGTTATGCACCCATTTACATGGAGAATGTTCTAGAACCTCTGACAGGTGCTAGGAAGCGCTCATGTTTACCTGTACGTCACAGTTTTGCTGTGATCTCTGTCTGATTTTGTTCCTGGGGTGAAATGTCTTGTCAATCAAAGAAATGATGATTAATGTAGCCTAAATGAAGAGCCAGAATTTTTGAAGCCTGTGTCTTTACACTCGTATGGATGTGAAAAATAACAGGTGCTGGTAACAATTTTGTTCAGGCTTTTTATTAGGACTTGAATATTCATTATCAATTTGAGTGGTACGTAAGTTAAGTAAATGTAAGGGCCTCCATATGCGTTTCTATGCATCTAAACTGAGGACCACTGTTTAAACCACTTACATCTACTGAAAGTCCTGATGTATTGCACTCTGCAGAGTTGTTACCCAGTTAAACAGCCTAAAGTGTCTGAATCTCTGTATCTCTGCATGAGTCTTGTTGTAATTGCTAAATATCGACAATGTAATGGCACAACCCGCAGGTTTCAATTTCTGTGCTGTAAAAAATCTTCAGTTGTGTGTGAAGATTTCATTACAGAAGTTCACCTGTCTTCATGACATTTGCCAGAATGCCAGTGGGTCACCTGGGTCCGTTCTGTATGAACCCTCCATCACTGTTCTGTGTTTTCAGGAATACCCATTCTTCACGTTGACCTCCTTCCCACCTGGATTTCTCCTCCACTTGGGGGGCGTGGTCAGTGCACGCTCAGTAAAGCTTCTGGATCGAATTCACAACCCAGGTAAGATGGCTCGTATTACACTAGCACAACCATAAACAAATACCTACAACACACCAAATATATGATACATTAACATAATTTCAAACAACAAAACTTAACTGTAGTAAGTACTAGGGCTGGGTTGAGAATATTAATTTCTCAATTGTAATCTATTAGCCATTATTGATGCTCGAGTCCCCTAGAATCGATCTTTTTAGTCTAAGCTGTTTTCAGTTTATGCGTGAACAAATCTTCACTAAACATTATTTGTAGCTCACCTCCATAAATCGCAATAGTGTGTGTTTTACTTTGATATGAGACAGTCTCATTTTTCAAATTCTGTCAATTTAATTACGAAATTCAAACAATAAATACCACTTTGGTGCGCTTTAATTTGGCGTGACAGTAGCCGCCTCAGTTTAAGTGACTGTGCAGAGCTTAAGTGAGCCAATCGTCTCTTCCTCTTTACTACTAGTTATTCTAAAGCATGAAATAAACATAGGTTTGTTAAAAAATAAAGTGCAACTCACTTTACTCTTGCATCATGTCTCATGTAATCACTCAGTGTTTCAACCGTAGAAAGATATCTATAAAACAACAAACAATATGTCTTGTAATGTTGCATTTACCTCAGGAAAGCCATTCAGTGTCCATAGTTTGTCAGCTAGAAAAAAATAGCTCTGGACAGGAGCATTTTACATATTATATTACATATATATAACATTCTATGTATGTTTGAATAAATACGTTATGAAAACAAGTTACGTCAGCCATCATTTAAATGTTTATATTTCAAAAAACGAATTGGAGTAGAGACAATTATCTAATTAAGAAGTTATCATGATAAAAAACTGCCTTATGTGCAATTTAAATGTTTGTATACAAATCAGTTATTCATTTTAACCTTTAATATTAATGTATAAGGTTTCCTGTATAGTTTACTGCATTAGTTGAGAGAGATTTTTCCTTGAGAACAATTGACATTATACGGAACCAGAATTAATTGATATAAAATGAATAGAATTGAATCACAAGCTTGTGTATTGATTTGTGAAATTTGTGTTAGTACCCAGCCCTAGTAAGAACACATACAGCAGGTGTATTCGTGAGGCAGTTTGGAAGTGTGCATGTTGTGTGCATGGCTTTCGTTGTATATACAATTTCAGTTTGTTGTACAGTATATGTTCTGCATCACGTGCACCACTTTCTTGGCCTTACGTTTGTCCTCTCTAGCAGGGCCTGAATTTCGTTTTGGTAAATGTATTTGTGTTTTTACAAAGAGGTACATTTTTCACGCAGGAGCTTACACACAAAACACAAAACAAGTAAGCTTGGTTTTACAAACAGTCATTTAACTACAATAAGAACAAACAAAATACAAGCTGTAGCACAAATAAATACAAAAGAATAAGGATAAAGACTTTTTTTTAGGTAGAATATTAGTATTCGGGCACAGAACTACTACAGAAATTTAATAAAGTAATTAAATGTAAAAATGTAAATGTAAAATAACACTGTATAGTCTTCACTGTAAACTTTAATACTGATTAATCCTTAAATTTAAAGTGACAATCTTCAGTCAAGAGCAGTATGATTTTTCTCTCTTTTGTTGTTTGATTAACATTAATGACATACAGCAGCAGGTTTATTCGCCTGCTTCACTCAAATGCACAGATGTACAGTTACACGTTTTCTTTCTCAACTGTTTACGTTCACTAAAGACATTTCGAATTTGTTTACGTGGATAGTCACCAAGACAGGCATCTTGACATAATTTTCGTGTGTATTTGGTCATTTAAGTGCAAAAAGCTTCAAAAAAGAACTCTGTACTTTATGTGGGCACTTTTTGGATGCAACTCTCTCAGAGAGTGAACAAGTACCGAAAAGTTACAAATCGCTGGAATGTTTAAATTGGCAAGATGTATTGGCAAGTAATAATTCCGACTATCCCAAAATGCAAGCTAAAATGTTTTATCGCACCTTGCAGCTGGCTTGTAGGGCAGACGCAATGTGCTGATGTGAAGCGACTTTCCCCTCATAAGATACAGAGTGACCGAGAGCGCGAGCGAGGGGGAGAAAGAAGACGCCAAAGATACTCAGTGTGGATTAATTTACGCATCTAACCTTACGGGAAGTTCCCGCGCTGTAAGCGTGAAACCTGTGGGAACGAGTAAAACTACCCGCGATCCCGTGCCGAAATTCAGGCCCTGTCCAGCATATGATGCTCTATTACTCTTCTTTGCTTATAGAAGATTTTGAGACATCCATCTCCCCTGAACATTATTTATACCTGTTGCATTTTTTCACATGCACAAAGAATTACTTTTTTTAAACCTGCACATACCCTTTCTAATCTGTACTAACATTGCATTATAGGGGATGTAAATATTGGCATTGATGCAATTTAAAAATTCAAATGATTGTTTTGTAAAATATTTAAATTTCCATCTTTGAAGGAAGGTTCTGGCAAGGTTCTCTGCGTTCTCATGGGCACTTTAATCACAGCTGTAGAAAACGGAAATGCGATCTGAATTTACAATTGTGTACCACCACGTCTTTAGACTTAGAGTTTGTAGTGCTGTTGTATTCACTTGATTTCTCCAGTGCATAATTATGAATCAGACCAAACAATAATATTTAATTCATGGTGCATTGCATAAAAAAAATGTATTCTTGTCAGAGCGAATTTTTACATCCTTGTTGCATGATACTTACTGTATATAATCTCCTTTTTTTTATTATCTACCCAAGATTTTTTTTTTAATAGCATAATTCTCATTCTCATTCACTCTATCATCAGTATGACCATAACTTTTGTCACCTTTTGTGAGGCTGCCCCACTGCAGTGTTCTCTGATTGCATTTGTTTAAAACTTGCATGTATTCAAGCTTCAAGCTAACCAAGCTGAGCCATTACCTACTAATTTACTTTTCAAATGCTGACGTGTTTCCAAATTAGGTATCACACAGAGAAACTATTATTTTATTAGTGGAATGAAATTAAAAGGCAGAAAACTTTAATTAAGCTCTAGAGTGCGGAAGGGTATCTGTTGCTTTATTTTCTTAATTATAACGTATAGATGACTGCAAACACACAAACATCCACATTTTTTATTTAACAAAATACAACTGAAATTCATCTAGAACTACATCTGTGTTTGAAAGTTTTAAGTGTGTGTGATTACACTAATTAAAGCACGGTTTGGTTGAAGGAGCTGCTCGTGTAGTTTTTATTGTAGATGTGCTGATTTAGAGCCTCTGACATAGTGCTGCTGCTGCATGCCTCTCTCTCTCTTCCTTCCTTCACCTCTTTTTCCCTTGATTCTCTATATTATTCCTCTCTGTGATTCTGTCACTCTCTTCTCTCTTGCTCTCGTTCTCGTGGCCACCCTCTCAGATAACTTTTGTCTGACTTTGCAGTTCCTGTGGAGTGGTGTTGTGTTCTTGTTTGTAGTTGGTGTTTTGGTTTTCTTTTTCTTTCCTTCTCTCTCTCTCTCTCTCTCTCTCTCTCTCTCTCTCTCTCTCTCTCTCTCTCTCTCTCTCTTCTCTTTCTCTTTCTCTTTCTCTTTCTCTCTCTTTCTCTTTCTCTCTCTTTCTTTCTCTTTCTCTTTTTCTCTCCACTCTTTTAACCGATCTACTAATGTGGCGATTTGGCTCAGCCTTGGGTAACACCAGATCATACAAACTGCTAGACTGGAATAGTTTCACTGCAGGTACTACCCTACCCTCAGTCCTGCCACACACACACTTACACACTTTTACACTTATACACAGCCCCTGGCAGCTCAGCTGTTATGTAATTATCTAATGATTGAATATATATTATCAGGTTGTATGTAGTATTGCGTTTTGAGTATTTTCCATTAATAAATAATACAGTGATAATGCTTAAATTGATAGTTTTCCCAATAATGAAAACTCTGTCATTATTTACTCACCCTGTTTTTCAAACACATATGATTTTCTTTCTTCTGAGTAACAACAAAAGAGTTGTCCAGCCGAATGTCCATGCTCTCTTTAAAATTAAATAGTAACCAGAATTCACTGAAAATCCATCAGACTTGGCATATAAAGACATATTGCAGTAGTTTTCATGTCATTAGGGGCTTTCGCACCGGGTAGTTATAGGAGCTTAGTTATAGGAACTAGCCACCAGGGTGCTCCACCAAGAACTACATTTTCCCCTGGGGCCATTTTCCTGGTTGCATTCGCAATGGCAGTAGGATCTCTAAAGTGACGTAAGCCAGCGGACTGCAACGTCATTTAAGCACGGCATTCAATTAACGTTACGTCAACAACTGGAGGATGGAGAATGGCGTGTTTAGAGCTGTTTTTGTTGTGTTGTGAGTTTCGTTATATTGGAGATTGAATGTAGATGCAGGGTTCAATGCTAAGGATTTTTTTACTTAACTGGTGGGGACAGTGGTTCTAATTTTTACCTGCCCTGTCAAAATTTTCACTAGCCTCACCAGAAATAAGTAATAAATAATTTAAATAGGCTCAGGGTATTTCCTGCATAGAGAATTACGTGGCGGCCGCCTCCGTCAAATTTCATGCCGCGTCCGGCTTTCGACAAAACTCGGAACAGACAGTCACATACTCAGATAAACTTTTTCCACCGTGACGGTTCTGTTAGTCGAAATTCGGCACAACAGCGATTCTCAAACCAATAGTTTGCCGATACTTCTGCGCGGATCATAATCCGCGAGTCGGCGGGCCAAGTAATGAAAACATAACATTCCAATTAATCGAGGGTGGATGACAGATAAATCCTTATAATGTTTTGAGTTAAATAAAGACACGGATCTCTCATCACGGTAAAACGCATTAAAGTGCGTCAGTTTTTTACTTTCGTTTTCAACAACGTAATTCTCTTCAGGGAAAACCAATCAAGGAAAACATATCAGGGCTCGACATTAACGCTTGTCCGGGACACGTGTTTTTATTTTTTGAAGGAACAAAAGAGAATTGTACTTAACCTACTGAAACCAAGACACTGATTTCATAACAGTCCAATAAACAAATAGTTAAAATTAAGTCACTTACTTTTTAGACGCAATTACTGTTTTTGTTCTGTTTCAGCAGTGAAAATAGTTCCAAAGAAAGATCACACCAGAACCATTGCGCATCTCACAGGAACACTCAGCCATGTTTCATTACTGAATGATTCATTGTGTTTGAATGAATTGGTTGAGTAAAAGATTCAATTACCCATTCATAAACTGCCTCATTCTGAATAAATTAGCTGTTTGAATGAAAGAATCAATGACTCGCTCATTAAGACGGTCGCCTGCCGCCACCTACTGGCGGTTTAGTTTTAAAGTATTCTTTTCAACATTCGTATTCATTCATTTGTATATTCATAAAATATTTATTGGGGTGGTGATGGCGCAATGGAAAAAAGCTTCAGCTAATTGAATAAGTGTAAATGTAATTTGATTGGTAACAGCCTAGTGTGTATTGATAAAATTTCAGAGTTTGAAATGAAAGATGGAGCATACATTTAATAAAATTAGGGGAAAAATGCCCTTTATAAAGGTAAAAAAAATATTCTGATAAGGGAGTAAAGCCTCTGTTTAGGCTTTTAGGGAAATGTAATTTTGCCAAAAGAAGAACTTTTATTTTAAATAAATGTTAATTTTAAATCAGCCTACTTCAGTGTGATATGTTACCATATTATCATGCTTAACACTGAAAATTTGCATAATTGTAATGTGATGATCAGATACAGATATCTTATGGCGCTTTTTCACTGCATGGTACGGTACGGGACGGTTCAGTAAGGCACACTTTGGCGGTTTTCCACTGCATGGTTCGGTGCGGCTCACTTGTGGCGCTTTTCCACTGCATGGTACGGTACGTTACGGCTCGCTTCGGCTCCCTTTAAATGGTTCCACCTCTGTTGAGGTTCCAAGCGTACAGTACCAATACTAAAATGTGACGTGAAAACACTGCAGATCACTGATTGGTCAGACAGACAGAACCATCACTACCAGCGTCATCATTGTATTTACGAGACATCAAACCCGCTAGATTTAAATAGCCAGTAACAGCTACCGCTGTAGCACCTGTTTTAAAACTACTTGCTTGAAGAAAAAAAACTTCCAAAAAAGAAATGGCTGAATCGCGGTCAGTCGACGAGAAGCGCAGAAGTTCCTCTCGTTGGTTGACGAGGAGTGGATAAACTATAACGATCAGTCATAATCCCACCCACTTTGAAGCGGTACTAACTGCAGTGGAAAAGCAACCGAGCTAAAGCAAACCGAACCGAGCCTGCGCCGAGTCGTACCACGCAGTGGAAAAGCGAAGCAAGCCGTGCCGCGCCGAACTGTACTGAGCCGTAGCGAGCCGTACCATGCAGTGGAAAGCAGACATCCATCACAGAATATATCATATGTTTGGGCGGTTGGCGGGTGGATTATTTTTAACAGCAGATTCAGGTGACTCAAAATGCACCTGAATAATGAATAGTCCTTATTGTCGAGCCCTGAGACTTACAAGTTATGCGCTTATGTTAGTTCGTGGAGTAAATGTGTGTTAACTTTGTTTTTACAAGCCTTGAAAAAAATGACGCGTGTTGGTGTTTAATGTAACGTTCACTTAAGTCACTGGTACTCTAGTTCCTATTGTGCTTGGTTTGACCCTACTCTGAAGTAGGAGCTAATTCAGTCCCCCCAAAAGATGTTCCTATAATTAAAATTGTTCCCAGTTCCTGGGTGCAAACACGTCAAAAAGCGTGTGCTTCCGCCAAGACAGTAGATTTTTATTGAATAAGACTGATTTATTCCTTGGAATGCAAAAGAAGATTGTAAGAAATTCATACATGTGTCGAACAACATGAGAGTAAATAAATGACAACGTTTTAAAATTAGGTGAACTTTTTCCTTTTAATATGTATTAAATATTTCTATGCCATGCATATTCAAAATCTTTGCTCATTGATTTTTGTCGAGAGTGATTACGGATACATTTAAAATAAATAAAATGTGTAAAAATAATCATTTATGCTATGTTCTAGTCTTTTACACATAAAATCTTAAATATACACAGACTCAATTCATATAAACTAATGCTTTTTCTCATTAGTGAGTGTTGCATGAGCTGCCATGCGCTGTGCTTCTGAATGAACGTGTTTGTCACAGCTGTTGCATGCTTTAGCTGGATGCGTGGCTGTTCTCTGCTCTGGCCGATCATTTCTTGATCTGCTCTGACTGCGCTTCACCTGACCCCTTACCCAGCGTCCACTGCTCCCTGATCACATGACCACTTGATCTACCAATCCAGAGAAGTGGACTTAGGCAATGTTCTACTTTCAGTCATGAGACAATGAGATTGTCTCATGACCTCTGTGTGCTTGGCAGTGCTGGTTTCTCAATGGTCATTGTTGCTTCCTGTACTGAAGTAAAAAGGATTCATACATTATGGATTATGATTGTGTCAGCTGATATCACATGTGTTCTAATGATATAGATTTGTAGTTATTGTCTGGGTTCGTACTTTTCAGTAGGGGATTTTTCAAATGTATTTAAAGACGTTTGGTATCTTGACTGAATATTTTTGATATTTTTCATTAATGCATTTTTTGGTGTTTTTGTGACTATGGAAATTGCAAAATGTTTAATATTGCTCAAGAACTAGAACAGCTGGCAGCAGAGTCCAAAATGAATAATCTATAATGCATTTTTGGGGTAAAAATTGGTATTGGTGAGTAAATAGAAATAGTCTGACCATCCTTATGCAAGCAATGTACATAAAACATACAGGTCTGGTTTCACAGACAGGGCTTACATAAAGCCAGGATTAGGCCTTTAGTTCAATTAGGACATTTAAGTAGCCTTTTTAAACATGCCTTAGAAAAAAAACATTAGTAGTTTGCATCTTGTTTGCAGACAAAATTTGCTTTCAGTTAAAACCGCGTAAACATGCATTTTAGCCTGAGACTTGGCTTAAACCTGGTCTGTGAAACTGGAGCATAAACCGTTTGTCACAAATATAGAGAGAGTGGAACCCCCCCCATAAACCCCCCACACCCCCCCCCCCTTAATAATGCCATTGTCATAGGTATAAACAAACGTAATTTTAATTAGTTCATAAAGTAATATAATATAATTTAATAGGATCAAATTCAGGCATTTTGACTTTTCTCAGTAGTTTTTATCTGCCATTGGCAGAGGTGGCAAAATGTTATTTTGGAGCTCTGGCAGATTCAATGGCTACAGAGCTAATTATATATACAGTATTTATATCGTCACAAAAGCAATTGGACACTTGGATAGTTGAGAAGAAAGTTAATTTTGGACTTGTATAATTTGAATGCTTGTATATGTATATTTTTAATGCTCAGTTACTAGTCAGGTTGCAAGTGATTTGAATCATATTATAGCAGTGGTAAGGTGAGCAACAGACCATTATTTATTTTTTGCTTCTGATCTCTTATACACTGTTCACTTTTCTTTTTACTGTTACCGTTCAAACTGCCTCCTGCTGTGGGCTGTTTATCCAGAAAATGGAGTTTGTCCTCCTTTGGGAATAGGGATGGGACGGTATGAAAATTTCATATCACGATTATAGTGACCAAAATTATTGTGATTATCAATATTGTCACGGTTCTGTTAAAACGAGATGAAAGTGTTCAAAAAGAACTGATGCTCACACTGAAAACATTTCAACAAGTTTTATATTTGAAAATCAACAAACAAATAAAACAGGCACTTTTTAAAGCAAGATTCTGTGGCATTTCCTTCCTTATAATGACCGTCATCAATAGCAACGCATTATAACTCAGCGCACATCCATGTATCACAACGGACTCGTGCTCTCTAATTTCATTCAAATACAGCTTGCCGTCTTGCGTCTCCGTTTTTGATTGTTTTGAAAATTAAATCAGAGTTGTTTTTTTTTTTACATAGTTCTATAATATTGTTGCGATCATCTTGTCTGGATGAGTTTTGTCCGCTGTACAAAATGGATTTAAATTAACGGTTAAGATTTAAAACATTAATCTCAATTCAATATGTCCCTGTAATTATGTGGTAAAAAAAAAATAATTAGTGTAATAAGTGTACAATGAATATAAATTATTATCTCTTAAATGTCACTCTTAATAGTCTTGTTTGAACTTGTTCGTTCGTCTTTGGCTCAAAGCCACTTGCTGCGAACTTTTCTTCGCGGAAGCTTCATGTTAATGTCAAGTGAGTGAGATTAGAAATAAAATATTTCGACTCAAAACAACATTTTGTGCCCAATTATTTCCCAGACGTAGTTTTGGTATTGAGGTCAAAGTTAACTTGCCTTGCGTTCGCTACAACAGTGGATGATGGTCAAACAGGACGGCTCGGCAGATTTGAAGTGTTTTTTTTGTGCATGTTCTGCAGACAGGGTGACCATCCTCGATTTAAGTTTTCCTCAGAACTTTTTTAAAAGTAAAAATATGACCACACCTCAGATTTGGTCCTCTTAAAAGGCTGGAAAATCTCCCGAGCACGGTCACTGCCTTCCATCATTCCTTCTCGAATATAAAAAAACCCAGCATTGCGCGCCTGCGTCAAACTGTTGCTGGCTGGACAGGATTTATGTTATTAAAAGCGCGATAATCAAACACGGTTTTAATGACAATTAAATTTTAAACGGTAATACTAACCGTCAGTACAATTTATCATGGTTTATAGTAAAACCGGTAATCGTCCCATCCCTATTTGGGAAGCATGACTGCACTTGCGGGGGAATGCTCTACCTACTGTTGTTGATTAGTTCATAAAAGCTGTTAGTCAGGAGAATGGCAAATCACACCACTGTACGCTTCATCTTCACTATCGTCGTCCTCATTCCCTCTGCCCTCTCCTAGTATGTGGTTAACAGGCAGGGGAATTTGCTTTGAAAACCCCCTGCCCTTAGAGAGCGTGAGCATGTGTGCGTGTGTGTGTGTGTGTGCGTGTGTGCGTGTGTGCGTGTGTGCGTGTGTGTGTGTGTGTGTGTGTGTGTGTGTGTGTGTGTGTGTGTGTGTGTGTGTGTGTGTGTGTGTGTGTGTGTGTGTGTGTGTGTGTGTGTGTGTGTGTGTGTGTGTGTGAAAGAGAGAGAATAGATCAGGTACTAGCCTTGTTAGCTTTAGCGCATGGTTTGCTCTGAGGACAATTTTGATATTTGTCACTGTTACAAAAATATATAAGTTTTGCACTACTTAATTAATTAATCATGTTTGAAGCTGTTTTAAGGCCTTTTTCACACCACATGCTCAAGCAGCTTCTTAATTACATATTGTTTTTTCCCCTGATGCATAACCAAAGTCTATACAGAAAATAAAGTGATTTTATTTTATTGTCGAATATTTACTTTTATAATGGCGAGGCCCATTCACACCAAGAACAATAACTATAATGAAAACCACACCAACATACGTAAAGTTCTGTTTATACTAAGAGCATGCTGCAGTTTTGTCGTCTGCTGCTTTAAATGCTTGAGCTCTATAAAGTCGGGTCTATTTTGATTAACTGTCAATGTATTTAACACTTCTCATCTGGAAAAAAATCACTTCAGCGGATTCCAATGATAGAATCACCACAATGTTAGTTGTGGTGTGGACTTTAATTCTCATAAAATTAGAATGATTATTATTTAAACTACATAGTTATCGTCATTGGTGGGAATGGGCCTTAATGCTTCTGACAATCAGATTTTTTTGGGAGGGATAAACACCGTTCTAGAATGGGAATCAACCATTAAATTGAACATATTATTGATATAGAGCAGTGGTTCCCAAACGGGGGTTTGTAAGTTGATGAAAAGCTAATAATTAGATCATAAAATAAAAAATTACAATAAATGAATAATTTCAAAAGTAAAAACAAAACACTTAATAAAAAGATCAAATATTTAGTTTACCTGCATGTCATACGACCAATAACCGTCATCAGAGAGCCATGAATATGCAAATGTTTTGTTATTATTGAAAAATGTATTTAAAATCTCTGGGTAAAAATTTTAGATCAAAGGGGGTTCAGCTGACAAAAAGTTTGGGAATCCCTGATATAGTCAATAATATTAAATGAATAAATACGTGAAAGTGCAAAATTGTGAGTTGTGCCAGATTGCATCGAATTACCAGCTAACATGGCTAGTATGCTGTTAATGCGAGGAGTGTTAATGTGTCAACGGTGTACGTGATGTTGTAAATATGTTTGTTTCAGACGAGCCGGAGACCCGGGATGCGTGGTGGGAAGAGATCCGTCAGGAAATAAAGTCTCATACCAAAGCTCTTGGCTGCCACGCTGTGGTGGGGTACAGCGAGTCCACCAGCATCTGGTACTTAACAAACACACACCAGGCACAACTCTTTTCAAACAGTGCCTCTCAACTTATTTGACTCCAAGGCCTCCCATTGTCCACAATAATATTTGAAAACACCTCATTATTTTCAGATGTTTGTGATTTAATTGATAATGATTGATTTTTAGAACTTGGCATCGGTAGAAAAATCTAGAAATTAAAATGTTAAAATAAGACTTCGATTTAAAATTAGACCCGGGCCTTTGGTTGAGTGTTTTAATACCCGTTGGTGTTCAATTTGTGTGTATGACACATTATCTCTTACATACTGTAGGTAAAGTACACTTTCAGAAATAAAAGTTTATTGTCATCTGTGGTTCCATAAAGAACATTTAACACCCATGGAAACTTTCTATTGTAAAAAAAAGATTTTTTTGTAAAAAAAAAAAAAAAATCTTTCCCCACCAGTAGGGCTGCACAATTAATCGAATTTCTAATTGTGATTACGATTACGGATGCCAGGATTACGTAATCGTTCAAAGCCGCGATTACAAAAGAAAATCCACTCTGCGTGTGTGTGTTTAGAGCATAATAATGTAATGAGAGGCGAATCACGACTACTTCAGAAAACCCAGCACAATATAACATACCAGGCAGTGACGTAAGTATACGCTGAAATAAAAAGTCTTTCACCTCAGAAAAACGGACTTTACTGTCCTGTCAGCCGTTATACTGTGCTCGTAGCGCGCACTCTTCAATTGCACGCGCAAATGCGGCGGCGCGCGCTGTGTATCGCTTCACTGTATAAAGTGCAAAAGAAACTACGAGCATGCAACGTCGTTACAATGTAAATTATTAAGTCACGAAATAAAAGTAAAATACCAATAAATCACGTGTTAGCTGAGAAGGATTTGCATGCAGGTATGATTTTCATTCTATTCACCAGGAGCTGTCTCATTAACAGTTCTTGTTAGTATTGTGTATTTACCATGGTAACTGTCGTTTCCATAACCCAAAAATGCCACTTTATTTTCACTTTGTGTTATTTTTTATATTATTAAATGACTGTGGTGGCTCATATCAACATTGTATTAACAAAAACTAGTTTGGGACTGCTATTTAACTGCTTTAGTAGTCCTAATGTTTTTCTAGTCTTTACTATGAGTCATTCTTACCATTTATGTGTATGTTAAGTAAAGGGGGACAGTACTTGTGTGTGTTAACAATTTTTGTGTAAACATGTATTATAATATGCCTATATATATATTCAATGTAAATTGTGATAATCGTTATTAATAATCGCAATTTCAAGGGAATAATCGGCAATTATGATTTTTGTCATAATCGTGCAGCTCTACCCACCAGTGCTTTTTATTAAAGTTGCCAGTCAGCGCCAGCATTTTTGATCATTTTCACAAAACCTTTATATTTTGTTTGTATATATAAAAACATTTTTTTTTTTTTTTATTATTCTAGCTTTATGCATTCTTTTTTTGATCAACACTTGAATTGGGGTAAGTTTCATTAAAAAAGCAACGTTTTGAACAAAAAGCTGAGAAAATAGCGTTTTTGTCAAAGACTGCATCCTTATCGGATTCACAACGATCCTACTTCCTATTAACCAGAAGTCTTTTTGATATGATTTAAGACTTCATATTTCAGTTGACTCAAATTCATGTCAACACCATTGCTGAGTATTTTCTCGAGACAGTCTCAAAAGCGCAGATTGAAATTGCTGTTGTTCTGTCCCAAATGCCATCGTGCTTTAGCATATCATTAACTATGCTGTGAAGCAGGGGAGTCTCAAGAGAAGCCAGGTTATTCCGGTATAATTTTCTGTTGATATGAAAAATTGGGTACATTTAGCAATATAGCGGGTGACTTATGTATCTGTGTATTAGGTATGATATATATTACGATGTTATGATGAACTATATGCCTTTCTCCACTGACGTTCTAAGTTGGTCAAGCGTTTCTGAGGATGCTGATTTTCAGAAGGCAGCTGTCTGTTTCTGAGATGGGGAATGGAAACATGGTTTGTGTAACATTAGCACACATTATTAGCTGTTTGATAACGTAGTTAAGCAAAAGGCTAATCATATTAATTACCGCTGTGTGTCTTGCGTTGTAAAGAGCGATACATAAAAAGCATTACCAGTCTGATTCATCAATTTGTAGACGACCCTGTATAATTCACTCTTCCACTTCTTCTGAATCAGTTTCTGGTTCAAACATATATGGGTGAATTAAACCAGTATTTCCTCTTGCCATTGTGCAGCGTTTACTACAGTGAAGTTGAACGAGTGGATCAGGAAATCTGAGCTGGAGTGATGCGGGGTAGAGGCTGGGACCAATTTGCATATTCATGAATCGGCGTATACTAAATGAAGCAAGGGTGTATAGTTACTTTCAAGCTATTTTAAGGCGTGAAGAAATTATTTTCACAGGATTTTTTTTAAATATGTCATTTTGGTTATTTTTAATATTGTCATTTTATAGGATAAAATTATTGATTATAGGGGGACTTTAAACTGATTTGGGTCTTTACCAAAAGCATTTGAAAACACCCTCAAATACAGCTTCATCTTTCGTTCTGTGATGAAATGCTCTGATTATGTGCTTTTTATGTGTGTTTGCAGTGAGGAGGTGTGTATTCTATCAGCTTCAGGCACCGCTGCGATCCTCAGCTCCCGTTTCATGCAGGACGGCCCGCTAGAGACCGATCACAGGTTGTCACGGCAACCGCTTGTCTTTTCTACAGGGTCAGAAAGGGTCGATGGGGATATGGGTAGTACAGCCTCACTGGGGTAGGTTAATGACACACACAAGCACATATACACACACACACACACACCTTTGGCCCCCTGCAAAGGGAATGCAATTAAATGATGGACAAAGCGCAAGCGCATAAACACAGCTTGCAAGTGAATTACGGTGACCACAGTGACAATGCTCGCACGTAAAATGTAAACTTGAAGAAAACGCAAATCCCAAACTCGAGCAAAAAATATATAATTTTGCACACAAATCAACAAGGTGTGAGGAGAAATAACAAAACTTCGAGTCCTAACAGGTTTCGCACACGCAGAACTGACCACAAGCGCGAGTTCTGTTGTGCTGTTCTTGTTGCCCCTCTCCGAACGAACACACTCAAAACATGTTGTGTTGGGAATGGGATGGCAAACTGTTAAGTTTTCTTTCTAAGTTTGTATGTCTTATTGCTGTGAGATTCTTTGTGAATTGTAGCAGCACCATACTACGGAAGCCCATAGAGGCATTAATAGTTGTTTATTTGATGTTTTCTTATGATCTTGACATAAAAGTAGTTTTCTCTTGATCTAGACATAAAAAGCTGGTTTCTCACGATTCACAATGGTTTGAAATAAGCCAGCAGTAAAGTTGGTTTGACATTCGTCAAACGTTCGATCTTTTCTTCAACATTAACCAATGTGTAATCACAGAATAGCGGTGGTTCATGCTATATTTTTTCATTCAGATCATGTACATAAAGCATATTTTCTTAATATAGCCGTAAGCAGCAATCATCAGAACCCAGGCACCAATGTCCATGAACAAGTAAACACTGTAATATGTATTGTACACAGTTTGGAACTAGTCTAGTCACACACACAAATCACATGGGTAGACAAAAAGAAACCAAACAGAAGCAGGGGAAATGAAGTCAAGTTAACCATCTGAAAGAAATATCAGTTTCTAAATGACCTTGTTGATCAAGGGGTCCACAGCTTACACTAACCTAGCTCTTTAAATGTACAATACTTTTAAGGGCTGCAGCTATCGATTCTTTTTGTAATAGATTAATCTAGCACTTAATCGATCGAGTAATTGGATATTTTTTTTTTGTGTGTTTTTAAACAACCAAAACAAATAATGCATAACGTAAATGATGTGGCTGTAAAGTGATCAAGCATTTGGCTTTTATTTCTCAAAAAACAAAAAAAACAAAAACTTATTTCAACTCCAACATTTGGCTTCAAAACTAGGCCTATTTATTGGAATTTTTACCCATTTAGTATAAGTGCCAACAATGTTCTATGCTCAATTACTTTGGTGGCCAATTAAAATGTCTTCCCCAAAAGTACAAGTAGATTTGGAGAAGCAGGCTGGGGAATTTAATTTTTTGTTGTTGTCTGTAACTATTTGGAAGACGTGACATACAAACAAGGTCTCGCAAAGACTGCAATACAATATTTGTTCCTCCATCACGTTGCGGTGTATATAGTGAATGCATGCTGAAATTATTGTTGCGTGGCTACATGAAAGTTTAAGCATATGTGATGCATTGCCGCAATTGATCTGATTGGCGCGTAAGAGAGACGAGGGTGCATGCGTGTGTGTCTGTGTGTGTGTGAGTGAGTAAAGGGGTTCACACACCGAACGCAAATTGAATTATTTGCGCGAGTAGATTACATACAAAGTCAGTGCAAAGACGCGAATAGACGCATCATTCGGGCCGGGCGTCGCGAATGACGCGAACGTCTTCCGCGCACGTTGAAAAATTTTAACTCGAGCGAATGTTTAAGCGTCTAACTAGACGCGATAGAGGCTTAAACATTCGTATATACATTCGTATTTGACGCTCTATTCGCGTTCGGTGTGAACACACCATTAGGTTAATGTTTCAGTGACACTTGGGGAGAGCATGGAGTGGATGTTTTCGGTTCAGATTCTGAATCATTGAAGTCGTATTGTTGTGGTATGCCAGGTCTACTTCGCAGTAGACACATTGCACCTTGTTCTCTTCCTTTCTTCCTTTTTAAGTATGTAATGATCCAAACTTTAGACATTCTCTGCCGTTTATGGACATCTTTACTCTCCGCCATCGCGCCAAATAAATTCAAAATGTATCACGCGCTTTAGTATAGATCCGCGTATAGTGAATTAAATTTTACATAGGAATTTAACGAGGCTTCGAGGCAGAGTTTTTGCCTCGAGGAATTTTTGTAATCGAGTAACTCGAGTAACTCGAGGAATTGTTTCAGCCCTAATACTTTTTTAAATGCCTTTAAAGTTGAATCAGTCTCTTGAAGTCTCTGAAGAAGGTCTTGATTCAATGGGCTGAAGTTGCAATCTCTTGAACTTGCTTTGTTATTCTTGACTCTGTTGTGGTTCAGAGAGTCCTTTCTCCTGAGTGAGCACATGGCTGGTTGTAAGTTAGGGCCGCAGTCGGACCGCAGACAGTAATCCAGAGACGCCAGTGAAGAGACTGCCGAGAAGCAAAGAGAGGTGGGAACTTGTGTGGAGGCTCTATAAAATCTGGAAAAAGTCACACAGGGTTGGCATGACCAATGAGAAAGATGGAATTTGCAAATGCGAAAATTCCTCTTTTGGGAGGTTTTATGGCCCTTTGTTTGCGAGCATGGTTAGAATGGTTCTGTCAGTTTGTGTCCATTTATACACCAATTAATATAACAAACACACACTGCATTCTATGAGGAGGTGATGTCCATTAATGTAACATTAACTAGTAAGTGATACAAGTAATAATGATTTCCGTCTTCTCCATGTTTAGTTTCAAAAAGTTGGAATTGAGCCATTCTTTTTTTTTCATTGACACAAGTGGAGATTTTATTAATTTAAATAGAGCCAAGTACCCTAGAGTGCAGTCTGGACGATGGGGAGGGGCGACGCATTTGGGCGGGGCAACATGTGTCGCTCCGCCCACCCCCAATTTAATTGGTTTATAATACTGCAATCTTATTGGTGTAGACGATTCAGGTCTGAGTATGCGCATTTCCTTATGTGCGATTTTGTGAATGATTTGGCCATATTAAAGAAATATTAAATGCTAACTTTAATCTTATTATCGGTTTACCATGGTAATTTTAGTTATGGCTAATGTTTTATTGTACTTAACACACAGAATAGATGAAGTTATTGTTTAAAAACGAACACTTGGTGATCGCACCTTTACTTTCATGGAGATGTTTTACATTAGCGCGTCATTCACTTGGCTTCTTCATATCAGGATCGGTGGATCAGCTCAAACTCGGGATTTTACGCAAATTATGATATTTCACTGTAAGAATGTAAGCAGCTGATTTTAAATTCTGAAGCACGGCCATTTTTTGTCATTTTTTTAACGCGATTTGTTGTCCAATGCTTGCGTTATTTGGTTCAAAGTGCAAATAAAATGTTTAATGACAAATTCAGGTTTCCTTGTTTTTAGGCTACCTGTTAATAAAATATGAGGGCCTATATATTGGTTCTGTAAAGCCCTATGTTATAGTTTTTAAAGATTCATATTTTCTAATAAGTGTCCACCGGTTAACCACTGTGACTGACATCAGGTAGCCTATTAAAATTCCAATTATTTATTAATCCACCCCTGCATTGCGTGTTCATGTTTTAATCTGCGTTGTAGGCTACGGGATAAAAATGGTTTCAAATATTAACACTCACATATAGGCTAGCTGCATAACCATAAAAAGACCCACTGCTGTAAATCTGTGCAATTATAATATAATAAAATAAATAAAATAACCAGCAGAGAAGTGATATGAACATGAACTATTGCTCAAATATGCTCTTGAGCACATAACATCTGTTTTAGTAAAAAAAACACATTTCACATTCACATTTCAGCACTGCACGGTTTTTATTCCCATTGTACGCACAAAATCCAATGGCCAGGGCTTGTAGGCTATTTGGTAGCCTATTATTGTCTTATTTGTCACCGTGGTTTTGCTTTAAAATTGAATAAAACACACTTTCGGATTTATCCGATGTTTTACTGAAATACAGTGAATTATCATTTGTGTAATATCCCGAGTTTGTGTTTATTCACTGATCCTAATGGAAAAACGAAGAAACATAAATGAATGATGTAAAATTACGTAGCCCTGCATGACATGCGGAAATATATTGTCTATATAGAATCAGCCTATATAGAAATTATATCTCCTTTGATATGCCAGTAATTTCATGCAGTCATGCTCATTGCCCACTAAAAGTGGCACTGACTTATCTGCAGGGTAAATTATTATAATAGTATAGCGAGACTAAATCTCAAACAGTGTATTATTTATCAGCAACATATTTCATGATATCGCCAAGCCATAAAACGGCTCAATATTAAAGCTTACAATATGACTTTTTGTAAAGCTGCTTTGAAACGATGTGAATTGAGCGCTATACGAATAAATTTTGACAGTAACTTCATCGAACTTGATTCGTAAGTTCATCAAAACATTATCCAATTGATCGTTACTGAAATCGCCATGGTTATCACTTAATATTTATGTAGTACGGCCAAACAGCGTCATAGATCATTCATAAACTCGTACCATAGACTCGTACAGTACATAAAGGAATGCGCATGCTCATGCCTCAAGCGTCTACGCCAATAAGATTGCTGTATTATAAACCAATAAAATCGGGTGTGGGCGGAACGAAATGTCGCCCAGCCCCATCGTCCAGACTGCACTCAGGGGTTACTCGATAGACCAGGCTTGCACATAGTATATATTTGGATGTCATCAGTGTAGAAATTATCATTAAAACCACGTCAATGTAAGATCTTACCCAGAGGTAGTATGTAAATGATGATTAATAATGGACAAAGAACGAATCCCTGGGGGACACGGATCCCCTTTAAGGGAGAGAGTCGGAGATCTAAAACCCTGCATTGAAATGTAAAATTGTGTCTCAGAGAGATAGGAGGAAAACTAAGAAAGAGCTACACCAGAAATACCCACATTCGAGAGGCTGGAAATAAGTATATCATGGCAGACAGTATTAAAGGCGGAGCTAAGGTCGAGTAGTATAAGTATAGAGAGAGAGCCAGATTCACCAGAAAGTAGTAGGTCGTTCACTACCTTTACAAGGGCAGTTTCAGTACTATGAAATGGGCAAAAAAAAAACAGATTGAAAGGGATCATAGAGATCATTTACAACTAGAAAAGACTGAAGCTGGGAGGCAAAAGTTCTTTCCAGTAATTTGGCAACTGTGGCAGTTTTGAGTGGCTGAGGAAATGAATCAGAGGTAAGAGATGTATTAATGGAGTAAGAAATAGGTGCAGAGATGACAGAGTGGCAGAATTTCAGGAGAGAAGTTGGGGCAGGGGCAGGTCGACAGGATGAAAAGTTGGATTTCAAGATTAACTCAGAGAAAGACGATGGATTAGTCAAAGACTGGCCAGAGAGATTAGGCACAAAGCTAAACTCAGCCGCCTCATCAGAGAAACACCGGTAGTCAGTTCTGCACGTGTGAGACCTGTCATGACACGCACTTTTCTCCTCGCAACGTGTTGATTTGTGTGTGCACAATTCTTTTTTTTTAATTCACTTGCTCACTGTTTATGTGCTTGTGCTGATTTGTCCATAATTTAACACCATATAAGGAGCAAGGAATAGTTCACCCAAAAATAAAAAATGTTATCATTAACTCTCCCCCTCATGTTGTATCAAACTGCAAAAAGGGTGAGAAATGAAAATTCATTCTATCTATTTTCTAAATGAATGTTAAAGATCTTATTGTGAACAACTCATTATGGGGTTAGAATTGTTGCATTATTCCAAATAAATAGATTAATATTCACAAATAAATTGAAGGATATTCACAAAAATGTATCAAATTCACAAATAGATTAAGATCCACAAATAAATGTAAAGTGTTTAACAAAAATGCATAAAAATCCGCAAATAAATAAAATGACATTTGCAAATAAAAAAAATACTTACAAATGTTTTATTATTTTACAAACACAACTCTGCCTGGCATTTATTTGTGAACCGCTTTGCACACATTTGTGAATCTCTTCTTTTGCATTTTTAAATCCCCTCACGCATCTGTGGATTTTGAAACACAATTTTGACGTGCAGACAAATCCACAAATAAGTGGACTCCACCCACCGTTTACTCAAGCCAATCTGATAAAGGTCACATTGAGCTAGCCGATCGTAGCACGTTCTCACTACATCCAATCACATTTGGCTTTACACTCGGGGCGATCAAGGAAGAACAGAAAAGCATCAATAAGTAGCTGACTAATGAATAACTGGGTTCAACCTCGTGATAAATACATGAGGTTGTGTAATAGGTGAAATTACTGTCACACAACAGCCAACAGCTTTTCCCACTTCTTCAGTCAAGGAGTTTTAATGTCGCATATGATCAGCTCCGTGGATCTATAGAGCATTATAAATATAATTAAAAAAATTAAGTACCTGTATTACGATTTCCTTTGTTTGTAGAGAAGATATTTGTAAAGAAGATCCAGATGGAAATATAAAGAGGGCTTAAACTCCAACAATCTTTTGAAAACAGGTCATTACTCACAAACAGTTCAGCTCAATTTGAACGATGCGCCGAAAGATTATTACTGCTCCTTTCAAGGGTGCAAGAATCAGTTCCCGCCTCAAGTGTAAAGCCAAATGTGATTGGTTGTAGCGAGAACGTGCTACGATAGGCCAGCTCAGTGTGGCCGTTATCTGATTGGCTTGAGTAAATGGTGGGTGGAGTCCACTTATTTGTGGATTTGTCTGCACGTCGAGTCGTCGACACTAGAAGTGTTTCAAAATCCACAGATGCGTCAGGGGATTTACAAATGCACAAGAAGCTATTCACAAATGTGTGCAGAGATTTACAAATGCACAGAAAGTGGTTCACAAATAAATGCCAGGCAGAGTTGTGTTTGTAAAATAATAAAACATTTGTAAATATTTTTTGCAAATCTCATTTTATTTATTTATTTGTGAATTTTATATTTTTGTGTGAAACTCTTTACATTTATTTGGGAATCTTAATCTTTTCATTTGGAATAATACAACAATTCTAATCAGCGCATCATTTTATTCTTGTTTCATTTTTTTTTTTAAATGTTTTGACCTCGTAAAGTTAAATGAAAATGCCATAACTGGACCTTCTAATAAACACTGACAGATTTCTCTTTGGTGACATATGTAGGACTTCTCAAATAATTTAGTCTGCTTAAACCCACTTCTGCATGCTGGCATTCATCTTGAGTGCCACAGCCACATTTCAACATCCAATAAGCAATCTATATATATATATATATATATATATATATACACACACATAAGCAAAGCTATTAGTATGTCTTCCTGAAAAACCTAAAGCACTATTTGTTTAATTTGTATTTTTGTTCTGTTGTATTTCTTTGTTGGTATTGTTTGTAATTTAGTTTCTTTGTTCTTATTGTATTGCTGACTGTTTACTTGTCTTATGTAACTGTTTTGAGGACTTTTACTTACATTAATTGACCTAGTATTAGTTTTTGCTGTATTTTGTAAGTATTGATAATTGTGAAATTTCACTGATATTAAAAATTGCTCATATCATGAAATAAGATCATTTCAACCACCTTTAAAGATGAACTGAACTGAAAAAAATCAACTTTGATAACATGTTGTTTATGACAATTAAAAGTAATTTACATTAAACATTTTAACTAAAAATATCAATATAGCTTTTTTTAAGCCGCACAAAAATTGCGTTTGTTACGCTGGCAATTTCGATGACGTCACTGGCATTGTAGGACACGCGAAGGTATATAGGCAACAGCTGCAAGTCCTATATACACACACGAAAATGAGTAATTTTAATGGCATGAGTTACGCATTTGAGCATGTGAGGGACAGGCCAGTAGTATCTGACTACCACCACATGGAGGACGACCAGTTTCAGGCTTTGGGGGGGAAGTGTGTGGGCGCGGTCGCTGCTGGAGCATGGACACTGCACCGGAGTCAATCTGTTGAAGAGAGGTCAACCTGGAACATTTATTGATCGGCAAAAATGCATCACCATGCACCGTTCATTTCGGATGCTGTGCGGTGAGAGAGACGTGTTAGAGGTGTCTAGAGATCGCTCTAAGGGATGTACGAGCTGAGACGCTGGAGCGCCCCAAAAGTAGTTGGTAGGGATGGGCGATATGGACTTAAAAATATATCACGATATTTTATGGCATTTATTGTGATAACGATATCAATGACGATATAAATATAATACCATATTCACCACTGTTTTTGGCTACAAATGATAGCTGCATGCAAAGTAAAATGTACCCTTCATCAAATAGGCTCCTATAAAATACCAATTACCGTACATAAAATAATTTAAAAAACAGTAAAAATCCAAACACCATCCCTTGCAGAAATGGAAAAGTTGCATATATACGTTTCTTCTGTAAAAGTGCAGATAATGTTTAAATAGTGCAACTATACTGAAAAACATCACACAGTTCAAATCATTTACAAGTTTGAAATGTAAAAAAACTAACAACGAATAGTTATAGCTACTAATACTACTATGAATTCTGATACTAATAACAATATAAACCGCACTAAGGATTGATGAGCTGCTGGGTTCATGAATATTATCACGTTTGCGCATTAGTTTCATAAAAGCTGAATAATTCTAAATGAACTCCATTATTTTTACAGGAAAATACAACAAATAATATAATTTACATGTAGACGTCATGTACACTTCAATTCTGCGTGGTATGTAAGACTCTCTCTCTCATTGAGTGTGTGAGAAACACTGAGCGCTCTCAGCAAAGTGACAGCAAGTCGTGCGCCTCACACTAGTGTTTACTGCGCGTCAAATACACTGTGTATTCTATTCATTGAGATGAACTGATATAGTGGGCTTTATGGATCACTTGACGGAGAGCGAAACTCTGAAGCGCTCAGTCAGTGTTCGGTGAGATGGGCGGGTGAAAATCTATCTGTGTGTACCAGTTCCAGATTGTAGAGGTAGTAATGTTGTGTTCACACCGTACGCGAACAGAGCATCAAATACGCGTCTATCGCGTCTAGTTAGACGCTTGAACATTCGCTCGAGTTCAAATTTTTCAATTTGCGCGGAAGACGTTCGCGGCAGACGCGTCGCCCAATTCGCGTCATTCGCGACGCCCGACGCGAATGATGCGTCTATTCGCGTCTTTGCATTGACTTTGTATGTAATCTACTCGCGCAAATAATTAAATTCGTGTTCGGTGTGAACACGGATTACTTGTTTAGCGATAAACTTCACCTTAGCTTCACGTCCGCCTTCCGCCATGGGCGTGAGCTGTGAATGGGTCCCGTCATCAACTAGGCTTTATCGTTATTATCGCGGGAAGACTAATTCTTATCGTGAGGAAAAATTTTACCGGTATATCGCAAACGATAATATATCGCCCATCCCTATGTAACAGTGTATTTTACGAATTGGCGACTGGGCTAGGCTAGGCTAACTTATATCCTTTTCTCCAACCGATAAGGTTAAGAGCGTACCGGCAGTTCACTCTTTGGGCGAGGGGGCATTTAGGAAGGATGAATAAGATTCGTTCCCATCCTGTGCAGTGAACTAACGTTACATCTTTTCCCCTCAGCTGAATATCAAGGATTCTAGTATGCGTTGGACTTGTAGCTAAATAAAACATTTGATGTCAGACGCTTCATGTACTCATTGACGTTTTCAACACATCTGTCTCTCGTACCTAGGATTAAACACTAGAAATCACGACTAGAATAATTTTGTTGACAAGGCAGGGGGTAGAGAGAAGCTAGCTCTGCTAGTGTTGGTTGGCAACCACTGTTGCCAACTAATTTTCTGGGGAAGTTGCTAAAGGCAGATCGATTTGTTGCTAAAAGTTGCTAAATGACGTTGTGACGTCATTGCGCTATGACGTAATTACGAAATCGCAACGCAAAACTATGCCATTATGTTATACGTATTATTTGAAATGCTAATTTAGATTTGCTTGTAAAATCCCCAAGGCCTGTTTTCAATTGTGTGGCGATTTGTATAGCCCCAAGCAGCACACGAAGCAGGCATTTTTCTCAATTCCTGTAATGAGAGGTTTTGGAAAGTTGCCCTCTGCAATATGGCGGCACTGTTGACGTACGCTCCAGTGGCCAATAGGGCGTCTTATTATGTCTATGGCCCTGCCCCTGTGCTTGTTGTATTTTGTCTTTCGGTTTTCACAGCGATTTCCACAGTGATCTTAAGGAATTATGAATGAACCGCTCAGTCTATTTAGCTAGCTTGTACGAATGTGGTTTGGATTAGAGTCACTTTCCAAAAGTTGCTAAAGTTGCCAAATAAATGTAAAAAATTGCTAAATTTGTTGCCAGGTGCTTTTTGGAAAAAAAGTTGCTAGGGTAGTCAAAAAAGTTGCTAAATCTAGCAACAAAATTGCTAAGTTGGCAACACTGTTGGCAACGGAGTAGCCTACCATGCCAGTGACGTAGTCGAATGTTGAAATCCAACATGGCGGCGCCCGTGTAACAACAACAACATTTTCAACGTACCATTTTATCCCTTTTAACAAATTCTGCCAATTAATAATTGTACCAATGAGAATAAATAAAATACATCCGTTATATCACATTTTTTCAAATTTCAGTTCAGTTCATCTATAATAGTGATTTCAATATTGAGCAAAATAATCGTGATTATGATTTTTGCCATAATTGAACAGCCCTAGTCACAGCCTCTTTTATACATATATATATATATAGTTACGCTCAAATACACAATATCACAGATCTGTCACTACCTCCATTTCATCATGACTTTAATAAAAACGTCATTATTCTCTAAATTTTCTCCTTGGTGCAGTAGCTCTTAAAGTTGGCACGGAACTGAATTTGTGACGTATTGCTTCCCGCATGAGAAAAAATTTAGGGTGCGACTTCATTTTGTTCATTGTCAGTTTTGATTTCATACTGAGTTTAGCAGTCAAACAGGTTTGGAACAACATGAAGTAAATCATGACTTAATTTTAATTTTGGGTGAACTTTTCCTTTAATCTCAATACTAAACAATACTAATTAAGTTTGTGTGTGTGTCTGTGTATGTTTGCTGGGGACAGTTTTTACATCTACTAACCAAATTAAGTCTTAAGGACTTCATAACAAAGGGGCTAAAACTTGGCTTTCTCTGAATATGTATGTGTTTATGTTCAAAAATAAACTTTACAAATTTGTACGCTCATGTAAAGATAGTTTTATTCTGTTTATGGCTGGTTGGGTCTGTGTGTGCCCTTGTGTTATCGTATATGTACTAATTGGACTATTTATTTCTGTAAGATTTGAGGAGGTGGCGCCCCCTGGCTGTGAGTTCTGTCACATACCGTACGATGAGTTGAACATACCATTTCCTGCTCAGCTCACCTATTGCTGCTGCTGTCGCCGTTACAAAGTGCCCGATGTCCTCTTCACCACTATCGACCTGCCTACTGAAGCCAACATCACCGGGAAGGGCTGCCTGATTCAGGCCAGGTAGAAACTGCACATAACATCCTGTCCAAATGGAATATTTTTGTACTGCATACTGCACAGTATAGTGCAAGTAGTATCTGAAGCAATTCATAATAAATAGCAGTGTGTAGGGCTGCACAATTAATTGAATTAAAACCTAAATCACGGTATGTCTTAGTTTGATCATCAAATCGCAAAGGCGGCTATTTAATCGAACAAATATATGTGCTGTGTGTTTCAGTGTTCATAGCTCATGATGCATAAATGAGAAGCATTTATAAACTAACTGTTGTCAAGCAAAAAATCTCATTATTAATGAATCTCTATAAAAATCTCAAAAAGTCATTATTATTATTATTTTCTTAAATAGTTGATTTACAGTTAATTTATTTTACAGTGAAATATTACAATATTAATATTGTTTAATATTTTATTTAATAATAATAATTTTAAAAAAAATCCTATACAGTATATCATATTGATGTTATCACTACAATTTTGGCCAAACAGTGCAGCCCTACAAACAAGCAAAGCAAACCTGGGGCTTTTTTTTTTAAATAAATGTAAAAGGAAAAATCACAATTATATTTTCCCCCAAATCTTTCAGCCTTAGTAGTACATTTTATTTACAACGTTGCAAAAAAAAAAAAAAGGAGACATTTACTTTTTTAATGTGTCCCAAGTGAACAATTAGTTCAGATTTTGGGGGAAAAGTTCAGGTCAAATGTATTACATTGTGGGATACATTGGCTACGTTTACGTGCAACCAAATAATCCATTAGTAACCGGATTGATGGCTCAGTCGGACTGAAAAGCCTTCCTTTAAACACCTTGATCGATCCGATTGAGCTCGATCTGAATAAAATTTTGATCGGTTTGAAAGGGGTGGTTAACTCCTTTTCTTATCCGATCGAGAGAACATACAAACACTTGATTGGATTGAAAACCGAAACTGGAAAGGACTGCGCATATGCAATGACGTAGAAATGACGTTATGACGTGCGTAACGAGCTGCAGTTGTCATTAAATAAATTACTCGTGTTGTTCTAAAATTCCCCTATCACTAATCGTCTGTGGAGGACAACAACGTTCCATTAATCCTCATCACTTCATAGTCTCATCCACAGACACTTTATTTTGGGTGCGGGAAGGGGCTTTTTACTGTTTTATATATAAACAGTTTTATATATAAACAGTACGGCACAACGGTTCATGTGCCTGAAGTCTCTTAATCAGGACCTAAAATAGATAAATATTAAGTGAACTTTTCTTTAAAACAAAGAAAAGGCGCAATGTAAGAGAATAGTATGCAAAAACAGCGGGAAACTCTGTGTATTTGTACAGTCGCAGGTCAATTCAATTTGAATTAATTCCGATTGAAACAAAAAGTGTGCATGTAAATATAGCCAGTGTTTCTCACAGTATGTTCTGGTGGTATACTGTGCATTTTGGCAAATGTGATGGGTCATCTGGGTATTTTTTGCTTCTCCACCCCACTGTAGGCTGTGTCGGACTAAAAAGAAGGCCCAGGGCGAGGGGAACGCCATGGCCATCAGCAATCTTCTGCCGTTTCTAGAGTACGAGCTCCACACACAGCTGATGAACAAATTGAAGCTACGGGGGATGAACGCTTTGTTTGGTCTGCGTATCCAAATCAGTGTTGGAGAGACCATGCTTCTAGGACTGGCGGTCAGTGTGCCATTACCCATAATGCTCAGTGCGTTTAGTTAATTAAATAAGACTGGTTGTCCTGTTAATATCTGTTGTTTGTTGCATCCAGTCTGCAACAGGAGTTTATCTGACAGCATTACCCAGTCCTGGAGGAATCCAGGTATTGGGAAAAACTCCCAGTGACATCACATACGAACAGCACATCTCCAATATGCAGAAGAAAATCAATGACACCATCGTTAAAAATAAAGAAGTGTATGAAATCAACCCTCCTGTAAGTACACATCCACGTCAAGGCACTTTGTGAGGTAGTACTTAAATTTTATATTTAATACAATTGTATTTTATATTACTTTATTTGTATCCACCTGTTCCTCTTTTGAAACCACAGCTAAAACATTTTCTTTCTTTTTTTCCCATCGTAGGAGGTTGTCGAAGAGATCATTGGTTCACCTATTCCTGAGCCCCGTCAGAGGTCCCGTCTCTTTCGTTCTCACTCAGAGAGCTCAGATGAGGTGTCAGAAATAGACCTGTCCCATGGGAAGAAGGATGCCTTTGTGTTGGAGGTAAACTGGCTTTGTACTAGAGGTTGAACTTAAACTTGGAGATACTGGCCTTTTTTTTGGAGTAAAAGATCTGTCTGATGTTTTAATACACTTCTAGATTGATGACACAGATGCTGTGGAAGATATTCATGCACTTCTGACTGATTCTCCCACCCCAACTGGTACAAACCTCTGCTAGACCATTGTTGGACTCTATTATGTTTTCACTGGACTGTATATTCAGATGTGTGTTTGTACGTTGTCTTCTGTTCAGGTTTCTACAGCTGCAACACTGAAATCATGCCTGGGATTCAGAACTGGACTTCAGCTATACAGGTATCATTCACCATAGTGAACTATGGATGTGACGGTGAGGAAATGTCACACGTCGAAATTAATCGACGTGTGACAACACCGGTAATACTGGTATCACCGAGGAGGGAGGCTGGGCGTTGGAGTTTTTCCCTCTTTTGTACCTTGCTTTTAAATCGCTAATTTAAAAGCGAAATTAAAATGCGCACGGCCACACATGCATTCATAAAGTTGCGGAGAAGAGCAAGCATTTTGAATTAATTTCTATGGAAGTTGAGCGCGAACACACTCGCTTCGCTCCAGTGGACACGCACCATTATGAATGCCCATGTGCATTTTACTTTCGCTTTTGAATTAGCGCCAATTCGGGGGCGGCAGTTGCTTGAATGGTGGGTTCATTATTATTCGTAATGAAAAACATAAAACAGTACAATGACAAACTCGCTGAAATAGGCACTTTTACATTTCGCTTTGAAACCAAATCTTTCGCCATCGTCAAGAGTGAGCTCTAATTGAACTAAATTACTTTAATTACTATAAAAAAATCAAAATGACGGTAGGGGCGGTGCGGCGCGGCGGTGGGCAAGTAATCTAACCAGTGTTGCAGCTGAACACCAGCAACACCGAAGTGAACCTTTCCATTTCCTGAAAATTGCAGATAGAATGTTGGTGTGTTTTTACAACACTCACAATTTTTTGATGTGCAACTTATTGACTTAATAAAAACCAACAATATTTTATTTATTTATTTATTTATTTATTTTGTGTTTATTTAAATCATTCATTTGAGTACAATCATACAGTATATTTCAGGTTACATATAGTGCTCAATGCAATCACAGTGATTGTGTCTTTACAAATACAGGTATGTACAATTACCTAATGTGTTTTAAATATAGATTGTACTCCAGGTTTGTTCAATTGTTTCAAAGTATAACTTTTTTCTCTTTTACAACAGAAAATAAATTAAATAAAGAAATAAGGGCACAAAAAATAAAATAAAAGGGTAACTAAAAACCAACAATATTTTAATAAAGACAGGATGTGCAAGAGCCATTTCAAACCGCAACACAGGTATCAAAGGGTTTTTTGAGAAATATTTGTTTATTTAAAATGGACCTTTTTTATGGAGTGTGATGATGCGTTTTCACAGTTAACATCATAAATCTTGCAAATAGTTTTATTTATTTTTTTAAAAGAAAGTTTTTTTTTAATGTACATTTATCACACTACTTTCTTATACAACGATAAGGAAGTGATGGAAGAATGTACTTCTGACTATCTCTCTCAAAAAATTTTTTTCCTTTTGCTGTTGGAGCAAATTGGAAAGTAAAAATTGTGTTGGTTGTAGTTTCCGTTCACCACTATAGAAGTTTACTCAACTATGACAACTTCTGCTTGTGGAATGTGAAAAGGGTCCATGAAGACCATATCATTGCCCTAATATTTGCAGACAATTAATAAATGAATCTTCAAGCTAGTTTGAGATATTTGCACTCCAGAAAACAGATTTATTTTCTATATAATGTTTGCATATTATATTTGGATGTAATGTACATTTGAGGTTGTTTCTTCAGAGTGAGTTGACATGAGGAGGTTTTCAATGTTTGACAGTGGCGGTTCTAGACCATTTCAACTGGGGGGGCCAAGCTGGGGCCAGTTGTGCTGTTAGAGGGGCCAGTTGCATTTAGACCTTATTGTTGTCATATCATTTTCTGCACTGCACTGCAGGCATTAACAGGCAAAATACCATGTTTATAATCATTCAACAATGTATTTGCATTTCCATTATATTTTTACATTTGCATTACATATTCAGTATTAGTCACAGCAACTGTAATTGACATGATGTCATTCTTTCTCTCCATTTTGGTGAGAACTATAGAGCAAAAGCAATGGGGACCAAGAAGCGTATTAATTAATTTACTTGCTAGGTTACTATGTCTAACCATTTACAGGGCTCCTGCACACTTTTTAAAATCGAATTTAAGGCTTTTTAAAACCTGAAGAAATCAAAATTCATACCGTACATTAGGGGTGTGTGATATTGACAAAAATATATCTCAATATTTTCAATGTTTTGTTGATGATTAGATGATATTTTACTGATTGTGTTTTTGTGCTGGTGACATGGCTGGTTTAGGCCTGTTTTTGACAGCAGACTCACAAAGATATTCATATTTTTTAATATTCTATGCAGTGGTCAGTTAACAGCAGGGACCGAAATTCATTTTTTAATTAATTTTTAATTAATTTAATTTGCCACCTTAAATTGATTTCCAGAGGCATTTTCACCTATATATGGACATTCTTTCTAGACTTATTTAGAGTTATGAATCACCTTTTATGTCAAATACTAACATTCAAATTATACAGTAATTATACTTATTTATACAATAATACTTAATTATACAATAATTATACAGTACCGCTGTTACCAGTCAAATTAAATCATTTAATCAAAATCCATCTTTGCAGTCTAGAGGAGACACAGAAGTGGCATTAATATATTTACACTCCATTCACAATTGCATAAAGCTATGAGATTTTTTAAAAATCAATATTTAAACATGAAATTATTTCTAATTTTAATGTTTTAATTAAAGGGTACTTTAAATATGAAACTAAAACCGCCAGTAGGCGGCGGCAAGTCACTGTCTTAATAAGTGAGTTGAAGGATTCATTCATTCAACGAATTCGTTCAAACGGCTGATTCATTCGGGAAAGAAGCAAGTGATTCCTTCAAAACGCGGATTTCAGTCAAGAAATCATCGCTGTTTGTTTTCCCTTTATTTCGCCGACTAGAATTTCAAAATGAAACCGTAGCAGAGTCTCAATGCAACAGACAGCGATATAAATATGATATAAATATAAGACATAAACTAATTTGGGGACATAGCCTACCTATGAACCGCACACAGCAGTGAAAGGACGATAGACAAATGCGATGTCAGCTCACAGTGCATCGTATACAGTTAAAACATCGATTACAATATCATAATAGACAATACACATCGCACACCCGATACGCACATAAAGAATGAACTTGCAACTGAACTGACATTTACCAGCTTTCTCCTTCTCTCCTCTCTCGCGTGCAGGAGACAGACGTTATTCTGCCGCGATTCCCGCGAATGTGACGCGAATTGTCACGTGAACAAGCAAATCCACAAAGATAGAATAATAAAAAAGTAATACGCATACAACGATAACAACGATAGCAAAAAAAAAAAACAGTTTTGTAAAAATTATTTCACACTCCACATTTAGGGGGGCCACAAGGGGGGCCAAGATTGTTGTCACAGGGGCACGGGCCCCCCTGGCCCCCCCTCTAGAACCGCCACTGATGTTTGATGTAGAATCAAACATAGATTTTTGTGTGCTTTCAGATGTTTACCTCTGTGAGGGTCTTTCGCCTTAACAACGTCAACTTGACCAATCAGGGACTGAATAAGGTTTTCAGTGACCTCTGTGAGAACCTGCTTAAGGTGAATGCATTTTTTCCCCTATATTTCCTATATCTTATTTCTGTAATGGTCTAATGTAGACCAGCTAAACCAAGTTAAATGACTTATGCGTGCTTGGATATCACTGATCTTACTGGAATATATTTGTGCTCTGTAGAGTTTGTATTTTAAACTGCGGTCATTGGTCCCCTGCTGTCTTTGTCACCTGAACTTCACCGTGGCCATACCTGAAGATGAGCTCATCCAGGTGAGAGCACACCTGACCTTACTTTTTTGTTAAATATAAACATTAAACTTTCAGTATGCAGTCTTGTTACTGTTGTGAAATATAAAGCAAGTAATAATGGATCCCTCAAGATCTGTTTATCCTCTTGGGTTTCATTCTTACCCTTTTACCTCTGTCCCCCATCATCTGTCAGTGTTGTTTAATTTACAGGTCGCGGTGACAGCTGTGGCAATGAGCTTTGACAAAGAGCTGACTCTGGAGAATGGCAAACAAAATGGGGATAAGTCACTAAAAAAGGGTGAGCATGTGGTCTATGTACCTTCATGTAGGATACACCTCTCTGAAAAGCTGATCTGCATGGTCTCCTGTTGATTGTCTTTTGCAGAAAATGACGAGCAGCTTCAGTTCAACCTGGAGCTCAATGCTGAAATGTCGTCTTCCAACCCTCTTAGCTCTCCCAGAGGTAAACCCTGATAAATCCAAACTTCATCAGATGCCCCATTCAGTTCTTTATAGCTCTTTAAATGTTTGCCATAATCCATCCATCCATCCTTCCATCTAGGGGTGGGCGATATGACCAAAAAATGTTTCATGCTATTAGAAATTTTATTTCACAATAACAATTAAAGTGCAATTTATTTAACATGTAGTTAGAAATTTAATAATCAAATGTAAAAAATATAAAATACTTGCATATAGTCCTCATTGTGTGAATTAAATATTAATTTATTTTGATTAAATCTACTAAAAGTTGTTCAGTCAAGATCAGTAAGTTATTTTCTCTTTTGTTTGATTAGACACAGACAGGTTAAATCAGGTGTATTAGGCTGCTGTCACTTTAAGAGCGAATGCATAGATCCATTATGCTAATACCCATCCGTTACACCCAACTGTTTACTTTCACTTATACACAATGGTAATTCAAAGAGCTTTACATAGAAAGGGAATTAAAATAATCATAAAATAATCACATCATATATTTAAGAAATAAAATATAATGCATAAGAAATAAAAATAACAATCATATTTAACTAAAGGTAGGTCGCACATGTCAAATTTACGTTCTCATGAATGACCGGACCCAGGGTTCTCAGCAGAGCAGTAGACTTCCAGTTCCTATCCCACAGTTCTTCCTGGTCCCATCTCTTCTCCAAGAAAAAAAGGATTCATCGAACCAGGCGTCCTTCTTCCGCTATTCCGAAGCTTGCATGCCCATTGTCGGTGCTTTCGACGGTGGACGGGTCATCATAGGCACTCTGATTGGTCTACGGCTTCACGGCCCCATACGCAGCAGAGTGTGATGCACTGCGTAGTAACATTCCTCCTGTAACGATCATTCAAGTTTTGAGTGACTTGTGCCACAGTAGACTTTCTGTTGGCTCTGATCAGTCAGGATAGCTTTCGTTGCCCTCGTGCATCCATGAGCCTTGGGCGCCCAACCACTGTTTGTGGTTTGTCCCTCCTCGGACCACTGTTGGTAAATTCTCGATTGATCGGCTGATGATTGGAATTGGCCGATTTTCACGTGATCAGCCATGACCGGCTGGTCAGTCTGACATATGCCGATTTTATGCCGGTCAAATGCACTCTGGCACCGCATGATTAACATCATGCAACATCAGCATCACACGTGCACACGGAACCCACTTGTTGGAAACCTCGTGAATTACGGCCGTTTCACACCGCAAGCGTGAGCAGCGTGTATTTTTTTCAACGTGCATTTTTTTCGGCGTGCATGTTAATCAATGAGTGCATTCACACCGGAGCAGGAGCGTTTCCTGAGCAGCAGTGAAGCAGAGAGTCTATTTTTGATGGACTGTTGACACACTTTTGTCCACAGGCATGTCTGGTGTGTTTTAACAAGAACTGGAGTAGGCTATGTCAGAAAATATATATTTTTTTAGTTTTTAGATATTGGATGTGAAAAGAAGGAAATGGTTCTTCCATAACACTGCAGTTTTGATGTGTGTGAATTTCCCACACCAGGAGTAATTTATATAGTTCTATTTTATAGTGATTACTGTTCAAAAAATGTCCTATGCGAAATGTAAAATGTTCTACTAAAGAAAAGAGAGAAAATAAATATTTGTGTGTGCTGTAAAGTGGTTAGAAAAACTGAAATCGGTATCGGCAGGTCAAACTCAATGAAATATCGGAAATCGGAATCGGCCTAGAAAATTGTAATCGGTGCATCTCTATAAAAAAAATATTATTTTTTATGGTATTGAGCCCTGGTGTTTAAATACTACTAATGTTTTCAATGCTTTCATTGCATTGGTTTCCTTGTGTCACAGGTCTATCAGAGGTTGGCAGCCATCCGTCGGCCAAAGGTCAGTACCTGATTCTTTGCTGAGAGTTCTGGAGGCAGCAGGGTGTTTTTTCTTTTCATTTCTGCTCCTTTTGTGTCTGACAGTTTGAAGTGCTGCAGCACACACCCCAGCATCATCCATTTTACCCCTTTTTCTTTTTTTTCTTTCTTTCTTTCTGTGTCTTGTTTCCTCTTCTCTTTGTCCCTCTGTTGTGTCGTTGTATGTATGTCTGTGGGGTTTGTGACCGCATGTGCACATATTTGTCTGTGTATGTCTATCTGTGTTTGTGTGTGTGCGTGCGTGCGTGCGTGTGTGTGTGTGTGCGCGCGTGTGTGTGTGCGTGTCCAGCCCCCTCAGTTGATACCAGTTCCTTTGCAGACAGATGCAGCTCCTGGATAGAGCAGCTTAGACTGAAAGCTCACACCATAAGACGCGGATCAGTTAAAACAAGTAGGAGTACATGCAAACTCGCTTACATACACGGACACATTCCAACTCTCATAGACCCTAGTCAGAGTAGACTGCATATTTAAAGGGATCTTTAACTTCAAGATGCAATTAAAATGGACCAAGTTTACTTAATATACTCTGTTAATGCACATTATTTCAAAGAAATTCATGTTTGTCTTTGTAATCTTCCCCCAAAATAATACCTTGCAGACCTATTTTAGTGCTGTCAAAAATATAGATATTTCTATATGTATCGATATTGAAATATCTGAAACGGTTCCAATGCTCCTTTTCTGCTGTATCGATACACTGATACCAGCTGTGCGTTCTCACTCTCTTTTCTCTCCGATGGTGAATTGACACACTCCTGCCTCCTCTCACTTACTCATTGGCTCTGGTTGAATTAGTGCTTGTGTTACGCATCATTTTAGTCATTCCTATGGTGTTTTCCGCTCACACCACTGATCTATATAAATGGCGCTCTCATAAAGCCGTCTCTCAAACAGCTCGCGAGTACCAAACTGACTTCTTTTTCATGCTTATTGTATATATGTGTGTGTATATACACTGCTCGGCCAAAGAAAAAAGGTCTCTGTTTGTGAATAGGCAAATGCTTAAGAGTCTATGATTGGATCATTGTTGCTGTGATTATTATGTTTCTAGCATGTTATATGTTTGGCAACAGTTCTTCTAACCCTAATTGATGGAGTGTGTTGCTTTTCATTTCTTAAAGGGGAACTTGGCAACTATTTCAACTTAATAAAACCGTTTAAGACCTGTTCCCGTAAAAATGGTGACTTTCCCCGCTCCCCCTAGCGTTCCTAGGTGGAAAACCAACTTTGCAACATGGGGGACATTGGAAATAGGAAGTCTTGTGAGAAGTGAGAACGGGCGAGAAACACAAACTGCTGTACGGCAATTCGACATAAACGCACATGCCGCCCTCAATGTGTATGATGTATTACCCACCTCGGTAGACATAGCTCCACATGATAAAGTTGGCCGGCTCCGATAATAACAAATGCACATGAGCAGCGGTAGAAAAGGGGAGGAGGGTGCTGCAAGTGAGTTTTTTACGACAGTGTTGTGCAATATACGCCCCGCAGCTGTAGGGGGAGCTCTTGAGAAAACATGCGACAACAAAAGTGAAAATCAGCGAAGAAATGGCTAGAGTTGCCAAATTCCCCTTTAAACAACCATGTAGGTAGACACATCATGGCCATAATCCAGGATGACAATGTCAAGATTCATTAGGCTCAAATTGTGTAAGAATGGTTGGGAGGGAGCATGAAGAATCATTTTCACACATGAATTGACACCTCTGAGTCCAAACCTTTTATTCATAAAAAGACTTTGGAAACAAGCAGAACATCTCAAAGGCTTTCAGTGTATTAATGTGTAAAAATGATTCTTCATGCTCCCTCCCAACCATTCTTTCGCAATTTGAGCCTGATGAATCTTGACATTGTCATCCACTGTCTTGCTACATGGTTGTTTTGAAAATTGAAAAGCTACACACTCCATCAATTAGTGTTGCAAATAACTGTTGCCAAACATATAACATGCTAGAATCATAATAATAATTGCAAAACTGATCGAATCATAGACACTTAAGCATTTGCCTAAGCATTTAAAGATGTTTATACAATGTTTCGCCAGCTATGATCAAGACCAAGGCACAACGCGGTATGATCTATTGATCCAAAGTCACGTTTTTAAAAATCAAATTTATATTTTGTTAAATTTAAAATGGCATCTACTCTGGCTACAGTCTATACTCCTACACACATCCTTACACACATACTCCAATGCCCTGCATCTAAAAGAGGACGAGTCTTGCTGCCATACGCCGATCTGATCGTATCTGAACTTGACTGACAGAGTGTGAAAGTTGAGGTTGAGTCCTAGTAAGCAACCATGATGAAGAAGACCATCATTCTTTCAGTTTTGCCACAGTGATTTCATATTTGAGCTGGCTGATGAGATGTGTATGAATAAAAGCACATCACAGGCTGCCTCTGTCGCATATGATGCATAAATGCATCATAAGTTTGTCTTTAAAGTTTGTACAGTTTAGGGTTGGGCGTTATAACTAAAAAATCTGTTTATTCTGATGATGATATATATATATATATATATATATGATAATCAAGGCATGTTTTACACACTGTTTTTCACTAAATGGGCACAAATATTATGTGTGTGTATCATATCATGTTTAATTTTATAGACTGTTACAACACCGGATTCTCACAGCTCTGGTAAACTTGGAAATATCAGCAAACTCCAGAAGTGTGATTTCCTGGCCTGGAAAAATGATATACATTATTAAACTCTTAATCAAAAATAGTCATGATGTAGTCATGAAAGTTTCTGTATTTGTTGTTATGCTCCATTCTAAAATATATATTTGGGTAGAAAAGTTGCTCTTTGTGATTTTTATATAATACCCACTTCGAAGGATCCAAGTCATGACAAAATTATGGACATTCATCTGTTAGTTATTACATATACATATATTATTTTTGATTCATGAAAAATGACAAATAAATATTTTTAATGAAATCATCGAGTTAGAATTTGAAATCAGTTATTCTGGCATTTTGATCTGATTCACAATAATGAATGGGACAGAACTGACTGTTCTAATCAGCGATGCTATCAAAACAATTCTGTGAAATATGAAAACATTCATAAAATCAATGCTGTGTTTTGTTCTATAGAGTTTGTTCTATATTGTTTTATTGTATATTTTTACCATATATCACCACCAAAATCGCATGAATGTTCGATACATATCGCCCAGCCCTAATTGAGTCCACCGACCAATAGTTTGAGCGATGTCTTGGAGCTGCATGCACATTAGTGCCCTGTATAACAGTTGTGATGATGCAGCGTCATGTATGATGTTTTACAGCTTTGAGATTTTGAGCTCTTTCACACTCTTGATGGGAAAAAAGTGTCCTCCCTTCTCAAAGCTAATCTTTTTCTGATTTATCAAGGTAGAATCGACATGCGTGCATTCATTATTTCTCTCCTCCTCTGTCTCTGTATTTGCATGGTGTTTATTTGCATGGGGCAGTGCCTTTGCTTTGCTTTGATCACACGCCGCTGATCTGCAACACACAAATACACATGTCCTTTTTCCTCGGTCACACTATGTTTGTCTCGTCACATGCGTTGGTCTTGTACAGCGCCCTCTGAAGGCCATGTCTGGTATCTTCCCACCCCCCTCTTTCTTTTCTCTCTTTCTCTCTACCCCTCTTTCTCTCTCTCACTCTCAACAGCATCATCTCTGGAGAAGGCCAGCCCGTTGCCCGAAGGTCGCTCTCGTTCTCTTCGGTCGAATCGCTCCTACTCGGGCAGTTCTGTCGCAGTGGTCAGAATGACCCCTCTCTCTTTCATTCCTGGCGCAAAGATCATAAAATACCTCGGCATCATCAACATGTTCTTCATTAGAGAGACCACCTCACTGAGAGAGGTAGCAGTCTCACTGTTTTTACTACCCACTTCACCCGTATTGAGAAATTTTGTCATGATGATGAAGATAATTTTTATTACTATTTCTAGTATTATTGTTATTAGGGGTTTTCGCACCAGGTAGTTATAAGAACTATCCACCAGGGTGGTTCCCCAAGAACTAATGGTTCCCTTAGGAACATTTTCCTGGTTGCTTTCGAAGCGCCAGTAGGTACTCTGAAGTTATGTCAGTCACTCTTGTTGCTGTGACTTTTATTTTGACAACGCGGTGGACATTTATTTTGACGGTGCTGAGAACGCCAGAGCACACTGTGTTCGCTTTCTACGTGTTCATTAGTTTACGATCTGTCTAACAGTCCTGTCTAATACGTTATTAGATAGAACTGTTACACATAGAAAGTAGACAGTATATGAAAAGGCATTAGCGTATGCTGTGTTGATTATGTCCAGTGTTGCTAGCTGAGCAGAAACACAATCATGTTTGGCTTGGTCCTCTCAAATTTGCGTTGGATTTTCTCTTTCGCGTAAAGGTTAAGAGGCCTATCCATCACCGTTTTCCATGTTCGTAGAGTTAGTTTCTGGAGTAAATATATAGGCTATAATCTGTGTGTTTACACAGCTTTTTTTATTTTTAAATGGCGGGTGCTGGTGTTTCGCCTGCGTTCGGCCAATCAGAGAACACTAACGTCACTGTTAGTTCCTATAGTGCTGGTTAAGAACTCTACTATGAAGTTGGAGCTAAATTAGTTCCTCTAAAAGGAGTTCCTAGTTCCTGCGGTGCGAACACGCCAAAATATGGGTACTTTCACCAATAGTTTTAGGAACTATGAAAAGGTTCCCCCGGTGCGAAAGCCCCTATTGTTGATACAAAATTAATATTACATATTTTGTATAATATGAATGCTTGTATAAAATTTATATTAATAAATATTATTAATATTATATATATAGTATATAATAGTGAAATTATAAATAGTGATAAATAACAAGTATTGTTGTTTTTGTTAAATTCACATTAATATGAAATATTTCTATAATATTAATGCTTTCAAAAGTAACTATAAAATATTACACAGGTAAAATGATTAATACTCAATATTTTGGAAAATGTTAATATAATTAAATTACAATTATTGACATTTATAGAATGAAATACAAATGAAAATAAAATTGATATTAATAATATTTAATGTTGTTTGTTTTATTATTAGCATTAGTAAATAAAATTGATATTAATATTATTTATTGTTGTTTGTTTTATTATTAGCATAATAAATAATAATCTCTTTTAATAGTATTAATATTATAAAATTATTTAGCATTATTAAAATAATAATTATAATATAAGTAATATAATATATGTGATAATCATATTAAATATTTTGTATTATATTAAAATTATTAAAGTTCATTAAAATGATTGAATTAAATGTTACAAATATTAACATTAATAGTAATTAATATTTTATAAATAAATCTATAATTTATTGTTGTATATTGTCTTAGTATTATTATTGTGTTTTAGGAGGGAGGTGTGAGCGGGTTTCTGCATACGTTCATAGCTGAAGTATTTGCGATGGTTCGCGCCCACGTCGCTGCTCTTGGAGGGAATGCTGTCGTCTCCTACAGCATGAAGGAGTGTGTGTTTATGGAGAACCCTAACAAGAACCAGGTTAATACAAACACAGGCACACACACAGACTCGTTCATACACACAACCAATCATGTTTGTTAATTTTTGCTGGTGTTGCACATACTTTGCAGGCGCAGTGCCTAATCAACGTCAGTGGGGATGCCGTCATCTTTGTTCGAGAATCTGAAGTCGAGGCGGCTTCGGTACAGCCACAGTCCGCCACCACGCAGACCTCCAACGGTGAAGGAACGTGAACCAACATACACACACCAACAAACTCAAGTAAATAAGTCTTGTTGTGAAACATGCTATTTGAAGCGATGTCACGCTACAACTACCAACCAAATCTCCAAGAAGTTCAAATCTAGACACGCATAACATGACCTGATTGGTTCGTTCTCCTATGTGTTATATTTTAGCCCCTGTAAATGGCCAATATTTTCTTTTATTTCAGAATGATTATTTTTAAATCCCTCCATCAGAAACCTTTCAGAAAGGTCGTCTGCCATGTTTCTATGCGTCACATTCCATTTTGTCCATGTGTGGCAAAGGCAGCTACAAAATTCAGAAAGTCTATGAAATGCGTTTTCTGTTCTCAAAGAGTGTGTAAACGTGTCAACCACTCTAAATGGCCATGTTTTATATTTAAATAAAGGAATGAACTACTGATGCACTCAAACCGACATGCAGTTCAGGATTTTAAATACTGGTTTCAAATTAGGCACTTCCTGTCATGTCCTACTGATCTCTTTGCAATCATGTCAAATGCTGGAAACGTTTGTTTGCTTTCATGTGCCACAATGTATGATTTTTAATCCAAATGTTTGGATCGGACTTCTGTGAGGCCGGTCCATTTCTTTTGCATGTGCAATGCCAGTTAATCATGAAGAGAAAGAGATATTTCAGGGCAGAAGTGTGCTCACCGTTGACTGACACTTGAATGTACAGATGACTGGTCTGGATATGAGGTGGGCTGCTCTGTTCCTGTGTGGACTGACTTTTATTGCTATTATTTTGTATATGTGTTTGCCTGAGGACAAATCAAAATTGTACATTATAAGATATAATTGAATAAAACTATTATGGCTCTGGTGTGTTCAGTCCTTGTTAAGTTCCTCCCTGTTGTTTAATGAGTCAGGGTTGTCACTGTTCTTTTGAAAATGACTTGTTCCAATATATACAGGTCCTTCTCAAAAAATTTGTATATTTTGATCAAGTTCATTATTTTCCATAATGTAATGATAAAAATTAACATTTCACATATTTTAGATTCATTGCACACCAACTGAAATATTTCAGGTCTTTTATTGTTTTAATACTGATGATTTTGGCATACAGCTCATGAAAACCCAAAATTCCTATCTCAAAAGATTAGCATATCATGAAAAGGGTCTCTAAACGAGCTATTAACCTAATCATCTGAATCAACTAATTAACTCTAAACACCTGCAAAAGATTCCTGAGGCTTTTAAAAACTCCCAGCCTGTTTCATTACTCAAAACCGCAATCATGGGTAAGACTGCCGACCTGACTGCTGTCCAGAAGGCCATCATTGACACCCTCAAGCAAGAGGGTAAGACACAGAAAGAAATTTCTGCACAAATAGGCTGTTCCCAGAGTGCTGTATCAAGGCACCTCAGTGGGAAGTCTGTGGGAAGGAAAAAGTGTGGCAACAAACGCTGCACAACGAGAAGAGGTGACCGGACCCTGAGGAAGATTGTGGAGAAGGACCGACTCCAGACCTTGGGGGACCTGCGGAAGCAGTGGACTGAGTCTGGAGTAGAAACATCCAGAGCCAGCGTGTGCAGGAAATGGGCTACAGGTGCCGCATTCCCCAGGTCAAGCCAGTGGCGTAGTCTAGTTTTTTGTAGTGAGTATACTGTGATGTACCAGCCCAACCCCACCGTCCCCCCGCCTAAATGCCCGCCCGCCCGCCGCCGCCGCCACCCATTTTCTACTGTTTAGTGCTACTCGCCATCTAACTCAGCCAGTAAAGAGCTACATTTAGCCTTAGATGTTATATGAATATGGTCCCTGAAGCACAGGTTTTATCAGCTGACAATTAAAAGACTTAAACATTATAAGCACTAATAAAAATTTACTTTTTAAAAACTTGTGTGATATTCCTTTAAAATTATGTTTTAATAGATTTGATTATTATTATTTTAAAAAGTACATCTTACTATGCAATTTGTTTCATAATTCCCTCGAGTTACTTTATTTATCTCTACAAACTTTTATTTTGGTGGGTTGTAAATTAAAGCCATATGAGCTTCTGTGTTTTAATAAACTATTATTATTATTATTAGGCCTACTTGAAGTATAATCTACTGTGCAATAGTAATATACAGGTCCTTCTCAAAAAATTTGCATATTGTGATAAAGTTAATTATTTTCCATAATGTAATGATAAAAATTAAACTTTAATATATTTTAGATTCATTGCACACCAACTGAAATATTTCAGGTCTTTTATTGTTTTAATACTGATGATTTTGGCAAACAGCTCATGAAAACACAAAATTCCTGTCTCAAAAAATTTGCATATTTCATTCGACCAATAAAAGAAGTTTTTTTAATACAAAAAAAGTCAACCTTCAAATAATTATGTTCAGTTATGCACTCAATACTTGGTCGGGAATCCTTTTGCAGAAATGACTGCTTCAATGCAGCGTGGCATGGAGGCAATCAGCCTGTGGCACTGCTGAGGTGTTATGGACGCCCAGGATGCTTCGATAGCGGCCTTAAGCTCATCCAGAGTGTTGGGTCTTGCGTCTCTCAACTTTCTCTTATCCAGACCATCACTGAGACCATCCCCAGACCATCACTGACTGTGGGTACTTGACACTGGACTTCAGGCATTTTGGCATTTCCTTCTCCCCAGTCTTCCTCCAGACTCTGGCACCTTGATTTCCAAATGACATGCAAAATTTGCTTTCATCCGAAAAAAGTACTTTGGACCACTGAGCAACAGTCCAGTGCTGCTTCTCTGTAGCCCAGGTCAGGAGCTTCTGCAGCTGTTTCTGGTTCAAAAGTGGCTTGACCTGGGGAATGCGGCACCTGTAGCCCATTTCCTGCACACGCCTGTGCACGGTGGCTCTGGATGTTTCTACTCCAGACTCAGTCCACTGCTTCCACAGGTCCCCCAAGGTCTGGAATCGGTCCTTCTCCACAATCTTCCTCAGGGTCCGGTCACCTCTTCTCGTTGTGCAGCGTTTTTTGCCTCACTTTTTCCTTTCACAGACTTCCCACTGAGGTGCCTTGATACAGCACTCTGGGAACAGCCTATTTGTTCAGAAATTTCTTTCTGTGTCTTACCCTCTTGCTTGAGGGTGTCAATGATGGCCTTCTGGACAGCAGTCAGGTCGGCAGTCTTACCCATGATTGCGGTTTTGAGTAATGAAACAGGCTGGGAGTTTTTAAAAGCCTCAGGAATCTTTTGCAGGTGTTTAGTGTTAATTAGTTGATTCAGATGATTAGGTTAATAGCTCGTTTAGAGACCCTTTTCATGATATGCTCATTTTTTGAGATAGGAATTTTGGGTTTTCATGAGCTGTATGCCAAAATCATCAGTATTAAAACAATAAAAGACCTGAAAAATTTCAGTTGGTGTGCAATGAATCTAAAATATATGAAAGTTTAATTTTTATCATTACATTATGGAAAATAATTAACTTTATCACAATATGCTAATTTTTTGAGAAGGACCTGTATTTCTGTTATATTTTCTTCAAGTTATACAAAACTTTGATTTTGACAGGTTGCCATGAAGACTTTAAAGTTTGTGAGTGTGTATATGATACGAATGAATGACGATAGTTTTATCAAATGAAATGGTACAATTCTTGTGAAGTGACTCTCATAAAAGCTCTGCAATGAAGTTCAAATGTGTGCATGTCCTCCTCATAGACGCTGAAAACACCACGAGTGTCACGCGCTCGTCAGTGTGTAGTAGAGCACACATTGAGCGCTCATTCACAGAAACACGTTTATTCAGAGTTTATTTCAATAGCAGTCTTTTTGAGCTTTAAAATTCATAGTAGTACATATCGAGATTTGATTCATTGTATCATTACTTTTGATCTATTCATAAAAAATGGCCAAATTGCATGACGTTCCGCTTTACAGTAGGCTAAGTTACATTTGTTGCTGGATTCCGCGATTCGATCCGTGTCGCTGCGCAAACACAGACGTCACGGCGGGGTGAATTTATGAATGAAAGTTCTTTCACAAAGCGATGTTGTTACGAATCCTCACGGTTTTTAAAGTGGGTATACGGAGATCTTTGACATTTTCTAGTGGGCATACGGAAATCCTTGACATTTTCTAGTGGGTATACGGCGTATACCTGCGTATCACGTAGACTACACCACTGGGTCAAGCCACTTTTGAACCAGAAACAGCGGCAGAAGCTCCTGGCCTGGGCTACAGATAAGCAGCACTGGACTGTTGCTCAGTGGTCCAAAGTACTTTTTTCGGATGAAAGCAAATTTTGCATGTCATTTGGAAATCAAGGTGCCAGAGTCTTGAGGAAGACTGGGGAGAAGGAAATGCCAAAATGCCTGAAGTCCAGTGTCAAGTACCCACAGTCAGTGATGGTCTGGGGTGCCATGTCAGCTGCTGGTGTTGGTCCACTGTGTTTTATCAGGGGCAGGGTCAATGCAGCTAGCTATCAGGAGATTTTGGAGCACTTCATGCTTCCATCTGCTGAAAAGCTTTATGGAGATGAAGATTTCATTTTTCAGCACGACCTGGCACCTGCTCACAGTGCCAAAACCACTGGTAAATGGTTTACTGACCATGGTATTACTGTGCTCAATTGGCCTGCCAACTCTCCTGACCTGAACCCCATAGAGAATCTGTGGGATATTGTGAAGAGAAAGTTGAGACGCAAGACCCAACACTCTGGATGAGCTTAAGGCCGCTATCGAAGCATCCTGGGCCTCCATAACACCTCAGCAGTGCCACAGGCTGATTGCCTCCATGCCACGCTGCATTGAAGCAGTCATTTCTGCAAAAGGATTCGCGACCAAGTATTGAGTGCATAACTAAACATAATTATTTGAAGGTTGACTTTTTTTTGTATTAAAAACACTTCTTTTAATGGTCGGATGAAATATGTAAATTTTTTGAGATAGGAATTTTGGGTTTTCATGAGCTGTATGCCAAAATCATCAGTATTAAAACAATAAAAGACCTGAAATATTTCAGTTGGTGTGCAATGCATCTAAAATATACGAAAGTTTAATTTTTATCATTACATTATGGAAAATAATGAACTTTATCACAATATGCTAATTTTTTGAGAAGGACCTGTAGAGGAAAATAATGGGATGTTGTGCTGTGAGATCAGGAGGGGAAACAACGCCCTTCAGCCGTGACTTATTAACGATTCAACACAGCCCGTACCTTATTGTTTATATAGATACATATATTATATATAGTTATATATGGGCCATTCTACAAAATTGGTTCAAAGTCAGAGTTGAAAACGTCTTGAAAAAAATGTCTTTTTCCACAATTTTTGTATGTATGCAAATTGTATAATATCCAAGCAGGGGCGTAGAATTTAGTAGGGACGCTAGGGACGTGTCCCTACCAATATCCAGTGACACTGATATGTCCCTAGCAATAATTTCGATCAAAACTTAAAATATATTTGTATATAACCACTGTTTTCTGGTTGTGTCTTGTGGTTTTTATGTATTAGGCTTATTTTATTTAATCAGGAAACATCTTAAAATCTCTTACAAGACCGTTCTGAGAAAAATGCGCAATTCATGGTACACAAACGGTTAATATATCTGTGTTCAGCCGGCTTAACACACATCGCTAAACTGATTGGCCTTGTTTTTTCTTTCTAACTTGTGAAAGGGTCGTGTGCGTCGCGGCAATGCTCCTCCGAAGTAAATCTAGATGCGGTAAGCTAGGGAGACTGGTAACCCCCCAAAATAACGACTTTATTCAACAGCGCAACTCTTTTGGGTTGTACGTCAGAACGTAGGCTCACTACTGGCCAGTATCACATGTGCACACACAAGACCACTTAGACTATTTTAACAATGTCTTTACTAACCTTTCTAGGATATTAATTACCTAGCAGCCTATGAAGGAGTGAGACAGCTCTCGGATTTCATCAAAAATATCTTAATTTGTGATCCGAAGATGAACAAAAGTCTTACAGAGTGAGTAATTATGGACAGAATTTTTATTTTTGGGTAAACTAACCCTTTAACAGTATTGCTGTGTGCCATGTCCAACAGACAAACTGGACATTATTGATGTGAAACAACTATGCCAACAGTTAATTTCTGTTAAGTTCACTTAAAAATTAAAATTCTGTGATCATTTACTCTCCCTCAAGTTGTTTCAAACCTTTATGCATTTCTTTCTACTGCTGAACACAAAAGAAGATATTTTGAAGAATGTTGGTAACCAGTATTGAGTATTTTTTTCTACTGTGGAAGTCAATGGGGTCCATCAACTGTTTGGTTACCAACATTCTTCAAAATATCTTCTTTTGTGTTCAGAAGAAGAAAGAAATTCATACAGGTTTGAAACAACTTGAGGGAGAGTAATGATGACTGAATATTCATTTTTTTGTGTATTATCCCTTTAATGACAGATGCAGCTCAGCTTCTAGGGATGTCCCCATCCCCACCAATTTCAAAATCCAAGGCACACATTTCTAGTAATTGTGCAGTTAATTATCATATTGTATTTTCCGAAGGTTTTTGAATATTTTTCCTCTCCCCAAATTTGTCACTACCGAAACACAATAATATTTTTTTTTTAATACGAAGGCTTATATTGACCTATTAATATTTTGGTTACATCTACCTTGTAAATATGTAAAACAGTAGCCAATAGGCTACTATAATGACGCTGGTTTGTAAACGTGAGCTACGAGATCTTTTGGCGTTTGAAAAAAATAAAACCCATGAAATTATATTCATATGACATGCTGAAATATGTACCTGGGATGAAGACATTTCACACGCAACGCTGGCAGTCTGTCCAAGACGTGAGAACTCGCGACGGTATCGGCTTGTCAGCAAATGCACAGGTGTATCCCCTGGTGTAACCATGACAGATTTTACGACAGTAGTAGAAGACAATACTGTTTCCCAGTTGTAGGGGGACCGGAGAGCAAAAGTTACATGGTGTTGCTTTAAGAAAAAAAAAGTAAAAAAAATTTCAATATCATTCTCACAAGTTGAAATTTAGTGGTTAGGGTTCGGGACAGCCCCCTCCCAATTGAACGTACCCAATAAATGATGATTTTATATATATTAAGCTTACTGATATTTTAAATATTGTGGGATTCAATAGAAAGAAAATTTGAATACTTAAATTCTTTTTAAATGTGTGTTTTGGTTGTGGGACAGCAGTTTGCACCAATTCTGTAGAATGGCCAATAGGTTGATTGCAGGTAAAGCGGGCCGTTTAAGTTTGATTGTACCCACTTGTTTGTACCCAAAAATCGTTCAATCTGTGGAGATGAGGAGCAAAATGTAGATGCAGAATATAAGGCTTTAAAATATGGACACAATTTCAGTTAAAGTGTTCAGAGAATACATAAACAAGTTTTAATTAAGTTATTTTAAATGTTAGTCTTATTTAATTTTTGGTATTTTTTTATAGTTTAAAGTACCATTTTTAATGTTGTAGAGTTAATTTTCATCCATAGTCTGATTTCTGAATATTCTGAAATTCAGATTTCATCAAATTTAATGTCAACACAATATGTTCTATCAGTTGTTTTGATTTTTACACAAGCATTAAGACAGTGAACTCATAAATTGTAGCCTAGGCTATATACTTTGGGGTTTGTTAAATATGTTATTGATTGTTGAATATGTTTTTTATTATATCTGTTAATTAAATATATGATAAATAAAAATTAATCATGTGGTTTTTAATTAAGATGCAGGTCAAGATAATTTTTGATAAATTAGGGATGGCCCACTTTACCAGACCACTTTTTTTTAACTGAAAGGAAATTTGCCCGGAGTGCATGATCTCAAAATGTTTATTGGTATATACCTTGCAAATAACACATATCAACAGTATTGAAATTGAAATATTATAGCTGCACCTTAAAGTTAACAAATGTAATAAAAGAAAGAAAAAAAAACATTGGTATCTAAATTAAATGTTTAACAAAATGTGGCTTACTTTACCTGCATTCACACTATATATACAGTATATATTAATACGTCGGTCTATGAATGAGTGCGTGAATGGGTGAATGTGAGGCAATATGTAAAGCGCTTTGGTGGCCATTGGGTCTGTTAAAGCGCTATATAAATGCAGTCCATTTACCATATATATATCATGTTATGCAAGACATTTGAGCTTCTGCAAGAGTTTTGTTCTTGTGTGTCAAGCAGGATCGGTTGAGCTTGTGTTTATGTTCGCTGATCAATGTTTAGGCCTATATGTAAATAAAAGCCTAAATTAAATCTGTTCATCAAGCGATCGAGTCCCTTCAGAAAATTTTGACTAAACCACTCAATTCATATTAGTTTTACGATCTCTTTATTATTATTTTCTTAAGTGTCAAAGTGGTTAACTCTTCGGTCAGAAAAAAAGTGCTCAGCAACGAAGGGGTGAAACTCTAAAACATTAAGAGTTCAAAACAGACACACCCCCTCACACACACACACATACACACAAAATTATAAACACAAATGAACTGGTAGGGCTGAAATAAGAGGTTGAAATGAGATCAGATCCAGATGGATTAAGCTATAATAAAGCATTCCTTTTTATTTTTGTCATTTTTTATTGAATTTTAATGTTACCTGTAACAAAATGCTTTCTCCGTATTCAGATTTTTACTATAGTAAAAATCATGCAAAAACGTGAACATTTCACATCAAAATTATTTTATTTTTTTATAAACCTTGACAAAAAGCATTACTGGAGAATTTCAAAAAACTAAAAAAAACATACATTAAAATCCACATCTTAAAAGTAGGTAATTTTGTCCAAAAACTACTAGAGAATTCACAAGCCTCTCCATAGAGAGTTATTACGGGCATGTAGTGGTAACACCCATAGACTGTAAAAAAGACCATGAAATTACATGTTTTATTTTATATTCTCTCAACAGATAGCTAATGATCTGACATCAAAAAAATTGATTTAAAAGGCCCAGTCTCTATATTAATCTGAAATACTGCATTAATTGAAAGAATATTGTAAAAAAAAAAAAAAAAAAAAAAAAACGTATTATTTTCAATGGCAAAAATTAACCATAATTATTGCATAAATATGAATAAGATCCTCAATCCTATCAAAATAAAAAAATATTATTGAACAAAAATAAATTACATTGGTTTTCCTGGGGTGGAGCGTGAAGGAAGTTTGATTTTTACGTGTCCGATCACTTCTGACCGCGAAGATAAGTGATAACGTTACACCCAAATGAAGAGCACCAGAGAAGCTCAGATTTCATCAAAAAAATCTTCATTTGTGTTCCGAAAATGAAAGAATGTCTTGCGGGCTTGAAACGACACGAGGGTGAGTGACAGAATTTTCATTTTTGGTTGAACTATCCTTTTAATTCACCAGTCCTGTAACGTCACCGTACTATCTTACTCCATTCAGCCAATCAATTGGATTTCCCCGAGCTTGACGTACTTAATATTCATAAGCCAAATCTTCACCATAGTAGGATTCGTGGGCAAAAAAGCCAGCGCGCTTCTCTTTTCCTGCACGTCAGACGTGTCGCTCAGTCAGTCCTCTGCATTCAAACCATCCTGATCTCCATCTTGAGGATATTCCTACCCCATCTGTTTCCTTTAGGACTTTATTGTACAAAAAATGGGAGATATAAGACTGCCGAAGCACATGTTCTTGTGGTGCCTTTCTGCTGTTTATATGTTTGCCTTCGCGTCTCTTTACGTGCAGATTCCGGGTGAGTTTGGGAAGATTTTTAGTTTACCTTGCATGCATTGAACTAACTAAGAGTTTAACTGTGACGCATGCAATAAAAGTATTTTAGACATACATTTTTAATGAACATGCTTATCTATTAATACATAGGAAATAGTTTTTTGAGGTTGTTTATTCCAATGCTTTGCAGATACAGATGAAAATATTTTAAAGGGCCTATCATGGGTCTGGTCGAACCGTTTGTGCAGAACATCTCACATATAAGCATGTTGATGCCTGTCCTGAGGTCTGAATATTACAGCCATACTTTCAAAAGAAAATGCATGGCACCAATTATTTTATTTTTTTCTATTAAACTAAAAGTATCATAGTATTAGCAGCATATGTTTTTGGACATGTACAAGATAATACTTTTCAATACTATGGTATGGAATATGGTGATAATAATTCATTACCCAATGGGGTCCAATTTTTTTTAAACCACGTTGAAAATCTGAGATTCCCAATCTAAATGAAACCTGGAAATTAGGATTCTGAAGGAAAAAACAACAACAACGCTCTCTTTCTTTAGGTCTGTATGGAAATGAAGGATTGCTGCCAGCACGGTGGCAGCTGCGAGTGTCTGGGAAGAGTGTTGTGGAGCAGCTGAAGGATTCTCCCACCCTGCTGTGGTTTGGTCCTCATCTGGGTTTGGACACGCAGCAGTGCATGGAGCTGTTCAGTCTGACCGGAGCTCTGCTCAGTTTAATGACTCTGGCTTTACCGCCGCTCAGAGATTGCAGAGTTTTCCTGGTGCTCTGGATACTCTATCTGTCTCTCTACCAGGTTCAAACTTATTTCACAATCGGATTCTACTACTGACTGACCAATATGGGTTTTTCAATGGCTGATGTGATGTATTGAGAACAGGGTGACCTATGGTTGATATAATGCTATTATATAAATATAATACGATTTAACAACTGCAAATCTTCAACCTGCTGTCGGCCATTGGCCTAAAACCCCATATCAGTCACGAATACTACTTATTAAGGGTAAAAATAAATCATTTTAAAAGGTAAAGTATGAAGTACTGAAATGTGCTTGTTGTTTTTAGGTGGGCCAGGTATTCTTATACTTTCAGTGGTGAGTATGAGACTTTTTGTCAGTGTTTGTTGCTTGTACACCACTTGATGTTATATTTTATTCAGAAACGTTCTTGTTCCTTAAATTGTATCTGTTATGTAACAGTCTTTGGCTTTGTTTAATCAGAATCAGAATCAGAAAGAGCTTTATTGCCAAGTGTGCTTGCACACACAAGGAATTTGTTTTGGTACTGAGGCTTCCAGTGGACATATACAAATACAACATGAAACATAATACTACAAATTATAAGAATAAAAAATAAAAATATAAATATATGAGAATAAAACTATCACAGTTGGGTTTAGTCAGAATAGACATTTTCAGATTTACAGATTATGAACCTATTTACAGTGTTTTGAATATTATAAATAAATAAATCTACATATAAGTATCACCTGAGTTGTGGGATATTGCACTAAACAGTGGGAGTATTGCACTTACAGGCATATGCCTTGGGAGGAGTGTTAACTGTTCAGGAGGGAAATGGCCTGTGGGAAGAAACTGTTCCTGTGCCGAGATGTTCTTGTGGCCAGTGATCTGAGTCGCCGTCTTGACGGTAACAGTTCAAACAGGAGGTGTCCAGGGTGAGTGGAGTCTGTGATGATTTTACCTGCTCTCTTCCTCACTCTGGAAGAGTACAGGTCCTGGAGGTTTGGCAGGGGGGCACCAATAATCCTCTCCGCAGTCCGGACTGTCCGTTGTAGTCTCCTGATGTCTGATTTGGTAGCTGAACCAAACCAGACAGTGATGGAAGCGCACAAGACAGACTCAATGACGGCTGAGTAGAACTGAATCAGCAGATCCTGTGGCAGGTTGAACTTCCTCAGCTGGCGAAGGAAGTACAGTCTCTGCTGGGCCTTTTTCACAGTGGAGTCAATGTGATTGTCCCACTTCAGGTCCTGAGAGATGATAGTGCCCAGGAACCTGAATGACTCCACTGCTTCCACAGTGCTGTTCATGATGGTGAGTGGGAGGAGTGCTGAGCTGTTCCTCCTGAAGTCCACGATCATCTCCACTGTTTTGAGCGTGTTCAGCTCAAGGTTGTTATAACTGCACCAGGCAGCCAGCTGTTCAACCTCCAGTCTGTAAGCAGACTCGTCACCGTTTCGGATGAGACCGATGACAGTGGTGTCGTCTGCAAATTTCAGGAGCTTGACAGTGGGGTCTTTAGAAGTGCAGTCATTAGTGTACAGGGAGAAGAGCAGTGGGGAGAGAACGCACCCTTGGGGAGCACCAGTGCTGATTGTGAGTGTCTTGGATGTGTGTTTCCCCAGTCTCACTCGCTGCTGCCGGTCCGCCAGGAAGCTGGAGATCCACTGACAGATCGATGATGGTATGGAGAGCTGGGTCAGTTTGGCTGTGAGAAGACCAGGCATGATGGTATTGAAGGCCGAACTGAAGTCCACAAAGAGGATCCTTGCATAAGTCCCTGGTCTGTCGAGATGTTGCAGGATATAATGCAGTCCCATGTTGACTGCATCATCCACAGACCTGTTTGCTCTGTAAGCAAACTGAAAGGGATCCAGCAGGGGTCCAGTGAGGTCCTTCAGGTGGGCCAGCACCAGTCTTTCAAACGACTTCATGACCACAGACGTGAGAGCGACAGGTCTGTAGTCATTAAGTCCAGTGATTTTGGGTTTTTTGGGGACAGGAATGATAGTGGAGCGTTTGAAGCAGCAGGGAACTTCACACTGCTCCAATGATCTGTTGAAGATCTGCGTGAAGACCGGGGCCAGTTGGTCAGCGCAGGCTTTTAAACAAGCAGATGAGATGCCGTCTGGGCCTGAGGCTTTCCTAGTCTTCTGTTTTTTGAAGACTCGGCTCACGTCCTCCACACAGACCTTAAGCTCAGGTTGGATGGCAGGAGGGGGGAGTGATAATTGGAGAACAGGAGGTGATGCTGAATGTGTGAAGTGCAGATCAGACCGGGTGTGTGGTGTGAATGAGGGCTTTTCAAACCGGCAGTAAAATGAATTTAAATCGTCAGCCAGGTGTTGATTGTCCACAGATCGAGGGGATGGTGACTTGTAGTTGGTAATGTTCCTCAGGCCATTCCAGACTGATGATGGGTCGTTGGATGAAAACTGGTTTTTCAGTTTATCAGAGTAGTTCCTTTTAGCAACTCTGATCTCCTTTGTCAATCTGTTTCTGGCCTGGTTATACAAGATTTTATCCCCACTTCTGTAAGCATCCTCTTTGGCATGACGAAGGTGTTTGAGTTTCCCAGTAAACCATGGTTTATCATTAGTGAATGATAAGAATGTCCTGGTAGGAATGCATGTATCCTCACAGAAACTTATATATGATGTTACAGTATCTGTGAGCTCATCCAGATCATTGGTAGCAGCTTCAAAAACAGTCCAATCAGTGCAATCAAAGCAGGCCTGTAGATTCTGCTCTGCTTCATTAGTCCATCTTTTCACAGTCCTTATTCCAGGTTTAGCTGATTTCAGTTTCTGCCTGTAGGTCGGTATGAGATGAACCAAACAGTGATCAGAGAGCCCCAAAGCTGCCCGTGGGACGGAGTGATATGCATTTCTTATTGTGGTGTAACAGTGGTCCAGTATATTACTGTCTCTGGTGGGACATGTAACGTGCTGTCTGTATTTTGGTAGTTCACGGGAAAGATTTGCTTTGTTAAAATCCCCAAGAATGATTAAAAGAGAGTCTGGGTACCTTTGTTCCGTTTCAGATATTTGTTCAGCCAGCTGTTGTAGCGCCGCGCTCGCGCACGCGTCTGGAGGGATGTAAACATTCACGAGAATGAAAGAGGAAAATTCCCGAGGCGAGTAGAAGGGTTTACAGTTTATGAAATGTGCCTCTAAATTAGGAGAGCACATCTTCTTCAGTGTTGTTACATCTGAACACCAACTTTCGTTAATGTAGAAACACAATCCACCACCTCTCGTTTTCCCCGTTAGCTCCGCGATGCGATCCGCTCGGAACAGCTGGAAGCCCGGCAGATGTATTGCGTTGTCCGGTATGGCTTCACTCAGCCAGGTTTCAGTGAAACACAAAGCAGCAGAGTTTAAAAAATCCTTGTTAGTGTGGGTGAGGAGAAGTTTAACTCTGTACAGCCTTGAAATCTTGACCTTGAGAGACACTTGAGAGTATTATTTATTGTAGTCACACATCTGTTGATCTGTTTTCATAACACATGTGAAATGACCTCATGCGTGTCAAACATGTCTCTCTCCTTTCTTATCTTGTTCTCAGGGATAACCTCTTGTTGGAGACAGGCTTCTTGGCCATTCTCGTCGCTCCCATGAAAATGCCCTGGTCTTCAAAGGTGTGCCTCCATGATAATGTGACTTTCTGGCTGGTGCGCTGGCTGTTGTTCCGTCTGATGTTTGCTTCGGGTGTCGTCAAACTGACCAGCCGCTGCCCCACTTGGTGGGGCCTGACAGGTGAGGAACTGTAGAATATATTTTTATTTGTGCCTACATGTTCTTGTGTTGCTACTGGAAGTTTCAGAATATAACCAGAATGGTGCACCACATGAGATGCAGTGTCCCATGATGCAGTGCTCTCAAGTTGACCAATGAATTAGAAGCAAAATCTATGGTTTGTTCTAACTCATTATTTTATTGAACTGTTAAGAATTAAAGGACTCATGAATTGAGAAATCAAATTTTCCTGGATCTTTTGATTTAAGAGTTCATTGCACTATTAAAAAAAATCCTGTTAAGCCCTATTCGCACGGGATTAGTATTATCTGGGGTCCTCGTGTGAATTAGAAATTACCCCCCCCCCCCCCCACATCTGAATTTCGTGTGGCGCATTCGCACGGGATAAGCAAAGCCTGTGATTTTACTCGAATTTACTGACTTATCTCCCGGATATTGATGTCAATAGGCTATTGCTGGGAAATGTCTTGTACTTATATGTCTAGCTGTATGATATATCATAAACAGAAGAATGTGCCTTACTGCATGATGCTATAAGTGTCATCCATTTCCATCTAACCATTCTTTTTGTTTTTGATCTTTGGATGGTTTTTAGCTTTCTCTTTCTGCAAATTGTATAGTTTTACGGTGTATAGCGATATGACCCAGCACCCAAAATACTATCAAAACACTCCCATGCAGCCTCCATTCTTCGTGAAAGATGGATAAAAAGGCGCAAAAAAAACCTTGAAAAATTTATAAACGACCCGGCCAAATCCCAGAGATGCCGATTCGCACGGGACTAATATTATCACAGGACCTTGGTGTTCGGCGAAATATGGTAGGTCATTTGCGGGGGAATTTGTACTTTTTACAAATTACAATCATGGGCGATTCGCACGGGATTAATATCACAGACAACCTCCACAATTATTATAAATGACTAGAGGTCACCAGGTAATACTTATCCCGTACGAATAGGGCTTTAGTTTCAGAACTCAAAACTTCCTCGTTAGTCCAAAAACAACTTTTATTGAAACCAAGCTACCCTAAAATACTAATTTCAGATTTTGTTACATTATGATGTAACGTGTGACAAAAGGCCGCCCCTGCAGAAGATCAACGCCTGCTTCTACATCTAGCCTCTTCAGCCCCGCCCACTGATTTGCCCATGTCATGTAGTAGTAAATATGAGACAGACACAAACACAGGATTACTCCAGCAACAAAAAGTGAAGAGATGCCTCACCTGTTGCCATTACAAGATGTTTTGAAGTGCCAAATTGTGGAAAAATGATTAGCTCTCACTCCTTATTTAGTGAGTAGTGAGCTAGCTAACGTTAGTTGAAAGTTGTACAGGAAGTTGTATAAGATGAACAAGCAGGTACTCTTCAGGTGCCTTTGATGCTAGTAAGTGCAAAAGTAGAAACTAGCTCACTACTCCCTAGAGTGAAACTATCGAAATCAAAACATTCATTTGGCATTTGATTTAAAAATAGTATAAACCAGGTGAGTTTGCAAGTTTACCTAGCATAATGGCTAATTAGCGATTAGCTTTACTAGCGATTAGCAAGCTAATAATATAATTCACATTCATTCATGAATATGAGTGCTATTTTTTAATGTTTAATCCTCAGTGATGCTGAACTTGCTCAGCTAGCTACCCATCGAGTTGTGTGTGTCATCATCTTACCCAAACATTGGAGTGTCCGTGCTCAACTAAGACAGAGGCGGCATCTATCTAGGTGAACCGAACAATGGTTTAATGATTCAGTTCGACTCCCAAGACAAGACGATGCTCACCCGACTGGCCAGTAGGAACGTGGCCCTGCCCATGACACAATTTTCACAGCGAAAGCAAAATCCTGACACGAGAACAAGAAATTGCATCGAGAGCAAAGAAAAGCGTTTTGAGAACTTTTTTTTAAGAGAAAATGTTTTCACACTGATAGCAAAAATATATATGAGATTTTTGAGAGATTTTTTTCTCAGAAATAATTTAAAAAAAATTAAATTTATATTTTTGTATATGTTCTACTGTATGTGAAAATACTTTCTCTCAAAACTTTTTTTAGTCTCAAATATTATTATTTTTTGCTATTGGTATGAACTTATTCTCTCAAATATTCTTTTTTCTCTCATGAAATGCTTTTTTGCTATCAGTGTGATAACTTTTTTTTTCTCTCAGATCATTTATTTTCTCGCATGTAATAAACACACAATTCTAGCTCCATAGAGGAGGGGCCTTGAGTAATTTGTGGGGCCCTACGCAACTTGCGTAGTGTGCGTATAGGGCTGCTCTGCTCTGATTACACATTAAATTATTCATTTAAATTCAGTGTCATAGCGGGGTTATTATAGTTAACTAAAACCATAAAAAAATTGCAGCTTGAAATAAATGGTAACTGAAATAAAATGAAATATAAAAAATGTAATATGATTTTTTTTTCAGCTAGTTGCTGAGGCAACATTTCTAGTTTTTAATTTAGTTTAACTTAATGTACTAAAAATAAAAACTGTATAGACATCTTAAAAAAAAACTATAAAAATGACAAAATCGCAAAAAAATGAAACTGGAAAATATAAAAATAAAAACATATTCAAAATATTAATGTCACAGAGTTTCACAGCTAGTGAGAGCTTTTCAGGTGAACCTCACTCCCCTGATCCTAAGAGCCGTGCTAGCTACTGGCGCTAGAGGCTGTCTTTAACATCCTAGTTAGCTAGTCTGCCTCCCATGCCGGCGCCCTGGGTTTGAGGCCCGCACAGCTCGGGTAGGACCGGAGGGGTACATTTGTGGCGTGACCCACATGGGACTGAGGTTTAGGGGCGTGAGTAAAGGAGTCCAGCTACTGAGAGCAGTGCAGGTGAATCTCACTCCCCTGATCCCAAGAGGCAAACTAGCGACTGGCGTTAGAGACTGCGGTCATTAGCGTCCGCTTGTTAGTGCTCCCGCCTCCCATGCCGGTGACCCGGGTTCATGGCCCGCACAGAGACACGGGCGAGTCTGACATGAGGGTTAAGTGCGCTGGTGTTAGTGTGCCTCTTGGTATCAGAAGAGTGAGGTTTACCTGCACAGTTCTCACTAGCTGGCCTCCGTTACATTAGTATTTTGAGATATTATTATAGTTTTATTAAACTAACAGTGTCTCATACACGTGTTCTGTTGTTCTCTCATTAGCTTTGACCTATCACTATGAGACCCAGTGTATACCGACCCAGCTGGCCTGGTTTGCTCATCAGCTGCCGGTGTGGTTCCAGAAACTCAGTGTGGTGGGTGCCTTTGTTATCGAGATGGCAGTTCCTTTCCTGTTCTTCAGCCCCATACGAAGACACAGACTCGTCGCCTTTTACATGCAGGTGAGTGTGTATGCATGCGTGTAATCAGAAATGGAGAAGCTGCTACCAGTTTGGGCATTATTGTGATGTTTTTGTGTTACAGGTCCTGCTTCAGGTGTTTATCATCCTGTCTGGGAATTATAACTTCTTTAATATTCTCACCATCACCCTGTGCCTGTCGCTGCTGGATGACCAACATGTAAACTTCTGGCTCCGCAGACCCACGCTGAAGACAGAAAGACAATGTAAGACATACTTACGTTACACTAAACATTGAGCTCTTATGCTCACCAAAGCTGCATTTATTTGATCGTAAAAACAGTAATATTGTGAAATTATTTGCAATATCACTGAGAACGATATTGTGCTGTTTGAATACATACAAATGTAATTTATTCTGTTTCAGCATCATTAGTGTCACTAGTCTTCAGTGTCACATGATTCTACATAGGGATGCACCGATCCGCATTTTTTCACTTCCGATCCCGATACCTGAATTTGGATATCGGCCGATACCGATACTATTCCGATACCAGAGCTGTGTTTGCTTTAATATTATTATTATTATAATTGTTGATTTTATATGATGTTGCAATAAACTCCTCTCAACAGGCAAGTATGATATGTACGCATGTATGCATATGTCCCAAAAGGCAACTTGAGGTAAGTATAAGGTTAGAAAAGGAAGTCAGAAAAACAGGATTAACAGGAAAAATCCCATTCTGAAAATAAATATGCAACTGTAAGTGTTTCAAATTGATTGTCATGTCAATATTTATTACATTTAGGGATGCAACGATACCATATTTCTGAACCGATCCAATCCCATACCAAATATTCTGAGTATCGACTAATACGGATCCGATACCAGCGCAGTTTTTTTTTAAATCAAGTAGAATTTCTAGAACTCTGTGTTGAACTGGTAAACACTGTTAAACACAATCTACTTAATACAGACAACTTCATTATAAAGAAAAACAACAAATAAAAAAAAAATTATCATAACCTATGACAAAAATTATATTATACACTAGATTAGAACTCTAGAAATTAGAAATTTAGTCTAGAAAAATCACGAGTGCACAATAATTGTATCAAATCTGAACATAGTGAAAAAAACATTATTTAGCGGGGAACAAATAAGAGACAATAAGTGTAGGCACCAGCACTAAATCTGGTAAAACGTTACACATTGCTGTTTGTATTGTAAAATACATTCATGAAAAACAAGATAACAAAAATCAAAAAGATCAATTATTGTATATACATAGTCTAGCTACTATAAAATTAAGACATTTTTTATATGTATAGCACAGCTGTTTATTGAGGCAGCAACATATGATAGATGCGACATTTAATAATCTTTCATTGCGCAAAAGTATTATGATATGATTATGAAAGACTCCAATACAGTGCGGCACAAAGTGCTTATATGCGCATCCCGAGCGCAGAATGATGCGCTTGAAGCAACACAGACTCACAGCGCGCACCGCTTCGAGTCCGCATTGAAAAGTTCCAAGCACAAAGGAAAGACATATTGATGCGTAGTGTATTATACAGTATCTATCTACGCAATAGTTTATTCAGCCTTTTCTTTTAACAGTTTTAAATTTCAGTTACTGTGAAGAACAATTATAGTGCTCTCCAGTGTTGTGATCTAACAGACACACGGTAAAAAGTAACATGATTAAGGTACAGCAAGTCCAGCAAGATAGTCATTTTATACGAAACCATAGAGCTTTATCTACAGATCAAGTATACTAATAGTAACATTGAATCATCTTGGAGAGTTTCATCGAGTTGACCGTCATAACCGAACGCGCCGCGCTGTTGAATGCTGAATGAAGAATGATTGACAGCCGCAGCGGAGGGAAAAGTTTACGTGATCTTGAATTTAATTACTTAAATATTCATTTCTATCTCACATTGTACTATAGAATGGCTTCAGAACACTTATAATATAGTGCACGAACACTTAATGATGCTTTATAATGCTTTTGTGGGGCTTAACATTAACACAATAGTAAACACACAATATCGGATTTAGATCGGCCTCGTCTGACCGATACCCGATCCGGCAAAAATGGCTGTATCGGAGCCGATACCGATACTGGATCGGATCGGCCCCATCCCTAATTCTACAGAAATCATTATAATATGCTGTTTTGCTGCTCGTATTTAATATACATTATATATATTTGTGGAAACTGTGTTTTGTGAGAATGTAAATATTACATGAAGATGGCAATGTATGTTGTACCTTTTTAGGACAAGATGTTAAAACCAGGTCCACACGTCCATGTTTTTATTTTATTCTTTCAGCATCGTTACAGACTCTATTCTCTGGAATGGCTGTAATGTTAGAGGTCAGTGTATACGCCCTGCTTGGCTACTGGACAGTCAGATACTTTGACCTGCAGGTGGACTGGGAAAAGAAAAGCGTGTCCTCCAAAACAGGTGAAGCTCTCAGTGATGTCTTATTGAGGTCAGTTATCGTTCAGTGTGTTTTATCTCTTTGTGTTCCTGTTTCTCAGCCTTTACTTATTTTGAGTTCAATGGCTTTCTGAAGACTGTGACTGTGCCCAGTATCTGGATTGGTGTGCTGTGTCTCGCGTGGGAGATCATCACTGCCATGTTTAAGTAAGTGTTACGGGATAGTTCACCTATGGTTTGTTGGCTCAATATGTCCATTAGATGGCGTTCTGGTAGAAGAAATGTTTTTGATTGCTTGTGGGTGTGCATATGTTCCAGATGTGCTTGTGTGAAGGGCGTGTTGTGGCGTCTCTGGAGCACAATCCAGTGGGCAGTGATGGCTGCGGCTGCTGTCTCAATGTTTGCCATCAGTCTGGTTAGTAAACTTCCTGTCAAGTGTTATTTTAGTATCATTAATATAGTATAATAGTATTTATTAGTTTTATGTTTTCAAGGTTTTTATTTTTATTTTATTTTTTTAAATGTCTATTTAGTTTTTAATTTTATTTTTAGGTTTTAGTAATTTTAGTATTTCAACTTACACTAAATGAAAATTTTGCCTTTGCAACTAACAAAAAAAAAAAACTTTATATATATAGGCAAAATGTAAATTGTGGTTGAATTTGTGGTTTTCACAAACATTAGTTTAAGCCCTCATTTAGCAATCTCAATGTTCCAAATAGCAATTAAACATCTAAAAGTATCTTTATTTGTATGTTTTCTGGGAGGAGTACCTTTCCTTTGTCCATGAAAAACGATCTTAATCGCCTTGTCTGACAAAACCGATGCGTGCGCACAAAGACACCTCAGAAAGCACTCGATCCCGATATACACACACACACAGAATTACAGTATTTCAAAATATCTGTCTTGGCGATTATCCATGCAAACATTATCTGTTATGTGGACGTTTGGTTAACTGATGGGGAAAAACATCTTGTGCGGTAGAGTAGGACTAATATATAGGTTGTCTGTTTCATTAATGTTAATCAAAAAATTGTGGTATCATGGAAAAAAAGTTTAATATATATTTTTCCTATAGATATTTTGGTTTTGATTTTAAGGTATGGTTGCTAGATTTTGTTTTGGAACCTTCAGAAAACTTTCTCGATTTTTCTCAAAATTGACTTTGCTGACTCGATCAACTTCAAACAGGTGTAGCTCAGTCATTTTTGATCCGATTCCAACAAATAATGCATAATTAAAAATTTTAAAACCCCCCAAAAAAAGTTAACTACTTTTCTCTCATTTTGACAGTATGGGTCGTGTTTATTTTAGTTTTAGTTAATGATAACAACATTATTTCCTGTTTGTATATCCTTAAAGGGATAGTTCATAATTTTGTCACCTGCCTGCCTGTCTAAAACCTAAACCTGTCTGTTGAGTTAATTAGCAGAATTGCCTGGTTTTCCTGCAAAGTGATGTTGACTACAGCTGTCAAAAATGACAGACACAATGGACCGTAAAAGTAGTCCATACATCTTGTATTCCATATTTCAAGTCTTATCAAAGAGTCTGATAGCTTTTGTGGGGAATTGAATAAAACGCAAGTAATTTATAAAACAAAAAATCAAACGTGGCTTCTGCACTTTTCTATCAATTTCATTCTGACATTCACAATACACAAGAACTTGTGTACTTCAGATGTAGTGCACAGAATTCTAATCTTTTTGAGTGCACTGTCCCTTTAAGTTATGTAAAAATGATAATGAAGTATATAATAAAAAAGAATAATAATGAAGTATGTGTGCAGGTTCCCTACACCTACTTTGAGTATGATGCCAACAGTAATCTTTGGCCTGGGATCCGGACAGCGTTTGAAATGACTGACCGTTACCAGCTGGTCAACTCATACGGATTGTTCCGGAGAATGACCGGGGTCGGAGGTCGCCCAGAGGTGGTCATTGAGGGCAGCATGGATCGCAACACATGGACGGTCAGTTTGAGTATTTCAGGAAGTTCACATAGTGTTTGAATTACAACACTGATTTGTACGTGAAGATGGACTTTACAAAAAATTAAATATGGGTTCACAAATTGAATCTAACCCAGATCTTAAAGGTGAAGTTCTGTGCGATAGGCAGCCTCCAACTTGCAAAAATACTTTTTCCAATTATGGGTTGGGAATCTTTAGGCACCTAATAATCCGATTCTGAATCCAAAACGATTGTTGATCTAGGCTATTTATTTATTTATTTTAAGTACATTTTTTACAGGAGATCGAGTTCATGTATAAGCCGGGGAACATGAGCGCAGCGCCCCCTCTGGTGGCTCCACACCAGCCCAGGCTGGACTGGCAGATGTGGTTTGCTGCTCTGGGGCCGCAGACACAGAGCCCCTGGTTCAGCAGCCTCCTACACAGACTCCTGCAGGGCAAACACGATGGTGAGGATGTGTCATTTGTGCATGTGTGAGATTTAATGGCATCCAGTGGATCTGCTGAGCAAGATGCAGTGTGGAATTCAGTGTTTTGTACTATACTGTTCTGTGTGTGTGTGTGTTGTGCAGTGGTCAAACTCATTCAGACAGATGAGTCTCAGTATCCGTTCAGCAAACAGCCTCCTGCATACGTTAGAGCTCACCGCTACAAATACTGGTTCAGCGAGCCGAAAACGGATGGGTGAGCGCACGCAAAGTCCCACAATGCCTCTTGCTATGAATTGTCAAATGCATGTTTAAAATGACATTTTTATTATCTATCTAAACAGTGCAGTATTGTTAACGTTAGAGATGCACCGATTGATCGGCTGGTGATCGGAATCGGACGATTTTCACGTGATCGGCGACCGGCCGGTCAGCCTGACATATTCCGATTTTATGCCGGTCAAATGATTATTTTGATGGACAAAATAAATATGATTTCACACAAAAAGTGCCCAAAATGCACAGAATTTGCATGTCTGGTGTGTTTTAACAAGAATTGGAGTAGGCTATGTCAGAAAAGAAAATGAAGACTCAAAAATATTTATAGAAAATGTACCCATTTAAACTAGTTTTTATTATTTCCCAATCCTCAAGCTTACCCCTCTGCACCATGTACAAGCGTTGACAGTGAGCGCTTGTTTAGTCTGGCTGGACATGTGGCAGAGAGAGAAGAAACAGACTATCTGGTGACAAAGTAGAAATGCTTCTGTTTGCGAAGAAAAACTTGCCATTGATGTACAAGTGATTGCAGTCGCCCTGTGTGTGTGTGTTTTGAGAAATATCTTTATACTTATCTCCTAGGCTATATTTATTTTTATTTGTTATTTATATATTATTTTATTGCCATTACCTGTTTTCATAAAGAGGTTTAGTTTGCTAAATATATTACTTTTTTTTTGTTGGATATTGGATGTGAAAAGGAAACAGTTCTTCCATAACACTGTACTTTAGATGTGTGTGTGAATTTCCCACACCAGGAGTATATAGTTATTTGTTATGTAAAATATGTAAAATGTTCTATTAAAGAAAAGATAGAAAATAAATATTGTGTGTGCTGTAAAGCGGAATCGGCTAAAATCGGTATTGGCAGGTCAAACTCAATAAAAAATCGGAATCGGCCTTGAAAATTGTAATCGGTGCATCTCTAGTTAACGTTGATGTTTAATGTTAGCCTCATTGAATGCGCTTCCTTTGACTTTTAATGTCTTATTGTGTTTGTGTCCGTTTAGTTCATATCCTCAGCGATGGTGGAGACGGGTTTACGTGGAAGAGTTCTATCCTATAGTGCACCTTGGTGACTCTTACCTTGAACAGATGCTGGTTCAACATGGTTTGAAGGTAAGAAACGAGTCTGAATCAGGACACATTTTAAACATTGATTTCAACTATAACCTCACAGGTGAACACCTAAAGCTCCCTGTCTGTTACCTGAAGAGTAGTTTTTTAAAGAATTTTCTTTAGAGCTGCACGATTAATCCAAATAAAACGTAAAACTCGATATGGCTTAGTTTAATTATCAAATCGTAAATGAATAAATATATGCGTACATGTATGTTTCAGAGTAAAGTGCATCACTATGTTCGTTTACACACATGAACGACATGCTACAAGTCTACAGCCTGTTGCCAACAAAAGAGAAGCTTTTGGTGTTTTTCCACTGAAAGGAAAGCTGGAGTTTAACGTTTGAAAATAAAATAAAAATTAGTCTTGTAATTTTACAGTTTTATCATTATTGTATTACTAAACACGAAAAATATTAAACAAAATAAAAAATCAAACGGTTGTAATATTTCATTGTAAAATAAAGAAATTGAGTATTTAAGAGAAATAATGATAGTAATTATAGTAATAGTAAAGTTATTATTACAGCCATATTTACAGCAATTTTTTTTTTTCAAAATTGTGCAGCACTAATTTTCATTGAGCTTATAGAAAGCTTAGAGACATCTTTTATAGTTGACATCAAGAGACTCTTCGTGTTATATTTTGATATTTTGTTATTTCGTTGTATGCATTTCTGAACATACAATATATGAAAAGAACAGCCTCTGCAAAAAATAAATACAAATATTCTAGCTTCATGCATTTTTTTTTTATCAACACTTGAATGTGAGTTTCATAATAAAAGCAACATTTAAAAAAAAAAAAAAAAAGCTGCTAAAATCATGTTCAAGACGATGATCAAAACATTGATCGGGTAAATCATGTCTATAAAGCTTGCACAGGCCTATACCTCTTCCTGGGTTAACATTTCTTTCAGTTACGTCAAGACATTTTTCATTCATATGCTGTTGAATGCTTGATTGTGTTACCTTATGTGTGTAAGCAATCTTCTACTGCTTGTTTCTGCTTCTTTTTTACACTTGAAAAACATGTAAATTTGTGTCGTAAATGATGGAAAAACTTGTCAATGGTGGGGGAAAGAGTTAATGAAGGTTTAACAATTATAAATACCATCTCTTGATCTGATCGAGACCCTCTTCCCATTTTTCCCATCAGGATAAGGCTCCTCCGAGGCGCAGCTCGAACGCTTGGCTCCCGCGGTTTTTGCGATATGTTGGTGAACATGCGCGTGAGATGCCTGCTCATCTTTTGCTGTGGACTCTCTTCAGCTCTGCAGCGACCGTGTGTCTCCTCAACTCTCTGCGATCACGTGCACATCATCGCCAATGCGAATCGCTCCAGAACCAACACACAGACAAACGGCCCGCAGGACGGACATGCTTCAATGTGGCGGAAAAGAACGAGAAGAAACGTGAGGAGGAGGAGAAAGAGGAGGTTACAAAAGATGATGCAGAGGAAGATAGAAAGAAGCATGATAAAGATGCAACAAGTGAAGAGGAACAGGAAGGAGAAATTGAAGAGGAGGAGGAGGTTACAAAAGATGATGCTGAGGAAGATAGAAAGGAGCAGGATAAAGATGCAACAAGTGAAGAGGAACAGGAAGGAGAAATTGAAGAGGAAGTGAGTGCAGAGGAAACGGAAGAGGACAGCCTTAGGAAAAGGAAGTGAAGTTTTTTTTTTCCAAATGATCTCCTGTGGCTTTAAATGTAACTGGACTTTTGAATACCAGCTCAGGGTAAAGACATCTACCCCAAAACATCAGCATTTACACCTTCATTGTGCCAAAACATTGATATTTCCAAAACATTGGCATTTTTGAGAGATGTAGACCGAGTAGTGAAGCTTTCATGTATCCCAGGAGTGTCCTGGATTTTCCTGCACGTTTAGTTAAACTAATCCTGATAGGAGGACCACACTGCAAAATGAGGGATTTTTGTTGTTGGTCTGACTTGTAAATGCAAAACAAGGTAGGTTATTGTTTCCCCCAGTGTGCACTAACTGCCTACACCCTACATGATATCATGTTAAGTAAACCCCAGGATGTGTTCCACCATGAGACCTTTAATTAACTGTAAAAAAACAAGCAAACTGTACATTCAAATGCACATACTGGGCCTCATTACACGGAAGAGTGGAATTTGTGTTTGTAAAAGCATTCTTGCATTGAATTTAATGCATCGAAATGCCAACCAGCACTTTTTTGCACAGACATTCCTTTTTATTCTGCTCATGTTTTATGAATGAAGCCCAGTATGTGCTGTGCCTTATGGTATACCAAAAGTATCATGACGTTTCATGAGTAATATAGAGATGCTTAAATATTTTTTCCCTTAGATTGTTATCTTGTATTTTTGGTGTAAAATGACCTGAAATTGTTTATCGGACTGTAACTGGTTATGGCCTTAGATTTGTGTATTGTGTTTGTGACATTGCTGCTTTTTTTCTCTTTTTTTAACCACTGATGTCGTTAAAATATTGCATCTTTATTGTTAATATGACTGAAGATGCGCGTGCACACAAACACACAAAAAAAAACACTCAGCTTTACTGTTTTGTAATAAATTTAATAAACTTTAAAAAAATATACACTGGCACAAGTGCCATTATTTCCAAAGAAATACAGCCTCGCAATTTAAATTATCTTCATTCTATATGGATACATGATTATTGTTAATATGACTGAAGGCGCGCACACACACACACACTCAAAAACACTCGGCTTAAATTTTTTGTAATATATTTAATAAACTTAGAAAAATACACACGGGCACAAGTGCCATTATTTCCAAAGAAATACAGCCTCACAATTTAAATTATCTTCAGTCTGTATGGATACATGATTATTGTTAATATGACTGAAGACACACACACACAAACACTCTGCTTTAATGGTTTGTATATTTAATATACTTGGAAAAATATACACTGGCACAAGTGCCATCATTTCCAAAGAAACACAGCCTCACAATTTACATTTTTGTCTTCAATCTATATGAATACATGATTCATTCTAATATAGTAATAACAATGAATACATGAGATAATAGGATATTAATAATTATTTTTTCTTTGTTTCATGTTGGTAAAGCAACATGAAACAAAGAGTCCACCCTTCAGGCAGAATGATATTCAGTCTCTAGAATTATATATAATTATGGTACACATTCACCACTGCAGTACACCAGGGCAATATTTATCAATGAGAGCCTGATAATACGGCCTCAGACGTTCCACGTCCGGTAGTTCAGTGCTCTTGGTATACAAATCAAACTTGCTGTCAGGAAAGACAAACAGACGCATGTTATTGATCTACCTGTAGAAACTCCCAGCGTGAGGTCAGATAAAAATAAAAATCACAGATGAGATACTCTTATTGAGAAACTGATAACATACTTAAACTCTTTGACCCAGGGAAGCATCTGCAGGTCTTTCTCGTTGCATAAGTGCATGTAGTCTCCATTTGAGTGCCAGGGGTAGAAGGAGTGGAAGCGGATCATGTAAAGACCCTAAAGGAATTTGGGAGTGTTAAATGTACAAAAGTATATTATAAAAGTGTAAATCACATTATATTGTTTGTGTGTATGTGTTAGATTTGTGTGCTTTTCAGGTGAGCTGTGTGACGTTACCTCTTCAGGGATGGTGCATTTGTTGAACTTCATTACCTGGTACAGATACTCTAGAATAGAGCAAGAAGAATTTCTACTTAGTCACTTCAGCAGCAAATACAGTACCGGGCAAAAGTTTGGGGTCGGTAAGGTGTTTCTTTTTTTTTTTTTCATATTATTGAAATGTCTCTTATGCTCACTGAGGCAACATTTATTTGATCAAAAATACAGTAATATAGTGAAAAAATATTTTTCTTTATATTAACTGTTTTCTGTATGAATTTATTTAAACATTTAAATTTATTCCTGTGATGCAAAGCTGGATTTTCAGCATCATTACTCCAGTCTTCAGGGTCACGTGATCCTTCAGAAATCATTATATGCTGATTTGCTGCTCAAGAAACATTTCTTAGTATTATCAATGTTAAAAACATCCTGAAAAATAAATTTTTTCCTCAGGATTCTTTTTTTGATGAATACAAAGTTCAAAAGGCCTGCTGATCCTTGGGGTCATGGATTAAAAATCAATTCTCGATTTTGAATCGAATTTCTGTTTGATATATTTATAGTTTTAATTTGAGTTTTGATTCTAAACTTTTCAAAGTGAAACTGAAAATATAAAGGGAAATCAAATTAATAATTTAAAGGTTTAACATGCAGTGGTGTGTCAGAGTGCCTTGGTAATTGGTAATACTAGGTATATCATTCATATTCATCAACTGTTCCCCGTTTTTGCCATGTCTTGTGTTTTTAAGGCGCTTGTTTTGCTGTTTTTTGTAATACCTGGCTACGCTTCACCTGGAGTTTTAATGAGGAGAGGGAAGACTTCAGAAGTGTGTAGAAGGAGAGCTACTGTTTGGTCGTGAGTTATTTCAAATAGTAGTTTAAATAATGCCACCTTGTAGCGACGTTATTATTTTACACTAGTTGAGACGTATCGAATCAAAGTAAGTGATTATCAGCTGATTCCAATTATTGTCCGATCGTTTGGATTTAGAAAAATATAAGATGCGTTGTTGCTTTCTCAATATTAAGTGATTTAGCCTCAGATACAGAATATGTTCATTGGCTTTTACAAGCAGGTATTGACATATTCCTACGCCCCTGCTCTTTACTGTCACTTTTGATCAATTTAATGTGTATTTTCTGAATAAAACATAACTCAAACCTCAAATGTTTGAACGGTAGTGAGTTTCGCAATGAGACATTGGATGCAAAATCATGATGGTGTTATGTGCAAAGATCCTTCAAATCACTCACCATCATGTCCCCAAGACATCAGGACATTAGCAAGCCCACAATAAGGTTTATAGATCCCAAATTCTGTGCTGCATTAAGAGAAGTAAGCAAACACTACATCATCAGGTCAGGTGGAATGCTAAAGAATGCAATGAACAATTTTAGTTCTCTGTTGACATAGGATACCATTACTAACTTTACTAACCGTTGAAGTGAAAAATCATTTACTCGTCCTCATGCTTTTCCAAACCTGTATGACTTTCTTTTGAGGAACACTAAAGCACCATAAAAGTCTTATTGAGAAGTGTGGGCATTCTTCAAAACATCTCCTTTTGTGCTCCATGGACAAAAGACAAAAGTCATACACGTTTGAAACGACATGAAGCGACCGTTATTCCTTTACCATGTTATAATAGTTTGTGTATATTCAGGAACATTGTTGTTGTTGTTAACTAACACTTTTTAAAATCATTTAAATTCATTAAATAAATCTGAAATAAAATAGAAAACGTATTAGATGAGAAAAATTTTACTTAAAATACTTATGAACATGAGAAATGTTCTAAATTGACCAAAACTTAAATTAAAGCTAAATAAAAAATTTTTTAGAACAAACTTAAATATAAAATACAAATATTAATATATATATATATATATGACAAAATTGCATAAGAAAATGTTACTGTCAAACACTATAATATATAAATAATACTGTAATATCACTGATCAGGAAAGCCGTTTTGATATTTAGAAGATAAGTGTATTTTTGTTTTAAAAGGTGTGTTGCTGTACTTGAGTGTTGGGTTCTTCACATCTGGATTGCCTTCAAATGTCGAGTTTCTGAACACTATTGAATCCTGCAACTTGCATCCCACTGGGAATGTGTCTCCAACTACGGCCCACTGAAACACACAAAGCAGCATTCTGATTGCATATCATTTAGCCCATGTGACCGTCGTAGGGTTTTGGACTGTGTTTGGATGCATTTGTCTCTCACCTGTGGTTCCCCATACAGTGCCATGATTTTTCCAATGTCATGGATGAGACCAACTAGCTGGAACCAATCTGGAGACGGGTAAAAATGAGATGAGTGCTTTTAGTTGCAATGTTGTATTTTAACATTCGCCCAAATAAAAGTCTCCACAATGAACTTTCACATTTAGATATGGATTTCAGTCCTGAAAGAAGCCGGTCAGGTATGGACATATTAATCAGAAACTGGACAAAAACAAGCTAAGTTGCGTGTTTTTGTAAAACACCATCTTATCTAAGTACAATGTAAGTGACTCCTGTGACCTTTGTCCCTGCTGACTCCTCACCTTTATCAGGATGCTCTTTGCGAATTCCCTCGGCGGTCTGGAAAGCATGGAAAGAGTTGGGGAAGTCTACATCAGGGTCGGATTCGTCAACAAGCTCGTCCAGGGAATTGATGTTTTCCATCATGGTCATGCTGAAGTGATTGCAGTTCGCCCAATCCTGGTGCTAAAGGTGGGAGACAGTGTTCAGTGTTTGTTTGTGAAGGTTACTTTAGTTTTGAGTGTGTCTGCATTTATTTGTATCAGTTGAATCAGCACAGGGCTTTTACTTACTTTATTGGAGATGCTATTTAGCATCTGGTTTTAATACAGAACATAACTTTAAAAAATGCACGGTGCATCAGAGCAAAAACTGACATGCATACATACAAAGACCAACCTTTTGCTTGACGAAGTCCAGCGTTTGGCACGTGTGCATCTGCTTGTATGTATTAAACACACGGTCAAAGAGATCTCCACTCTGTATTAGACATGTACACACATCAAAATGGAAATAAGTGTGACATATGAAGAGGAATTATACATAAGTTAATAATGTGCCAAATTCCACATTTTACTGTACCTCAAAGTTTCTGAATTCTGTTTGGTCTTTCTCGTGACATTCGGGGCGATATGCCAGAGAAGGATCCGGCCCCTATGAGTAAAAGTTTATGTGTAAGAAATAAGACTTAAAAGACAGATACCAACTCAACTTAACTACCAACTCAAAACAACAGTTTGATTGACAGGTTTCAGTATTGCGTAATTTTCAATCAAGTCATTCATGTATAATGCCTACAATTCAGGGAGGAAATTGATTATGAAACATGAATGTAAGTAAATGTCTGAATGTCAGGTACATACCAGGTTCACCACCCTCATGGTTCAGCTGAGATTGTGTCGTTCAGGACGGAGGAGGATGTTGTGTGTTTGGTCCCTCTGAGTGCTCTATTTATAAATGGTGCACATATGGGGTCTCTGAACTGTAGTGGGAATAACTAGTAAAACTTTAACTTTCTCCTGTTCGCTTTCTCTCTGATGCTTCTAGTGGTGTGTTTGTGTGTGTGTGTGAGTACTGGGGTATTTTGGCGCAAATACAGCGGACTGATTCAGAGAAGATATACTCTACCATTACAGTGACTAAGGGCATTTGGTTGAATAGCATTTTAAAGAATTTGATTTGATTGCAGTATGTTTTCTTTGGTATTATGTTTGTAGTTTCTTATTTGTAGATCATCTCTAAACTGCAGTGTTGTTTGTTTTACCAGAACGTTCAGAGACTTCGTGTGTGTGTGTGTGTGTGTGTGTGTGTGTGTGTGTGTGTGTGTGTGTGTGTGTGTGTGTGTGTGTGTGTGTGTGTGTGTGTGTGTGTGTGTGTGTGTGTGTGTGTGTGTGTGTGTGTGTGTGTGTGTGTGTGTGTGTGTGTGTGTGTGTGTGTGTGTGTGTGTGTGTGTGTGTGTGTTTTGGCCCAAATACAGCGGACTGATTCAGAGAAGACATACTCTACCATTAGAGTGATTTGGTTCAATACAAATGTAAAGAATTTATATTTTACATTTTATTTACCCTTAGAGTGACTAAGGGCAGTTGGTTCAATAGAAATTTAAAGAATTTATATTTTACATTTTATTTACTTTTAGTGTTTTATTAAGTTGTGTTTTAGTGTGGTTTTGTTACGTTTCACTATTTGGCTTTGTTTTAAATACTTTAAAAATTTTTAAAGTAGGTTTTTTTATTTAAATTTAATCTATTTTTGATATCAATCAACACATACATCTAAGTAAGTGTTGTTTGTGTCACCAGAACGTTCAGAGAGTTCAGATTGATAACTGTGTGTGTGTTATATTTGGGTCATTCCTAGGATTCGGTAATATTTCAACTTGGACTTTTCTAATTTTTGAACTACATATGATTTCTAAATACCCCACATTATTATATCTACGGAGCCCCTAAAGGGACGTGGTGGTGGGAAAAAAATTGGATGGGAGAATTTTTTTTTTTTTTAAATCTTTTGCGTTCCCTCGCAAAACTTTTGCGTTCCCCCGAGAAACTTTGCGTTCCCTCGCAAAGATATTTGCGTTCCCACGCAAAAGTTTTGCGTTCCCTCGCAAAGATATTTGCGTTCCCACTCAAAACCTGTTGTGAGCTCGGACAGACACTTCCTCTTTATTGTCCCGCTGCCAGTGCTTCAGAGCTCCGTACGTTAAATGGGGCGTTTTATAGTGTTTGAACTTGGACTCAAATATAAAGAAATGCGGTCAGTGCTTAACTCAAGGAACTTCCCGGATCAATATTCTTCAGCTAAACGTTGTTAAAACACAAACGACACCTATTTACAATCACAGTAACACAATCACAGTAACCTAGACAACTAGCTACAACCCAATTTTCCTCAAAACTAGCTTTATAATATAGGCTAAATGGATCTTTATGTGCAGGCGTCTGAGAGACAAGTCAAGGGACCATCTGCAAAGTGCAATATAACCCAAAAAACAACTACAGCATCAACTCATATGCAAAAATAGTAATTAACTTCAATGTTACAAACTGTAGTGCCACCCAATTCAGTTTACACATCAATGGTGACCCACTGGTCATACTACACTGCTTTTGCACATTTTATATTATGAAAAAATATTCAATGACTTTACTGTAACACACCAAATTTTGCTCACACATCACTGCTCTAATAATGGTTATACAACACTTTGTCTTTCAAATGCATAACTGTAAATGTAACTCTTATTCGATGCATTTACATTCTTATGAGTTTTGCTCTTCCCTGGGAATCGAACCTATGACCTTGGCATTTCAAGCACCAACACTCTACTGTTGAGCTACAGGAAAGCTAGTATGGGAAGTAATTGCACATGAAAATTAACTAGGCCTATTATTTACACAAAATTATATTGGTACTGTGCGCAGCTAGTTACAATCATAGCTTATGCATTATATTTGCTTACTGAATTTCGATGGCATTACACTGTATAACAGTGTGAAGTTATTGATTTTATTTCATAAAAAGTCATAACAATTATGTTTTTTTTTTAACAAACTAAGTATTGTAGTATAACCAGCAGGAGAGCGGTGATGTGTGAACTGAATTTGGCCACAGTAGTGTCATAGTGAAACTATAGAATATGTTTAATGATATAAAATGTGCTGAAGGGTTTGGGGATTTGCACTTTGCAGACGGCTCCTTATCTGTAACATTTATGATAATTTTCCCATTTGTATGTGATGAAAGTTACAAACATCCAAATTGTTTGTCCGTGGTCTCTTTATTTTAGTAAGAAAAAAAATAATTTAGATGTTTCACTAAAACCCCAATTTTACTTTGTTAGCCCTTAACATGTCGGGTGGTAATCAAGAAATGCTTTAATTTTTAATTGTCTTCCTTATTTTATTTTCCAAAAATATGAATGTGACAGGGTTGAGAATACTGTGATGGGGTTGAATACTGTAACAGGGTTGAAAGGACACATTGGCCTACTTTTAATTGGTATTTGTTTAATACAAGAAATCCCTCTCTGAGACTCAAACAAAACACTATTTTATTTTAGGCAACCATGTAATAAAGACATAGTCATATTTAATTTTTTCGTTTTTACTTTATGAACTGCATTGAGAATTTAAACAAAGAAAACTACTGCAGTCAGTAGGCTATGGTCTTTATTAACTTTTTAATATTTTTGGTAAGAAAAAACTAAAATAGATTACCAAACAGAACCTTTTATCAAATGGGCACAATAGGTAAATTCTCTATAGTGTCTAAAACATTCCTCAATGCTGGAACATAAAACAAAACTGCAGCAGATAAAAGTTCAGAATGCTCACGACCAGGAAAATCCTCGCGCAGATTTGCCAAGGAGACTGGTTTATGTCAATAGATCTGAACGACGCGTATTTCCAAATACAAATAGCGTCGCGTCACATGTGATTTTTTAGATTCGCCTTCGAGGGCCAGGCATATCAATACACAGTCCTATCGTTCGGTCTGTCCCTGGCACCCCGTACATTAACGATGTGCATGGACACGGCTCTCTCACCCCTGAAACTTCGGGGCATGCGAGTTTTGAACCACTTGGACGATTGGCTGATTCTAGCTCAATCACAATCAGAGCTCATAGAACATAGGACCATATTACTCAAACACCTCGAGAATCTAGGTCTCAAAGTCAATTGGGCGAAAAGTTCGCTGTCTCCCAGTCAGAGAATATCTTTTCTGGGCACAGAACTGGACTCGCTGTCTATGACAGCGAGTCTTTCATATTGTTGTCACTTTCATATTGTTGTCCTATATTGTTAGTTTAACTGTGAGTCGCTTTGGATAAAAGCGTCTGCTAAATGACTAATGATGTAAAATGATGTAATATTGGCTTGACATTCGCACATTTAGGGACCGTCTCTAAAGTAACATTGGTAGTCCTATAGGCCTAAACGTTTCTAACTTCAATTTATTTGAATGAATTGCGCATTATGCCTGACACCTACATGAACACTTTACAGTTGGTTTTATGACTGCAAGTCGTTCTCTTCAAATGCTATTGAAGTTAGAAACGTGTATACCAATGTCGTATGTAACTTTAGAGACGGGCCCTAAATGTGCGAGTCTCCAATGTCAAGCCAACTTATGCCAGTAATACTGAGAAACGCTCAGCTTTAAACTTTGATCGTTAAGTTCATATTTTTGAGTCCTTCTGCTGGTCTTTTTTATCACTGTATTAGTCCATTAAGCTACGTTAACCGTTTTATATGTCCAGCAGGGGAATCCTGATGTATTGAGGGAAACCCTAGCCTACTGCATGCAGCACAATCGCCGCAATATAAGGTTGAGGCAACTAAACAAGCAATAGATATGTCAAACACAAATGTAACAATGGATCTGTACATCCGCATCGGGGGAATGACATTATAATCTCGTTCACGGTAGAGATGCATGTAGGCTACACAGGAAAAGTAATCGTGAATACACTGAATTTCACATAAAACATAATAATCACAGATACACTTACATTGTTGTAAATGAGTTTTTATGAATGAATGGCTTGCTCTAACTGTTGCTCTGGTCTTTGTCAACAACACGCGCTTGCACCCCCTGCTGGTGAGGTCGACTAACAGCAGATGGAGATTATGCTCGGTAATCTACTGCTTTTCCTGCAGTTCCTGGATGTCAACGTTGAATTTACTGTCGAATTTGGACCACTGAATGAATTTGTGGAAGTGAATTTGCAAAGCGAAATAAAATGGACCGAAAACCGCCTGTTGAATATTATAGGTTGTATTTTTAATCAGTTTGAATATTTTGGAAGTGAAATATGAAAGGTGAATATGGATTATTGAAATTTTACAAATGAAAATGTGTTTGAAATGTTTTGAATTTAAATATTCACAGCTTAAATATTCAACCATGCTAAATTTCAGCCCATAAAAAAGCATGCCCTAAAAATACAATGCATTAAAATACAAGCAGGGTTAATGCAATGCATATTTTTGTCAAGTAGTACAATTCAACAGGCTTTTTGTTTCAAAAACATTTGGCATTATTTTACTTCCATAGACATAAACTGTCTCGAAATGATGGCAGTCGACAACGTGCTGAGGAGGTTTTGTCCTCAAATAAAAGGTCATCACGTCTTGGTCCGCTCGGACAACATGTCAGTGGTGGCCTACATAAATCACCAGGGTGGCGTCAGGTCCCGAAACCTCTACAGGCTGAAGGAACGCCTCCTGGTCTGGGCTCAGCACAATCTGCGCTCACTGACAGCAGACGGTCCTACTGCTGTGGGAGACATTCGGCAGAGCGCAGGTTGACCTGTTTGCATCTCAAGAAAACGCTCACTGTCCGAAGTTTTTCTCCAAGAGCAGGGATGCACTGGCCCATGTCTGCCCCCGCTGACCCCTCTATGCTTTTCCCCCGTCTCGCTCCTGCATCAGGTATTGGAAAAAATCAGGGAAAAAGGATGCTCAGTGCTACTTGTGGCTCCACTCTGGAAAAACCAGGCCTGGTTTCCAGTTCTGATGCAACTGACTAGCACTGCCCCATGGCCAATACCGATGAGGAAAGACCTCCTCTGTCAGGCCAAGGGCTCGATTTGGCATGCTTACCCGGAACTGTGGTCCCTGGACGCATGCTCTCTTTCCTTTAAGAGCTTTTGGATAAGGGCAGAATCCTCCCAGACCCCCCTCAGTCCCCATGTGGAACCTTTCCACGGTTTTGGAAGCCATGAAAGGTGCCCCGTTCGAGCCAATCCAGTCGTTAGACATGAAACATCTGTCATTCAAGACAGTTTTTCTTATGGCTCTTGCTTAAGTGAAGCGCATAGGGGATTTACAAGCGTTCTCAGTGAGCGCGATGTGTATGGAGTTTGGGCCAAATGACTCGAAAGTCATACTCAAACCAAGACACGGATACGTGCCTAAATCCCTCAACACACCGTTCAGGGCTCAGGTTATTTCCTTGTCTGCCCTGCCGGTTTACAACGAGGAAAAGGACGCGAGCTTCCTTTGCCCCCAGTCAGGGCGTTAAGAGCTTATGTGTCTCGCTCGTCTGTTTTCAGACAGACTGAGCAGTTCTTCGTTTTGTTCAGCGGACGTGCTAAGGGACTAGCCGCATTGAAGCAGAGCCTATCCAGATGGAAAGTTGATACCATAGCGCTGGCATACACATCTATAGGCTTGGAGTGTCCTTTAGGTTTTAGAGCGCACTCCACAAGAGGCATGGCCTCGTCATGGGCTTGGTCTAGCGGGATTACCTTACAGGATATCTGTAGGGCGGCAGGCTGGGCCTCCCCGTCTACATTTATAAGGTTTTATAACCTAGAGGTTCCCGCCTTACAGGCTAAACTACTTTCGGTCTAAAATTAGTATTGTCTGCCCAGTTGCTCGGCTCAGAATACTACAACCACTTGAGCACCGCTCACTGATCGATAAAGTTACTCTATGGGCAGAATAAGACCCATACCGTTACACAGTTCAGGCCGAATTTTTCACCCTGACTGTATGGATCACTGTTGATGTGATTAGCTCCCTTAGGATGCTAACTTATTGGGAATGATGCTTCTAGGCTCTCTTCTCAGACTCTCTGTGAGTCCCTGGTGATTATGCACTATATGAGCCACGACCACCTGCCCTTGGATATGGCGTCACGCAGGGCCTCTCGATAGGCTGCTGCAGTTGCCGCAGGACAGCCAATAGGCACGCGAGCCGTCTTACCTATGTCTGCATGCTGCCGCAACGCGTTTTACATTAATTCAAAATTCAGGATAATCTCACTTAGGTCAGTAATTGTTTTTTTCTTTCCTGCCTCAACATTCCTTCTCAATCTCTGCTTCTCTCTCTCAAGGTACTGTGCCCTTTTTTCTGGGTCACATCTCTGCGTGCACGAAACTGCCTTTGCCTCTCTTCTGTTGATGTGGGTGCCATTTCTGACTAGGATACCTGTTGAAGTTTAAGTGGAAACATTACATCAAATATTTTATCTATAACAAAAATATGAGTTAAAATATGAGTTGGTAATAATATATTTACTGAAATTAAACTTTTAAATTGAAATCATTGATTAAATTAAGCGAATAACTCAACCCTGTCACAAAGTTTACAACCCCGAAACAATGACAAATGTGACGGGGTTGAGTGTGATGGGGTTGAGTTTTTTTGCTCAAAATGGCCACTGCTCTTAATGTGGTGTAGAAGAGTGGGCCACATGGCAGGCAATGAAATAAGTATAATGTAGATTTTTATGGATTAAAATAAAATTTTGAAAAGTCATAATTTTCCATCTTAATTGTATGTGATGGGGCTGAGTTGTTAAGCCTGACAGTACCCTCCCTGACTATAATACACCTCAAAAAATTAATAAAAAGTGTGATATCACTCGCCTTCTTCTGCACCATGCTGTTGAAGAGAGCTGAATGATGCAACTTCCCGTGAATGATGTCACATATGGGTGGAGTCTAAATTATCATGGGCGGAGAATGGTTGGCGTGACGGGGTCGAGTTCAGACTGAGGGACGTAACTTTAAGTTGTTTTTTATCAAATATTTTGTTTTTTTTTTTAAATTTCTTTTCAAAAGCAAGGAAAACAAATAAATAATAGCATTATTGCCGAAAATTATAGACACTGTGCACATATTATTAATTATTTTCAAAGTACAAATTCAGCAAGAACCACAGGGACATGACAAAATGCTTGCTGTTAGACAGAAATAAGATTTTTTTTAATGATAAAAAGGATTTAAATGCAATAATTATTTGTATTCATTATAAAGGACAAACCAAAGTATTGTGAAAAGCTTTTAACATTTCATTTTGGTGAACCACCACTTTCAAAAATCTAGTGGACTGAAATATTACCGAATCCCAGGAATGACCCATATATATGTATGTATGTTTATGATGGCAGAAATGTGTATAATGACATTGGAATAACAAATTAAACCTAATTTGTGAGGACACTTCCTGTGTCCTCATATACCAAATGGCTTAAAAGGGGGATATTTTCTACATTGTATAATGATGGTAATACCAGAAATATTTTATCTTGTGGGGATGCTTTTTGGTCCCCATGAGGAAAATGGCTTGTATATCATACAGAATTATGTTTTTTGAAAATGTCAATGCAGAAAGTTTTCTGTAATAGGTAGGATAAGGGTTATCGTTAGAAGTTAGAATATACAATTTGTAAAGTATAAAAATTATCGTCTACGGGAAGGCCCCATAAAACACGGAAACCCAACGTGTGTGTGTTTTGTGTTTACAGTAGGTTACACCCCTGGTTTTTATTGGCTGATAGTTTGTGGGTGAGTGACATGTCTGGTTCTAGGTCACATGCACCGAGTGCACGGTCTAAAGTTAAAACCAAGCAGATAAACTGCAATACTGTCACACACACTCATTCTGAGATCTAAAACATTTCTTTCTCCTCTTCGTCTTTGTCTGTTTTTTTTTGTTTTGTTTAGTTTTTTGTTATTTTTACTTTTGACTTGACTTTTATAACACATTTAATCATGCTATTATAGAGATAATGGACTAAATATGGCTCTTAATTAAATGTTATTATTAAATTACCTTGTTAACCCTCACTTCATTATAACTACACTATCTGGCTTTAGAAAAGCACATTTTTCTATTGAAGTCCATTCAAAATATTTAAATAGAATTTGTTTCAAAATGATATTATAGTGGGTTTAATCTAGTCTAATTCAGTAGTACAAAACTGTTGAAATTGCTTGGAGAAGATTTAAAATGTAAAAATAATCCAGTTTATCATTATAACATCCATTTTAATGTATTTCTTTAGGAATTTTTCACTTTTTCTCTATAAGTTTACGCTAACTTTGTGTAATGTTTCAGGTCTGCAGATGGCAGTCTAACCTAAAACTGAGAATGGATGTCTTGCCATCAGAATAAAGGTACCTTCTTAACCATATTTTGGGGGGAAAATTGTACCCAGAAGCAGTGTTGGGTAAAGTTACTTTTAAAAATAATGCATAATGATAATGCGTTAGTCCCTAAAAAAAAGTATCTAATTGCGTGCGTTAGTTTTTTTGCTTTTCTTTTTCTCATTTGGGCTTAGCTTGTTTGTTTTTTAATAATAACAAAAAAAGTTATATTTTTGAAATAAATAAGCCATAGGCTGAAGGAAATGTAAATGCATGCCTGTACAGTAGAGGGTGCAGCTCAAACAAACATTTATTCTGAAACACAAATGTTATGTATCTAAATTATATGTTTATCTAAAGTCATTTTTGTTTTTTATGGTTGAACTGGGTCATCGAATGTCAGCAGCAAAGACTTTGGTTATTAAAGTAAGTTTAATTGCATAAAGTTTGTATAATATTCTGAGTTTGCACAGTAGCGGCATGTGCCAGTTTATAGTGGCATGTGTCTCTAAAACTTGTGACAGTGCCACAGACATTGTTGTGGAGCATGTCGCCGTAAGTGTTTTTTTTAAAATGAATAAATTAAACTTTTTTACAAATCGGTGATATTTTTCGAACATCTAGACAGTTTTTTGGCACATCTGTATTTGAATGTTGTGTAATACCAGTGCTGCTGTATCTTGTTGATCAGCAAACTGCCCATTCTAGGAAACACATGAAATAAATATCATGAGTCACTATACCACATTATCAGTCGCATCCGTTACTGTAAACCATTATTTTTGCATGATGCTGGATGCACAGTGTCAGTATAAGTAAGTGTAACACTGGCCAAGGCAAGATAAACCAAATCTTATGACATTTGAGGAAGATATATTTGTTAGAGATTTAGACCATAGCAAAAACTGATATTAATCTTTAAATAAATATAAATACACCTGTAATTTAATATGTGGTTGGTTAGTATAATTTTATGGAATTATGTAATAGTAAACACAACTTTTTTTGTTTGTTTTTTATGGTGTGAACATGGATTCCTTCTGGAGATGCCTAAATGTTTTGTGCAAGTGTTTTACTTCCTGTAGACAGACTATAATATCAGACATCCAGTTTAATATAATATCTACAGACCTACATTACTCTGCATTGTGAAGAGCCAGTGTTAAGGTCCAGCACTCTTCTGAATGGCTGGTGCAGTTTTCAAAATTAGTTTTGGAATGGTTTGTCACTTCATAATGGTTTGTGGCATTTTCTTACATCTCTAAATGGTTGTACCCTGATGCTCCGGCACACAGCGGCATGTGGCACTTGGTTGTTGGAGGTGCCACAATATATGGCGACATGCTCCACAACAATCGCAATCCATCGGCACGCCAAAAGTTTTAGTGGAACATGCCAATGACAACCGGATGTGCCAATGGCTTTTGTGCTTAAGATGCCATGACTGTTAATGGTTATATCGTTTTTGTTCATTTTGAGGAATACTGAATCTGTTTTTTTTTTGTGCAAGTAAGATGAGTAAATGCATGCTCACATTTAGTCTAGAACTACAACAACCATCAGGTTTACATTGCGCACACAGCCTCTCTTCACTTACTTCAGATTTCTCTCAACATGGGGACAGGAGAGCAAATATTAGTCTGTCAATACATGGGGAAAACAATGTAACTTGTGTTATTTGTTTAAAAAAAGTCACTTAAATTTAAAAGCGATGCATTACTTTACTAGTTACTTGAAAAAAATAATTTAATTACATTACTGGTGTTACTTTTGCGTTCCCCCAACACTGCCCAGAAGTGAGCTAAACCTGACAAAGACATCCTTTTGGTGATGTCCTCATATGTAAAAACTGCTTTAAGTAAATACTGTGTTTTGTAAAAATACAGAAAGTTTCTGTCAGGGTGTGGATTAGGGTTAGGTTAGAGTAATTTTAAACAACTGTAACAATAGAAAAACTATAGAAAGTCTATGCAATGTCCTTATTTAGATAGCCAAGTAAACGTGTGTTCTGGGTTAACGCAAGGAGAATGTTGTAAAGAAGGGGTCTCCATTTAAGTAATATATATGTCTATATATATATATATAGAAATGAACTGCGTCCATTAAGTAAAAAAGCATATCAAATGAATAAGTATGTCTGAAAACGTAATATTAGTAACCATAGCCCGACAATATCCAAATAACTTGCTAATTAATTATTTTATTCAGCAAGGATGCATTAAATTGATCAAAAGTCATTTATAATGTTACAAAAGATTTTCATTCAATTAAGCAGTTTTTGTTACTTTTTTATTCATCAAAGATTCCTGAAAATAGTATCAGTTTCCACAAATTAAGGTTTTCAACATTGATAATAATGAGAAATGTTTCTTGAGAAGCAAATCAGCATATTAAAATGATTTCTGAAGGATCATGTGACACTGAAGACTGGAGTAATGACTGTTAAATCAGCTTTGCCATCACATGAATAAATTACTTTTTTTAAATATATCCAAATAGAGTTATTTTAAAATGTAAAAATATTGCTGTTTAACTGTATTTTACTATATTTCTGATCAAATAAATGCAGCCTTGGTGAGGATAAGAGACTTCTTTCATAAACATTAAAAAATATGACCCCGAACATTTCCCACTTATGTCACTCTGACGCTGAAGGTCACAGTAGAATGATCTGTGCGTCTGTGTTTGCATTCTATTACAGCTGCCCACATGATTTTAACAAACGAAACGACAAGCATTTGCATTTGTTTTGTTTATTGACACAGCTAAATCGTATTAAAATACAGCACAGTGACTCACAACTACAAACATTCAATCATTATACTCTTGTAAAATATATTTACACCTCAAAAGCTTATGTTAACTTAGAATTAAATAGCATCTCATCCATTCAAGTCAATGGCATTAAAGAAGGTGATCGATCATGTTGCTTTTAAAGTGCTTTGTTTAATAGTAGCATTTGACCTAAATGTGAACATGAGGATCGCAAACATTCCACCCCTGACGCACTCACAAACTGATGGTGTGTGTATGTGTGTGCACTCTTGTTTGCTCAGAGCGTGTTGTTTAAAGTTGTCATCCATGTTTTATTTGTGATTTTATGCTTTGAGACTGGCAAGTGCAACATACGTGAGCAGACGATATTGAAAGATTGAGAGCTTTATGGATGAAGATTTGACGTTTTAAAAGTTTAAATGGGAATATACAGTGATCCCAAAAGGTATGCGCACACTTAAAGCAGCTATGTGTAATTTTTCGAAGTGAAAATACTTTCTCAAGTCCTAGTGCAGAGACGGCTATAAGTAAGAGTTTTATTTCCCCGAAGAGTGTAAACAGTGTGGGTCTGTGACGCTTGTAGCATTACTCTGTTGGTTTGAGCAGCCCAACATGTTGACATTGACTCAACCAATGGTGTGAGTTTGGTTCTGTATGTCCAACTAATGGCTGATGGGAGGATTGTTCCGGAAACCCGTACAAAAACGGTTACTATTTTTGCCTTTGGTGACTCTACTGGCATTAAAATCTTTTGAATTTCATCGTATAAGTTGATAAAATATCATACCGAATGGTTATTGCAAGCAAATTCTGAGCTTTTCTCAGAACTAACTGCAATTTCTGAGGTATTTTTGAAATTATTTTAACCTACTTGTATGGCTCTTTTAATTTATTTTTTAATTGCATTTAAACAGCTTGAAGTAAGTTATTCACTGAGAAACTAGCCCTTTGCTGTCCGTGTCCATTCAAATATGAGGCCTTTAGATGCAACACGTCAAGATTATCACTGTGACATGACCAATAATCATCGACCGTTACATGTCACATAGGTGATCAGCTTTGGGCATTAGGGTGACTAAACAATCATTTAAAACCTAACTGTCTATTTTGTGCTTGTGCTGTCTTTTAAATAAATGCCACTTGGTTTGATATTTTATCCAATGCAGTGAAACCCAAAGATATTTAAACATAGATTAAGTGCTCAAATACGGGATGTTTTCTCTTAAGAAGCTCACGTTTAAGCTCTGTTCGGCTTTAGTCGGCTCAGTCAAGGGCGTTTTGTCTCAGGTCTGAGGGACAGAGAAAGAGATGACAATCTTCTCATACAGTGTGGGATTACTGTAAAGACAATGAAGGTGCAAGTCGCTTCATTACAGGAGGGCATCAATTATAAAAGTGGGAAATAACTTAGCGGCAAATATTAAGACTTTCTCTTAACGAAAGAATGCAACAGTATTCTGTTCCCTGAGGTCCACCAGGTTTTTATGTGTGTTTTCTGTTGGCTGCTCCTTCAGAAACGGCCTCTTTACAAAGTTGCACTACTTTAAGACATTAATGAGATTCACTAAACAATCTGTGCTGAAATGTGGCACTCAAACTGTTCAATTAAGACTGAAATGATCAAGGACATTGTTAAAAAAAAAAAAAAGTCACTCTTTTCTTGAGATCCTTCAGATGTATTTGCAGAGCAGCAGGTGTTATACCCAGTCATGAACAGCGTAAGGCTTGTCAAACTTTCCCTCATTTTACACTTATCGTTAGTTCTTCTGGTTTTTAGGAGTAGTAATGATGTAGTTTCTTACATCCCCTTATTACTCCTTATGAATGCCCAGGCCAAGTTTCTGAACATTACATAGACGTTTGCATGTAAATGTTGGTAATCATACCGTATGTTAATGTTTTCATCTAGATGACATGAGAGTTTCAGAAGTTTAGAACGAGTTATTTTTGCGGCTCAGTTTCAATACATGCTTTCTTTTTGGGAAGAAGTTTTGAGTTCTGAAACTACATGGTGCATTGAACTGTTTTATTTCAAGAGCTCAAGAGAATTTGAATTCTCATGACAGGACCACCTTAAACTGATTACTCCAGTTGTTGAGTTTGTTGCCCGCTGGTGTCTGTTTGCTTCTGTTTTCACATTTTTGGAATGGTTTTTAGTGTGTGGTCAGTCATAGTCTTATCCATAACTATGTGGACTTCTGGGATTGATTGGCGACTCTTGCCGTCCGCTTTGACTGTTCAGCTGGTAGAGACGGTGGCTGAGGTTCTGTACCTGGCAAGTGCCGAGAACGCATCCCACACGCATCAGCTGACCCTGCTGGCGACCGCGTGACCCTCTGAAGACATGTCGACGCTCCCGGAAATGTCCCTGAGCGCTGCTGTTTTGATTGGCCAGTGTCTGTCTCGACGGGGGTCCTTTATGCAGGAGGGCCCTCCAGACCGCACGGCGCTCTCTTGCCCCGGCAATTGAAGCTATTGAAGGAATAGTGATGGTTTCCTTGGCGATACCACCTCCTGATTCTGGAAGCTTCCCAGGCTTACTTGGAAAACTCAATCTGGTGGGAGAAAGAGAAATAATTTGGTTGACCACCAGTGGAGCACATGCATGCACTGACCAAATCTATTTAAATGCATCATTCAGACATTCACATTGAAGTTGTCGTAGTTTGAGCATCACTAAATTCGAGGCTTGGCAGCATTAAGACCATTTTAGGTGGAGTGTTTGAAGCCTGTTATTAATCGAGTGTTTCTCTGGCTGTAGTCCAAGTTATGTGTGGCATGTACTAATATTCCCTCACTCTAGGACACACACTCTTTCGTGTGCTACTCTTACTCTACTGTCTTCTGTCTGGCTCACAGCAGACATTCAGAGCATTCAGGTTTTTTTTTTAATTTTTTTTTTTTTAATATCAGTAAAATCTGAGAAACGAGAAGGAGGGGTTAAAAATTAATAGACTGAGGATCGTTCCACATGATTGTATGCACTGTCATGATGGAATTTTGGGCACTATATTTGCTATTCATTTTCTTATTTTATTTCTAAATGAGATTTAGTTCTTCAAGGTGAAGTTTATCCTCTATGTGTCATTAGTAGCCTACATTTTTGGTAACACTTTATTTTAAAGTGACATAGTTACACGTTACTACATTCACTTACTAAAGTAATAACAGTAAATGATACATAATTACAAGTAACCAACCTTAAACCAAACCCTAATAATAACTCTATAGTAGGCCTAAGTACATGTAGTTAGTTAATGTTACTACTAATGTAAGGACAATGTAACTACTGTACTTTACCTTTATTAAAATAAAGTGTAACCTATTTTTTTTTCTTGAAATGAAATTTTCCATTGTTCAGCCAGACAGGTAATCCCGTTGGTATTGGTTGAGCCAGACGCTCGCATTTCGGGTCGTTCAAACGAACCAATGTTTTGAAAGCATCTCAGAACCACAATGTTTTCCATTGTTTGGAAAGTCAGGTCTTTAAGAATGGATTACTTCTTTCTTTAACTGTCACATAACTAATATAAGTCTTGAGATGGCTGCTTTGATAAGTTAAGAGATCAATATAATTTGTATTACTCTTCCTTAAGTGTTCCTGTGAATTGTAAAACCCAAATAGCAGCTGTTATACTGTTCACATGATCTGGATAGAACAGGGCCAAATGATTTCATTTAGATGTACAAGTTCTCTGAAAAGTGCAGTCACCTTTGACTTGTGCTTTGATTTTCTTGCTCATAAATAAACTGGCACCAATACCCTTCATGCCACCCAGTTTTACATGCCTGCCAAACTTGCAGATGTTTCCTTTTTAGGAAATGTTTGATGCAGTTTTCCTGAATGATTGTATGATATATATATATATATATATATATATATATATATATATATCCTTTTAGATTATTTTTTTAACCTTAGTAATAAGCATGGAACCTGAGTATCTTTATGTATGTGTAATTTTCACTTGGTGTTATAGGCTGTGAGTCAGTTTATGTTGTGCATTAATGGGGGATATAGGGCAATGCTTTACTCTTACCCTTATCAGAATGTTTATGAACAGGATTAGTCTTGACTGGCAGTAATATAACACACATGTACAAATTCGCTTGTTTTGACCACCGTGACTCTCAGCAATTTCCGGTCATAAGGAGCGTTTAGCTCTTGGTTTGAGGTCTATAATACTATACCTGTTAGATTTCTGTACACTAATAAATTACTTAAAGAAATTAATAGTTTTATAGTTTTATTCAACAAGGTTGTGTATCAAGGTTTCTACAATACTATTATGCAGCACAACTGTTTTCAACATTATGTAAGCTTGTTTCTGCCACAGAATCATTTTTTTTTTAAATATAATTGCGACTTTTTCACTGAAATAAAGTCAGAATTGCGAGATATAAACTTGCAATTTTGAGTATGTCTCCCATTTCTGACTTTATTTCAGAATTGTGTGATATAAACTCAAATTTGCGTCTTCATAACACAAAATTGTGACTTTATATCATGCAATTCTCACTTTATTACACACGTAAACAGATGTAAACTCGCAATTTGTGAAAGAAAAAAGTCAGAATTGAGAGAAAATCGCAATAACCTTTTTTTATTTTTTATTCTGTGGTGGAAACAAGCTTCTATACAACATTGCTAATAATAATAAATGTTTTTTGATTAGCAAACCAGCATTTTAGAATGATTTCTGAAGGATCATGTGACACTGAAGACTGGAGTAAAGATGCTGAAAATTCAGCTTTGCATCACAGAAATAAATTACAATTTAATTATAAATAAAAGATTTCTGCCAAAAGCATAAAAAAATGGTACTTGCTGAACCCAATATTTTTAACGGTAGTGTAATACTAATTAAATACTAGCAATTTATGTGTTGCTCCCTGTTAGAATACAGAGCTCATTTTGTCAATGTTAAAAGAATATTTTAGGTGCCAGATGGTGTAGTTATAATATCTACCAGCAGGGGCTAATGGGAAGATGCTGACTAGCTAAACTTGGGTTAAGTGTAATTGTATTAATTGGGAAATAGATCATTTATTGCTAGATTTAAATCCTCTTCTACTGCATGAGCGCTACTGCAGACAGCGGACAATAGCTGGTGTGTTCATTCTATATTTCTGTTGTTTTATCAGTCCTTCTATAATTCTTTCTGTTGTTCTATCTATCTGTCTCTCTGTCTGTCCAGCTATCTATTGTTCTGTATGTCTGTCGTTCTGTCAATCATTCTGTCTGTCTGTCTCTCTCGACCAGTCTATCGGATTTTTTTTTATTGAATTGGAGTTCTTTTTAAATCTACTTTTTAAATTTGAAAATTCAGTTCTACATTCCTGTCATTCTATGTCTGTCGTCTATCATGTTCTCTCTCTTTCTCTCTCTCTCTCTCTCTCTCTCTCTCTCTCTCTCTCTCTCTCTCTCTCTCTCTCTCTCTCTCGCTCTCTCTCTGTCTGTCTATTATTCTATCTGTCTAGCTATCTATCAGTTATTCTATCTTTGTCTGTCTATAATTCTATCTGTCTGTTGTTCTATCTGTCTGTCTGTAATTGAGTGTCCAGCTATCTATCGTTCTGTATGTCTGTCTATCAATGTATGTCTGTCCTTCTCTCTCTATCTGTGTGTTAATTTTATTTCTTTTAGTTCTTTCCAAAACTCCTTTTTAAATTTGAAAATTCAATTTCAAACTTCGAAATTAATTCAAATTTAGGAATTCAAAGACATTCTCAATTACATACTGAATGACGCACAGCCCTGCTGGTGGCAACTTTTGCACAGTTAAGCATTATTCACGTTTCAATTCATTTTTATTCAATTAGTAATTAGTTTACTTTGCATTATCGGTATGAAATCGGCTTATCTTAATTTGTTTAACATCCTTTCTTGCAGTTGCCCATGATTAGATAAGAAAATCCTCTGCCGCATCATAAAGATCTTTGGTCAATTGAAATCGGTCCAGAGAGCAGCAACCCAGCACCGTTACTCAATCACCCTGTCCCAGCATAAGCCCTTCTAAGCCTCTGCCCAAAGCTAAAGTCCTACTGTTTCACTGCTCCATTCATACACTTCAGTCTCAGGTGCTAAATTACACACACACACACACACACACACACACACACACACGGGTCTGTGAAAATGGAAGACAGCTGGGTGAAGTGTCTCTTGGATTATAGAAGAGAGACAGAGGAAGAAGAGGAGACGTATTGTGGGGTTTTATTCTGCTTTGTGGAAGACTAAGAGGAGGAAGTCTGAAAGTTTTAGGTTGAGAGAGAAAGAGATCGAGAAGCGTTCCCACGTTAGTGCCCCGCATGGGGCCTGCGAGTGATGTTATCATGCACAAATATCCATCTTAATCTAACACACTGTTAAGAATGATGTCGCAATCCACTCGCTGAGAGGCACATTTTTAAAAACAGAGCCAGAGGGGCTAATTTGGGGAAAACTGCTTAAACCCACCTTACGTAAATTCATTATGCCCTTGTGTGAGTGTGTGACTAAAAGGGGATTTAATTTCCAGTTGAACATTAAAGTCTTAAATCACTGTTTGTTTGTGACGCCACACGGTCTGTATGACCTTTTCTCACATTAGGCACACTGCGTGTTCACATTTATTCTGTAAGCTTGTTTCACTTTTGAAGGCCACACTGGAGTAAACTGCCTCATCCCACCAGGAGGGGGCGCCACTGAGACTGTGTTCAATCAGGCTTTGAGATCACTTTCACCTGTGGCATAATTACAATTTCAAAACCCAAACCAATAGGTGAAGTGGCCCCCAAAAAGTACTTGCAAACTAAGTGACACCATTAAAATATAAAACCAAGTAACACCTGTTAACAAATATGGTAGAGCTTTTTTTAATTTAAACATTTTAGCTAATACTTTTAAGTAACTGTGTTGGAGTGCTTTTTAGTGGATGTATGAAGGCAGTTCCTCTGACTTTTTGTTTTGTTTTGTTTTTTTTGTTAGTGTCCAAATACTCTGCGTGTCATATTTGCAGAATTTCTATTATTATGTCTGTTGTTTTATCGTTTAAAACCTAACAAACACTATTTTGTGAATTTTTTTTTTTTTTTTTTTTTTGGGAAAGTGTGCTCTTTAAAATTAATGCCACTTGATTTTTTAACAATTTAGAAGTAATGCAATTTAATGCAACACTTTAGGAGGTATGTGGATTGTGTTGAAGGATCTTTCATGCTGCAAATCAGAGTTAGGAATAACCCCATCCATATCCAAGCGGTCACGATGGGGAAATCTGAGAAACTACGTTACAGGTGGCACGTCTCTCTTAAGCTCTCTGTGCCAAATGTAGACAGTCAAGTGACACATACTATCTCATAGAGAACTACAGGTCACACCCGTCCACACACACACACACACACACTCACACGCATGTGGCAAGCCATTTTAACATCCATTCTTTAAAACTAACAATTTCTTTAGTACCAATTCTTTAGATACTAAATGTGACTATTTAAAAAATTTTCTTATTCATTATATACTTTTAACTACCAAATGTATTAGTCACGATCTCAATAGCAACTGTATAACACTGTAAAATATAATTGTTTAACTTAGTAAATTTTTAATGTCAATGAACTCATCATATTTTGAGTTGGTATTTATTAAACCAATCTCCTTTATTGTATAAAAATGTTGTTATCTGAACCACATTATCTAAGTTGATTTGTTCAAAGAAAAATGTTGCGATAACAAATCATGAAACTATTATACACTGTAATATTATGTAGTCAGCTTTTTTTATGAGACACCAGTATCTATGACAATTGTACAAAACATGTTTTTAATAGGGCAACTAGTTACAAGTTGTTTTCTAGAATTTCTTTTAGTAGTAGTGAAATTGAAGGGAAAAAATAAAGCAAGCAATTAAATATAATAAATATGCTAGATTATGAATGTTAAAATGGCTTGCCATGACATTACATAGATTGCTAAAGTTATCTTATATACACAGTTTACTGTAGCAATCTATGCAATGTCTACATTTTCTATTTATAGGCAATAAGATTACAGTAAGAGTAAAGTTTATTTTGATAACACTAGTTAATGTGAACCAATGAACAATACACCTACAGCATTTATGTATCTAATTTATCTAATAAGTTCATTTCAACATTAACTAATACATTTTTAAAATCAAAAGTTGTGTCTGTTAACCTTAGTTCATGCACTCTGAACTTACATGAACAATTGTGTTTTATTAAAGATTACATTATTTAAAAATATTGCGCGCACGTTCACTAAACGAAGCTTTCTTAACTTTGGATATTAAACCTTCCTTAATCATGATATTAAACATCCAGGAAATGGACTATAATATTAACAGCATGGTGTATTGATGATGGCATCATCACGGGTGACCGGGCGGCGCCGGTGTCCCGCGCGTCTCTCACCTGTTGCGAAGCGGCAGCGCGAGTGTTTGCAGAGGCAGCAGAAACACACACACGAGCAGCAGTGTTTTCATGATAGCAGTGTGTTGTCCGACTCGATGAGGTTCCTCAGCTCTTACAGAGACGCGGACTGCTGCCTGTGGAGGAGAACAGACGAGACAGTCATTTAGGGTTCTTACAAAGTTCGTCAGATCAGTAAAATTATCTAGAAAAGTTACATTTAAACAGGGAAGAAGCTTATTAACTCCCTACTTTAATAGACACATTAATATGGGGAGGTATCCCGTTTGTTTCCCGTGATCACGCGGTGTGTGAGACTGTTGGGATCGCGTCCTGTGAGTGAAGGACTTTGATTTATGTGTCTGGAGAAACTCTCAGTACTGGCTCATGGATGGAGCAGATTCTTAAATACTGTGAGGGAGGAGACGTGGATAACTGAAACTCCACATAACATTATTATTATTATTATGATTTAATATCCTCCTTAGAGTCACCAGTTCATTTCGCATCACTGAAATTAACTGTGTTTTCTATAAATATTTCTGTTTGTCGTGTTTTTAAAGAGCACATCCTTCAGTGTGATTTCTGTCATACCAAAATAACTGTGGGTGTGGCCAATATGCTAATACGGTTTAATATGTAGAATAACGGTATTGATAAAGTGTGTGTAGCCTATTGTTTTTTTCTCATTTAAAACGCATGTACATATAAGACTATAATAGCTTTTAATATTTATATTAGGCTACTAGTTTTTTTAACAGAGTTACTTTTCTTGATATTTATTTAATCTTAAAACTGGGGAGCTTGTTGAAGAATAAAATACTGAATAAAATGTATCTAAATGGTTTATAAATATATGACTTACATTAATAAATTAAGGTTGTATGAAATAACAAGTATAATATATTATAATTTAATATATAGTATACGATCAAATGTATTTTTTGTATAATTTGCCATATTTTTAATGCATAAAACAGTGCAATATTTAATAAGTAGGCCTACTAGAAATACATTACTAAAATAAATAAATATGTATTAAATATATATTTGATAATTATTTATTTATTAGCTGGCGTTTGGGAGGATATATATATATATTTATTTATTTATTTAGTTATTTATTTATTTATTTATTTTTGGAAGGATTTGACTTTTAAAATCTGTTTTAAATTACCCTCTGGTCTTTTTTCAAAAAGTAAATTATATTATAGGAACATAAGGCTCTTTAACACTTCTTGAGGGAAGTGTTGTTTTCATACTGTGCCTTTATACTGTGTCATGATATAAAAATATAATTGTGCTGTCAGGTGTGACATATTATCTCTGACCTTTAAAATGAGCCACTAAGAAGTGCGTGTTTGGTTTAATCGAGCTCACTGTGTCCTGTGCCCTTTTAAAGAGGATTTTAGAGAGCATTAACAACAGTTCGGTTAATGTTAATGAGAGTCAGTCTGAGACTCCGTGAGAGTTGCTGATGCTAGTGTGTTTTGTGGTCTTTGTTGTCGATTTGTTGTTTAAGGTCATTTTATAGTTGAACCTTGACCTTAGTGTGATTTTAAAATCAATACCATTGTCTATATTGTATAGCAGCACTAACTTTCTTTTTTTTTTTGCATTATTTTTTATAATGCAGTGTTATAAAGGTCAGGTTTGTTTGTGTGCCAGTGTGTTAAGAGGCACACTGTGTGTTTAAGAGCTTAGGATGTTTTTTACACCTCAGTCTCGTAAATGATGTTATAAACTTTGAGTGTCTCATTATTTGGAAAAGTTACTTTTATCAGCTTAATGTAAATAGACCATTTGCCTTTTTGATTCACAGAAGAAATATAATTCATCTTTTATATATTTTTTTATTTTTTTGCATTATTAATTGTTACTATTGTGGCTTTTATTTTCAGTACAAACAAACCATACACTTTTACCACTAGCCCTCGGACTGTGTGTGTGTGCGTGCGTGCGTGCGTGTGTGTGTGTGTTGTTTTGCGTCATGGGTCAGACAGCAACCGGATACGTTTGCATTCATGCCTCAGTTCGCTCAGACAGAGCCGTCTGCTTGTGTGTAAGTGTATATTTGTGTGTTTGTCCAAGTGTCCCTCTTCTCTTCATTATTCATTGCACTATCATCCACTGTTATAAGAAACTCATCACAATATTATTATAATCCTATTAAAAGCATATTGTAGAATTCAACCGGTATATTGTGCCATATTAAATTTAGGTGAGAGCTTAATTCATCTCTTATCGGTCTCAGTGATAGTTTTCCTATTTTCACCCCAAATATGATTTTTTTATTTTTTTAAAGCAGACACAAATTCAGTTTTGACCCCTTTCTACAGCACTGAGTAAAGACAAGTAATGGGGTTTTTGCCTCTTGTTCAGTTTAATTCATTAAAATGAGTAACACAGTATCTGGAAATTGTCACTGCGTAATTGTGTTATATAATTGTGATTTTTTTTTATTTAAAAAAATTATTGCCGCATTATTACCTCTGATTCAGCACCATTTTAAATGTGCACATGATACATACAGTAGTGGCTAAAAGTGGTCTGGCCGAGGAAAATTGACATCTTCACCCTTTATTCAAATATTATTGAAAGTTTCACTTGGGGTCAATTGTTTTATTTGTGACAACACAATGAAACATGAAAATTGTGCAGACATCAGTTTAGGCCAGACTGTCCCAAAAAATTGAATGAACATGCAAAAACAAGAGAGAACAAAGGAAATATTAATAACTGATGTTGTAGTCAATGTATGCTTTTCCCTCTAAGTTTATTGTTCTATATGCTTTCTTGCATAGTAAAATAAAACCTGTACAGTAGCTGTAGTTACAAGTTTAGTGTTTTGGTCTTCCCCCATATTTAAAATCAAACATTTTTTGATGGAATGGAACTTGCAGGGTCATTATAAACAAATATTCACTCCGGACATCACTTTTGGCTACAACTCAGTCCAGTAAAGCACTTAGTCATTTCAGCCTCTCACACTGCAGGCTAGTGATCAGACACAGCTACTGTACATTACTGTACTACACACCCGTTCACTCCTCCAATCTCGGCTCATCAGCAGGTACCCACTGAACGAAGAATCAACCAATCACATCTGTGCATTTATGAGAAGTCTTAATGGTCAAAGGGCTTTATTTCAAATTCTTATCCAAACACTGTTTCATAAGGTTTCACAGCGCAGTGTTAACAGCCCTTTGGAGTAGACTCTTTTAAATAAATACTGTAGGTGTGTGAGAGTGTTTTAAATCAATAACTCTAGTGTTATGCAAAAACAGTATTTCGTTTGCTGTCCCCTGCTGGAGAAACACATTTATGTTTACTCAATGCTTTGACACAAAGGCTGAATTTGTAACGGCATACTATCTAGTATGGTATTTCAAATCAAACCTGTTATACAGTGCAGAGTGAATGTGTTGTTCCGTCAATGTTTGAAAAAGCATACTATTGATACACAAATAACAGATTAAAGTCACATATTATACAAAGTAGACACACATGCATGGATATCATTCTACATTAGCATAAATGTGCAGTATACATCAGAGTGCACTTCAAAGGGCAGAATCCCACAATGCAACATGCCTTACTTTTTTGTTGTACTCATTATTTAAATGAACTTCCAAAAGTGAACTTATTTTTGGACAAACATGGATTGAAAATGCAAAATAGCTGATATTAATTCACATACTGGAATTGCAAACATGTAACGTGGCTAGATCATGTGACAACAGTCTAGCATGCTGCTGATTAAAACATTTTGCAAATTGAATAATAGGGCAGTCTATTTTGTTTTTGAGAAATATGTAACTGTTATCCCAATATGTAGTTCCTTTTGTAGTAAAAAAAAATATACAAAGTAATAAATACACTGATGCATGACAATGGCTGAATGTGATATTTGTATGAGTAAAGGGATCTAATTCCTCTTGGGAACGAGTCAGACCAGCTCTCCACTGTGTGTGTGTATTCATGTGTATAGTTCTGATATCCTCAGGGCTGACCATTTATGAATGCTTAGGATAGAGGATAAATATCTGTTTTCCCTATGATCCTCATGTTTCAACAGCAGTAGGCTATTCAGAAGAAACCCGCACTGAATCCGTGTAAGACAATCAACAGCAGGATATTATGGCTGTATGTTACTCTCTTCACAGTATCATTCTCTTGAAGATTTTTGTGTGAATCAAGTAATTGTTCAAGTCAGAATTATAAGCTGAATTGATGAGACAACAGAGGTGATATGCGTGACATGAGGTTTGTGAATGATTCAGAACCAAGTGATAAAAAAAACCCCCTAGTTATGCTGTCTACTGCAGAACATGGCGTTTTAGTTCTGCTTTCTCACGCCATGTCCTTAACAGACACGATGGGCGTTTACAGCGACTTCAACAGACATCTGTCGATATGTCTACTAAGGGAAGCGAAAATGCAGCGCAGCCAATCTGTCATATTAATATTTAGATTAATAGATTAATATTCATGTTTGTGTATCACCATTACGGTTTCTGCATGAATAAATACATGGCGTTAGCTAACTGCATGAGATTTCAGAGTGGGCGGAGCTAAAGAAATAGTAGCAAATGTTTACGCTCAGTTTACGCTTTTCGTTATATTCGATATAATGAAGCATTTGATTGTGTTCATCATGGCCGTCCCAAAAGCATTATGGACCAAAAAACATAAAGGCCTTAGAAAAAAACATTACTGGTGTGCATCACCAAAACGTGTTAAAGTGTTAAAACGGCTCAATGCCTTTTAGTATGTGTCTCTAGACTTAAGCCTTGTCCGTGAAACAAAACCGTTTTAAAAAGTTTTGGGTCAGTACGATTTTTTGAAAGAAGTACATTAACACGGTAATATTGTGAAAGATTATTACAATTTTAAAAATCAGTTTTAATATATTTAAAAATGTAGCTTATTCCTGTGATGCAAAGTTGAATTTTTCAGCATCATTACTCGAGTCTTCAATGTCACATGATCCTTCAGAAATCATTCTAATATGCTTAAGAAACATAGTCAATTACTATTAATGCCAGCAATGCTATCGTGCTGCTTAATATTTTTGTTGTGATATTTAATATTTTTTCAGGATTCTTTGAGTAGCCTAGAAAGTTCAAAATAACATTCTGTTTTTCTTTTTCAGTCTGTGTGACTGACAAACACATCTAGAGGGAATGTGGCCATCATTTGCAAAGCGCAATTAAAAGCTCCCAGTGCGGATTGCCAGAAATTGCATCTCGGTGAAAGGCCATGTGGCCACTGGCCAAGAGAAAATTGCCCATGTTCACAGTTGGCACAGAAAAAAAAAATTCACTCATAGGTGGGATCAGCTGCACTGTTCAATCAGAGCTCAGTCTGAGCTGAAGTTGATTTACACATTCTGTTTCTACTGTGTCAAAACATTGAAGGGATTCTTCATCTAACTAATTACTGTCCAAAATAGTGCATTTGATGAGGACTTTCAGTCCGTTGGGTCCACGCAGCATCACATTTGTGATTCAAGGTCTAATGACGAGTCCTTTCGTGTCACTTTCCATGCGTTTCAGTGCGCGAGCAGGGCGATGATCTCATCGATTGGAGCCGTCTCTGAGGGCTCCAGCAGTCTGAACGTGTGGCTGAAGGTTATGAAGTGTGTGAAGAGCGTGTTGAGCTGCGGGTGTAACTCCTCTGCGATTGCGTCCTGGTAATGAGTGCTGAACAGGTGAGCCAGCATACGAAAGAGCATCACAAAGACCTTCTGAATCAAGAAGATGAATCCAGGGGGGAATGATGAACCTAAACACACACATATACAGTCGCACATACAGGTCATTTTCAGCTCATTGGTGCTAAGGCTCTCTGTAAACTTTATAAACTTTCTACATACCAGCCTTGGTGGGAAACACGCGTTCATCAGCGAGTATCTCCTGGATGTAGGACATGGCGTAATCGATGTAGACCGGAGCTGAACACTTCAGTTTCTTCCCCTGTTCATCCGTCCATTCATACAGGCTGGAAACACACAGGCATAAACAACTCATTATGAAGGATCCCTTACAAAAATTGCAATGGTAACCATGCACTATACAAAATACAGTAGTATTTATGCAGTTTATAATTAAGTAACTATTTACTGTGATTCACAAAAGAATCACTATAATTATGTTATCACAATAATCTCTTTAATATTTAAATATTAACTGTATAGTGTGTTGTCGACACAGTTGCATTCCTGATGTGTTTTTTTTTTTTGGCTGTCATTGTTTGTTTTGTGATAACTAAGCTACAGTACTTGTTATCTAATATTTTTATACCATTTTATCTGAAATCATGTTTGTTGATTGTCACCATTGGGTGTTGATATCTGTGCTTGCACGCTTGACGACTCGTATTGAAGTTTTTCAGCGATAATAACCACAACAGTGTTGCACATTTCCTCCACCTTATTTGTTTCGAAAAATAAACAATAATCATATTATATTATATAATTATTATAGAAAAATATATTAAAAATTAAATTAAAAATTAAATAAAGTTAACAAGGCACAAGAGCTCAAAACAAAACTAATTACATTATCCACTCTCTCTCTCTCTCTCTCTCTCTCTCTCTCTCTCTCTCTATATATATATATATATATATATAGTTTTTATATAATGATATATATTTTATATATAATTTATATATGTATATAATTTTTCACCTGTAATTTTTTGTGTCCTGTCAGAAAATGACTTCTTTTAGTATTTGCTTACTTGCTTTCAGTATTTTATAACTTTTTTTTTGTATATAACAAAAGGCATTACATTTTTTATAAAATACTGATTTTAATGTGAAATCTTTTAAAACTACTGCCTTTGTTTTACAGTATATATTCCACCAAAATAACACAGTGACTTCAGAGCTACTATTGTAATTTTGTATTGTGCACCATTAATAAACTATGGTTATCATGGCAAATTATTTTGTAAGGGTATATGTATGTCTCAATTAATCCTTTATTCAAGATGTGACTCTCTTTCAACTAGCTGAAATGAAGTGTGTGTTCTGCTCACATGTTTCCTGGGCTGTTGGCGGCTGGACACTTTATCGTTGAGCAATAATCAGACAGAGCGCTGAAGAACAGTGTAGTGTGCTGGAAAAACGACACCGCTGAAAGAGATGGTAAGATTGAGTTAACACACATTTAAAGAGCAAAAAAAGAAGTTGGCAAACCCACAGATCACTGTTGAACTATCTGATGTATGTTGTTTGGTCTCATAAAGAAGCAAGCTGTGGTTTGTCATTTTACATGTTAATCACATGGTCCTTTTTAAGTGGGTAAGCTCCTGGTCAGAATAAGTTAAACTATAGACCAGCCATTGCAGTTATGTGAGCCTTGCCCAACACATTCCCAGCATTCCTAATGCATTACTGAACATTGTACTGTACATATGTTAAGAAATATTTGAAATGTTTCCCTCTCTAGTGTATTGTTTAAGCCCTGATTTGCTCACACAGATTTTTGAGTGTGTCATCATTTTTTAGATGTTTGTGATCACTGTTTAACTGTAAATGGCATTCACCTCTCGGAGTCTTAATTATGTATATCATATATTGTGTGTGTGTGTGTGTATATATATATATACAGTTCTGTATGTACTGAAGGGGTATAAAAATATAAATGATTTCTTTAATATTTCATTTTTTTTTTTGAATACTCACTGTTTGTTGCTATCCACTCCTGCTGGTCTAGGCCGTGCGGCAGGGCGGAGAGGGTCAAAAGGTCAATGTCAGTGATGCGTCTGGACAGGAAGTGGTCTTTCAGGTAAGGTTTGACCTCAGCAGACGGGACTATATGCAGACTCTTATTCTTTCTATACACACACAGACACACACAGACACCAGAATATTCAATGAGAATTTATTACATTTTTATAAAGTTATGACTTATGACTTGCGCACAGTATAACTAGGAATGGAGGGTCAAATAAGGTCACTTTTCGTTTCATGGTAAATTTGCATGTTTATGTTTTTATTTGATTTGATTCATTACTCATTTGAAATGTGTTGATTTATGAATGGCTATGTGCCTGGCTGAGAATTATTTTGCAGCGAGCTTGTCTGCCAGTTAATTTGTGTTTAAATAGTTATTCTGCTGAGCAAATAGCGAACAATTTGTGAAAACGCGGTGTGAACGTTACACAAGGACACACACAGGGATCTAGTTTAGTTTAGTTTTCCATGTGTGCAAATGGGGCTGGTCCATTGCTGTATGTACTGAAGGGGTTTGTGTTAGCTTGTTCTTGTTAGTGAGCACTCGGCATATTAACACTGGAAAGAGTGCTGCTTCCTGTAGACAGCCCTAATTTTCCTTCATGCAAATGAGATAAACCACACACACGTTGGGCCGAGGGAGCAAGCTGACCTAGAGTGTGTGTACATAAAGAGAAAACAGACCTCCCAGTTCAGCCTTGAAATAACTGATAGTGTGTGTGGTGGGAGGTTTGGGATGGTGGCCTTGTCCCTGATGGATTAAAACACAAGCTGTGGGGAGGAATATCTTCCATATGGTGGCCCCAAAAAGTATTTGGATACTTATGCCACTCTTTGGGTACATTTACGTAAATGTTTTTCCTTTGCATTTTTCACATACAGATGACACCATTGTCAAAACGATCCCAGTTCACACACGGATCTGTGGAAAAACGACTAAAAACATTGTATTATGCTGCCAGGCCAGTAGTTGGCGATATCACTTTATAAAGAAACAATACACGCCTATAAACTGAACATGATATCACAGTTTTCACAAATTCGAGTTTTTGTAGTTAACATGGAGACGATGACTGTGTTGTTTTCAAAAACTTGCACTTTGAAACCTGTTTTCAAAAGTTTGCATTTTCAGGCCCCGAAAACACTGTTGTTGTGTAAATGAATGGCCAAAATGCTATTAGAAACAGAATATCAAAGCAGGTGGCATTTATTTTTTAGGAAACAGAACATGCACTTAAAAAAAAAAATCTCATCACACCCTGTTGAGTTATTTAAATCAACGACTCGGCTTATAGTTTTTTGTTTTTCTTTATTTGTGCATGTTTTATTTTTATTTTTAGTAAACTAAAGAATACAGGTCTTATAACCTCTTGTACTGTACAGTAAAATCTTCAAATACCCATATTTCCTTAATATTGGCTTTCATATTTTATCAGTTAAAGTATTAGTTACATTTTAAATGATTTAGTAGAATTGACATTGTTTTGTTGAAAGTTTGTTGCGGTTTTCATGTTTTAATGTACATATAGCTGTTATAAATATTACAGAATTGTTCTGTTCTTTTAAGCTTCGGTGCGCATTAGTTCAAACTCACAAACAACAACAAATTGTTAGTTATTTTTAGCATTTCCTTTTCCCATAAATTTAAAATATTAACAAATATAAGAGTCATGTATTTCTAATTTTGCTGTTACATATACTAATAGAAAGTATCAACAAGTACATGGTGTCATAACCCGGCTCAACGGCCATGACAAATGCGAACAGGACACGGATGATTGCGAAAAATAGACATATTTATTATAACAACTTAAACCATTAAACTAATAATTGACATTGACATTGTATTGGTCATATATCTACCATGGTTTTGGGCATGTACTGTGGTAATGTCCTTATCTTGGAGTAGTGTGTACCTGTACTATTGTATATGAAAATAGCATATGACCATATCAATACACCACAGTATTACCCCTACAGTACCATGGTACATGACTATTTGATGTATTTAATGCTTTAGGATAAAGTGTTGATTTTAGGCAGCGTTGATATTAGCAATGCATTTTCCCCCCAAACGCCCAGTTGCACTCATGCGCAGGTACACAATATGTAAATACACGGGCTACAGCAGGTATGTTTACCCATAAACCCTTATGCACGGGGTCTGTGTTTTAACACATAAACACATGGGCTTTTGGACGTTTCCTTTGACTTTGAGATCCTCTCCAACAAGCTGCACAGCTGAAACTACTGAACAAACACACTTATACGCACACACACATTCTTTTCCTGAAGAAATGCTAGTGCTTATCTCTTCAGCAGGCATTCGTCTGATGTGTACATTTCTTACTTTACCTAAACACACACAAGACAGGGAGTAAAGTATATACTCACACACACTAGACAGGGAGTAAAGTGTATACTCACACTTTGAACAGGCTGAGGCTGGTGTGGTTTGCCTTCAGAGCGCTGACATCCTCTTCATCAGAGCTACTGTAACTCTGACATCCCCCCATATCCAGGATGCTTACCCATTAAATGTCCTCAGAAACACACACACACACACACCTCATTGAAACACAAACACACTGACGCACCTGTCACATAAACAAACACAGCAGTTCCCGATGCGCATGTTGGTCTGTCCAATCCCAAGGTCTACACAAAGACTGTCGCTCAGTCCAGCTTTCTGTCTGGTTTCTCTTGCTGGTAAATGTGTTCGTGTTCTCTCTGCTGTTCTTTGTGTGTCCTACACTTCAGGCTGAGTCTCACTGTGTCTCCGGTGAAGCAGACGGACAGGTTCCACCAGTCCTGAAAAATATTTACTCTCTATACACACACTCACTCAAAGCCACGCCCCCATCTCTAGGCTTCCCCGCCTCCTCTCACCTGAGGCCCCACCCCCTCGTGCCTCCAGGGGAACTTTCACTTTCTGTGCACTTCACGCAGGATTGGTGTCATTCCGAGTCTTTGCACTTTTTATTGTTTGGTTTCATTCTTTAGGTTCATGATGACAGAAGGCAGAACAAACCGTATGGGAACGTCACAACATTAAATATAAAGGTAACACTTTTCTAACTTCTCATTTGATTAAAATTAGTTTACATTTAACAATACATAATACTTCCACATTTATTAATGCCTAGTGAATGTCTCAACTAACATTTAGATGATATATTTTTTAAACCTTTTATTAAAACATATTAGTACATGTTAATTCACTGTGAACCAACATGAACAATTAACTATAACAAAGATTTTTTTAAAAATGCTGTAAAAATATATTGTTAGTTCATGTTAGCTAATGCATTGACTAATGTTAACAAATGACATTGTATGATGTTACCAATGTATTTGCAACAACAAAAAATTATATATAAATAAAGAAAATTATAATTAATTTTGTATTAATCAGGCACTTAATGCCTAGACATGTTTAAAAATCATGCACAACTTTACAGGATACTATCCAGATGTTATTGTTTTGCACCAATTAATTTCTGTGAAAAAGTGGACCTATGCTTCTTAACACTTTAATATAACTTTGTTATATGCATGTGATCACAAACATTATACTGCATTGTTCCCCCTAATATTATTCCTTATTCTTAAATTATTGTAAAAAGGTTTTTTTCTAAGTGATGATTAAATTATTGAAAAATTATTTGTGTTATAATTATTATAATAATAATTATTAATTAGTAAAATTAAAAGTGATGATTATTATTACTATTATTCAGTGTTTCACATGCTAAAACAGGATGAAATGTGCTTAATGAACACATTTGCCTTGACTTGCCAAAGTATATGAAAGTATGTGAACAAATTTTGGTAACACTTTACAGTAAGGTGTTTGTTAACATTAGTTAATGTATTAACAAACATGAACTAACTATTAGTATTATATTAATTTGTTAATGCTAGTTAATAAAAGTGTTCATATTAGTTCACAATGCATAACTAATGTTAAAAGATACAACTTTTGATCTTAAAAATATTAATAAATGTTAATATTAACATTACCTAAGAATAATAACTGTAGAAATATTGTTCATTGTTAGTTCATGTCAACTAATGTAGTTAAGCAATGTTAACAAATGAAATCCTATTGTAAAATCTTACCCAATTTATTCCCAGACTGTATTCCTTTTTTACACAATTACTATCGTCTGCAGTAATTGTTATATTGGCACTTTTAAAAAAGTTAAATTTTCATTGCTTTCACAATTTTAATGTAGAATGCATTCATCAAACTCCACTCAAACTTGCTACTAAACGATTCAACAAGTTCATTTTCAGTGTTTTACAAAGTACCTGCTAGCTAGATGAAATATATCCATTAACTCAGGTCCTGTCCATTTACAGTGTAATATTAACTTTCATAATTGCTAAACATTGTATTATTGTACATTGTAGTATTCATTTTGAAGAAAAAATGTTCTATATGTCATAATCATTTGTTAACAGGTAGTCATTACTTCAATGAGCACATTGTTTCTGCCTTAAATTATTACATTGTCTAATGAATACATTTTTAGCTAACTGTGATTTGTATATGTACATTTCTGAAATATATAATTAGACAGTTACCTCTGATAACATCACTCTAAATTGTAATGTGGACTCGTGCATTTTCTGTAGAGCTGCTTTGAAACGATGTGTATTGTGAAAAGCGCTATACAAATAATTACATGTGAATTGAACGACACACAAACCCATTTGAAATATTTATTTGTTTGATATCGGATTTTAAAGCCTAACTCTGACAACAGATAACAGGTACAGTATTGCATTATACCAAAAATAAAATAAAATAGAAACCACCAGCATCAGTTTACAATAAAAAGGCATTTGACTAAATGACAACAGTGTTCCAGTTTCATACTATGGACATACGCTCAAGGCAGAACATACCACAAAATATTGTACCAGTTCATTACATACAATATGAGTTTGTGTTTTTGGGTACATGAATACATACAAGAGCTGAAGAGAAAAGGACCCAACAACATAAATTTCACATTGCAGGTTCTGATACATCTATTTTTCAGCTATAAAATTTTCATTGTGGTGTGGAGGAAGAAGGGCATATGAAACAACAATAAAAAAATAAATAAAAAAAAAGTACATTAGAATCACAAATTCTGTGTTCCACATGTGGCATTACATTGGCAGAATTCTTACGTCACATTTTTGATAAAAAAAAAAATTCTGTCTCGTCCTCGTGCCCTGTACTGTAAAAAGTAATCAGTTGACAACTTAAAAAAAAACTGAGGAAACCTTTGCCTCAAAATTAAGTAAAAAAACGTAAAATAAATTCAGTTATGTGGAATTGTCAAGTTCACAGCTTAATCTTTTCAATTACGCATTAAGTTTATTACTTAATCATTTTTAGTTATGTGAACAGAACTTGACAATTCCACATACAGTAACTTTTTTTTTTCAATTATGCATGAAGTTTATTTAATTTTAAAGGCAACGGGTTTCATCACTTTTTACAGTATGCTAATGCATTGACAAACTATAAGAGAACCTTCTAAACCAGTGTAACTGTATCAACTAAAGATGTTAGCTCAGTTACAGACTAGAGTACACTTAGAAAAAGTGGTTAATATGTACGTGGAAGATGATAAAAGGGGATTAGTGTCTTGCCTTTATTTCTAGAAAGTCCCTACTGATATTCCACAACTAAAAGTGGCAGTATTTAAGTGCTGAATTAAAGTTAAACACAAAAACAAACAAAAGAACGATCAAATGTCAATCTCCGGAAAGAGAGAATGAAACCCTGTCATCCAGAATGGCAGAAAGATGGAAAATTAAATATTGTAAATTTTGGCCAAAAATAATAATTTTAAATTAACATTAAAAACTATGAATTGCACTCAAGCACAGAGCCTGGTACGGATCAGTCACCATTTCTCTCGAGTTTCGCTCAAAGTCTCCTAAACACAACAAACACACGTAATATCAATAACACAACGGCTTGTAAATTCAAAATTGCACATAGACCGAACAAAGACCGAGGGCTCTCATTATAGTCATCGTACCGCCACTAACATCCCAATGTATTTGGTATCAAAATCAAGTTTTTAAAAGTGCAAAATCAAACTGAAAACACACCGAGCCTCTTTAACATTCACACACACACACACTCACTCTCACAAACAGTTTGTGTGCCTGTGTGCACATTTCGTCAAAGCTACATTACTAAAAAAAGAAAGAAAAACCTAGAAATTATCCATACTATTATTGCTATCTCTCTAGATTGAAATGGACACTGCAGCGTTCTAGTGTTGCGCTAGTAATTAGTCATAAAAAATATAATATTAAGAGTACATAGCGTAAAGAATACACATTATTACTAAGACCTGACAGTGATCTAGGAAGATTGATTAAGGATATGTGCGCACACGTTAAACATACTGATGTGTCATTCTCTAATATTTCAAGGCACACGCGCCCTCGGTTCTTCTTTTGCACATTGACTCGCTCTGACACACGACGTTCACCTGAGAGTTCGTTCAAATACCAACCACAAACACAATCAGAGTCAAACAGTCTTACATAAACACGTTTAAAGGAATAGTTCACCCAAAAATAAAATTCTGTCATCATTTACTCACCCTCATAATACCGTTTCAAACCTGTATGACATTCCTTCCATGCGTGGAACGTTGGTTTATACGACTTCTGCGTTATTATTCTATAAAAGAGATCAGCATGAACGTTCTTTAAAATATCTTTTGTGTTCTCCAGATGAAAGTCGTACATGTTTGAAACCTGACGGTGTGCAAGTAACCTATTTTTTTTTTTTTAGGTGAACTATTCCTTTAAGATGAAAGCAGCCCACAACAACAGAACTATTGAGACATACTCCCAATTATTTTTGCTCGTATACGTGTGTGTTTCTGTGGGCAGAACTGGAAACATAAATGCTGTGGAAACGTAAGTGCAAACAAATCAGCACTGAAATAAAATCAGTACTGGGCCCAAGGGCTACAGCAAACAGAGACTGATCAAGACAGAACACACACACACATTCATGTTCATCTTTGTGAACCCATTCATTGACACAATGCAATCTCTAGCTCTTACCCTAACCCTACCATCACAACTAAGGCCCTGTTTACACCTGGTATTAAGATGCATTTTGGTCAATCGAATTACAAGTGGACGACGCTAAATGCAAGTGTAAACGGGGTCTAAAACGTTTTGACTTTCGACCACTTCCAGAGTTAATCGAAAACACATTTGACCGTTTGCTTTCGTAGTGTAAACGCTCATGTGGTCGAATGCGTTCGAACAGCCACAAAAGAGCGCCTACTGACATAATACATGAATATTATGGGAAGCGCTCTAGCCAGATGGGATTTAAACATTGTCGGCTGGAGACCCAAGTTTGGTTTGAAGACGAAAAACATACCAAGCACAATGTTCTCTCACCATTCCTGATTTCTCTCATCGCATTCGGCTGCTGCTCTCCGTATTTTTTCCGTCATCTCCGGTCGTGTTGAGACAGATTAAAATACCAGGTGTAAACAGGAATGTCTCTCTCTCATCTACTTGTGATCTGATCGATCAAAACACAGATCGATCTAAGCGCCTAAACCGAATTATAACCTTTTCCCTAAAACCAAGTCTTGACCCTCAAACAGGCCTATAAATGGTTCTCGCTTTACTCTTTGTCCTCAATCCGATGGTCTAAAACTCAAACCGGTCCTCACAAAGATAGTTGTACAAAAAAACAAAAGAAAAACACACACACACAGTCGCAATCACACGCTTGATATCATGCCTTGTTCTAAATAGAAATCACTGGTTTAGAAACATCACGCCTGTCAACGTACCAAGCTTTTTTATGCATATACCATGAGTGGATCTGCATCTTATTCTAGTTCCACAACACGCACACAGACCAGTGGGGCCGCTCTCACAGGGGTCAAAGGTCAGTGCTCCAACATTGAAGGGGTCTTCATTAGAAAAGACAAGAGATCATCTAGAGTACCGCTCATGCTCAAACTAAAAAGACCCACGCAACTACACTGCAGATCGATGGGAACAGCAAATGCCAAAACAGGGAAACCACAGCATTTAACATTTCATGAGCGGAGCGACGGTTTTCATGGGGATGGAGGCGAGTCAAACGCTGTTACATTGGGCCATTACTACTGGAGTCGCCCCTGTAGAATGAGACATTTGTAGGCTTTAAATACATGTCCAGTAATTTCCTATGGAAGAACACTCAAATGTATCTATATTTATTTCTGCTCCTTGGACGACTGAGTACCAGTGATGGGTATCGCCATGGTTCCTGTTGCTATGACATCTGTTGCTTTGGCATTAGTGTCACTGCAAGACAGTGGAAGCAACCAATAAGAGGACATCACTGTGCACATTTTGTCAGTAAGTCTTGAGTCAATGTCAAAGCTGCTGCTAAATTTTCAACAACTGTCTGCAAACAATTTAGTAATGCAAGAATGTGTATTAGAGTTTTATTTATCATTAACAACACCAAACTTTTTGCACAAGAATTAAGAAATAAATTAAAACATTACATAATTTGATTATTAGTAATACTAAGAAGAAGAATGATACATATAATGTTTAAAAAGTACAATAATGCTTTAAAAATGCTTCGATGGAATCCAAAGAATGGTTTACCTGTTGAAGACTGCTTTCTCATTGTTTGCATCGAAGGCGAGTGTAATGCTCTCCTTGGATACGCTCTCTGTGATGATGTTGGCTTTGTCTTCTTCCTCACTGTCTGAGCCACTTGAGCTGCTGTCGGACGCCACCAGAGGAGCCTTCCTCGCCCCACACACACTCCACACACACGCTGACGAGCCTTTCACTGCAACACACACATGCTATCAACTCATGTTCATGGACCATTTCAAGAACATTTAGAACAAAAAACAGTATCGTAAATATGCAAACAATAAATATAATATTATTATTAATAATAACATATGTTTGCGTAAATGTTTAAGTGAAATGTACACTATTTCTAGACACTAGTCAAATCATCAATCCTTTCTTTCAAAATTAAAAGTGTTTATATTTTAGACCTCTCGGGATGGTTTTTGCAGGAAATTGCGAATATATACGTCACTCGCTGTGTGTCTCGTCATATCCATAAATGGAGAAAAAGTTGCTCCGATATTTTGACATGTGCATGGTGTGGGACTGGCATAGTGTAGTTGACACAATCTCGAGCCTAAGGGGAATCACTAGTTTAAAAAAAACACTGAACAGAGGAGAGTCTGCTGGCAAAAAGAGAACGCGACAGAACTTGCAATAAAACGAGAATCAACATTGGCTTGGCTTTTCAGAGATGGCAAGAACTGAGGGATTTGAAATGTTGTAAAGTCGACGTGGCAATGGCGTTTTTATTACTCAACAGGAGAGTAAGGCATAGGGCTGTCGCGATAACCGCAATATCGCAGTACCGCGCTACTGACAGGCCAACCACAGAGTAATGCAAGTAACCGCAGCAACCGCGAACCGCGTTTTCTTTTTTCATAAGGCCACCCTTCGTAGTTCGTACCATGTGTATTGAATGTTAAATAAGTTAATAATGATAACAAGACTGTTTATCATGGTGATTTGTACAGAGGATTCGTGGATTTGGACCTAAGCCTAAACAGACAGTGAATGTGTTCGACTGAGCGCGTGCGATTACCTGCGTCTGTCTTTGAAGTCAAGGACATTCGTGAAAAGGTTGCCGTTTCCAAGGAAAGTGAAATATTTGTCGTAGGCTATCATCCTTTTAACGTGTAAGGGTATTTACCATGAATGGCGTCAGCGCTGGTCAGCATTACACAGCGCGAGGACAGCCGTGGGGGGAAAGCAGCGAGTCACGCATGAATCAATGCCATTGGTCTCTATTAAGTGAAGCATTGCTTCAGCTTTGCCCAAAACAAGTGAAGCATTGCTGGCCAGCTGAGCCTTGAAAAGTGGAGCTCAAAGTTAAAAAATAATTAACGCCTTGTTTCATTACATCTATCATTTAAGGAATCAGCTTTTTTGAACGTTTTTGTTGAATGAACGGTTTAATGACTTACTCAAAGACAGTCCGTTGGCATAACAACTGCGCGCTGAGTGACAGTCTTTCAATGCGCAGAGACGCTGTTTAGTTTCAGTTACATTGTTTTTGTGTATGCTGACCACATCATAACACGTATTTATATAGCAACAAATAAATATAAATAAATAAATGGCGGTAAAACCGCGACAGCCCTAGTAAGGCATTTTATTGAACGGATAAATGCCATATGTATCTCTCCAACAGAGTTCATTGTAAAGTATTATCTATCGTGAAGGGTTGTTTCATCATGGTTGTTTTAGCGCTGTGTTGTGCTTTCATGGAAGTATATTGTATATATAGACAGTAATGTCTTCGGCTTGTCAGCTTGAGATCCTTTCCATCTAATCTGGTTATATCTCTTAAGTCTAGTAGTGAATGTTTTGTGAGCAGTATGATAATCATATTCATCCGCAACCCAAATGTAAGTATTTGTTGTCCATTTAGTAAAAGAAAAAAGCAAGTAAGCCACTCACTTTCTTCATTTTGGCTCTGTTTGTTTGGATTTTCCGAGTCCACAGGTGAACTGCACCTGGGTCCTGCATCTGAACTACAGAACACCAGAACATTTAGCACAGTGTCACCTGACCTGAATACACAATATCACCTAAAACACAGTCTCTCCCTCACCAGCAGAAAGGTTGGAAGTCAGTGAAAGTCGCCCATCCCTTCTCCTCAGTCTCACTGAGCTGGGCGGTAGAGGTTCCCCACACGTTGGAGCCCGTATCTATGGCGATACTAGCAAAATCCCGACAGCTGAAGTCATCTTCAAAACTCGCTGTCCATCCAGGACCTGCTGGGTTGTAATCGTTTTTCCATTCAGTTATTATATGAGATCAGGTGGGAGATCTAAATCTAGATCATGTGAGCTGTGAGCTTACTCTGCAGATCGCTGGACTGCTTGTCCATGTCCTGGTTCTGGATCTTGTCTGGAGTTTGTTTGGTCTCTGGAAACCACTCCATGTCAGGTGACCCCAAACGCCTGCAAGAGCCACCGTCCACCTCACTCTTCTGAGCATTTGTCACCAGTCCGAACCTATTAAAAAATAAACCATATACGCCAGTCAGAGCAGGCAATGTTTAGAGTGTGAGTGCAAGTGTGTGTGTGTGTGTTTTATGAACCTGCTTCTGGATTTCACTTGTGTTGCATAGTTGATTTCTTTATCCTCCCAAATATCTTCCTCCTCCTCAGGATCTTCAAAAGGCCGTATTCGCTCCTTTGTGCAAGTCTCAAAGATTGCAGAGCTCTTCTGAGAGAGGAGAGAAACGGGAAGGGTAATAACAATAGTGTGAATGAGAAAAAAAATAATGATAATATGGTGAAAATTATAACCCAAAACAGAAAAAACCCAAAGCGTAATAAGAATATAGAACAATTAATAATAAATGAAATATAAAGAAAGAATAAAAATATGGAAAAACAAGGGCTCACCCCCTTGTCTCCCAGGTTAAAGTTGATCTCTGAGATTCGATCAAATGTGGCGCTGCAGGAAAAACAGACAGAAACTAGAGTTTAAACTTGCTAAAAACATGAAGCAATAAACAATTCATTATTAAATGAATTTATATTTCAATATTAAATATTTCAATTAAATTCAATAATTTTTTTATATATTTTTTTCTAATTATGGTAGATTTACATTATCAAGGATTAAAGAACATGCCGTTTTTAAACATAAGATTTATATACATTTTATTTAATATTTAGATTAATATTTATATATAACAGTTGAATCTACATTTAATTCTAAATCGAACCCTTTGTGCAGGAATCACCTGATGTTGCCGTCATGCTCTCCGAATTCATCGCCATTCAATCCAAACTGATCAACAAAGTTTGCCGTCATCTGCTGGATCTGATAATCTGAGAACACCTGTTAAGAGAAAGATGCTCATTAAAGGTGATTTGCGGATTGTCGTGTTTGATGTTAAGATACTTCCTATGATTTCACAGCAAATGACTTTGTGCAAACTCTCACCAGGTCTGCAGTGTTCTTCTTGTTAGTTTCCATTAGCGTTTCATTCACAAACTGCTCCCAGCGAGCTTTATAGGCCTCTGGTAGCTCTGTCATACACAGACATACCAAAAGTTTGAAAACAAAGAATGAGGTTTGTTAAAAAATAATATCATTCAAAAGTTTGGGGTCAGTAAGATATATATTGTTAAAGAAATTAATACTGTTATTCAGCAAAAAAAAAAAAAATTATATATGTGTATATATATATATATATACACATACACACATACGTATATAACACACAAATCCTCTCAAAAACACAGCGTGTTAGCTACCTTTTATTAGTTGTGCGATTTGGGTCTGTTCTTGTTCTCTCTCTGCATTCTGCACAACTGTGTTGGCAATCCTGGTCAGATGACCCATATACCCTTTTCTCATGCCTCCAGCTTCCCTATAACATACACACAGATATATAAGATCATAAGATACTCAACCAGCAAAAGCGTATTGACTCTTCAGCTCATAGATATTTAACTTTTTCCTTACTGTGTTTTGTCATTTTCTTCCCAAGCATCCAAAATCCTCTGAACCAGCTTGCAGTCCTTTAGTAGCTGCACACAAACAAATATATTTCAATGACATATATAACTTCCTGTGTCCTCAAACCAAATAACTTAAAAAAAACGAATGTGTTTTTTTTATTTTAAAAAATGCAGAAAGTTTTGTGATGCGACAGGCTGTACAGTATAAAAACCATTATGCCTATGGAGAGTCCTGTAAACCACATTTACCAAAGCCAGTTTGAGTGTGATACGGTTTAATATATATATACACACACACACACAAACAAACAAAATTTTTTTTTACACATTTACATGCATGCATATGTACATTTACCAAGTGAGTCAGATCTAGCAAGTGACTCAAACTTGATTATTATTCTGCTGACATGGTAATATATAGTTCCTCTCTACTGCGAATTTATTTTTATATTACATGTTACTATATATGACTATACAAAGCTTCAATAAGTGAGGGTCATGCTTACATGCTTTATCAAGTCATAGCTTGTGAACATGTCAGATCTGTCAGAGTTTTGTGTTTCCAGCTGAATCTGATCTGGACTGTCATGTGTTTTTCCATTCTGTGTTGACTGGTTAAGGATGGCAGAGACACAGTGCTCCACTTGGATGTGTAGGAAGTTATTCCATGAGAATTTAAAAAACAAGTCCTAAAGAGAGAAACAGATTAAGAAAGAAAATAGAAATGTCTCCGAAAGAACTCTATGTTCACCAAGGCTGCATGCATTTGATCAAAAATACAGTAAAACAGTAATAATGATATTCAATTTTACTATATTTTAAATACATTTTATTTATTCCTCTGATGGCAAAACTGAATTTCAGCATCATTACTCCAATCATCAATACTAAAGTCACATGATGCTTCAAAAATCATTATAATATGCTGATTTGCTGCTCAAGAAATATTTCTTATTATCAAAGTTGAAAACAGTTGTGCTGCTTCTTATTTTTGTGGAAACCATTATGCATTAATTTTTTTAGGATTCTTTCATGAATATTAAGTTAAAAAGAACACCATTTACTTGAAAGAGAATTCTTTTGTAACAACATAAATGTCTTTACTGTCACTTTTGATCAATTTAATCCATCCTTGCTGAATAAACGTATTCATTTCTTGAAAAAGCATTAAATAAATAAAATGAATAATTTCTTACAATAAAAAAAAATCTAATTGTCTTATTTCCAGATAGATAAAAATGTAAAGTATTTAAAAAAATGATTGGCTCTAAGAAAGGAAACATCTTGTTTATTTGTTGACTTAAGCTAGACTAAGAATGACTAATACCAGCAGCAGGTTGATCATGTTCATTTGGCAGAGCTCCTGGTGGATTCTGGGAGCTCTGGTGTACAGGAGAGCAGCCATCAATCTGGACGCATACAGCCGCGCGTTGCCATACGGCTCCTCAAGAACACCCATCGTGGTCAACATCACACATTTCTGAGTGCAGAGAGAGCATCAACAAAAACATCAACTTCCTCTGTGAGACATCTTTCAGTGATTTGACTTTGACTTTGTTTTAAGACTTGATAAAACCAGAGGAGCAGACCAACCTTGAGTGGGTTTAACAGAAGGTGGTGGAAGTGCTTTAGATGTGGCTGGATGCCCATTAAAATGCTGTTGTTAACAGTGTAAGACTTTTCCAATCCCTGAGAGCACGGGTCAATCACCTGCTCAACACTGTTACACAGACATATACACTTTAGTATCAGTGATTGTGTGAGTGTGTGTGTGTGTATGATTCAATGCATTTGTGTTACTCACCCAGGTCTCTGAGTTTCCAACAATGTGAGTAACACTTGCGTTCCATTGACGATGCACACTACACTCTTTTCTCCTTCAAACATGTTCTTCAATAGGGCCTCAACATTCTGCTGTCTGAAACAGCAGCCGGAGACTTTAGTTTAGTTAATCTGTTCAAGCATAAAGTCCATTCCACATTCTGCTTATTTTGGCTGACAACTGCCCACTTAGACAGTAAGAAACCATCTAGCTGACATGAAAAGTGACCGAACACTGTGGCAGTGATCGCACGCACTCACAGCTCTAGTGTTGTGAGCAAAGGGTCGGTCTCTGAAGCTTCCTGCAGCAGACTGGCCTGATCTCTGCTCAGACGGATGATGTCACACAGGGTCTGAGATGCGTTCGACTGCCTCTGTAAACACACATTTATATATGCGTCATCTTTCATGTCTCTTTATTTAGATTTGTAAGATGGAATCAAATGTTTTATGTCGCATAAGGACTTTTTCAATACCAAGATCAAAAAATCTTCCTTAAGGGATAGTTCACCCAAAAATTCAATTATTAAGGTCCCCATGTGGTGAAAATCAAGCTTTTAATGTAGTTTATATATCGGTGGTGTTTTTAATGTACTTTAAGACAAACCATGTCCAAATGCACACCGTTTCTGAGTTTTTTTTCTCCTTAAAACTGCAGTGAACCAAAGACAGTCTCAAAAACGCAGTTTGAAATCGCTGGTATTTATTACGTTACAAACTACCTTGTAACCAATCACATCAACGGGTACTGTAGTCGTCAACAAAAGGATCTCTGAGCTGGTGTGAGAGTGCAGACGGGGCTAATTTGCATATTTATAGAACCACTATACTAAATGAGGCAAGGGGTAAGTTACACTCAAGCTAAGGAATGAAGAATTTTTTCCCCCAAGGAAAAAACATTTAAATATGTCATTTTGTTGATCAAAGATTCGTTTTAAGGGATGAAATGATTGACTACAGGGGGACTTTAGATATTTTGTTTAAGTTGATTAAGTCGGAAACCAAACAGTTGATGGTAGTATGAATGGGAATAAGGAAGTCAATGGGGCCGATCTACTGTCTGGTTTCTGACATTCTTCAAAATATCTTCGTTTGTGTTCAGCAGAAGAAAAATTCATACAGGTTTGGAACATCTTCATCCTGAGTAAATGATGACATAATTTTCATGTTTGGGTAAATTATCCCTTTAAAATAAGAGATTTAAACAAGTACTTAACGGTATGTATCAAACTTTGTCATGTAATTCATTCTCTAGTAAAACTCTACTGACTGACCTCATCTTCACTGTGAGGGTGTATCAGCTCAATGAGTCTCTGGATCAGCCTCTCTTCATTCAGCCACTGAAAACAGACCACAAAGAAAAAAGAAAAATGACACACAGAAAGAACAGATTTTAATTTTGACCACTTTTATATCCCATGGGTTGATTTTTATTAAAACTAAAGATTACAGATTTTACTTTTTGTTTCATGAAAGTCACATTAAAATTGTCTTCATTTCAGTTTTTTTCTAATGACTTCTGTGCACATATGTTTTATTGTTTTTCCCCTGTGCCACATTTTAAATATAAATTCAATACAAATCCTCCAAAAATATGAATTATTCCAACTCTGATAAGATATACAAGAAATAAATCATCAAATACACTTTCAATATTATAAATACTACCATCTACCACTACCAACACTACTTACTGACCCCCAAGTTTGGGGTCAATAAGATTTTTTAGTTTTACTCAAGGACACATTAAATTTATCAAAAATCTGAGTAAAGACATTTAGAATGTTACAAAAGATTTCTATTTCAAACAAATGCTGTTTTTTAACTATCAATTCATCAAAGAATCTTGGAAAATAAAAAGCATCGGTTTCTAACAAAACAGCACAACTGTTTTAATAATAAATGTTTAAGTTTATTTTTCTCAAAGCCAAAGTGTCCATTATAGAAATACTAATGAATCAGTTGGTTGAAAGCACTCACACTAAGCACTTCCTGTCTGAGACAAGCGGGCTCCACGCTGCTAATGAGACGCAGCACCAGATCCATCATGGCCGACGTGTCCAGGTGTTTCAACACCTGCCCTATAAAATCCTCTTTTTTCTTTAGGAAACCAACCATCTGATGAAAAATTCAAATCAACAAAGATCAGGATAAAAAAATCATGCATAAATCAATGATTTTCAAAGGAGCGGAGATGCATGTTGCGTACCTGCTCTGTCTTGCGGGTGATGAGGTTGCCAACAGTTTTACTGAAGAACGAGGCCAGTAGAGGGTTCAGCGGTGGCGTCTGCTCTAGGAAGTTATAGAGTGTCTTCAGCAGAGACTCGTCTCCACCAACTTTATCGTTGATGAGGGACACATCGCACGTCAACAACTCACATGCTACATTAGCATACCTGCATGAGCGACCGGGAGAAAAAAAACATATACAACTAGTGGATGACCAACATATCTTAAACAGATTCAATATACACTGCAAATACAAAGGTAAGGTAGGCAAATTGCTTTATAAACACTTTCTGTTACACTAGATGAAACTCTTCACATCCTGATAGCAATAAATAATACGTCTAAATATTGAAACGTATATATCTTCTGTGGAAGTCACAGGACCAAAAAAAAAAGTTCATTCAATCATTGCATTTGGTCGGAATGCAATGATACAATGTCCTACCTGCCTGTCAACATATGTATTTCCAAACCTCCACACACCTGCTCACGCAGACATTCAAGCCATCAGCACGCTCTGTAACGCCCGTTTCACACATACTCCGTGTGCAGTGTGTATGCGGTGCGTATTTTTTTACGCACCCATGTTAACAGGTTAGAGCTTTCACACTGCACATGGATGCGGTCCGGCGATCCGTTCCAGGTGTAGTGCGTATACAGCAGTGCAGAGATCGTTTCCGCACCGAGCCTATTTTTGCAGTGCTGCACCGCACTGAATTAAAGTGGCAGTGCATTGTTCACGCTAAAAAAGACATAGATTGCCAAGAAACTGTAATAATTTCATCATATACGCATAATATATCCCTTTAAACAATGTCAAAGTTAACGTTTTGATTTTGTGGCACACAGAAACTGCGGATCAGTAGCGCACTGCAAACGCAGCATATGTGAAAGCACTAAAGCGCGTGCTGCTCCTGTACCGTATACGCACCGCAACACGCAACGCAACGCATACACACTGCACACAGAGTATGTGTGAAACGGGCGTAAGGCTAGGAGTTGTAGACCGAAAGCCACAAACAAACAGTTTCTTTTTACAGTTCCTCCTGAACCAAAACAACAAGCTTATGCTGCGTTCACGCCGTCGTAACCGCAATTAAGAGAAGGCCACTCGTGATATTCTACCCGGAGCTGTTCACGTCCTCAGACTCGGATTTATGCATTTCTATGTCAACACTTTCAACGGCAAAATGAATCTGCAAAAGTCAGGTGGTACAACTAGAGCTCTGAAAGTTGTTTACATTCATTATAATTATTGTAATGTTATGTGCTTTGAGACATAAGGTAATTTAACACCATCTCTTCTTGTGACGCTTTGCAGACGCAGAAATGTGAGTTGTGTTTATGTGTTTTAAAGGGGGCGTGGCTTTGGAGACGCTCTGGACTGGATCTCATGCAAGGCGGTGCTATAATCGGCCTATCTGATAATCTCAAAAATCGGTTGTTTAATGGTCAAATTATGACTATTTAATCAGCCTTATTATGGTTAACTAAAACTATTATTAATGATTTTTAAAAAATGGAATAAGGCTGAATTAAATATTATATATATATATATTGAAAAACAAACTTTGAAATGTTTGCCTTGCCAACTAACTGAAATACTTGAAGTACTAAAATGACTAAAACTGAAATAAAAATAAATAAATAGAATAGCCAAATAGAAATATATAAAAATGAAAACTTATAAAATTGCAAAAGCACAACTTTACTAAAACTTAAACTAAAATTTTAAAAAATAAAACTAGAAGTAAAAATAAATGCTAATTCAAAATATTACTAAATACTATAACAGCATGTAAACAATACTGGAATACCACTCAGTCTGATTAATAAAAAATAAATACAAAAAATTATTTGATTAATTGTCTGATAATTTGTAAATTTGTAAAATAAAAATAATAATTATATATATATATATATATAATATCTGTATACCAGCCTGCTACATAATATCTAATTGGCCAAATATCGATTCATGAAATTAAGCTGTTCAAATATCTGTCAATTAATTGGACTGATTAATACCTTTTTTTCCCATTGCAGACAAAGTTTCAAAACATTTTATTTAAGAGGTGCTCAGAAAGTGTAAGCATCTTTTCACTCACTTGTAGCGCAGTTTCTCCTCCCGGTCAGTAGGGGGCTCATGCGTGACGAGGTTGAGAAGCTCCAGCATGCTGCTGTCCCGGGTGAGGAAGAGGAGGAGGCGCTGATTCTGGGCCTTGCACTCCTGCAGCACATCTTCTTCATCCAGCAGCTCCTGTAGGGTCACATCCTCCTTCTCCAAGAGCTTCTCAACCTGAGATGAGTTGTGGAGGTCAAACTTCCAGAACATGACTGCACCCTATAGAAGAAAGAGAGAGCACCTGAGACAGACAGAAGGAGGATGTTAGTTACTCAAGCATATTAGAATTAGAAAGCAAGCTGATGTTTTAAAGGGTTTGCTGGCCACTGACTAACTCTTGGTTTGCCAAAAAGTTAAATTAGAAACTGCACCAGTAAAACAGTGAATAGTAAAATACAGAGCAGCAGGTGCAGCAACTACTAAACATTAGCGGGTCAGCTGTAATTACACTCTTGATGAGCAGCTAAAGAATCAATTGCATCAGTCAATTAAAGACTATTAGTTGATCTAATTTCATTTGACTTCAGGTTGGACTGTCCTTGTTGTACTACACTGAATCTTACATTGTTTAAAATTAAATAGAGATGCACTGATTCCGATTGCCTTATATATATATATTATATATATATATATATATATATATATATATATATATATATATACACACACACAAACACATTTATTTGTTGCTCATTTGTTCTCTTACATGCCAAACTGGCCTTAAAGAAAAAAAAATATCTGTAGTCAATTGAAATTGAGGCAACCACTACATTTTAATAATGATCCAAACAAAGATGCTACACACATGTAGCATGAGCAGTCGTTTTTTTTATTTCAATTAGATTGTAGATTAAGATTTAAAGTAAAAACAGAATGGTCTGACTTTAGCTTTGACAAATTATGCAACTTAAGGCACAACTGAACAAAACAAAAACAGCAGACAGACTGAATGGAAACACAAATCCACTTTCTGACTGTAGGTGGCGCTTATGGAACAGAAATTATTTTGTTTCCTTGATTACCTCTGTACACAAGCAGCACTGTGCTTATAAACACTACTTTATACAGAGGCAAGATGAAAATAAATTACCATCGCAACTTTTCTGAAGACAGTCAGTTGACTTCAGAGATACATTCATATAAACCCCAGCACCAATTCTTCCTATATTTCATGCATCACAAACAATGAGCTTCTTGTGCCTGGTACAGCATTTTCTCTGCTGCGTTTTTGTCTTTCCATTTGTCTTCGGTGTGTCCCATCTCTGGCATGTGATGACTTCCTGTTTACAGACTTAGTAATATTTCGACACACGTTGTAGGCAGTGGCTAAAGGCTGCAATAAATCATAAATAGAATAGAAATATAGCAATAGAAAATCTGAAAATACCTCAGTGTTTGTAGTCAACATTTCAAAATGGATGACCACAAACAGTGTTTCAGGCCAAACGGATGGGAAAAACTAAAAGAGACTGCCGTTTTGTCCAACCCCCTCGAAGCAAAATGCTGTCGTGTACAGGTAAGAAAGCTGTTGCCATAGTGTTCCATTTTTATCATAATGCTGTTTAAATAGTAGACATAGCACGATACCATGATAAACATGAACCTTACAAATACTGTTCTGTTAATAACCCTCAGTCGATCCGACTATCCATGGGTGGCATACAAAAATTTGTAACTTTTACTGACAAATAAACATGAATTTCTCGGTCCAGGTAACGTGGAGAAGGAGTAAACATTGTTCGTTTAAATAAACTACCAGCATTGTAACAATTCAGAAAAAAGAAAGAAAGAAAGAGAGCTTTATTGCCAAGTGTGCTTGCACACACAAGGAATTTGTTTTGGTGCTGAGGCTTCCAGTGGACTATACAAATACAACAAGAAACATGAAACATAATACTACAAATTATAAGAATAAAAATATAAATATAAATATATGAGAATAAAAAGTATCACAGTTCAAATTCAAAAGTATCACAGTTCAATTCAAAGCAGTTTGAAAATCGGCGAAGTTACACTTTAAGCAGTAAATTACCTTCAGGGAGATAGTGTGTTTCCTTGGTTGGGATGCAGAGACCAGTTTACACACATTGGTTTCCTAGATTGAGTGGTCAGTGGTCAGATAACCCACCCATCCGCAAGGGCTGCCTTACATTACCACACAGGCACCTGTAAGGACAAAGACAAGTCATCAAGAAATGACTGAGACCAGTGAGGAAAACAGTGATGAGTGGTGGTGATGAAAGAATGCCATGCACATTTAAATTAAGTCACATCACAGTTCTGTAATACGACTAGGACTCGGGCTGAATAATCTCTTGTTTAAAACACACATGAAGGTGTTAACACACCTACAGATAACAGCATGTTCCATTTTAGTCTTTTAATGGGATTAATCAGCATATATGAGGTCAGCCGCTAGCCTAAACCACATCATACAGTCTTACAGACCATTACTGCACTGCATCTATTACAACACATTTATATACAGTGCACTCACAGAGAGAAATACTTCAACTAGAGGAAAGCGATAAAAATATTTATCATAGAAAACTATTATTAATTAATCATTTTTATGAATTTTCCAGCACTAAATAAATAGAGAGATAGAACGACCAATAGACAGACAAAAAAAAATTGTAGTCAAAATGTATACATAAGTTAAATAAATATAAATGTTGCGGTCTAAATATATACAAACTAAAAATTTATCAACTATGTACAATTTTGTTTACTGTGTAAAGCGAGGTTTTAAAAATTATGAACATCAATCAGCAAATACTAATTGAAATCATGCGTGTTTGGTAAAAGCAAGAATGCTAACAGTAGAGTGTGTGTGTGTGTGTGTGTGTGTGTGTGTGTGTGTGTGTGTGTGTGTTATCACACCAAATCATACAGTCTACACTATGGTCTACACACACTTCACGTCCACACACACTTCACGCCCACGCTTACGTGTGACAGGGCTACGGGCATTCAATGAAAATCAGACGACTGTACGACGACAATGTTATTTTTCACAAAAATACGTATTTATCTTAACTAGGCGAAATCAAATCCCTCGTTCAATATCAATCTCAGAGAGAGAGAGAGAGAGAGAGAGAGAGAGAGAGAGAGAGAGAGAGAGAGAGAGAGAGAGAGAGAGAGAGAGAGAGAGAGAGAGAGAGAGAGAGAGAGAGAGAGAGAGAGAGAGAGAGAGAGAGAGAGAGAGAGAGAGAGAGAGAGAGAGAGAGAGAGAGAGAGAGAGAGAGATACACACACACACACACACACAGACACAGGCCTCGCTCAATGTCACTGTGCGCAATCCACCAATCAGAACGCAGAAGCGGGAATCGAAACACCAATCAAAACGCTCAGAATTTGCATGCCCGTTTACTGGATGTTGCAAAACAATTTAAATGCCTCCACTGTAAAAATCCTTTAAATCGTATTAAACTCTTTTGCATAAACAAAGGTAAACATCTTCAGGAGCCTGAGCATGTCGAGGCTGTTACTACGTACAGCTATCGTATTAGATCTCAGAATATGATGACTGTAATATGAGCATACACTTCAAGGTGAAAGGCATTAACGTTACTTTTTAACAACGTCATCATGGTATATTTTTAATAATTGCTCATATGTCACGTGAGTCCATATGCAGATCATAAACGCATCTGTACTCTTCATCAGAGACGATCGACTAACGTTAGCATATAAACACACGGAAATAGTACAAACAGCATTAATGTGAACAAATAAACTACTGTGAACTTACCAGAAACACTTTGAGATGTCAGACAAACAAACAGCAATCTGTGATCAGACCTGTTCTGTACGGTGTCAAAGGGCGAGTGGATATGTCATATTTTGTTTACGATGCATCGTCCTGCATCCATAGATTCCCCAACGTCCTACCTCCTTCAGCAGCCCTGCTTCAGCACTGGCCCCTTCAGAGCGTTAAACTGTTAGCAGAAAAAGATTTGGACATTATTTCTTAAGTCAAAATGGCCGACAAGGAGACACGGACGCGCACGCTGTCTGTGAACGCGCTTGGGCTTGGGCGGTCGGTTCATGGGAAGAGTGAAATATTGATCTTATTAGTAAATGGAGGAAATATATTCTTCATTATTTATGACAATATGTAAAGTTGTATACCATATACATATAAATGTAGGTCAAACATGTAATATAAAATAGTTTTTCCCCACCAGGTTTTAGGAAGGAAATACTCAGAACTAAATATATTATTATTATTATTATTTTATATAATATAGTATATTAGTAAATTAAGCAGTGATTGTAACTTTTTTAAAGTATTTTTTAAACTTTTACTCTTGGATACCAACAAACACAATTTAAATGTTTTATTTATTATTTATTTTACTCTTTGTAAAAAACATTTTTTTTTAAAAGGTGAATACCTGAATACTTTGTACAAGGCCAGTATATTAAAATATTAGCACAAAATAGGATTTTTTATTAGTAATTAATTATTGAATTTATGATATTCAAAAGACAAAACGGACATTTAAAAACAAATGCTAGAGCAAGCAGTACAGATGTTTAATCAAAACTTTATTTGAGGTTTAGGGAGAGGCATAATATGACACTATAAAAAGCAAATAACACAAATAAATTTAATATAGAATAGATCGTAGTAGAATAAACAGAGATTGTTTATCAATCACTGATGTCTATGCTGTGGCGCAGGAGGGCAGGCGAGCGCGCGCACTGTGCTCATGCACGAGCTTGAGTCACTGACGCGGCGGCGCGCACCTGACGTCACGCAGCCGGCTTTTCTCTCTCTCCGCTCCTCCTCGCGCAGCTGCTGCTCTGGTCTGCAGACATGGCGAACGTCGTAGACACTAAACTCTACGACATCCTCGGAGTATCTCCGTCAGCCACCGAAAACGAGCTTAAAAAGGTAGAGTCAGTCCTTTCCGCCTCGCGCATCGCACAATAACAAAACCAAAGATGCGCGTGACGTGGGATGCTGCATGTTGGGGGAGCAGCCACTGGTGTGTTTTGCAGGTTGTTTAGATCCTCCAGTGTGGCCTTTCTTTCGGTCTAGAAATAATTTGGGGAGGGGTTTGAAATATATACTTTCAAATATGTAGTTTGTCTGCTATATGTAAAGCTGTAAGTGTCCTTATGCTCTGTGAGCATCAGCCAGGTGCTGCAGACAGACGAAGGTGCTTCTTGCAGTTCAAAAGCTTTACAGTGTAAGGAGATGCTTAGCTTACAAGCTGCTGTGTCGAACCTGAGCTGGTATCTGATATGCCATAAGACCGAGATGGTTAATGCAACGTGAATGCCTTGTTTTGGGTATTTTTTTAAAATATGAATCGTCATGTTTGTTTTCAGTCCTTTGTTACAAGGTGAACTGGCTCTGGCCTTGATCCCCAAGTTGCCTGCGTGTTATGCTGGCTTTTTTTTGTTGTTTGATTGTGTCCTCAAAGGATTTGAGAAAGCACAGCAAGACCAAAAATAAGGCCAGATATGTGGATTTGTGACACAGTAGGTACATGAAATAACTAGTAATGCGAATTCAAAGTCACTAGATCTAAGAAAATGCACAATCCATGTAATGTGCTTAACGTTAGAACAAAATATTCTTGTTCATGCTTTGCTTTGAAATCAGCTTCTTTTGAACTGTCAAATGTGGAGAAAATTGTGGTCTTCACCTCCGTACTCAATTTTTCAATGGGTTTTCAATGACAAATAGTGCAATTTAAAGGGTTAGTTCAACCAAATTCTCTCATTAATTGCCCTCAAGTTGTTCCAAACCCGTAAGACGTTTGTTCATCTTTGGAACACAAATCAAAATCTTTTTGATGAAATCTCCAGGTTTCTGTCCCTCTGTTAACAGTCTATGCAACTACCAAGTTTATAAAGAGATCGTAAACGGAATCCATGTGAATTGAGTGGTTTAGTCAATTTTCTGAAGAGACTGGATGAACAGATTTAATTTAGTCTTTTATTCACATATAAACATGATCAGCGAACATAAACAGAAGCTCAACCGAACCTGCTTGATGCGCGAGAATGAACTTCATTGGTTCTCGCACGTCAACCGAACATGCTTGTGCTTCCGTTTACCACTACTGATGTGCAAGTTGATGAATGATTATATTTGAAAAAAAGCCTAAATTCAATCTGTTCATCATGTAAAGCAATCATGTCTCTTCAGAAATTTTTTAGTACATAGCACTGATTAGAAAATAGTTTATGATTATTTTTAACTATTTACTATTTATGTTGTTTCGTGGCCTCAGATTAATTGGCAGAATACATGGAATCTTTTTTGAATTTCTAAAAAGCAATTTGTCAAATTGCAGGACTATTTAAAATGTTTAAATGGGTTTTTTAAATTTTCTTTTAATTACGTATTTAATTATAAGTAGATTTTAAAAAATAATTAGAAAATAATAATAAATTAAAGCATTTGTTCCAACGTGCTAGGGTGTTTGCCATTTCATTATGTTGTAGGTAAGGTGAACTGGGTGGTTGCTAGGTGGTTACGTATTTGATTAACTTAAACTTTTTGCTTTAAGTTAACTTTAAATTTCTTTGATATTCTAGCTTCTATGTCACTGGTCCCTCTTTCAATGTAAATCTATGAGAAATTAATATATATCAGACTATTAACTCTGATTATGAGAATTAGTAATAGTACTATTTAGGACATCATCACTAATTAGTGAGGTTTTGTGATTTCTATTTTCAGGCATACCGGAAACTAGCAAAAGAGTACCACCCTGATAAAAACCCCAATGCAGGTGACAAGGTGAGTTCTCATTTTATGGATGTTCTGAAAACCATTAATGAAATAATAGTAATTTGACCTTTTTGTTAATTCAATATTTTTGTGTTAGTTTAAGGAGATCAGTTTTGCGTATGAGGTACTTACTAACCCAGAGAAGAAGGACTTGTATGACCGGTATGGAGAACAGGGTTTGCGTGAGGGTGGTGGTGGTGGAGCCGGAATGGAGGACATCTTCTCTCACATCTTTGGTGGAGGTCTGTTCGGCTTTATGGGCGGCCAGAGCACCAGGAACCGGAACGGTGGCCGACGGAGAGGAGAGGATATGATACATCCACTGAAGTGTGTGAATATGAAAACAAAACCTCTGCTTTTTTTCTGGAGAACCTGAGTAGTTGTTAAAGATGGCAAATTATTCTATGCATGACCTATTTTTAAGTCAGCATGAAATTAAAATAGATTTTTTTTTTAAATGTTAGTGTGCATGATTTATCTGTGCACAATATTCCAAAGAAAAGTTAAGTGGTGAGTTATAATTTAAAATGCATAATATAAAAAAAAGTTCTTTAAATTTTGAAACTCTCTTTTTTTAAATACCTAATAGAGTGTCTTTGGAAGATCTGTACAATGGAAAAACAACCAAACTGCAGCTGAGCAAGAACGTACTCTGCAGTGCCTGCAGTGGGTGAGTGTTTTAAGCTGGATTTTATCCAACATCTTTAAGGATTATACAAATTAAAGAGTACCTATATGTATTTGTTTTGGTGTTTACTAGAAAAGGTTTTCATGCTTGAATGTTAAAAAACAAATTATTTTTCACATACTTTGCATTTAAAGTATTGCAGCTGCACCTCTCTTCTGAGTCTGTCAGTAACTTTCTGGGGTGCATTTGCCGAAATTATCGTTAGCCAACTATGTCCGCAAATTCCGTAGTTATTAGCATAGTTCAACAAGTCCGTGTTTTCCAAAACAATAGTTCCAATGAACATCCGCAAACAGCATCACAAAGATGTATGGTTGGAATGACAGCATAATTTCTAGTTTGTATGACATGTGGATTTAAGTCCATATCTTGAGCAAAATAAGCAAGCAGACATTCAGTACAATCATATCTTTTATTTTGAATACATACAAATGTCATTTACGTCTTTTAGTTTGTCAAGAGATTTAAAAGCGCTGTTTTTTGAAGAGTGCATATGTGCTCTAGAACGTAAGAATGAGCCTAGATTGAATTTGAAAATAAAGCAAAATAACAGAAAAATGGGAATTGGTCCTCATCTTTCGATTCATTAAAAGAAGCTTTTACTCCACTACCTGCGTGACATCATTAACCAATGTGGTTGAACGACAATTTTGCGACAGTGCGGTTTCGGGAAACAGTTGTGACAAGCTGGTTGATTTTTTCAACAATGCATCATACTATGGTAGTTAAGCAGTGAGCTAAGTCATTCTACGGGAAACACACCCATGCTTAGTAGGGGTGTAACAATACCCTCATGTCACGTTTCGATACGTTTTCAAAGCATTTGTGAAGCCACAACACGCACAACCTTGAGACGGATGGGCTACAACAGCAGAAGACCCCACCGGGTACCACTCATCTCCACTACAAATAGGAAAAAGAGGCTACAATTGGCAAGAGCTCACCAAAATTGGACAGTTGAAGACAGGAAAAATGTTGCCTGGTCTGATGAGTCTCGATTTCTGTTGAGACATTCAGATGGTAGAGTCAGAATTTGGCGTAAACAGAATGAGAACATGGATCCATCATGCCTTGTTACCACTGTGCAGGCTGGTGGATGTGGTGTAATGGTGTGGGGGATGTTTTCTTGGCACACTTTAGGCCCCTTAGTGCCAATTGGGCATCGTTTAAATGCCACGGCCTACCTGAGCATTGTTTCTGACCATGTCCATCCCTTTATGGCCACCATGTACCCATCCTCTGATGGCTACTTCCAGCAGGATAATCCACCATGTCACAAAGCTCAAATCATTTCAAATTGGTTTCTTGAACATGACAATGAGTTCACTGTACTAAAGTGGCCCCCACAGTCACCAGATCTCAACCCAATAGAGCATCTTTGGGATGTGGTGGAACGGGAGCTTTGTGCCCTGGATGTGCATCCCACAAATCTCCATCAACTGCAAGATGCTATCCTATCAATATGGACCTACATTTATAAAAAATGCTTTCAGCACCTTGTTGAATCAATGCCACGTAGAATTAAGGCAGTTCTGAAGGCGAAAGTGGGTCAAACACAGTATTAGTATGGTGTTCCTAATAATCCTTTAGGTGAGTGTATTGTTACACCCCTAATGCTTCTCTATGAAGCCCCTCCTTTCAAAAGGCGCAATGTGCTCTGATTGGTTGGCTGGATCAGTGTGTTGTGATTGGTCAGCCACTTCGAGCGTGTTTCTGAAATGTCACGCCCCATAACCGGGGTGTGCTCACACTATATTCTTAATTTCAACACACTATTAACAGAACTTAGCCAGACCTCACCCCTTTATTTTGCGTATGCCTTGGGTCAGGAATAAATTAAATGAGGAATATTTTAATAAATAACACAATTGTGATTTTATTTTGATAAATAACATAACACTCTAAAGAAAGCTTATAATGATGTTCTCTTTATAATTTTATGTAGCCTATATGACAGACTTGGGCATTACATGTTCTTATCGGGGCGATAGCGATAACATCAAAAATGAACACGTATCGGCCAATACAAATGTGGTGGCCGATATATAATGCATCCCTTCAAAATACCCCTTTTCCCCCCTTAACTCTTCTTCTTCCTCAGTCAAGGGGGTAAAACAGGGGCTGTGCAGAAGTGCGTCACGTGTAGGGGCCGTGGCATGCGGATCATGATCAGACAGTTGGCTCCTGGCATGGTACAGCAGATGCAGTCTGTGTGCACCGACTGCAATGGAGAAGGTGAGAATTCAGTACTACTTCTCATTGTTTTTATGCAGTGAACATGATTTGTGATGGTCTAAATTCAACATTTTAATGCTTGGTTGTGTTTGTAGGGGAGGTGATCCACGAGAAAGACCGCTGTAAAGAGTGTGACGGCCGTAAGGTGAGTAAAGAGGTGAAGGTCTTGGAGGTGCACGTGGATAAAGGAATGAAACATGGACAGAAGATCACATTCACCGGAGAGGCTGACCAGTCACCCAACACAGACCCTGGAGACATTATACTGGTGATGCAGGAGAAAGATCATGAGGTAAAGCACACACATAGAGCAGAAAAGAGATAATATTTGGACTCCAAATAACAACTTTTTTTTTGCCCAATACTTTATCGTGCTTTTCTTACGAACAAAGTTATCAGCATTAACACTGACAAATTTTCATTGAGTTAATTCAGTGTGGAGGACATAACTGAAAACAAATATAAAACGGATATACAGAAGAGAAACAGATACGAATGAATAAAGAATAATAATAATATATTTTTTTAAAAACTATATAAATAATGTCAGAGATGGATGAATAAAAACTTTTTTGATTATCAGTTAATGGTTACACTAATTACACAACTTTTTCAATGCTCTTCCTTAGATAATGTGCACATTGATGTCTATGAATGTATTCTGTAGGTTTTATATAATATATAGGTTACAATAAAAGTCATAACTTGAGTTTGAAAGCAGCAGTACAGTTTAAATAAAGTTACCAAACAACAGTCTGAGAATTACTAAATAACATTTATAAAATAAAAATATTTAGATTTATTCTTTTTTCAGTACCCTGATAAAATGACTGCTCATAAAAATCAACATTACTTATGCTGCATACTTGATTTTTATTTTAAATTTGATGTTGAAGTATGAATATTGTTTCGATAAATGATCGTGCACATTGTTTAATTTACATAATGCATAAGTATCCTGAAGAAATGCAGCAAGCATTATTTAATCACTTTCTGGCTATTAAGATGTGCTGTTTTGCAGAATGAGAACATTTGCATTATATAAATATAACATTAAATTGTTAGTAATTGCATTTTCCACTTCTTTTAAAGAACAAAACCTTCATGTCTTTGTATGCAGGAGTTCCGTCGTGATGGAAACGATCTGCACATATGCCACAAGATTGGCCTGGTGGAGGCGCTTTGTGGATTTCAGTTCATGCTTACACACCTTGATGGACGGCATCTCGTCATCAAATATCCCCCTGGCAAAGTCATAGAGCCTGGTGAGCACAGGTTTTTTTTTGGGTGGTCAATGTTTTGTTCTTGTTTTTATAGAATATTTTCTAGGAATTGTCCTTTGTCAGGTTCCATAAGGGTCGTCCGGGGGGAAGGAATGCCTCAGTACAGAAACCCGTTTGAGAAAGGAGATCTGTTCATCAAGTTTGACGTGCAATTTCCCGAGAATGGCTGGATCAGCACAGAGAAACTAACGGTGAGTTTCCAGCAGTGTTGATGTTGTTGACTAAAACTATTTAAAAATTTTTTTTATTGAAATAAAGCTAATAAAAAAAAATACAAAAAATAAATAAATATTACACTGAAAATATAAAAATAAAATAAATAAAATTGTTAATTGAAAAATATAATAGTATATAAATAACACTGGTTTTCAAAAGTACACGCATATTAGGTCAAATTGTTAGTTTTTAAGCTTAATAGTCCTTTTAAAACGGTCTTTGCATCTGAGGCGTGCCTATGATGCCTTGAAGGCCCCCTAAAATCACAAATAAAGTTATTTTTTGCTTTTATTAATATGCTAGCCTAAAGGTTATGAATAAGCTGGTGTGTTCCAAAACAATGACAAAATACACATTTAGGAGATTCAAAACTTATTGTCTCTCACTTCCGCTAAAATGGATCACGGATTTTTATGACAACACCACGGACTTCAGCTTCTCATCAAATCTTCTGTCCAATCAAATGCTGTCTAGAGTCTAAAGCGTCCCCTTTCCTATGCTATAAATACCACATGGCCAAAGTGACCATTGACACATCACTGAGCAATATGGGTTGGAGATGTGCGTTCGGTTGCTCAAACGCTCGAGTTTTATTCCGTTTTCCAAATGTGCGTTGGTTAAGAATGAAATGGCTAGAATTTATTCACACCTCTACCAACGTATCATCAGCGCTCGGATTCGCTTCCATGGTGCTGCCAAGTATGACTTGCAGTCTGTAAGGTAAACTAAACGCTATTGGCTATTTGAAAAGGGGGAGGAGCCATTCAATATGTCCTGCCTTAGCTTCCTGTTTCAGTGGAAATTACATCAACGCATCATACAAAGCTGCGCGTTCAAAGGCAATTCAGTGGGCCTTTAAAATGCTTACTAGGTCTTGCAGACTTTGACTTAAGACAAATAGCTCCATCTTGTCAGTTCCACTCACTGATATCATTACTTCATGACTGTGTCTGTTCATACAGGAGTTGGAAGATCTGTTGCCGTCACGTACAGAGGTTCCTGTCATCTCAGCGGATGCGGAGGAAGTGGATCTGCAGGATTTTGACCTCAGTCAGGGATCAGCAGGCAGTCACCGCCGTGAAGCTTACAACGACAGCTCTGACGAGGAAGGGGGTCCGCATGGTCCGGGGGTGCAGTGCGCCCACCAGTAGTCCCATAATTCTTTGCAAGTTTTGTTTGGGGAAGTGTTTAGATTCCCTTTTGTCGGACAGATTCCATCCTCACCCTCCACGTTTAATCATATAGTGAATCGAACACACACACTTGCAGTATATATAGACATACACTTACACTTGCATTATTTACTGCAAACCTACAAGTAAACTCATTCATGCACTGTTTGAAAAGAAAAGACGATTATAACTAGAGGCAAAGCAAAATAATTTATTCACTACTTTCATTTCCATTGTAGACTTTCATAGTATATATGCTCTCTGAATATATAAAACGCAACGTCTGTGGGGAGGCAGACTGTGTTGTTTAAGTTATAATTAACACACACACGCACGCACAAGTTTGTTTTAAAAGACTGAGGCATTGTGCAGTTTTCTGGAGGTCAATAAATTGTTCAAACGTGTTTCATTATATACTTGCCAGGTATTCAGGCATTGTCAGTAATCTTGTATTAATGATTCAGAGGAAGTGCTGGATTCTATTCAATGGCAGGACAGGATAATATGCATGTGGGCGTCACACTGAGATGAATACAAAGCAAACCAAACCCAAAAGTGTTTTAATGTGCTCACTGTCTATGATAGAGTTATACGAGTCATGCGATTTATTATTTGCCAAAGAAACACAACAGTCTTCTTAAAAGATCAACAGCCAATGTGTGTGCATGCATTGTAAGCACTAATATAAACTTATAGGGGGTGGCATTTATCATTGGCCATTAGGAAAGTGTTTGAACCTTGAACAAAAGATGCTATCGTTCAAACAGTTACTTTTGTGCTCCTACATCAATAAAGTTGATGAATGTTTTACTGTGTGTTCTGTATGTTTGTCGAAATAGGTTTGAGTATGCACTAGTGTCCTTCTTCGGTTTCGGTCATACGTTGAGCTGTGGGTGCAAGAAGCTCTTTAAATCCAGCTGTATTTCTATAAAACCAAAACAAATAGATTAGTACAACCTTTTGTTTTTTTATTCCGTGGCAGAAACAATCTTCCATATAATTATGGCTTTTTATCTCATCATTTCAAAAGTCATTGAAAGTATCACTTTCAACTTTTAATACATATATCGTAATTTTGGAATTAATTTTGACATTTCACATTACAAATATGACTTAGAATGTCATAATTTGGACATTTTTATATTATAATTTTGGTAACACTTTATTTTAAGGTGACGCACAGTAGTTACATGTTACTACACGTACTTACTATAGTAATAACTGTAAATTATGCACAATTACAAGTAAACAACCCTAAAACTAACCCTTACCATAAGTCTATAGTAAGTACACATAGTTAATTAATATTACTCAGTACATAATATGAGCACAATGTAACTATTTTAATGTCATATTTATGATTTACCAAAGCATTATTTTTTATGTGTTGGAATATTGTGGTCCATAAGACTCAGGAGATCAGCAACAGGAATTTTAATTTAATTAGTTCTTTAAATGACGTGAAATACCTGGTGATCACTGTCAGAACGTGCTAGCCTAGCATGTGTGCACACGTTACCTCTCTCGTCTGGTCTGGAGAATACATGAGCGTTCTCTCCTCATCTGCTGGAGTTTCTCTCTTACTAAAGTTTTCTGTTGTAGCTCATCCTCCTACAACATTCAATCAACATTTACATCATGTCCACACAGTGGTGTGTGAAAGAACGCACATGAATTTGTGTGTACCTGACGTAGTGTGTCAGTCAGATGCCTGAGTGTGTCTTCCTGCGTCAGGCCCAACAGATCTTCATCTGCCTTCCGACTCTGGACGATGGCCAGTCGCTCTTGAACCTCAACAGATCAAAACAATATACTCGCTAATTCAATAGTCAACTATAAACTTTTTTCCCTCTTTATTGTCAACTTGAAATCAAAAGTGACCCTGTTTACATTTTTAATGTAAAAATGTTTACCATTTCTGTTTCACCCAAAAACATCATATTATGAAAGTAAAATGGGTTATGAATTCGAAAAAGGTCCAAAATCATAAGATATGGCCTTTTTTTTTAAAACTAAATTCCACAAATAAAACATATTAAAGCCCAGGGGCATCACTAGGCCCATTTTATTAGGGCTTTAGTCCCCCTTTTTCCACCAAGCAAAATTTGCGATTAAGCCAATATGTGCACTATTTCGTGATAGCCTCAGTCACCTTTAAAACTCACATGAAACTGGCGGCATATGAAATACTCGGCTTATCGCCATATTTTAGTCTGCATTATTCAGCATGTTCTTCAATCCATAGAAGCACAGTGTCAGCATCAGAAGCAGAGGACAACGTGTGCATTTATTGATAGATTGTTAAGATATCTGCATCTGTGCAGTTCTTAGTCATAAATGCAGTTTACATAATATGATGCGGGAGCAATTCAAGACAGCTTCCCATCCACTGTAAAACCTGGGTTTATTTATTGATTTATTTTATAAAATTCCTTTCATTTAAATGGCATGAGACTTTGTGAATTACTCTTGCTATACTTAATACTTCAGTGCAATTAAATTGCTAAAATTTGTTATAATATTCATTTTTTATAAAAAATCCAAATGCAAACGACACAAAAAGAACTCTAAAAGGGATTGGTAATGGCAATGAGACATTGAAAATAAGCCACATATTGCCAATCTATATTCTTAATGAATATTAGCTGGTTATTTAAAATTATGAGAAATTAATTCAATATTCGGGGACTGATTTGATAGGTAGTGTAGAAAGTTACTGTTGGTCATACCCTAGTATACAGACAATATATTAAATTATTAAAAAATACATTTTTAAATCATACCCTCGTTGAGGGCTGAGACCCCCCTAATATTGCAATCCTAGAATCGCCCCTGTTGAAGCCGATTTCTGTCACAATCCTAATTATGACATAAAGGCCTTGTTTCACAGACAGACAGGACTTAGATTAAGCCAGGATTAGGCCTTAGTGCAATTAGGACATTTAAAGGGTTTGTTCACCCAAAAATGAAAATTCTGTCAGTATTTACTCACCCTCATGTTGTTCCAACCCCGTAAGACCTTCGTTCATCTTCGGAACACGAATTAAGATATTTTTGATGAAATCTGAGAGCTGGATCACTCCTCCATAGGCTTCTTAAGGGATTGAAACTTGCCGGCCTCGAAAAAGTTATTAAAGACATCGTTAAAATAGTCCATGTGACTACTGTGGCTCAGTCTTAAGTTTATCAAGCAACGAGAATACTTTTTGTGCGCAAAAACAAACATAAATAACGACTTTATTTCAACTATTCATTTCCTTCTCTTTGGGCCTCTAGTCAGTTAAACTAGTGTAATTGCGTAGAGCTACGTCACACTAGGCTCACTATTGGCCGACGCTGGTCATGTGGGTGATGCGTGTGACGTACAACAACAGATCATATGCTGTTAAACTAGTAACCTGACTCGAGGCCCATAGAGAAGGAAATGAATAGTTGAAATAAAGTGTTTATTTTTGTTTTTTTTAGCGCACAAAAAGTATTCTCGTCGTTTGATAAACTTAAGATTGAGCCACTGTAGTCACTTGGACTATTTTAACGATGTTTTTAATGACTTTTCGAGGCTGGCAAGTTTCAATCCCTGAAGAAGCCTATGGAGGAGTGATCCAGCTCTCAGATTTCATCAAAAATATCTTAATTCATGTTTCGAAGATGAACAAAGGTCTTACGGGAATGTAACAACATGAGGGTGAGTAAATACTGACCGAATTTTCATTTTTGGGTGAACTATCCCTTTAAATGGCTTTTATAAACTTGCCTAAGAAAATAAACATTACTGGTGTGCATCTTGAGACAAAACAATGACACTGACATATTATAAGACATTGCTTTCAGTTCAAACAACTCAAACATGGATTTTAGGGACTAGGTTTAAGCTTTGTCTGGGAAAAAGCCTAAATTATGAGATACTAAATCATAATTATGAAATAAAAAGTAAAAAAATATGACGTATTCATTATGACCAGTCAAAAATATAAGATAAAGTAATAATTATGACATAGGTCAGAATCTAATAAAAAGTCATAATTAGGACAAAAACTTAAACATAAGACATTTCTTTTCATCATTTCAACTTTTTGTCAATTTCATTTTTTTAATCTCATTATGATGTCATCATTTTGACTTGATCTCATATTGTGACTTAGTATATCATAACTGTTGTCATAATCATTTTGACTTTTTTATCTCATGTAAACGTTTTATGTCAATTATAATTTACTGAAGCATGATTTTTGTGTGTGTGCAGATGGCACAGATGAGTTTGCTCACTCTGAGTAGTTGTCTGTCTCTGTCCCGTTGCCAGCGTCGCTCTGCTTTCCTCTGGATGTCCACAAGGCAGCGCATGGTGACCTCCCTCTGTAACTGCTGCTCCTCACCCGCTCTCTCACAGATCTCCTGGTTCCTCTGCTCCTGAAGCGAGACCTCCATCTCGTGGGTCTCCAACGTTTGCGTGGGTTCAGCGTCTGGGAAATGGACACTTGCTGGTGGCGTGTCAGTGTTTTGTAGCAGCTGTGTAGGTGTTGTGTCGGGCTGATGGGTGTCTCCATCTCTTATATCCTCCTGTTGCTGTCCAGCCTGGAAAATAAATATGATATTTGTTGTAGAATTATTGTGAAATAAAGATTCCTTGTGATTTCAGGTTTCAAAGACAAAGTGATAGAAAAACATTCAGAGAAAAACACTGGATATTGACTGTAACCTATTTATTTATGTACTTCGTTTGTTTGTTTTGTTTCAGTTCCAGCTTTAATTCTTGGGTTTGAGAAAGGCACTATAAAATTGAAAATTATTATTGTTATTAGTATTATTATTAGTTAATTTGTAAGTTTCAAGCAACCCTAGGGAGACCTTCAGGGGGTTTCTGAGATTGTGAGAAAACTAAACTGGTATTCACTTTACAATAAGGTTCATTAGTTAACATTAGTTAATATATTAATGTAGTTAATAAAAATACAGCTGCTCATAGTTTGTTCAAGTTAGTTCACAGTGCATTAACTAACGTTAACAAATACAACCTTTGATTTTAATAATGTATTAGTAAATGTGCAAATTAATATTAACTAAGATTAATAAATGCTGTAGAAGTATTGTTCACTCTTAGATCATGTTAACTAAGGTTGATGTTAACTAATTAACCTGATTGTAAAGTGTTACCACTTAACTAGACTAAACTTAACTAACTAGATAAAGACAAAATAAATACTTAAAAATGTTTCATTACATTTCAATAATAAAATACTAATATAAATATTTCACAAAGGAGTAACCTGCCAAAAATGTTAAGATGTGATATTCATATCTTTTGAAAATTTTGTGCATTATTACAATCTAGGGCACTTCAAGTAGATCAGATTCAGGTTTTCATCTAACAAACAAACAAACAAACAAACAAACAAACAAAAAAGGCTGAGAACCCAGATCTATTCCTAATTGTACGTAGTATATATACAAAAATGAATACAGCTATTGACACAGAGGAACATGTTATGGGTCAAAAGTAAATTGAAGCATACTCTTACTGTGATGAAGCCTGAACGGTCTTGTTGGATCAGTGTCTGTGTCTCTCCTTTCTCACTATCTGAATGCGTTTCTTCATACTGTGCGCTTATGTTCTCCTGGTGTGTGTAAATGTTCACATCATGTGGATCATTTGTGTCAGGGACATGTGTGTTATTAGCTCTATCCTCCTGCACTCTAATAGAGATGGCCTCTTCTTTCTGTTGAGTCAAGGTCACTTCCTGTAGAAATCAAACCTTTCAATGTAAAAATGAACAGTTTGAGGTGATTTAACACAGAAAGAGTGCATGTGTATTTTGCATATGTACCTGAATGTGATTCTCTCCGTGGGTTGGTTTGCTCCAGGCCAGTGTGATCAGAGAGTTTTGTTTCTCCACTGAAATCTCCTCATGGTCTCCTTTGCTCTTAATGTCTCCTTCTTCTCTTTTTCTGTCTCCGTCTCTCGTCTCCATCATGCTCACTTCATTTCTTGGGTCTTTGACACACACAATCTCTAAATACGGAGTATCTTCTGGATCTAAAACCATGCCACATCCTTCAAACACAGAAATACAGAATAAAAGCCTTGCCCGTATCTCAACAAGTAAATGCAATTTTAATTTATACACTATCATCAAAAGGAGGTTACTAAGATTTTTTTTAAGGAATAATACTTTAATTCAGCAAGGATACATTAAATTGATCAAAAGTGACATTTAAAACATTTAGGATGTCATAAAATATTTATATTTCAAATAAATGCTGCTCTTTTGAACTTTCTATTCGTCATAGAATCCTGAAAAAAAAACACAAACGTGGTTCCCACAAAAAATCTTAAGCAGCACAACTGTTTTCAACATTGATAATAACAAGAAACTTTTTCCATAAACAGCAAATCAGCATATTAGAATGATTTCTGAAGGATCATGTGACACTGAAGACTAAAATTCAGCTCTGCCATCACAGGAATAAATTACATTTAAAATTTATTCAAATAGAAGACACTTATTTTCAATTTCAATAATATTTTTAATAATTATTTTTATCAAATAAATTTAGCCTTAGTAAGCATAAGAGACTTCTTTCAAAAACATAAAAAAATATTTAACGCTAGTGTACAAGTGATTAATGCTACTAGTTTTTTTTATGTTAAAACACTTTCTTGTATCCCTGTTTGAAACTTCATCTGTACGGCATTATATTAAGGATGTGGCATATCAATGTTTGTCATTTACCAGTGCAGAGTTCTTGTTTTTCACCATCTGACAGCTCTTCATGCTCCTGTTCAGTCCTCTCTCTCTCCTAGCAGAGACACAGGAAACAGTTACTCACCTTGTATTCCCTTCAATTGAATATCTAGATCATCTCTTCAAGGGAAGGTTCTTCAGTGGTTTCTTCAAGTACTTTAGGTTCAGCAAAGAATATTCTAAGTATCAAGAACCATTTCTCAAAGTAAAGGGTTCTTGAGTTGTACTGGTTCTCTGGATTTTAAAAAAGTTCTTAAAAAAAAAGGTTTCAAAAGGGGGGTTTCACAGCAATGCCCCTAAAGAACCATTCAGCTAACAGTTCTTAGAATAACCATTTTTCTTAGAGTGAATGAAATGAAAAATCTAAAGAACCTTTTTCCACTATAAAGTGTAGGCTCTTCAGAACATTGCTTAGGTTCTAGGTATCATCTGTTAAAAGCAAAAGAGGTCTTGCTTTAAATCTATTGCATAGATGCTTTTGGCATAAGGAAAGCATGATATGTGATGGAAGTGTGGAAGTGATTTATCATTACAGTTTCAGTGTTCACTGTGTTGGTGCCTCTGCTGGCGTGTGCTGGCACACGTGACTGCAAAACTTCATGCAGGTTGTGGAAACTGGGTCCATGCAGTTCCCTCTCATATTTGTGAAGCAAAGTCCAAAGACCCTCAGGGTCCTGAGAATGGAAAGAGACTGGATCAAACAAGCTATTAAAAAGATAGAGACGTTAAAAATTGTGGTTTAAATCTCATTAATCACATTGCAAATTGTCCATTTGAGTGCACTGCATTGTGGGATGCCTGTGATTTGCACATTTTAGCTAACATAGTGGGTGTATTCCATGCATACCGAAATTTCACAGACTGTGTTAAGCATACATACTAAATACTGCAGAAATAATGATAGTATGATATTGAGAACATAGCATGAGAATGAGTGTATGTGAGATTCACCAAATCTGGCAGAGAGTATAAAACAGTCCAGGCCTCATCTTCATGTGCTTGTGTCAGCTTAGTCAGCAAATGAATGGCACATTCCACCCATGAGACATCTATCCGAGAACACCCTGGGGCGAAGGGTCCAGAATAAGAACCATGTGCTTCCTGTAGAGCAGCTTTAATTTGCTGCAAGCTCAACACACAACTCTGCTCCACTGCGTTTCCATGGACCACATCTTAAAGACACAAATATACACACTTTTAATGAAAACCAGAGAAGGTGTATTTTACTGCTGATGTGCTTCTAATGCTAAATTACTAGTCATTTTGGCTAGCTCCCGCCAAAATTAAATGCAAATCTGGATTTGGAACAACACGAGAGTGAGTAAATAATGACAGAATAATATTAATTTTGGGGGAACTATCCCTTTAATTGTGATATTTGTGTTTTTATATGTAGATGATTAACTGTTGTTTTCCTGAATGTTTCGGAGCCCCTGGAGGTCGCTCAGGGAAACCCTGTGCAAGATCTCCAACAATTGTTTCCTTTCCTGCTCCTGACACAGAACCAATAACTGCAGCACAGCCTGATGGGTAAGAAAACAATAAAAATGCACATAGTACAAGCATATAAGAGAAATATTGCTGGCTTCAAGTCATGTTGGAATGAATATATTTTTGAGATAATCATACATGAATGTATGTATTTAGCAGTAGCACTGTTGATAAACCCCGATACCAAATGAGAAGACCAAATAATTTATGAGGAAACCAAAATAATTTCCCATGTTTTTCCTAAATTTTCCATCATTCTCTGTTCGAGAACAATAATGACAAAATGTTGTTCAAAAGTTTGGGGTCCAAATTGATTAAATTGATCAAAAGTGGCAGTAAAGACATTTATAATGTTACAAAAGATTTCAATTAAAAAAAATGCTGTTCTTTTGAAAGAATCCTGAAGAAAAATGTATAATGGTTTCTACAAAAAATATTCCTGTTTTCAACTTTTTTTTCAACATTCACAATAGTAAGAAATGTTTCTAGAGCAGCAAATCAGCATATTAAAATCATTTCTGAAAGATCATGTGATACTGAAGACTGAAAATTCAGCTTTATTTGTATATATCATTTTAAATTGTAATAATAATATTCACAATATTACTGTTTTTACTGTATTTTTGACCAAATAAATGTGGCCTTGGTTAGCATACAATACTTTTTCGAAAACATTAAAAATTGTACCCCAAAAACTGACCTCAAACTTTTGGTGGTGATTAAATAACAACTGCACATTTAATGCAAATGAAGATATACATTTTATTTATATTTTTTAAAAGTCTTTCTGTCTTTGTCAAATTCATAAACAGCAATTTGGAGGATTTGTATTTGAGGGCAGCAAATAACATGTGTACTGTATGTGCACACAGTACCTGCTGTGCGCAATTTCCTTTTTTCCAGCCCTGCTGTTTTTTAGCGGTGGGATCCACATTTTCCTGAAGCCAGATTCTAGAGAGTTCCTGACTGACTGAGCCTCTCATATAAGGCCTAGAACACGGAGATGGTTTTTATTCAAGCTTGCTTACTTTGGAGTGAAAATTGGTGTATGAGTCAGCATACAGTCAGTGTTTTAAATCCCATATTTAACACGCTCACCATCTGTCCCAGTGCTGTCTGGCGACCAGCAGTGCTGTGTAGGACTGTTCTTCTCTCTCAGCTCTCCGCACAGCGACACACATACTGAGATATATTACACGCAGATCTTCCTGTCCCACTCTGCAGGAGCAATAAATCACATCACAACATTGTGCAGCCATTAGCATAGATATTAACATTAATATAATAAATGATGGCTTAACATTTCTAGTTATGCATGCTCAAATTTCTTGTCATTGTGTTTGTGTTGCATTCTCAGGGTGGCCAGTAGAGGCACTATAGTGGGGAAAAATATTAAACCTTCTTCTTTTATGGTGTATTCGAACTACTGATGCCAATCACATACATCTATTAGAATTCATCAACACAATTGAATGACCTGTTCATGAGCGCGCTGATTGCTTCCTTCTCTTCTTGATAATGTGACTCCAGCTCCAACAGGAAGATGACAGCGGACCAAGCCTGTTCCCTCGGTTTGGATGACCAAGCCTGATCTCTAGGTTTAACACTCTCAGGACAGCCTCGCAAGACCACAGAACCACAGCTCCTACCATATTCATCAAATAGAATTAAGTAGTAATGTATTTTGTGACACTTTACTTAAAGCCTTTATATATACAAGGCATTAATTATGCCTTGTAATGTACCTTATGATGCACTGCATCATATCATGATTAATTGTAACCACAGTCAGAATTCATTATAATTCCTATCTATGAATTGCTAATGTAATAAAGAATCTGCAAACATTATAATGCATTTTACCTTTGGTTACAATTGTTAATGAAAAGGTATAGTGCATATTAATGTACTGTATATTGTGAATACATTTATAATGCATTAGGGTTCAAATAAAGTGTTACAATGCAATTTTATATTTGGTTTAAATGGCAAATATTAGAAGATTAGAAAATCAACAAACTAACGTACAGATGCACAAATAGCAACACTCTAAAAATGCTGGGTTGTTTTAACCCAATTGTGGGTAAAATATGGACAAACCCAAACATTGGGTTAAAAAATGTAATTTAAAAATTCAACCAAACGGCTGGGTTTGTCCATATTTGACCCATAGTTGGGTTGAAACAACCCAGAATTTTTTAAAGTGTAGTATTACCTGAAGCACAGGAGGGCCCCGGGCAGCCCACACATCTGTAGAAGGTCTCTGTGTCTGAAAGCTTGCTCTACAAATGCTTCCAGTTCACACACGCAATCTGTCTGATCCCACGCTGACATCGAGTCCCACCAAACAACACCTTTAATTATGTGCAAAAATACTCTTTGACTATTCTTTGAAAGGGAGTGTTTGAGTGCTCTGAATTTGATCTTGTACCTACCATACTCATCCTGTAACATCTCTCTGTACAGGTGCTCTTTGATGGTGTCATATTTGTAGTACAGGAGTTGGAGGATGTCGGTACAGCTGGGAGACGTCCTGCCCGGTCGCATGCTCCCAGCGTTCCTCTGAGAAAGAGATGGTAGGACACTCCAAACACCATCAAGAACAAGTCTGGATCAGAAAGCAGGAGGAATGTGTGGTAAATTTGTGAGTATAAGCAAATGAATTAAAGAGTGTGTGTTTAAAGTGACCTGGTGTAAAGTCTCTTGGCCCTATTCTGAAGACACAAGATACTAAACTGCACTGGATCTTGCTCCTAGAAGAAAACAATACAGAATCTCACAAAGTATATAATGTACACATGTGTCAGACACCTTGCAAGGCGATTTTCAAACGAGTAAATGATCATGATTCTAGCTAAATAGAGTGCAAAGCTAAATAACTAAAAAATACAATTTTAATTTTAAATATGAATTTGTATGAACTAGTTTTTTACCAGTTGTTTAGAGATGCAGCTGATTGTTGAGGACTGTGTGTTTTGTTTGAGAGTACGATCGATTCTACCAGCCTTCAACATCTGGAGCTCCCAGTACAGCTACAGAAATCATAAGCAGTTCACGTCTTTTAATTCACAAAAAAATAACTTCACAATTTAATCCTACATGATTTTCAAATTCAGGTACTCAAAAAGACCCAAAACAAAGCCAAATATCTAAGATAAGGGTTCACTCTAAGAAAATAAATCCATAGAAAACTAATAATGACCTGGCAGAATTTTTTTTTATAACCCTTAAACACAATGCGTATAATATCTGAGAAAAATCTATACAGAAAATGCCTTAAAATTAACATGGTACATTGAGCTGTATTTTTACTGGCTTTTCTTCTGTAATCTTTTAAATTCCGCCATTAATTACATATGTGAATAAAAGCCAAAATTAAACCTAAGTTAAATGAGTCTCTTAAGAAAATTTGGACTAAACAGGTCCATTCATATGGATTAGTTTTACGATCTCTTTACTGTATGAACTTTCTGAAGCGTCAAAGTGGTAGTTGCGTAGCTGTCAACGGAGAGGCAGAAAGCTCAAGTTTGATTTCATCAAAAAGATCTTCATTTGTGTTCCAAAGAGATATATATATATATATATATATTTTTTTTTTTTTTTGTGAAAGGTTTAATAGACAAATGCAAATCATTATCATATATATATATATATATATATATATATATAATCTTGCTTATAATATATGTATAATCTTACTTTAGAAATAAGAAAAATAAAGTAAAGCAGAGTATTTCAGAGAAATATAGAAGGAATTAAATTAAACAAAAATACCTCTTCTCTGCTCTCCCGCTGTTTCTCCATCACAAGGAGAACATGCAGAACTCTTCTGGCTGAACATGACAACCCTCCACTCTCACCTCTGACCTGAACACATCAAACTCTGATATTACATTAAACATTTCTTATTTCTTTCTCTTTCTCCTTCTCTTTTCTGCCGCGCTCTTCTCATTCATGTGATTCTGAGCCGAATGTCTGTGTTCTGAATGTTCACCTGTGAAATGGCTCTCTTTGTCTCCTCCAGGTTGGCGGTGATGAGAAAGACGCTCTTATAGAGGGAACAGATGACGTCCATGCCGACCTCATCCTCCTCATGTACACCGATGGTCTCACAAACCAAACGCAAGCACTCTTCCATCCTAAAAAAGACAAAGCATTTCATATAAGCTCAATTTCATCCACAAAAATTGTGGCACCACAAATTTCTTTGATATATTTAAATATACACATTACAAGCACAGTCAACGTAATGAAATGTGTTCTTGCCGTACATCATAATGTAAAATACAAACATAATAGGTAGCTCTACCTTATATAATTCCAACTTGAAAAGAGAAAGTGTCTCACTTGTTTGATGAGTTTATCTTCATGAATGATGCATGATTGCAACAAAGCCACGTCTGTTGCTGAGGAAACCTTTAGGGTCAGATTACAGTGGCAGCTTTGCGCTGACCGCACTCTTCCTCACTGGGCCGGCCCGAGGCATAAGCGAACTAAGCGGCTGCTTGGGGCCCCTTGGCCACCAGGGGGCCCCCCAATAGAGTCGAAAAATCGAATATTTTTTTTTTTAGATGACTTAAACAAGTGACATAAATGAATGAATTAATATGAATGAATGAATGAATGATTAATTAAAGACAAGTAAATTCTGATTTCATGATCAATATACCTACCTACAACGGCTGCTGGGTTTGCCAGCGTTTAAGTCATGCGCATAATCTAGACACCTCGCGCGTGCATAGACAATTCGTGCGCAACTGTAATGTTAAGCCATGTCACAAAAAAGGACGTATCCCTCTGGTGCCGCAAATAGAAAGAGAAAAATGACAAAAAAGAGGAGCGGACAAAAAGAGCAAGATAAAAGTACGTTTGCATGTTTATTTACAGTGTGTTTTGTGCAGCAATTGACCCATACCTATCTACGGCAAGCCCCGAGGGGAAAAATACATTGCATACACACATATACAACGAGCGCCAGTACATCATTACTGGTATTATAGTAACAAGCTTTGTTGGATTCTGTCATGTACAATCCAACAAAGTCTGTTACAATAATAATCAAAAAAAAAAAGAAGATTTTGAGGACAGTTACACTGTATTGAGACAGTTGAGAAATAATAATATTTTTACAGTTTTCAACAATAATTGTCATTGTTGAACCCTTGCTCTTATTATGTTTCTGATTTCTCAGTTTTGTCATTATTTTAGCAAATAATTTATATGATATGTTTTGAGACAGTTTGTTTTAAGAAGTTTCAGAGAGTTAGTAAAAGAGTAAAGTAAAAGTTAAAACTTTTTTATTTAAGTAGGCTATCTATTTTTTATTAAGTATTTATTTTGTATTAATAAGACATAACCTCACTGTATTCATTTATAATGTTTCGTTATTGCGTGGTATTTGTGTCAATAATTGTCAAGCACAGGTGACTCCGCGTAGTGGGAGGGGACCCCAAATTCAAATTCTGCTTAGGGCCCCCAAAAGGCTCGGGCCGGCTCTGCTTCCTCAGACAAATCATGACACCCAATCAGCTACAATATATAAAAAGCCTGGCCGAATCCTACTGTAAACCTTATTTTTGGTTAAATTGAAACATTTAGGATTTACATTGAGTTAAAATGACATGTATGTTTTATATCAAAGTTGAAGAAATTTAATTTTGATGAAAATTAAGACAACCAATCAAACTTTGTAAGACCACAATATATTTATGGTATTGTTTGAGCAAATATCCCATTTGTTCATTTTTATTCAAATTATATAATCTTTTGTTTTCTACATTAAATCTAAATTAAATCGTATTAATTTAAGTGGCTCGCTATTTATGTATCAATCTAAAATAAAGTAGTGTAAAAAAACTGTTTTTCACTACATTTAATTTTGAGAAACCCATTTTAAATGAGCAATAAGAACAAGCACAGACTGGGTAAAGGTGGTATTTGGTGTAATAACGGGACACAGTAAATATGAGAATACATTAAATATGACATACAAATAGTAATAAATGTCAATGCACCTGATAACATACATACAAACATACGGAACTCAAAATAATTCTGTGAAGACACTTTATCAGATTAGCTCTTTTTGTGTTTCTATTTTTACATAGATTCACTGTCAGTGTTGTAAATAAAATGATCAAGAGTAATAACATATTGCTTATAAAACTCTGTATTTAAAGAGAGTGAAAAAAAATGTAATCACAACACCAGTGCACCAAACAAAAAAGGCCCATCAAAAACAGTGCAACAAATCAAAACAAAAACTATGCCGATTTGTCTTTCCATATTGTTCAAATCATTAATTAGTTTAAAAATATCAAATTGAAGAGGAAAAGTCCATAATGTTTTAGTTTGATGTTATGGCAAGCAACCATGCTAAAAAAGAAACCTCCTGATGATTCAAAAAAGATTTTACCTCTTTGCATCTGTCGTGAAAGAAAGAGAAAAACTTTGTCCAGTTTGCTCAAAATATTCTCCTATCACTGGATGTGTAACTAAAACTGTGTCATTTAGCTGCAGTAAACAACAGGTTAACACTGTTAGAAACACTTACAGACAGTAGCACCAATCAAAAACAAACAAACAGACCACTAAATACAGTATACAGTAGAGGATTGTTAATGTGGTTTGAACTATAAAGTTAAAAAAATGAAATGTGCGTTCAGCTCAAGCATTTTAAAGTCAATACAAAACTCCGTTCACAACTCATTATACCTGTAATCTGATGAATTTCTGAGTGAAACAGGATATTCAACAACAAAAAATGTAGGATGGTACTTTTAATTCATCAGGAAATGACAGAATTGTGAAAAGTGAAGGCAGATGTTGGAAGGGCAAGGGTTGATAAGTAAGTGGGATTTGTGATGTCAGCTGTCAGCAAGTTTTTACATTTGTATAATGATTATAAATGTTTTTTATATGAAATAATGTGAACTAATTTTAAGGCCAATTCACACTCAGATTAGTATGTCACTTCTCAGATATTCCCATTTGACATTGCGACAAGCCGCAAATGAACATGTTCAATCGTCAAAAACAAGCGTTTGGCGTTGGTGGGAGTATGTCGGTGCGGTGTGAATAGGCCTTTACAGAATAAGGAATGTGTATTATAAAGAAATAAAGCAAATTTTGATTTCACGTTGACTTCAAGAGCTGGTTTTAGTTCGTCAGATCTCAGGGATGATTCAGTGATATTTAGACCTTGTAGACAAACCGATTTGACTCCACAGTTTAAGGGTCTCAAAGATTGCCATGGATAATTTTAGGGCATTTCTCACTGGTGATGCAGTGGGCGTTGTGTTCAACCAGACCAGCGGGACACTGGCATCCTGGCACACAGGGTTTAAAGCAGTGAGCCTCGATCACACCGAGTGGCACGTCTTTATTAAAACACGTCTTAGGACACGGCGGCCCACACTCATCAAACACATAACCGCGGTCCAGCGGGCAACCCACAGCTGTAGGGATGGAAAAGAAAAAGCATGGCATTATACTAAAACACGACAAATCAAGTAAAATTAATTTATATATCGCTTTATACAAGACACATTGTTTACATTACACGAGCAAATCTTTTTAATCCCGTTAACATGCAATTTTCATTATTCTGATTATTCTCTGAGAATTGCGGTTCCCCATCTGTCACTGTCATTCACTACAATATTATGTCAACTGACCAATGCAGTCTCACTTGAGAGCCCTAATCACTTCTGAGTTTTAGAAAAACAGCCAACAGAATTGGCAAGTGGAATTTGCATGCCGAACCACTCCCTCGTACATACGGGTATATAAGATGGCGTCACCAATCCACTCATGCAGATTTTTGCTTTGGAGCCAAATGGTTGCACATGCAATCACTCTTCCAAGCAACGAGTGTGCAAAGATCATTCACATTGGTGAAGAGGGCATACAGTGGGTTTGGCAGATAAATGCGGATTAATCAACTCATCAACTTACAGTGTGTAAGTCTCCTGGGCTTTCATTGTCAATTGCGCTCGTTCTGTCGCGTGTGCTTAAACTGGCAACCTGAGTGTCAAATCTTAGGAGGGGGAGGGGGCAAGGGAAACAATGATCTCTGATCATTTGAATTTGGACTGCAGTACCTATTTCGACCACTAGCTGTTATTCTTACAGGCAGCACCTTTAAGTGCAGTCAAAGAGTATAGAAGAACAAGAGGCGAAACTCTGATGCTTTTTTGGAAACAGCCACTAGGTGGCGCTTCGCGGCCGCCATTTTGGGCTGAAAATTCCAACTGGAGTTACTGGACAACAGCACAGATAACAGTTAATCCAATCATTAAATACATATTTGAGGCAGTTTTTTCTTGCTTTATTGAGTTTTCCATTTTATGCAACTTTACACATTTATTACTATTATTAGTTACCAACTCCACTATAGCCCTGAAATATATTTTGTACATTTTACCCATACAAAAATGTAATATATGGCCAAGTATGTACTTATATTTTAAATAACATGTCATATATCTATACATATATTTGACTTATTTGAGAACACAATATAGCCTATGCCTGCAACATATATGAACATTTATGTGTCCAAACATGTGAAGAAAATATTTGAGTTCATCCATATATGATATATATCTGCATATATTACAGTACTGGCTTCTCGCATATATGGACAACATTAAGTATAAATATGTGACATACATATTTGTTTCCCACGTATTTAATAAATGTATGTAAACATACATGCATGTCATACTGATGCATTGAAATAAGTACATATATGCATTGTATATATACATATATGCGTCTATAGGCTACATATATTTAACATTTATGTGCATATACTTACATGAAAACGGCCATTTTTGCTACATTGTTTCATATATGTCTGTTTTATATGAATTTTGCATATATTCTCATATAGGAAGCAGACATACATGGGCACTGACATTAGGCTATATATGTTATTTACTTATATTGACATATATTACATTTCTGTATGGGTAATCCCCTGGATCATGCTACAAACATGATGATCTTATAGAACATGATGGACAGTGGCTGTGTTTTTTTGTTTACATAGTCTTGCTTTAACGGTTATTAATATGAGATAGTAGCTACTGCAAAAACAAAAAACAAAAAAACAGTTATATATATTTAATATATAATTATATTCTATTGCTGTTATATATAAATATTGTCCAATATTCCCAAATATCTGATATGTCCTATTCTTACTTTTATATGTTGGTATTAATTCAGTGTTTGTAATGCTAATACTAAAGGTTTTGTGGGAAAAAAGTAGAAAACTTGTCTAAGTCTGTAAAATAAACTGTTAAAAGGGATATGATGATCACTAGTCTAGTGATTGTACGTTATTCTGTGTTGTCATCATTCAGTTTAGATTTGATTGGATTTGGAAAAAAAAATTACAAAGCAGCTAATATTGCCATATCGTCCGGCTCTTTTCAAAGAATCGGCTTTTCGATTCACGAGAAGTGGCTCGTTCGCGAACAACACATCAACACTAGTGGACTGCCGAGTCGCTTTCACCCCAAAATGGCGGAAGCATAGCGCTGCTGCTGGGCGCTGGTGTTGCAATGGAACGGTCTATTGAGTTTCGCCTCTTGTTCTTCTATACTCTTTGGTGCAGTGAAATTCCATGCTCTTCAGTGCAAAGAGCTCCGGTGCCTTTCTTCCCAGAAATGATGTTTCACTAAACAAAGTTCGGGAGGAGCACTTTCCAATTATCAATCCAATTAACTTGTCATCAACAATCATCATGACTATCCCATAAGCATGAGAGGAAGTTTTGAAATCGGACATTGTATTACCATGGAAACAGTACTTTAATACCCTTTAGTGGACTCCTTAAAAAGGTATCAAACTTCTATAAAACGACTCTATAGGACTTCAAACTTCTTTAACTTTTTTACACTTTCCTTTTTTGAAGTGCTTTCACTATTGCTGAAGTAAAAATAATCTGCTGAGTGTCTTCTTTAAAAAGAGACCAGGGGCCGGTTTCACAAAGCTATTTCAGACCGGTCTATAGTGTTAGACGAGTCTAAAATTGGCTCATAGACTAGTCTAATGCAAGACTGTTTAACAAAAATAAAGGCTGACTAAATTATGACCAAAAAAATTAGACACCTTACCCCCAGGCTAACTTAGGTCTAAGACTCTATGTTACCTTGGCAACCAGCAGTAACAAACAGTTACATACCAAACAGCCAAAAGAAAAGGGAAAGTGGCTCATAATTTGTGGTTTGCTGACGACGTTATGGAGAGAGCTATGAGAAGGGAAAGGGTTTTTAGGATATTTCCTCTTAAATATTTCTTTTTTGGCATCTTGTACCATGTTTTTGTATATTTTCTGTACGTCTTTAACGCTCTGCTGAACGGTCGGATTAACGCTGTTGTGGAGCAGGTTGAGGCTGAGGGACGTGAGAGAACGGCGCGAGGCCGGTGGCGTGAGTGATAATGAACGTCACCTGTGAGACACAACGGGCTCGCATCTCTCACGGAGGAGCGGAAGCATAAAAGGAGGAGCAACGACGCTGAAAATCGAAACCGGTGCGTCTCACCGGCCTCACGCCGCTGTCTCACGTCCCTCCTGCTCGCCACAGCTGTTAACTGTCATAGCAATCTTTTTCCAAATTAAACATTTCTTCTTGTTATTACGTTCTCCGCTAAATTTCCTAAGTAAAATGTCCTTGTAACTGTTATACTCCTCCAACAAACACATTTTCCGCTGGGGTAAACTGCACCGAGCGGTTGAATCCGCTTCCTCGATCCGCCATGTTTTTTGTTTTGAAAAGTGTCTAATTTTATCCAGAATGCATTGCAGTGTAGTCCTGCTTAAGATAGCCAGAGTCTTAAGTGCTTTGTGCAACGGTCTGATTAAGATGTCAATCTGAAGTCTGACTATGTACTATATCTAAGCCATAGTCAAAGTCTATCTTTGTGAAACCGGCCCCAGGCGTAACACTCCCAAGGATTAATGAATTACAACCATTTAAGTTTGGATAGTGCATTTTCACGTCTATGCTAAAAAAGGGGGGTGACAGTTAACATGAGTACTGTATATCTCACTCACCACAGAGTGTCGGCGACCTCCACTGCAGGATAACCCCGGCTTCACGGCACTCGGACGCGTAAGCCTCCAACACGTCACACAAACACTCATCCATATTGGACCCGCAGGCGCACAGATCATACACACATGATGCAAAGAACATCTCGGGTGGCACCACCTTATGACAACGCTCAAACACAGGCGACTTCAGCACTGTGCAGCGAGCATTTGCGGTCTTACGGGCAGAGTATCCAGCCTCATTACACGGATTAATGTTTTTCACATCAGAACACTGAACACTTGAATTTACACTGCCCACCTGCAAGGAAAATAATATTTCACATTAATATTTCACATTTGAAATATATAAACTAATTACAATACAAGATTGTGTGACCAGCATGTGTTCTTCAGACATGTTGAGCCTTGGTGTTAAAAAGGGAAAACCGGGTTTGAAAATGACCATATCCCAATCCCCTTCCCGCATTCTCTACTGTCACATTTCTACTTTTGCTGGTCAACTACAAGCCCACATATCAATCAACACATAGGCCTACAGCATGAAGATGTTTTAGTGTTTTAACCTTCCAGTTGTTTCCGAAAGCTGCTTCAGATTTGGCGATTTGTCCATTGCGAAGTTTCATGTCGTCCTGAGGGTAGTTATTGAAGTTGCCACATAAACCGCACATGTGCTTCTTGTAGGTACCAGGAACGCTAACTTCCACATAAGACCGGCCATTCCATAACACCTTAAATCACAATCATCAAATAAATAAATAGAAAGTGCTATAAAAAAGTATATAAAATATTGCAAATTAATCAAAATAAATGTGGGCAATCCAAAGAGATGATGTGGTCTGGAAAGAATTTTATGAGAAATGTTTGAATTCATATTGAAATCTCAATTCTAATCTTTAGCATTTTAGCAAATCTGAGCTCAAGATTATCAGGGTCTTTTTTTCTCAGGAGAAAAATCTAAGAAGGCAGAGACTTCTCCAAACATCTCTGTTTAACCTATATTTCATCTCATTGCAATAAAGAAACACTTCATATTAAGGAGATATTGTTCATGATGTTTCTATCCTTTAGAAGATTAAACCCAGAGTGAATTCATACAGAAACTGTACCTTCAGCCCAACATTGGTGTTTAGGAGGATGGTGTTGGTCTTGCGCTCCAGGTAAACATATGGCTCTTTAAGAAACGGCAGGGAGACAGGTTGATAATCAACCTGACGTATCGAAGAAAAGGAAAACAAGCAACAATATTCAACACTCAATAAAGTGTCTAAAGAAAAGCTGAAGTTAAATCGATAATTTAGCTCATGGTTTAGCTTTGGGTTTCACAAAGAAACTGCAAGGGTTCATTAGTTGATGAATACATGATAATTAACGAAATAATAAAAATATAAAAGAAAAAGAAATCATTTAAAAATAAAACCAATCAAAATAAAACACTTACTAAGAACATTTACCTGCATGTCGTGATCATTAAAACAAAATCAGAACTGTAAACAATGCATATGTGTTTTTAAAATATTGAAATATTAAATTAAAATCTCTGGGGATACTTCAAATAAATATTTTAGGTCAAAGATTTGATAAAAATATGAGAATCCGTGATTTAGCTAAGTACGTATATCAGCTAAAATCATGTTTGTATGTGTAAGAAAGAAGATGGAACTGTGACAATGACATCATGACTAGTGAATATTCCATCATAAGTGAAAGTATAAATATAAAAAAACTATTAAAAATACTATAAAAAAACAAAAATAGAATTATATTATAAAAAGTATATATAGGAAAAATAACATTTGTAAGGTGTATGGTGAAAAGCGGACTGTAAAGGCCCGTTAGTGGACGCTAATATATTTATTATAGTTATCATTCTTAGTGTGAACAGGCATAAAACGCATATTACCTTGACAATCCAGTCCTGAAACAGCTGCACCACAACATCTCCAATAAACACGGTCACTTCTTTAGTCCAAGACACTCCCCTTCGTCCCCGGTCCTCATTAGAAACATGGACACTGGCACACACACACACACACACACGTCTGTTTAGACAAAGTTTGTGTGAAATTTTTGTGTGAACTATCCCTCTAATGGACAGTATACACTTTTTGAACAGTAGTGAAGATGTGAGTAAGAGAATATTCTGAGCACCTGAAATCTCCGCCCTCACAGTCCTGAGCCAGAACATATGTGCACGTCCCCTGGAAGTTCACCATCTTTCCATCAAACGTTCGATAGTGAGGGTCTCCAAACACAATGCAGGTGGCCGGGTGAGGAATGCAGTGAGGACAACACATTCCAGGAACCAGGGCCGGAGTTTCATCCTACAAACACACAAATGCTACTGTACGTATATCCAGACAGATTATACCTGAAAGGGGCCCAAAATGTCCTTGTCCTGAATATAGTACACTGACTTGTGAGTCTGCAGGGTTTTTAAAAACAAATTTAAGGCTTTTTAAGACCTATTATACCCCTTTTCACAAGATGTAATTTAAGTCTCTGGTCTTCCCGGAATGTGTCTGTGAAGTTTCAGCTCAAAATAACCGACATATAATTTATTATAGCTTGTGAAATTTGCCCCTTTTTGCCGTTTTTGTGTATTCCTTTAAAAGCAAATGAGCTGCTGCTCTCAGCTGTCTTTCCAGAAGAGGGCGAAACCTTTACAGCACATGCTTCGGATACTCCAGCAACAACAAAACTGGAGACTGTCACGCTGCCATAATTCAGAAATTGTCACTAACAGTTTCAGCCTTACATGTTCGAACCAGAGCCAGACACGGATGGAAAGATTTAGGAAGAAGTTACAACTTTCAGAATGCAACTGGACGTTTATGAACGGTTAGTGAATACATTTATGTAGTTGTTGTGGAGTGAAGTAGATTCAACTCATCGACTAGCTTGTACTTTCATGTTAACCTAAAAATCTTTCAAAAACAACTTTTGTGCAAATCCAGCATTGAACTGACCCTCGTTTGTGAAGCAGTCCGATGTAAAATGATTTGCGCAAATATATAACACTTTAAAGACTTTCTTTGGCACATTTCTTTTCTATGGAGACTCTTATGTTCGCTGGTACAGTACATGCAATGACAGAACATTTGTAAAGTTTTTTTGGCACAGCCGCAGACGTTGTATATCTCTGGCTGCTACAGCGAGGAAACAGAAATGACGGACTGCTGCGGCTCACTCATGGCGGGTTCTGTGCTAACAGGGAAAATTATAACCAGTCATGAGCGGGGCTTCTGGAACTGCTTGTTTGGAGAGGCTAATTATGATTTATGGATATTCTTTTTTTTTTTTAAAGGAGTGGGTGGATTTTTTTTCCATTATAGGCTGGTTGTTTACACACACTGTGGACACACATCTGTGTTCGTTAAAGTGAATTTTGCATAATAGGTCCCCTTTAAAGACTAAAATATAAAAAATTTAAATAACATAAATAATATAATATAATATTAAATATAAAATTATAAATCTTGCTTTTAAGAAAAGGGTTAATTAAAATATGAATATATATATATATATATATATATATATATATAATATTCTAGAACTGTATTATTCTACATTTTGAATGCACATTTGTTTTTCTTTAGTTATCACAATAAGCCACATCGCAATTCCAGGTTTTCCATCCCCAAATTTAAGACCTGCTGAAATGATAATTAAGACCTTTCTTCTCCCATTTAAGATATCTAAGACTTTTCATGACCTTAAAATTGATAAAAACTAAAAGTACGACATTTTAAGGACTTACAGGGACCTACATTTAAAAGCCTGTCGACAAGTTTCAAACTATGTGAAGTCGTCCCTAATATAACCTTAAAGGTGCATATCATCATCTTACAGAGGCACACGTGAGCGTTGGGCATCTCTGGGTTTGGCAGTGCACGTCTCCGGACACACAGGTGCAAGTCGTACACTCGTCCACCTCCCAGTGGTCATTGGGGCTGTACAGCTGTCCCTCGTACACACACTGTGCACCAGTGTCTATGGTGTGCACTACAGTTGTGATGCCTTTGCACTCTAGACAGCACTTCCCAGGGTTCTTCACTGTGACCGATCCATCCGGACAATCAAGAGGAGGACACTCCTGCAGATCACACTCGATGTGCCCTTGCTAAAACACACACACATATGATTTACTTTAAAATGTGCTTACTACTGCATTAAAAAATCAATAAATGTGTCTCTAGAACTTTTGGTCTAGATGCGATTCTGTTGGACATCAGAGTTTGTTTGTTTTCTTGATGTGAGATTTGTTTAGCCTAGCATTCTTTAGCCAATCATTCACATATTGCTTCTAATAAACTTATTACAATTATATCTATGAAATAGTACGATCATAACATTATCACCTTTTGCTTACAATGCTATAATCAGCAGCTATGCTAAGTCCCTGTTTCTATATTGGGATGCCATCCTGAGGTAACAATAGATTGCGTAAGCTCCAGTTTGGAATCAGCTTTTGCAATGATTTAAAGGGATAGTTCACCCAAAAATGAATTTACTCACCCTCATGTTGTTCCAACCCCGTAAGACGTGTTCATCTTCGGAACACGAATTAAGCGCCGAAATACTTTTTGTGCGCTAAAACAAACAAAAATAACGACATTATTATAACTATATATTTTCCTTCTCTGTTGGCCTCTAGTCAGTTAACTTAGTATGATTGCGGAGAGCTACGTCACACGTAGGCTGACTATTGGCCGACGCTGGTCATGTGTGTGATGCGTGTGACGTACAACAACAGAAGCTTACGCTATTACACTAGTGAACTGACTCGAGGCCCAGAGAGAAGGAAATGAATAGTTGAAATAAAGTCGTTATTTTGGGGGGTTTTTGTGCACAAAAAGTATTCTCGTCGTTTGATAAACTTAAGATTGAGCCACTGTAGTCACTTGGACTATTTTAACGATGTCTTTAATGACTTTTCGGGGCTGGCAAGTTTCAATCCCTGAAGAAACCTATGGAGGAGTGATCCAGCTCTCAGATTTCATCAAAAATATCTTAATTCGTGTTCCGAAGATGAACGAAGGTCTTACGGGGTTGGAACAACATGAGGGTGAGTAAATACTGACAGAATTTTCATTTTTGGGTGAGAGATCCCTTTAAGTTGCCGTTGACAATTGTGAAGACTTTAGACCCAGCTAAGAAAAATATGTTCTTAGAAAATTTTGATAACATTAAAGTTAATTAACCACATTACAAACTATTTTATAGCTGCGTATAACTGCCATATGAACATTACTTTGACACACTCATCTCTGACTGATAGCAGAATGCTTCCTAAATTGTAACATTGAAAACATGCATTTGAAAAGCTGCTTTGAAACTATTTGTAGGCCTATTGTGAAAAGTGCTACAGAAATAAACTTGAATTGACATCATAACGACAACTTCCTGATAAAACAGACAAAAAAAATTTTTTTGCTTAAAATTGTGTCTGTGTTTCTTCTGTAATAGTTTCATTTTAGTTCCCTCACATTGCAAATGCAGGTGATACACTCATTCTCCTGGTCTGTCCATCTCTGTCCGCTTAGTACGTGGGTTTTGTCGCCTTCTAATACACACTCTGAGACAAAACATACAAGTGAGCACACATACACTGGAAGAAACAACGTTGCATTATTTCTGATAGCGAGATTGTACCGCCACAGACGGGGCAGCAGGAATCAGGAAGTGTGTGCTGATAATCCAGAGGGCAGCTGAGAGGAGGGCAGCCTTGATGAATACACGTCCATGTCAAATCCTAAACACACACTTAAACGTCAGCATTCCATATCAATAAACATGGCTTTACTAAACAGCAGTGCGTTTAGATACCTTGCACTGACAGGTGAAACACGGATCATCAGTGGCTAACACTTCATTACCGATCAGTGCAGCTGTGCAGTTACTGAGGGGCTCTGAAACACAAAACACAAGAATTAAACAATCAATAACTCAACTATATGATAAAGATTTGAAAAGATTTCTTCAAGAGTCTCATATAAGTTATGTTAACCAATGTTATAGATCTTAGTAAGAATAAACACCATTATTATGATGTAATTAAAGTCTGTCATAAATACAGTTTGTTCAAAATGTTCCATTTTTGAAGTTGAGTCTTTATAATTTAGCTGAAAAATACTGAAAATATGTCTGACCTAAAAAATTTCAGTGTAGAAAAAACTTTCTGAAAATTGGTTTTAATTAGATAATTTACATTACTTAAATCCCTTAAAATGTATTTTTGCTCATCTCAAATGAAATAAGGCATATAATACAATCTATTTTCAACAGGATCTCATTATAGCAAAATAAACAGGGTTATTATCCCACGGCTTTAAGGAATACTTGATTCTTATATTGAATGTACAATATCCCACTCATTCCAAAAAATAAACAAACAAACAAATAAATAAATGGACATATGGACATGAAATACACACAAATCTTTACTGATCTTTACTGAATCTTTAATTAGCTTTTTTTCTTTAGTCCTAACTTTAAGTTACTCTAACTAAGTTTTAGCAATTTTTTCAAGTGCTTTTGTCATTTTATTTTATTTTTTAAATATTTCTATTTAGCTTTTTATTTCAGTTTTAGTTTCAGTTATTTTAGTACTTCAACTTCAACTTATTTATTTAAGTTAATTGCCAAGACGATTAATTTCAGCTTTATTTAACACATTTTTTTTATCGTCTTAGTTAACATGATAACAACACTGGTAGTGATTTGACTTGTAATTATGTGGGCAAAACTTTACAATAAGGTTAAATTTGTTACCATTAAGTACTGTATTACAAACTAACAATAAAAGTATATAAATGTTAATGTATAATGAACAAACAACATTTATAAATATGCTTTTGCTCTTTTTTACTTTGTTTTTGTAAAGTGTTACCAATTAATTTAATATGTGAGAAGAAAGAGACTATAGAGTTATACGAGAAACACGATGCTAGCACAGCAATGTAGAAAATCTGTTCACAGCAGTGTTCATACTAACGTGCACAGACAGGGCAGCAGGAGTCCGAGCCGCTGTATAGGATATTGTGTTTAGGACAGTCCACCAGACTCGGGCACTGCTTCCTATAGCAACTCAAGTGCTGTTCCCCGTCTGGCATCACCTACAACACATACACACACCGTAAAACAAGCAAACCAACATATGTGCACAAAATGTTGTGATGAGCCATACCTCACAGGTGCAGATCTGACAGTGGTCACCAGAAGGGTGGAAACTCTCTCCAGGGCCGTACACACGGCCTTCAAACACGCAGTCTGACAGGAGAAAAACACATTTAAAACATTAAACTTCCAAAACAACACTATGCATGCACAAAACTGTTTGTAGGGATTGTAGTTGTACCTGCACACACTGGGCAACATTCTCCTGGCACGCTGATCTGGTTTAGACAGGTGGAGAGACAGTGGACCTTCGAGCAGGTGGTCACTCCATCCACACACATACAGGACATGCAGGGACCACTAGATGGAAACCAGGTACTGCCTTCAACATGCTCGACACCATCATAAAAACAGCCTGAAAGAGAGACAGCTCGGTTTAGTAGCACTTATTTTAGTGTGATCAAATGAACAACACAAATGAAGTTACTTTTAATGAAATCTGAGATATTTCTGTCCTTCCATTGAAAATCTATGAAATGAGGTTTGTTCTCGTCAAGCAAGTACGGCTGAGCTTCTGTTTATATTTACTGATCAATGTCTAAAGTATATGTATAAAAAAAAGCCTAAATTAAATCTGTTTATCATATAAAGCGATTGTGATTCTTTAGAAGACTTTGATTAAACCCCTCGATTCATATGGATTTATTTTACCATCTCTTTATGAACGTTTTGAGTGAATAGACTTTCAATGGAGGGACAGAAATCTGAATAAAAAATATTTTCATTTGAATAACACAGATGAATGAAAGTCTTATGGGTTTGGAACGACACTAGGGTGAGTAAATGATGACCAAATTTTCATATTTGGGTGAACCAACGCTTTAAGTCTTATTTAATATCATATAAGATTTGCGTTAATTTTTAATGGAGTGTTAATTTTTTTTAAATATGTATAAATAATATTACTAAATTTAATACAAATAAATGTATTTTTATGAATACATTTTATTTCATTAAATTGTAATTTTATAATAAAATTAATAATAATAATAATAATAATAATAATAATGTAGAAACTACTCATTCAAAACATAAAAAAGGGTCATTCATTAATCAAAGGTATTGTATTCACAACTATAAGCACATTACATATGACCACCATGAGTTTAGCATATCTTAACAGAGCTCATTTTTATACAGAAGTTTTAAAGGTACAGCAGCAAAAGCAATTGTTTTTGTTCAAGTCTAGGGGTCACTGAAAGGCAGGTAAATTATCATGAAAAACTAGACTGATCCAAAGAATTTTGACTAACATTATAAGTAAATGTCAGGAAAAAAATACTATATGTCCTAATTTATTTGTCTGTACCTCTGCAGCGGGGACAGCAGGAACCGGGATCAGTGACCTGATGCATGCAGGTCAGTTTAGCACAATGAGGACCAACACAGCTGATCTCACCATCCTGGAAAACACATTTGTAATATGCAATTTGCAATGCAGTATGTTAAAAAACGTTTGGTACTATGGTATGGTGATGGTATCAGATGGTAATACCATGATATATTGATATACAGTATCTACAGTAGTAGCCAGTATGGCAGTATCCTTGCCACTGTCGCCTTAGTTCGGGACACTTAATATTCAACAATATTTTTGATCACCATTATGAGAACTGAACTGAGTTGGATGATGACATCACTTTTTTTCTCCGGAGAGGCTATATAAATATTTACTATTTTACAACAAAAATGAACCATCACTGAACTTACTAAACCCTTGTGCATCCTTGTGGACATTTTTGGCTTTTTCTTTTTTGTTTTTTTATCACTTTGCCTGTGTTAATACTAACTGCATAAAATGTGGCACAAGTGTGTATTATTATTGGTATTTTACTATTTCACCGCCATTTCCTTTAATAAATCTATTTTGCTCTATGTACACAAAATACTCCATCTCACCGCCTTTTGGACAAAAATGGCCCCTTTGAAACCCATTAAAACAATTTTTTGAATTTTTTTTTTATCACAGAGCCATTCAACTATAAAATGATGCAATCTTTGTTAAGAGGCTATTCTATTATTCATTCTGTTGGCAAGGCTTAAAAATTTAAATTTTTACTATTTTTTATCAGATGGTGCCATTTTTCCAGGTTTGGCCTGTAAAGCAAATACTCGCTTTATTCCTTTTTTCTGCTTCGGCATATTATTATAGAGCCAATTGGATAAATTGTGCAATGATAATTGTGTGGGTGTGTTGGTATGGATGTCTGAGTGTGGTTTGTATATGTGTAATAAAAAAAAAAAGTGTTTATGTGTGTGTGTGTGTGTGTGTGTGTGTGCTTGTAATATTTGAGAGAGAAAAACTCAACTGCAAATCTAAAATCCAATCACTTTGTGCACCAGTGGAGTTTTGCTGCACCCAATGGGGAAAAGCTGTTACTGCGCCCAAACAAAATCTTATCGAAAGCTCATTTTTGAGATATCATCCTCAAATTTGTAACACAACTTGTTTAGATTTATGGCTTTGAATTTATATCAGTTTTGGAGTTCAACATGTTTCATAAAATATATATTTTATATAAAATAATGTTCATAAATAATTATCATAAATGTAAACCTATATAACTTTTTTTTGGATTATTAATTTGGATTATCTTTTACTTAGGCAATAATATGCCATGGGTCTTCTTTAAAATGAAGATTCAAATTTTTATGACAGTTTTTTGACATGGACATTTTTGTCCTCTATGTAGCTATGTGTAACTTTTTTTAATTGATGCACAAGGGTTAAGCTGGACTATGACGCTATTTTCTTCTAGATCTGCTGTACAGCAGAAACAAACTGTGTTGCATTATTTTCCTGTTAACGCTGTAAAGCTGCTTTGAAACAATCTGTATTGTAAAAAGCACTACATAAATAAAAGTGACTTGACTTGACAATATGTAAGGGTTAATGCCCGACGAGGTGTCCATTGTCAGGTTTTAATGGACGACGGCGAGGTGTGAATTGGTTTATTTAGCAACCGGAGATATTTATAGTCCGCTCAGCTTGTACCCTTCACGCTGTCCTGCCTTGGTAGTCTGGACAGCTGCGTAAAACTCCCACAGGGTCTCATTCAGAGCAGCAGCAAATGCAAAAAGCATTTCTTTTTTAACAATAAAGTCTCTGAGTGTATTTACTGCCCATTTCGTATTTTTTTTCGTGTTGATCTCATCTTTTTCGTCTTCTATTTGATTCAGTTCTACCGGTGTTATCTCTTTGTGTCGTTTCTCCGTTTTATTTACATTTTTTCTTTCTTCAGCAGCATCCCAGTCGTCAAAGTTGTCATATTCTCCATAAACGTTAAAAGAAATAACGAAGTCGCTCATTGTTGTATTAGTAGGCTATGTAATATCTAACTAACGTTAGATGTTTGTTTTGATAGAGCAAATTGTTAACGGATACTTTGACTGCATGTTGCAGTGGTTACTCACAGCTATTGTAGGCAGCGCATTTATTTATTAATTTCGAATGGTAAACAGGCAGTTTCACCAGAACTACTTTACTAGGTGTCCTCTATCACTTTTTAACGGACACCCTGCAGCCAATCAGAATCGAGTATTCACCCAGACCATGGTATAATACTGCTTAATTACCATATGTACAGTACCATATTATATTTGCATTGATATTTGCATGGTACTCAAGAAAGGAACACATGATAGTACATACTACATGCCCAAAACATGTTAATAAAATGGAATTTTATTTTATTATTTTATTTTACATTTAATAAAAAAATATATATTTATATTTTTAAAATATAAATATCTATTTATAATAATATATATATATATATATATATATATATATATATATATATTTAATAGTTTTATAATCATTTTTATTTTATATTCTATTCATTTATTTTATATTTGATTTTATTGTTTAAAAAAAAGGTATTTCAATGGTATATTTCAATATTTGTTGTTAATCCATTGTTGCTAGTATTAAGGGGTATATAAGGGGTGGTGATGGCGCAGTGGATAAGACACATGCCTTTGGTGTGAGAGACCCGGGTTCGAATCCACTGTGAGACACCAATGTGTCCCTGAGCAAGACACTTAACCCCTAGTTGCTCCAGAGGCGTGCGACCTCTGACATACATAGCAATTGTAAGTCGCTTTGGATAAAAGCGTCAGCTAAATGAATAAATGTAAATGCTAGTGTATTTTGGTAACTATATTTACTATGGTAAATGTACACATATACACTGGTGGTCTTACCAGGCATGTGCAGGTAGAGCAGTTGTCGTTGGGTGGGGTGAATGTGGCACTGTTCTCATGCACCTGTCCCAGGTGTTCACATGTCCCTGTGCACACAGCACAGCACCCACCTGGAGGACGCACAGGGCGCTTGCATGACACTTCTGGACAAGACACGGGTGTGCACGATACAATTCCATTCTACACACATACACAACACAGTATGTGTTAAGTAAAACTACAACACAGTGATAGCAACAGAAAAATACATTACACAAAAAAATGTATAATGATATATGGTTTAAAATGAAGATAAACTTTGGTAACAACGTGGTGTTTATTTGTGTACCAGGCAAATACAGCCTTGGCAGTGGTCGTTGGGATCAGGGAAGCGTTCTCCATTTTCACAATCCCGACTGCGGTATTGACAGCCTTCACACGTTTGGCATGCGCAGGGGTCCCGCTGAGGGTGAGCGCAGCTTTTAGGGGAACACTGAACCTCACCTCTCTGATCAACAAAAATATCCAGCCCCACCATTAATTCACATACACTCACATAAAACATAATTGCTTTGATTAATTTTATACAGATAACGATAGAAAGAATGACAGATAGAACGGCAGAACGATATACAGAACAATAAACAGAACGATAGATAAACCCTGAGGTATCAAATGTTCACACACGTTCTAATTTGTTAAACTGTTTATTTGAATTATGTGTTATTTAAAACAAAATTGTGCATATATACCAATCCTGGCAATATTGTGATAGATAGATAGATAGATAGATAGATAGATAGATAGATAGATAGATAGATAGATAGATAGATAGATAGATAGATAGATAGATAGATAGATAGATAGATAGATAGATAGATAGATAGATAGATAGATAGATAGATAGATAGATACTTACAGAACATCTGCACTCCTCACATGATGCTGTGGGTGATTGAACTGACTCACCATCTGCATAAACTCTTCCCTCAAACTGACAGCCTGTATAATAAAACACACACACACACACACACACACACACACACACACACACACACACACACACACACACACACACACACACACACACACACACACACACACACACACACACACACACACACACACACACACACACACACACACACACACACACTTATGCCACAGCCACAAACCCTAATTTGCAACTTGCAAGTCCGTTGGAGGTGTTATGATGGGGAGGGGCATTCTCATTCTAAAGAGCATCTGATTGAACAAAAATTTTAATTCTGCTGAAAGTGCACTTTTTCCTTAGACACAGTGTCATGCGGTACCTTCACACACAGGACAACACTGGTCTGCCCTATTGGTGGGGTAACTACATCCTGGGTTGTGACATTGCCTCCTATTGCAGGTCACGTAACCATTCATGCACATGCAACGACCGCAGTGATCAGAAGGGTCCACAAACTCCTGACCGTTCAGGTACTCCACGCCAGCATACATGCAGCCTGAAGAAGAAGAAAAAATACAACTCATAATAATAATAATGATAATAATAATATCAAATAAATTATATATATATATATATATATATATATATATATATATATATAAGACACTTAAACAGCCAATAATAATAATAAATTCTTGAACATCATGCAAGTCTTCACATGAATGTGTATAAATGTACTCAAACACGTACCATCACATTGTGGGCAGCACTTGCCCTGTATAGGGAAAGGACAGGCAATGCAGGGACATTGATCACGGTCACAGGACACAGTCCCATCACGACAAACACACGTCCTGCATGGGTCTGATGCATCCTCAAATGTAGCACCGTTAGTGTGTTCCCTACTATTATACAGACAACCTGCAAAACCAAAGACAGACACAGATATATATGTGATTGATATATTTGATGGTACCGTTCAGAAGTTTGAACAATCAAAAACTATTCATTTCTTAAAAAATACATTTTTACTGACCCCAAATGATACTGTACATCCACATCTACTCTCTACATATCAGTATTTGTTGATGAAATATCATTAAAGCTCTCACATGCACTTCATGTGTTTTTTAGGAAGTGTCTCACCATCACATGTGTGACAGCACTCTTGAATTATGGGGTGAGAGCAGGCGGCAGAGGGGCAGGGCCTGCGCTGGCATGTCATTGTCCCATTGTTGCAGATGCATGATTGACACCTGTCAATGGGATTATGGAACTGCTGCCCGTGTCTGTAATGCTGTCTTTCAACATTGCAGTCAACGGGGGGTGCTGTAAGTAATGAAATAAACACATTTACATCTAAATACACTCAAACAAACACTTTTATGGACATATGGGGGGTGTAATGATGTCACATCAATGTTGGAATTAGGGTTATTTTGAATTGCTGAATAGTTAATAGCATGTGAACAGCTTAGAGAACAATCTGCAAATTGTCATCTTGTAATTAAGGTGATTCAGACATGACGTGATTGTGGTATAAGAGCAGCAGTGTGACCTGGACACTGGCGGCAGCACTCTCCTGACGAAATAAACGAATCAGCACAATGCACCGCTGGACATCGCTTCATCAGACACTGGACGTTACCATTCTACAGACAAACAGACACACAGATACACTACAGTAAGACTGTGATGTGTGTGGATGTGAAGACACCACCGTTCAAAAGTTAGATAATACTTTTATCCAGCAAGGATGTATTATATTGACTATAATTTTACAAAAGATTTTGAACATTCTATTCATGAAAGATCCTGAACATTTTCCACAAAAATCTTAAGCAGCACAACTCATTTCAACATTGATAATAAGAAATATGCATTGAGCAGCAAATCAGCATATTAAAATGATTTCTGAAGGATCGTGTGACACTGAAGACTGGAGTAATGATGCTGAAAATTCAACTTTACATCACAGGAATAAATTACGTTTGAAAATATATTACCATAGAATACAGTTATTTTAAAATGTAAAAATATTTCATAAAATACATGTATAATATATAAGTAAATTAATGTAATAATATTTGATAAAATAAATGCAGCCTTGATGATCATAAGAGATTTCTTTCTCACAACCCCAAATATTTGAATGGTAGCGTATGAGAAAGAGACACTTACAGTGCAACGGCACGTCCTGCATTTGTCTTCTTGATGTGGAAATTCCATTCCATTTGGATACTCATTACCTGCATATGTACATCCTGGCGGAAAGGGAGAGGAGTTTTGTAAGTGACTGGTTTGCATGTGCTTACAGGAAAGAGTTTTATTTCTCCTAAACAGAAATGTCATTCAATGGAGAGAAATTCGAGACTATTCAAATGCACACACAGAAAATTCCATTGTTTATGTGTCTCAATATCTCAAGCATCTCTCATCAAATTCTTTCAAGACCAAATTATCTAAGCTTCCCACATTCTTTTAGCTGTAAGTTCATACGTCCATCAGTGCAAACACAATCCTCACATGGAATTCCAGGATTTGGAACTGTACCTTCATTAGTAATCATGCGGTTATCACATTCACGGATTTCTAAGGGAAGAAAATGGCAAGAGGAGACAATAACTGTTAGTGTGCACACTAAGATCAAGTTATCTGAGAATATGTAGTGAAGATGTACCTGGACACTGTGGGCAGCACTCTCCAGGAGGAGTGTACGGATTAGAACACGTCACTTGATGACATGATGCTATACCACACAAAGCCTGACCATCCTACACACACAAACACACACACACACACACACACACACACACACACACACACACACACACACACACACACACACACACACACACACACACACACACACACACACACACACACACACACACACACACACACACACACACACACACACACACGCACACAAGTAAAGAAACTAGCTTATAGTTACTAGATTTCTACACTTTCAGAAAAGAACAGCATATTTTATCAAAACGTTAAACATTTAATAAAAACTGAAACCAGTGCCTAAAAATTAACATTTGCCAAGCAGCAAATTCGAGTAAAAATCAGTCTTGGCGAGTATACGATACGGTGTCAATCGGCAGTTGGCCGATGCTTTTTTAAAATAAATTTTAACAATGCTACATGAACGTAAACACACATGAACGACTCTCAGGACAGTTGAAAGGGATCAGTGTTGCATCGTCATGAAACATTTAAGCCTTAGTTGCCAATTTAAATATGTAAGCTCAAGAAAGGGAAAAGGGAACTCAATTCGTTACTCGTGTGCTGTGTGGGAATTTTTTTCTGCGCAAACATCCGAGGTATGTGACTAGAAATCCACTTCTCAGACTCCGCGCGAATACTGAATTGAGCTCTCTTTCAGCTCTCCTTATTCAAACAAAATGATGTCAAAAAGTCTGTCGTTGTAAGTATCCTTTTAAACATTCTGTAGGTATGTCTTAACAGAATGTAAACAGTTGAGGAAGAAAACGCATGTGTACCAGTATATTGGATCCGTGCATTAGCTCTTAAAGTGACAGAAACCTAATATTCTTGCTGCTGTCTGTTTTTAATTTTAATCACACAACAAAAGACAAAGAACAATTACTCATTGCTCTTGACTTGAATAACATTTGTTACTTTAATAAGGATTAATTTGTTTCATGGCTGTTAAAAACCATTTATGGTCATTTTTTATTGGCAGGTGTGGCAAAAAGTTTTAGGGCCTGACTGAAATATTTAAATAGTGTTTAACTATCACAGTTGCTCATACTTATGGTTAGTGATTGAACAAACCCCAAACCCTATAAAAACCTTGTATTAAACATTCATGAAATGTAAAATCTAGTATTGTGTGTACCTGACAGGTGCACGTCACACAGGGATCATCCGGGTCCTTAAAACTTTGGCCGTTTTCATACAAACGCTGCTTGTAATGGCACTGCCCACAGGAGTCACAGCACTCACCACCTGTCACATATTTATCAAAACCTTAAAACTTATTCTGATAGTTATCTGTCCTGCCGGATGGAAAGTTATAGATGTTAGCAACCATTAGCCAGGTTTCCATCCAAGGGTTTTTTGCGAAAAAAGGTTTAGCGCATCAAAATGTTTACCGATATAGCTGATGGAAATGCCAATTATCGTTATTTTTTTGCAAATGTCGACACAATCCTTTTCCGTTTAACTTTAGCGCATAAATTCTATGTCGATACTTTAATTGTCGCGAAAAACTAGTTTGGAAACACTTTTTGTCGAGAAAAGGGGCTTTAACGCAAATAAATGTGGTGTCACATGATATTTTCATCACCTGCAAGATGCAGTCGTCACAACAAAAACCATGGCCGGTTGTTTTACTAACCCCTGAAGTTTCGCCCATCACTCTATATGTGTGGTTGCCAGCTTGTACAGGGCAATGTTAATCCGCTTTAGTATCGAAACCGGTGGTCGGTGGCAGTGGCGTAACTTTGCTTTGAAAAGTGGTGGACACCGCACAACTCGTTTTGCTATTTGTTTATTTAATAACCGACTTTACTTGGGGACTCTTTCGTTTTGAATTGTTCTGTTTACAAGTAGAAATTTCAAGCTTTCTATATATTTCTCAGGTCTGTGCAAGTAGGCCTACATTATACGCTGAGTTTCGGTTCATTTATGGGACGAGAGTCCAGTTCACGCGCCAGCGCCTCCGTGATATTTTATTTAACCTTTATTTAACCAGGAGAGTCAGCAGTAGTACAAACACATAGGTACAGACAAATAACACAGAAGACTAAAGCTAACATTTCATTTAAGCATTTAAAATAATGTTTACAGTCTAAGAGCATTTATCCTACATTAAGGCATCTGCCTCTAAGTCTTTCATTTTGGATTTAAAAGCATTTAGCGAGATTAACTCAATGAGTTTCTAGTCCTTTTGCAAAGTAGCCTATTTCATGCTGAAGGTGAAGAATACAGAAATGCCTTCTTTCCCATTTCCGTACGGGCCTTGATGATCTCTTTTCTACTATATTTACTTCTTATTTATTGCAATTGGTTGATGAAACATTGATTAAAATTAAGATACAATTAATAAAAAACGAAATTCACTTTAAAGAAAGGCTTTGTGCTTTCTGTTTGAGGTCTCTTTGAAAGTTTTAAAGTCGCTTTCAGAGCGGTCATGTCCGTAACAGAGAACTGTCACGTCCGTAACATTGTTTTTTTCCTCATAAATGCGAACACGAAAAATTAAATAAAAATAATATTTTATGTTCTATGGAGGCTGACCATTCTTCATCGGGTTAGTATTAGGCTACTTTTGTTTTGCGCAGTATAATTCATAGAATTACAATTACACCTAAAAGTTAAAGATTTTTTGTGTCATGTCTCATGTGTATTTCTCTCATATTAAATATAAAACGCATGTGTAGACTGATATTTTTCTAATGTCTGGACTCCTTTATTAAGGGAGTATGGATATATAAACAGACGTTTCAGTATTAAATGCATTTTCTGAGAATTTATATTTCAAGTTTTGACTGCAAATGTCACGTCCATAGCGCTGGAATTGCCCAATTTTAAAGAATTTATCCTCAACCAGTTTTTTTGTGTAGTGTAATATCAAGCCTGGCAAAAAGTTGCAAAAAAAAAAAAAAAACTTTCTGTAAAGTGTCTCCACAACTTCCTCCCAAAACGCCTTATTGTGTGGTCTCTCCCAGACCCTTGAGCTTTGTTGCATTTAAAGGGTAGTTACTAGTTCGAGCCCTATCAGATGAGCAACTGCTTCATTCTGCCATCGTCTTCTGATATTTCGGACACTTGCAATTATTTGTGAAATTGAAATGACAGTAAGCTGGCAAATTTCAAATAACTGCCTGAATACTCTCTCCATTTTTTTTTGTTTGTTTGTTTTTGGTTTGTTTGTTTGGTGTTGGGGGTGCTGACTGGAACCTCAAAAGGTAGAATTTGCGATAAAAAAAATGTAGGCCTATGGAAACGGCTCAAGGGCACTTTTTTTTGCGATACACCAAAACATATGCGACAAATCACTTTCGGCATTCGTGACGTCACACGCACACAATCTTATCGGTAAAAGGCCAATTGAATGGAAACAGTCTGGAGACGGAAAATTTCGTAATGTTTTTTTTCGCATATTCACTTTGTCGATAACATAACAGCGCAAAAAGTGGATGGAAACGAGGCTAGTGACACCTTCTTAACATTGTAGGAACACTTACAATGTTAGGTGTTCTAAACAGACTGCAAACTTGTGCAAATAAGACAGCTTATGTACATCTAAAGCAGCATGGCTATTATGCAAACATTAGTAGGGGCCGGTTGCATAAACCGCTAAGACTAGTATAACAAGTTAAACACCACATTTTTTTCTTTGAGACTGTTCATAGGTTTTTTAAATCAAGTACATAAAAACGTAGATTAGCCTAATTTGATACAGAAAAGTAAGACTGAAAAGTGCCCCTGAATAACTGCTAGTGGGTCATACTAGAACTTTAGACACTGTCTTAACATAATTGCTATGTTTATGCAACCAGCCCCAGGAAATCCCAGAAAGCATGGCAATGAGTTTATTGCAGTGAAAACTATCAAGCAAAATGCTACTTTAGATATACCTGTTTTATTCAGTATTAAGAATTGTCCAGAGAAAATTCGTTCCCTTTCAGTCGCTTATGTTCGACTTTGTCGAGTGATTGGGATCACGCTTAGGGAGCCTGTCATCTTCGAGTAGGCTACTGTTAAAACTAGCCAATAACATTGGCGTGCGAGATCTGCATCTCACAATCCGTCCCGTGGCAAGGGTATAAATACAGAAGTGGATGCACGCACCAGTTGTGTTTCGCTTCGGAGCCAATCGGTGTTGATGTCTCTGAAGAGTGTTGAAGTTTTCAACAAGCGAGTGTGTCGGTGTTCTTCTGGAAGACTCTCCCAGTGTTGGTGGTTCTACAGCGTGTGTGCAGCGGTGATCGCGAGCTTCTGAGCACTCAACTGCTGTTTTAACAGCATAATTTCTGTGTATTTGTTGACGGTTGGTTAGAGGGCAAAAAAGTGAGTGCTTCACTGTTTCATTTCACTGTTCAGTGTTGCCGCGGTCATACCCCTGTGTCCTCCGGCACTGGTGACGGGTCCCATTTCCTGAAAGAGCGACACGGGTGTGTTTGCATCTTTTTAATGATGTCATTCCATCCGTGCCTTTCTGGATTCTGGATGCAGTCGTTCCCTGTCCCCCTCTGACGGTCACAATGGTTGCATTACGTGTTTGAAAAAAAAATATATATATATATACATATATATATTCAGCACACTGAAGCAGCTTTTGTGGATAGTTCATGTTCTCATTGCGAGAATATGACTATTCCGGTGTTGAGATCGAGACTCGCCTTCATGCTTAAAGGTGGAGTCCGCATTACCACGCCCCGCTACGGCGCCGTGAGGGATGGGTGATCAGAGGATCATAGTGAGACTTCCCCGCCCAGTAACCAATCCCTTTGGGCCCCTCACTCCTCTATCACACCGCAGCCGGTGGAGCCCTCCGTTGAGCGTGCTGGTCCCTCTGTAATGGACCGACCAGCCGTTTCATTCGGAGCCCCTCAAGAGAACAGGATGCCGATTGCAGCATCGGAAGGTGAGCTAACCTCTGGAAATTATGACTCAGCTGCATTATCTCCCTCTGGGAGTGTAACGTTGCCCGAGCCAGATCCAGAGATGTCAGCTATGCTGAAACGGGCCGCCGAGGCTGTCAGGCTTTTGGACGGAGGATCCTCGTCTCCCCCCTAAGGCCTGTGAATTCTCATCCGTTCCGACAGGGAGAGCTTACAAAGCCTGTGGGCAAGCCACCTCCTCTTTGCATGCCATGGCGTTGCTACAGGTCTATCAGGCCAGGGCACTCATGGACATGTACGAGCTTAGCCCAGACCGTTCGCTCATAGGTAAGCTCTGCACTGCAACCGACTTTGTCCTCCGGGGCACGAGCGTTGTGGCGTGCGCGATCAGTCTGGAGATGTCTACTTTAGTGGTCCAGCAGCGACATCGTTGGCTCAGCCTGGTTGATGGTGGATTGCGGACAAGGTTTGGTTCATGGACTCCCCCAATTTCCCAGGTTGGGCTGTTCGACGACGAGGTGGAAACCCACCAGTTCTGCCACCCAAGCGCAGACAGAGGCCATCCAGCACATCCTGCCACGGCGGCCCACTGCTGCCTCCACCCCACCGCCGGTGGCAGTTCCTCCGCCTGCTCATCTCCGAGGGTCATCCCCCTCGAACCGCTGGCAGGCCGCCCAGCCTGTTTCAGAAGCTGCCAATGTGAAATCTGAAACGCATACTTCAGATCTCTATCCTCCGCAACGCAGGCCATCCTGTGTTTTTGCGTTTGAGGGTATGAAATCTCAGTACAAATCCTACCCTTCGAGTGCTACATAGCCAGGTGGGTCTTCAGGTGAACTGGGAAAAGAGTAAACGCCCCCACGGGCTGAGAATCTCTTTTTCCGGTAAGGAGCTGGACTCGGTCTAACACACCTCACAGCAGGAACGTGTCTGGTCGTTACGTTCAGAAGTGAGAAAGGGTCCCACTGAAACCTTTTCAGGCTTCTGGGGCATATGGCATACGCAGCCGCAATGGCTTCCTCCATAAGATGACCATTTCAGCACTGGCTTCACAGCCGAGTCCCGAGGTGGCCATGGCAGAGCGGCACGCTCCGTGTGACAATCACCTGGCTTGCCGCCAAACCCTCAGCCCGTGATCAGACCTTTGTTTCTCCGGGCCAGCCGGCCCTTGAACAAGTGTTTACCAAACACGTACATCGTGCATGCAGTAACGGGGGTCTGGGCGGGCCTCCGACTGCATTGGCATCAACTGCTTTGAGTTGCTGGTAGTACACCTTGCTCTGAGACATCGCTGCTCAGCAAGCTTGTACTGGTCTGTACAAACACTGCAACCATTGCGCTACGCTTCCCTCGCATGTCGCAACTCGCCCACCACCTCCTCCTTGGAGTCAGAGGCTTCGGATGTCGCTTCATTCCACTTCATTTTCTGGCCTGCTCAATCGTGCCGCCTACAAGGCCTCATGACAGCCTGGGGCCCAGGGAAAAGTGGAGATTCCAACCCCAGGCGGTCCAGCTGTTCAAGGACCACTTCGGGGCCCCACAGTTACATCAATTTGCCTCTCCAGACTTTTTTTGCCAAAAAACAATTGGCAGTTGTTTTACTCCCGGACCGAGCGGAGTACCCTTGGCACGGAGACAGCTGGCCCCGGGGCCTCCGCAGAGATGCGTTTCCCCAGTGAGCCTTCTTGCACAGCCCTGTGCTAAGTCAGGAGCAGGAGCCTTATTGGCCCAACCGGACCTAGTTCCCCCCGAACTCCTCTCGACAGCCCTTCCTGACTCATTCCTCTGAGACAGTTCTCAGGGATGGGGCACCGTTGGCACCCGCGTCCAGACCTCTGGAAACTCCATCTCTGGTCCCGAAAGGACGGGACGCGGAGTTTCTAGGTGATCTTCCACAACATATCGTAGACACCATCACTTCTGCGAGAGCAGCCTCTACGAGGCATGCTTGTGCCCTGAAGTGGAATCTGTTCGTTGATTGGTGTTTTTCTCTCTGGGAAGACCCCCGAAGATGTTCAATGTCTTCCGTGCTTTCTTTCCTGCGAGATGGGTCTGAGCGAGGGCTCGACAAACCGTGCCTGGAATTCGGGCCGGCCAACTCTCACGGTTACCTGAGACCCCGGCCTGGGTATGTGCCCTAGGTTCCTACCTCTCCCTTTAACGGGACCAGGTGGTGAGGCTGCAAGCGCTGCCCTGGAGGAGGAAGACCCAGCCCTGGCTTTTCTCTGTGCCTTCTGCTCCTTGCGTTTATAACTGGACAGAATGCAAAGCCTCTGGACCTCAGACCAGCTCTTGTCTGTTAGGGAAACCAGCAGAAGGGAAGGCTCTTTCCAAGCAGAAGTTGGCCCACTAGAAAGTGGTTGCCATCATCTTGGTGTGTATACCCAAGGTGCACCGTGTCCACCTGGGTAGTGAGCCTCTCCAAAGAGAGAGCTCCTTACTGGGCGTTGACACAGGGTGCCTCGCTGACAGATGTTTTAGAGCTGCGGGCTGGGCGACACCAAACATGTTCGCTAGAAAAATAGCCTATGTGTCGAGCCGGTTGCTTCCTGTGTGAACAAGTGTTGGCTTTGTGCCATTCCCCTTCTATGGACTGGATATGTGTGCCATTCTTGCTCCAGTAGAGTTCCTCTTTAGCCGAACCCTGTTGAGTTCCCCCACACCGTTCGGCAAAGGATGTGGTGGAGCGTCCGATGCCAGGCCTTACACTTGTATGCACTGGTGGAACCTGTGTTAGGCTGGGTCCCATATGTTGTGATCCTGGCGAGCCTGTGTCTTCCCTTGGCAAATCCCGCTCTGCCGTCACTGTCCGGTGTGTTTCCCTCCTGTTATAGGCTGGAGCCACCTCAGTGACATTCCATATGTTGTACTGCCCCGTAATGCCCAGTACATGTGTATCCTCCACATGTTACTTACCTACGGGCAGGATGTGGCTTCCGCAGCATATTGCATCCACTTCCGTATTTATACCCGCGCCGCGGGGCGAAGAGTGAGATGCAGATCTTGCACGCCAATGTACATTGACTCGTTTTAACAGTACTCGAAGATGACACCCTGATCCCAATCAGTCGACTACGTCTCCTTTCCCTCCTTCAGGGAACAAGGGTTACATACGTAACCAAGACGTTCAATCTAATTAAAATGCAGATGTTATCAGATATATTTCAAAATGTGTTTCAAATGATACACATTTTAATTATACAAAAATATTGCTAATAACAATTATAATAATAAAATAAAAAAATATATTCTAAATCATTTTTAATTACTTATATTTCCTCATATGTACATTTCTAATCTTAATATGTTGAATTAATGCTAAATATATTTTAAAATATTTCCAGATATATTTTCAGATTTATTTTTAATATTAAAAATAATAAAAATAAATATAGAATAAATAAATAAATAAAATTATAGATTTTTATAGATTATAATACTTTTCTTTTTTTAGTTGTAGTATATTTTAATATTTGAAGATAAATTAAAAAAATTACAAAATATATTCGGCATTTATTTGAACTATATTTTGGTCAGATTTGTATTCAAATCATTTACTTTCTATCTTTTACTTTGTATGCTGCCTTAAAATGTAGACAAAGATGTAGGCCTTTAAATCTGTCACTTTTCTTCCTTTCTTTGTCTTGTCTTTTCTTCTCTCTCTTACCTGTAGGTATGGTGGGTTCTAGGTCGGGCCCGGGGGTCGGGGCACAGTTAGCCTGGCCCCCCACACAAGAACATCTTTGATCAGCGTCAGTCCACGTGTCTCCTTCCTCATACTGAACGCCATTCCACATACATCCTACAAACACAGAATGAACACGCGTAAACTTTAAAAAATTTGGAGTTGGTAAGATTTTTTAATGTTTTTAAAAGAAGTATCTTATGCTCTCCATGGCTGCATTTATTTGATAAAAAATACAGTAAAAAACTGTAACATTGTGAAATATTATTACAATTTGAAATAACTTTTCTATTTGAACATATTTTAAAATTTAATTTATTCCTGTGATGAAAATCTGAATTTTCAGCATCATTACTCCAGTCTTTAGTGTCACATGATCCTTCTGAAATCATTCTAATATACTGATTTGCTGAAAAATAATATCTTTCTGACCCCAAACCTTTGAATGGTAGTGTATGTGAGAATGTGCCTTATGCAAGCATGAGTCAGTAGCAGCAGTATGTGTCTGTGTCAGTGTCTTACCTCTGCACACTGGGCAGCAGATGTTAGGAGTAGCGGGAGTGGGAACCGCACAATTCAAAGATGGGCATCTTTCCTGGTGACATCTCACGTTACCCTCCTTTAACAAAAAAAAAAACACAAGAATCAATGGCTTCAATGCCTCAAACCTACCTAGCATGATATTTTAATGTGTTTTGATATTTGATGTGTGTGCTGTTTGAATGTCCACATATGCAAATGATATTCAAAGCAGATAACAACCTAAATTGTGCCCTGTTCCTCACATAAAACTATCATATGGCTTCAGATGATTTTGGAATATAGTGCATGAGTCACATGGGCTACTTCTATGGTACTTTTATGATACTTTTTCTTTTGACATAAATATTCTTTACATTTACTCAATATTGTGTCATCATATTCATCGATTTTAGCCAAATATCGCTTTAAATCTTTAGTCAACATTTTATTTGACACAAAAAGATTAAACCAAATACTTAAAACATTTTATATAATAATTTTAGCATGTACCAACATTTAACAAAAACTGTTTTATCAACAGTAGGCAATGTCTTTAATTACTTTGAAAAAACATTGTCAAAATCAAACATTTTCATCAATGATTTCATGGATGATATTAACATTGGTGTAAGCTGGATTCACAATAGCTGTCTGTGTGTGTGTGTGTGTGTGTGTGTGTGTGTGTGTGTGTGTGTGTGTGTGTGTGTGTGTGTGTGTGTGTGTGTGTGTGTGTGTGTGTGTGTTCACCTTGCATGTACACTGAAGGCATGGACCACTACCGGGAGGCCTGAACTCTTCTCCATTTTTGGAAATCCTTCCTTCATACTTACACACTGAAACACAGTAAAAACACATTTTTTACTCATGTGTTTGGAAGCCAGGACGACTTTGATATTATGTTGCATGTTAGAGAAGGAGAGGAGGAATGAGATGTTTGTGTTTGTCTTCTTTACTGTGACAAGTAGGGCAGCACTGGCCATGTAAATTTGTTGGGTGCGTGCAATTGGGAGGCGGACATGAAGTTCTTGTAGATTCACATGACACTTGCCCACCCTGTATCACAAGATAGACACATTCACATACAAATACATTCAAAAGTTCATACATTTAGTAAACACTTTTATCTAAAGTGACTTACAGAAAACACTCACCAAGCATTGACATTTCAAGCACGGATCCTCTCTGGATACGAAGGTTTGACCGTCTGTGTATACAATATCCTCATATCTGCACTCCTCACATCTGAACACCAATTGATTAATAAGAATTGTTTCCTTTAAGATGCCTGTCTGGTTTACTACTTTAGCCAAAATTGTTATGAAAAAAACATTATTAATACCGTTCACAACATTCTTCTGGTCTCTTCACTGGATTATAACAGGGAGTCGGTGGGCAGGGGTACGGAACGCAATTAATATTCCCATTCTGAAAGAAAAATAACTTCTGCTAGAATGCAAAATTGTTTTGTTTTTTTGAAAACTATTTAATCAAAACCAATTTACAACATTTGCCGCTTTTATTCAAAGTCATTTACACTGCAATAAAATAAAATTTATCTTATTCAACTCAGTTCTTATGCAACTTACCACACATTTACATCTGCCCTCACACTGGGATCCTGGCGGCAAATCCATCCCATTCGGGATGTCCCTTCCATTCATATTACAACCTGTGAGAAAAATATGTGTGTATAGATATATTTGTATATACTGTATATCAAACTCATGTGAAGTATAAGTAGCAATTTAATAGACACCTCTATCTGAAGCGATATAGCCATAGCCTGTCAATAAATGCTTGTAGTTAATAGACCTATCATGGCATTGTTCAATTCTAAAAAACATATTTTTCTTTGAAAAATTTCAACAACTGAATCAATAACAATTAGACAAGCAATATGTATCAATTTGATTGTATGCTCTCAAACGTTCTTATTTAGAGTGATTTTAAAGTATAGTAACAAGTCATTTTTAAAAGTTTGGACACACCGTCACAGACCGGACAGCAGGATCCGGTGGGAGTAGAGGCTGGGTTTGTACAGGGGACATGACAGGGTTCACGCTCACACTGAACCAGACCCTCCTAGAGAGAGAGAGAGAGAGAGAGAGAGAGAGAGAGAGAGAGAGAGAGAGAGAGAGAGAGAGAGATTACATTTAAAGACAAAAACACTGATAGCCCATGAGATATGCAATACATTAGGAAAACAAGCAATGTAATCAAAAACAGGTGATGACCCACCGTGCATGTACAGGTCGCGCAGGGGTCATTAGGATGGTTCCACTGAGAACCGTGCAGGTGCCACACATTGTTCTGGACACAACCTTCATATCAAACAAAATACTTTTTTGATGAGTATGAGCATGTTCGAGCAAGTTGCATGTCATTAGATGCAACTATTAGGGCAGTCATGGCCTAATGGTAACAGAGTTAGACTGGTGACCCAAAGGTTGCTGGTTCGATTCCAGTACTGGCAGGAATATGACTGAGGTGTCCTTGAGCAAGGCACCTAACCCCCAATCGCTCCCCGGGCGCCACTCAAGGCTCTACTCTGCTCCTAATGTGTGTGCACTTACTTGGATGGGTCAAATGCAGAGGTCAAATTCCAAGTATGGGTTACCATACTTGGCCATCACGTGTCACTTTCACCTTTCACTTTCATTAAAATGTACAAAAACCACACATCACACTTACTTCGACACCTGGGACAGCACTGCCCACCTACAGTCTCCAACAAAAGACAAGGAACTGTAGGACACGACTGAGTGTCACATTCTATATTCCCTGCCTACAAGAAAAACAACACACACACACACACACACACACACCTCTTTAATTAAAGTTGATTTCAAAAATACACAGCAAATGATCAAAAGCACCATTGTAGAGGACATATTTAGTGAATTTTAGAATATATACTCTATGCAAGATCTGTTTAGAAGTGAAATATGTAATCTTTTTGGCCAACATTAAGGGTAATGCATAACAAGTAACGTGTGTTATGTACAGTGCTGTTATTGGTAACTAAAACAAAATATAGTAAACATTATTAACTTAAAAAAACTAATAAAAATAATAAACACTTGCAATCAAATTTCATTAAATATAACAAAATTACATTTGCGAAAATAATAAGTAAAGTAACATTACTTTTTTGGATTTACAACATAATACTTATGGTACTTATGATACATAATACTTCGATTTTTACATTAATTCTGCGTAAAATGCATACAGGCATACAGGCCTACATTTTACAGAAAACATTTTAAGTCACACTAATTAAGTGGTGGGATGCAACTATAAAATTATATTACTTTTCATAATAAGTAAGAATACATAATGTAAATCAATAAGCACATTACTTTTAAAGTAGTCTGTGAGGGAGAAAAAGTGTAAAAGAGAGCAGGAAAATGTATCCGACAGTCCAAAAGTTATGTCTACTAAATTCTAAATAAATAGTTCACTAATACAAGCACTTTCATAATATAAAATTTAATTTCTTTTAAATAATAATTAAAATATCCTAATGTTAATGTCTAATTGTAATGTGGTTGACGAATCAGGACAAAACAGAAATGCACATTGTCATCTCACAGCCTTACATTGCACACACAGCGTTTGCAGGGGTCACGGTTGGCTTGAAAAGAGACGCCGTCTAGGACAACTTGCCCCTCAAAGTTACAGCGGGAACAATCTCTGCAGCAGGAGCCAAACGGTGGCTTCACACCATCTTGACACGTCTGAGGACACTGCTGCACATCAACACACGCGTGATTCCCACCCTGATGAGCAAAATACAAAACACAACACAGTTTAACGCAAACAATACGGTCATTTCATCCACTAACATGTAATACTTTACACATGTAACAAGTGAGAAAGAAGCACCTGACATGTACAAGTCTGGCAGCCATCAATGGTGCTGAAAGAGTCGATGTATGGCCGACCGCCCACATCACATACTGCAAAGGACATAATAGGCACGCAAATTTCCAGAAAGAAGTTCCAGAACCATTAGAGTCACAAATAAATAAAGAGCTCAAAAGTGCTTGTGAGTGTGTACCAGAGCAGGTAGAGCAACACTCCCCACGTCTCATGTAGGGATTGGGACACGGGGTGGGCGGACACTTAATGGGATTACATGACACCTCATTGTTCTGCAAATAAACACATGCATAATGCATAACGCATTAATTTTTCGGCTTAATTCTGGTCAGCATTCTCTACAACACCCACACCTGACATATAGTTTTTATTCATTTTTATGTATTAGTTTTAGTTTATTTTATTTTTATTTATTTTTTATTTTTATTTTTATTTTAGTCCTTCAAATTAAACTAAACGCAAATGAGAAATGTTGCCTAGGCAGCTGGCATTTATTTTGATTTCAGATAACAATTTTTTTTATTGCTTTTGTTTTAGTTAAATATAATAACCCTGAAACATGCATAACAAAATTCAAGAAACATTTGCGGTATAAAATAGCATTTGGTTATAGAAACTTTTTATAAACAGAAACGTTTAAAGTATCTTGTTTGACGCTAGCAAGAACATTTACAGCATATACACTCTTTCCACTCAATTTTGATATTTTATCAGATGTTGTGAATAGTTTTACATAATCATTGATGTTTTTATTAAATGTTGAACCGCTACCATTACATTTAAATATTTCACTGAAAAACTTAACATACATTTACCATTTTTATTGCAGGAGCATCTCCAAAACTTAATCACTGAAATGTCTTTTAACATTTTAGTTTTACCATTGAAACTTTTTTAACATTTACACTCATACAAAGTATTTAAAAGTCTGTATGCTTTAGTTTACACTTGAACCTTACTTTTTTTGTTAATGTGGTTCCCTTTTAAGCGAACTCGAGCTGCGTTGAGACGCGGTGGGAACGCCCCTGCGTGATTGCATAGTGATGCGCGTTTATAATCAGTCCAATGGAAAGACGAGACGTCATAGGCGGGTGACGTCACCGACCAGGAAACTATAAAGCACACCTGAAAACAGACCGTGCTAGCTTCTGTGCCTTCACCAAGCGCTCTCTGTATATTGTCCCTGTCTATTTATTGTTGTCTGTCATTGCAAGCACAATATCACAGAAAGATATATATATATATATATATATATATATATATATATATATATATATATATATAACATGGCTGTGGCGAACAGCACGGCCGAGGGACGTGAGAGAACGGCGCGAGGCCGGTGGTGCGATTGCTAATGAGCAACACCTGTGAAGCACACCGGTCTCGCATCTCTCACGGAGGAGCGGAAGCATAAAGGGGGAGCGACGACGTTGATGATCGAGAGAGGAACAGGCCTGTGTTTTAGTTGTGTTTGGTTTTTGTATTGGTATTTTTTTTTAGCCAGCAGTCATCCGCGAGGGGCTGCTGGCAGTTCTTTATGTTTATTTTCGGTAGCCAGCAGTCGTCCGCGAGGGGCTGCTGGCGGTAGTTTGTTTTATTTTAAATAAAGTTTCTTTGATTGTTCGCCGGTTCCCGCCTCCTTCTTCCCTGAACATTGCTACACTGGTGCCGAAACCCGGGAAGAGGGAGGAACGCGCTGTCAGAGAGTCCTCGCCGCTGTGGGGAATCCGCGGTGCCATCGAGCATGGTGCGCGAGTCGCCGACGCTCGCCGTGGGCCGGAGCCTGTTGCCATCCGCCGGGCAGGGGAGGAGCAGGGAGCGGGGGACTCGCGGCCATGTACGCTCGAGGCGGTGCGCTGGAGTGAGTTGCCGGGGGGACGGCCGAGCTCGCTGCCGGCCGCCTGGGAGTTGGAGAGGCGGCTGCTGTCCGGGAGGGAGCGGGGGAGTCGCCGCTGCTCGCCGTGGGCCGGTAGCCTGGTGCCGTCCACCAGGAAGAGGTGAGGAGCAGGGAGCGGGGGACTCCTACCGTCTGCCTTAGAGCCCAAGGAGCGTCAAGCCGTCCACCGAGGGCTACCCAGCGTCACCGCCAGGCACCGCGGAGGAGATCGCCCAGCTGGTGGGGGACCAGATGGTAGCGCGTTGTGGGAACCGGACCAAGTTTTTTTTTTTTTTTTCTCTCCCCTCTCTCGATCTGTCGCTCCTCATGCTTCCGTCTCTGTTTCCCTCGGCTTGTCGGTCCATACCCCCCCGGGATCGCCGCCGCCGGGGGGGAGTAGGCACAGGCTCGTGGGTACCCCCCGGCCTGTGAGGGGCGGTGGGGGTATGTGGCGAACAGGATGGCCAAGGGACGTGAGAGAACGGCGCTAGGCCGGTGGTGCGATTGCTAATGAGCAACACCTGTGAAGCACACCGGTCTCGCATCTCTCACGGAGGATGCGAAGCATAAAGGAGGAGCAATGACGTTGATGATCGAGAGAGGAACACGTCTGTGTTTTAGTTGTGTTTGGTTTCTGTATTGGTATTTTTTTGTAGCCAGCAGTCGTCCGCGAGGGGCTGCTGACAGTTCTTTATGTTTATTTTCGGTAGCCAGCAGTCGTCCGCGAGGGGCTGCTGGCGGTATTTTGGTTTGTTTGTTTTATTTTAAATAAAGTTTCTTTGATTGTTCACCGGTTCCCGCCTACTTATTCCCTGAACATTGCTACAATGGCGAACAAGCAAGATTTTGAGCGCTGTGTTGTTCCCTGCCCTCGTTTTATCACGGGTGGGGACACACATCTTGGGGTTCCCAAATTGATCTGATAGCGGGGTTTGAGATGGGCACAGCCCTATCTCAGCCTTCACCTGCCAGATCCAGTGTCCTATCTCAGGGAGAAGCATGCGTTGCGGTTTCTTTTCCCCGGGATGAGACACCACTGCGATTATCCAGTTTATTACCCGGGATTATGAGAGTTTGCCGTGTCATACCCTTGTTGATGAGGAGTCTATGGAGGTTGTGACTCATGCTGTTGCCAAATTAAATATTGACTGGCCAGCCGAGGAACAGGGTGATATTAAAAAGAGTTTACTAGATGAAAGATATCTACAATCTAGATCACAGCCTACTCGCCGGGGTTTGCCGTTTTTTCCCAATCTCCACACTGAGGTGTCGAAATCGTGGAATAACTCGGTTTCATTTTGAGTTTTTAATCCCCAGAAATCTAATTATAGCAACGTCATGGGTATTAAAGATTTTGGTTATATAACAATATTGTTAGTAGCCCTGTACTGGCCGACCCGAGTTTGGTTCTCGGACCTGGTATCCCTTCTAGACGGCTCTCTGATGGAGATTTCGATCAGGAGGGACCTACTGTCTCAAGCAGGGGGTATGATTTATCACCCTCGCCCGGATTTGTGGAAACTGTGGGCTTGGACCCTGAGGGGGCCCAGCTCATAGAATCTGATCTCTCGACCAAGGTCGTGGACACCATACTCCACGAGAAGACTTTATTCACTGAAATGGAAACTGTTCTCTGCCTGGTGTTTAGAACACCAACTGAATCGTGTTAACTGCCCTGTTGGTACAGTACTTGATTATTTGCAAGAACGTTTCTCTTCTGGATTATCTCCTTCCACCTTGAAGGTGTATGTGGCGGCTATATCTGCTTAACACACCCGTCAGGGTGGTGCATCATTAGGAAGAGATCCTCTCATTTGTTTTCTTTGTGGCACGCTGAGGCTGAGGCCTGCACTGCGCACTAGAGCACCGGCTTGGGATTTGGCCGTTGTACTGGAAGGCCTGGCTTTGGTTCCCTTCGAGCCCATTGAAGAGGTTTCAGAAAAGTTCCTTACTCTAAAAACTTTATTTCTCGTTGCTATTTCTTCTATCAACAGAATTGGAGATCTGCAAGCCTTGTCGGTTGCTCTTTCGTGCCTGGAATTTGCACCTGGCATGGTGAATGCTTTTCTTCACCCTAGGCTGGGTTATATTCCTAAGGTCCTTACTAATGTTTCGGGCCCAATCGTGCCGTAAAAGTGGGTAGTCGAGGCTATCTCACTTGCTTATGAAGCGGCTGGTCAGCATTCACCTTTGGCTGTCCGGGCCCATTCTACTAGGAGTATGGCTGCCTCTAAGGCTTTATTATCGGGGGTTTCCCTCCATGACATCTGTGATGCGGCAGGCTGGTCCTCACAGCATACATTTGTTCAATTTTATGACTTGGATCTTGGCTCCACTCAAGGTTCTAGGCTGCTTGCTTCTTAGTGTGTGCAATGACTTCACACAGAACAGGCATTTGCTATTATGGCGTAGTGGGTATGGAGTTCCCACCACGTCTCGACGCATCTCAAGTTTCCTGGTCGGTGACGTCACACGCCTATGACATCTCGTCTTTCCATTGGACTGATTATACCTGGCTTCACGACACAATCTCGCAGGGGCGTGTATTTGTTCCCTCTCAGGGAACCAGTGTTGCATACATAACTTGAGACGTTTTGACAGGCTTTGTAGTGCAGTTATTTTAATTCAATTTTCAATTATATTTCATCTTCACAAGGAGAGCAAATACACACACACATGTTGGTACACCTATCAATATGAGGACATTCCACACACTGTAATTTTTTGAGTACAATCAACTTGGATGTTTCAACTTAAATTACATTAAACGGAAAGAAGAACTAGATGAATCTTGTATAACTTGTAAAAAAACTGTTAAAAACGCTTAACTTATTTTGATAAGTTTGACAAGTTAACTTATTTTGAGTTGAAGCAATATAAAAACATGTTGTCATAACTTATTGATGATATCACATTTTACAGTGTATGTGTAAATAGTTTTTATACTGCACAAACTGTATATTATATCCCCTTTTCCTAATCCTACCCATCATAGAAAACTTATTTTTTTAATTTCTTGATTTTTAAATTTTTAATAAAACATTGTTTAGTATGTGTTTTTAAGCCATTTTAATTGAGGATTCAGGAAATGTCTTCATAAACCACATTAACCAGTGTAATACCCACATCACTATGCAAATTTGTGTCCTCATAAATCATATGAACAAACACACACACACACACACACACACAGACAGACACACACACACACACACACACACACACACACACACACACACACACACACACACACACACACACACACACACACACACACACACACACACACACACACAGTAGACTCACAGAGCAGATGCAGTTGAGGCAGGGGTTTGATCTCGATACAAACACATCACCGTTCTCATGGATTTCACCTTCATGTCTACATTCTGAAGATTAACACGAAGAAAAACAAATACACATGTATGAAGCAAATGCAAGTTGTAAGTACTTTTTGGAAGACCATGTTACAGTAATATCATATTTTATGAATATAGCACTCATTCATTGGTACATATGAAAGTACAGTGTGTGTATTATATGTAGAGATGCAACGTGGGTACTTGTTTGGTAGGCAGGGCAACATGGTCTCTGAGGAACAGACGGCTCCTCACAGGACTGTTGTGGACATGGATTAATTTCGCATTCTACTCTTCCATGCTATAAACAACACACACACACACACACACACACACACACACACACACACACACACACACACACACACACACACACACACACACACACACACACACACACACACACACACACACACACACACACACACACACACACACACACACACACACACACACACACACACACAATGACACAAGAGATGCCAGTGTAGGAGAAGCAAAAATCCATCTAAAAGACTAAAAAAAGATCAAAGACTTAATCTTTTAGATTTCATACCTCACACGTACACCGGTTGCAGTTGTCTGGGCTGAAGACATCGCCGTTATTATAGATATTGCCATGAAAGCTGCATTCTGCAATCACCAATCAGAGACATACACACAGTTTTTAGTGGTGGAACGAAACCCCTATGAAACCTCCTTAGATAATCATGTGAGATGAACCACATATTTCCTGCCCACATAAGATCAAATCTTATTTACAAAATGAACTCTAAAAGATGTCTGTAAGTATTCATGATAGACTTTCCAGACTGCTCCAGAGATCTGGTGTCTGAAAACTAGTTTCAACAGTAGTTCAATGAATTCAATGATATATAAAGTGGGGTTGAAAAGTTTGAGACCAAACTCAAACTTCCTTAATTCAAAATCTAATTTCAAAATGTATATATAAACAGAACTAAGGATTCTGAAAAAATAAAAACACATACATGAATTTATTGATGTAAAGTGAGAAGAAAAATGCAATATTATATTAATCAAATAAGCTTTTTAGTGACATTATGTTATGCCTTTGTACAGATGGCGAGATGTTGTTGTTTAAATTAAAGCAAAATATGCTTTAAAATCATTACCATTAATGCATAATCAATATTACATATGTTATTAATATTTTGAATATCTTACTTGTCATGATCACCAGCTGGAGTACCCTTGTTACCAGAGGGCACTCTACCCTAGACTATTTCCAGTCATTCAAGGACTACATTTCCCATAACTCACTGCCCGGTCTCATCATTCGTGATTGTCTTCAGCTGGTTCTCATTACCATGTCAGTCCCTGTCTATATAAGCCTGGTTCATTCTGCCATTCAAGATGAAGTCTTCTGACACGTACCGCTCTGAGAAACATGGGTTGAGGATCCCAACGCAGTAGTTTATTGAAAGGATAATCCAAACAGTAACAGGGCAGAGATAAAAACCATTACACGGGGAACCAGGATACAAGGGCTCAGAATTCCAGCGTAACATTAAACACACAAGACTTCGCAAAGAGTGACTGAGTGACACATGGGCTGTTTCTCAATATGCGTTCTTCAGTGATCTTGCATCCTTGTGTTCTGTTCTCGTACTACGTCATCATCAACCGTCGAAGTTCAATTCCAATACTCAAGAACGCAAGTACAGAGGATGCATGAAGTGCCCGGATGTGTCCTTGATATCAAGGATGCATCGAATGCAGGCTTGAAAGAATCGTACCGTTAAAAATCCCAGAAGACGCTGCGGGCAGTCGACGTACGGAAGGCTGAAAGCTTTAAACTTCTTGTTCTCACTTAAGAGATTCCGCTGCAAGCTCGAAATACGTGACAGCTCGTGAAAGTTAACATTTGTCGGACTCTTTTGCTTAATTTTAATAAAGTGATAAAGACCTCAAGAAAGCAGCAGTATTTTTATTGGCATATTAAAAGGAATATAAACATTTCAAAAAAGCATAGGTAACTCCTAACACATAGGCTACTCATAAATACACACGGTAAAATCGAAAAAGATATAAACTTATATGAAAACAATGTGTTTAATAATATGAAAGGAAATGTTTAATAGGTTGTGAGGTGACATATGTTTGTGATGTTATGTTGTATTAATTGTGCTTTGGTCGTGAATCGCTATTTGCAGAGATGGTCAGTTAAGCAGCAAGATCGCAGCACATCTCAATTCTCATAAAGATGCGCTCTGTGTTTTCGCATCCTTCCGAGTTCGTTCTTTTAAGGTCGCCTGGCAAGACCGGTCTCAACGAGGACGCAAGTCCGCTCTTTGCGTTCTTGGTATTGAGAAACAGCGATGGCTTATATAGTGTGAATTAACAAGCTAATGATCAACAGCTGAAAACAAGCAGACATGATGAGTCCAGGGCATGCAGAGAGTTATGGGAAGTGTAGTCCAGGACAGAATGACAATGGTCTGGGGAGCCCTTTAGGTGGATATACAGGGCACTCCAACTGGTGATGATGACAATATTAATGATATACGTATATCAAATATATATATATATAATTGTTATTTTTATCATTATTATTAGGCCTGTTAGTCACAGCAGTTTACAATGTATTTATAAATATGCGTGCAATAAAAATGATATTAGCATTAACTTTAAGGCTGATCACACTTTCAGTGAACAAGAGAGAGAAAAGGAAGAGAAAGATAATATAGACGAAGCTATTGGATTCTGTAAACTAGTTTACATCGTCTGAACATCAGATCCAATGGAACGGTTGGATTATTGGCTTGCTGATTAAAGCAGATTAGATGGTTAATGCATATGGCATAATTAATGATGTTGTGTTTTGATTCACAATGATGATTTAATGGATGTTAGATTACTCACCACTTAAACGGTTACACTGAATGTGGCCACTGGTGCAGGAACAGACGGTGTGGCTGTCAGGAGACCAGCGATGTCCCTCATCCACCTGACGTCCTTCATAAACGCACTTTCGTGTGAGTTTTTTTGTACATTCACACGTTTCCAAGTACTCAACCTTCGTCTGCAGCTCAGTGTTCTACACACACAGAAAATTGATTGAAAAGAAAATGTGTCTATATTATCACTTGGTTGTGTCATGGTAACATTATGGTATCAGAAGCAGTTTGATACAGTGCTATTTTAGTATTATATACAGGTATATAACTAAGTGCTACTAAGTGCTGACACAATACATTCTCAATGTACCTGTTTCTTTAGCATGTCCAGCATGGTCTTGATGCTATGCAAGTTGTTCTCCAGTTGGCCTAAACGCAAGTCTGATTCACTGTGGTATCTTGTACTTAATATAATTTCATCTCCGCGGTTTGCCTGGTCATTCATCATATCCAGGTCCGAGATTTCTGATACGGTGGGACTGGTGGGTTGGACTGTGTCAGGAAGTGAGTCTGTAATAATCACACACACGCATTTGCATGTGTCCACAAATGCAAACACATTATAAAAGAAGAATATATTGTGTTGGCTTTAATAAATTAAAAAAGAGCCGATGTTTTTTCCCCTAGATAGTTTAGACATATTTGAGTATATGTGCATCAGTATTTGTTCTATAATGCAGAAGCATAAAATTCATCCTGAGTATTCATTAGCATCACAGAAACACTCAAAAAGGACCCCTAATATAATCCTATAAAATCCAACTAAACCTGAATCTAATCCTCTAATCTTTATGGACCTGTATGACCTTTATTTGCAGCTCTGAAAGTTTCCTGTTGTGAGTGTTTTTTTGAATGTGCATATGTAGCTCAGATGTTTAAATGTTTTTATTATTGTTTTCATGCCTGTTACATTGTCACAGAACCACGGACGCCTCTCATATGCCCTTGTGGAGAGTTCAGCAGTCTGCCAAAAACCCTGAAACAATAAGAAAAACATACTGTCAGTTCTGTGAACATGTACACAATAGAAACCCATTGCAAAGTCATGACAGTAATTAATGTGCTGAATTACACCTGTGGCTATTCTGCTAAAACACCTGTGTGAACTGACTTCATACGTTCACTAAAATTCATCTTGGGAATAGTTAGAAGCCCAAAAAGTGCTTATTTTTAGCTTCACATAAGTCTCCAAACTAGTGCTGTCAAATCGATTGAGCTCGATTAATCACACATAACATAAAAGTTTGTAAATATGTATATTTACACAAATTTATCAGACCACCACCCAATGTGAGGTTTGTGCCGCAGCTGCCCTAAACAAACAATATTGGTGATTACCAAAATGATTTTTTATGTTTCTATAATAGTTAATCCACCACTATGTGTAAGCTCTTTGGTCACAGTTGGCCAAGTCAAATTCCAGACTTGAATCCTATTTAACAAATTTGGGATTGAGTGGATTCACAGATGGATCGCACACAAGCAAGTCTCTGGGAACAACAAGATTCTATTTGGAAGTCAATAACAACAGAGACTGTGGAAAAGTACTGTACATAAAAACAATGCCAGCAAGAATGCAAGCTGTTATCAAGGCCAAAGAACAGCATAAAAAATATTACGTTTTTTAGTTATTATGTGTGAATAAAGACTATTCAGTTTGTTATTTGCCTAATAAATGACAATAACTTTTTTTAGTTTTAAACAAGTTTTTGACAGATTTTCTCTGTATTATAACAGGTAGTCTAATACATTTGTTACACAGAATACGCACTATATATATATATTTATATATATATATATATATATATATATATATATATATATATATATATACTGTATTGTAAATATATATATTTACAACTTATATTTACTAACTTTTTTGTCAGATGCGATTAATAGCAATTAATCGATTTGACAGCACTAGACCAACCACTTTTTTAGGGACACTACCATGTAGGTAACATACTGTAAGTGTTTGTGTCAATAAACTCACGCTGAACTTGCTGGCCTTATTTCCTGCAGTGCTGGAGAACGTGATCTTCAGATCATGTGGGAAGTCTAGAGTCAGAATTCGTCCACCTTCTTTCAGTTTGAGCACCACGGCCTCCTCGCATTCCACAAACAGCACCACCTGTCTGGGCTCCACACTCAGAGCCATCCTCACCCAACCAACTGAGAAGGGACTCCCACCTGGCAGCTTGATCACCTCTGGCCGTAGAACGTCTGGTGACCTGACCTCCAGCTGCAGCCAGTCTGCTTGGGTGTTGGAGACCAGCTCCAGCAGGGGGCGTCCGTCATGCTGCCGCTGGGCAGGGGAGGTGAGGGAGATGAGAGTGGCCTCCGAGCCTCTGGTTTGCCGGCCCACCAGATGGAAACCCAGGACGCCCTGTGAAGTGCTAAAGAGGTAGTCGGAATAGTCCTGGGGCAGCGTGAGATGAGGCGTGAAGGAACGGAAACGCCAGGCTGGCATCTCTGGGTCACGACCTTTGGCCTTAAACGCCACCCGGTGAGAGCGAGTGACGTTTAGAGCCTTCAAGAGGTTGATTACTAACAGAGGAAAATAATGACATGAAGAATGGCATCAGCATTATGATGACATTAAAATGCCACATGCTTCATGACTAGTATTCATTCAGAACCATGTATATCAGGTACCGTGGTATTACTACAGTATATGATAGAGTACCATAACTGCACCATGGTATCTACATAGTACTTTTCGTAAGGTTGTTCTTGTTCTCACAGTCCTGACCGATTAAAATATCTAATTTGTTTAATTTACTACCAGTCAAATATTTGGAATAATTTTTTAAGATTAATAAGATTTGTTTAATGTCTTTTAAGAAGTCTTTTATGCTTACCAAGGCTGCATTTGTTTGATTAAAAATACATTAAAAACAGTGATATTCTAAAATATTATTTAAATTAAAAATAACTGTTTTACATTTTAATATATTTTAAAAATGTAATTCTTTTCTGTGATGACACAGCTGAATTTTTAGCAGTCTTCAGTGTCACATGATCCTTCAGAAATTATTCTTGTATGCTAATAAATATTATAAGGCAAGCATTCTAATAAATTACGTTTTAAAAAATGTTAAAATATTTTAAATTACTGTTTTTAAAAGTAAAACAAATGCAGTCTTGATGAGCATAAGAGAGAAACATCGAAATTATTCCACATTTAAATCGTAGTCTATCTGCATCATAGAGATAAAACAGTAGAATATGAAAAGATTTATAACAGTTTATAAGTAAATAAATAGTGAGATGTATTTAGCTGATTTTATTGCTTTTCTCACGTTGTTGGCCAGACGACAAATTTTGCTTAACTGGAAAAACTCTCATCCCCCAGCACACTGGATTAAAGACTTGACTGCATTTCATCAAACTTGAAAAAAATTGATTTGAAGACTGGATTGTATTTCATCAAACTAGAAAAAATGTGATTTTCTCTTCACCCACCCAGTACATCATTCTCTAAAATTTGAAAGCCCTTCTTAGTATACGTACAAACTCTGCAATCTCTTAATTTGTCTGATTAAACCTTTTCGTATTTTTCGTTTTACATTGATATTTAGAATTCAGTTTTAATTCCACTTACTGTTTTGTCTGTCTTAGTATTTCTCATCTTTCAATTGTTAGCTGGCGATGAGAATGTATTTATATATATTTTACTACTTCCATTTTTACTTTTTGTCATGTCTTTTATTTTCTATTTATTTTTATTTTATTTTTGTTATTATCATTATTATTACCTATTTATACCTGTTTATTTATTTGTTTATTAACTTATTTTTTTGCACCCTGAATGTAACATAAAAATTATAAAATAAATTAAAAAAATAGTAAGATGTAGGGGAAAAAACTCTGCGGAGCAATGATGGCAAGTGAGGAAAATGCTCTTAATGACTTCCTTTTCCTTGTCAGATCTTTACTGTTCCAAACTTCCCTGAGGACAAAGCAGTTCCACACACACACACACACACACACACACACACACACACACACACACACACACACACACACACACACACACACACACACACACACACACGCAATCTCAATCTGTATCTCAGGTATTTCTGTATGAAGTCAGACTGAAAAGATAATAGACAGGAGCTTAAAAAGCCAGACAGAAACAGAGAGAAAAGGAAGAAGACAAGGGGTGAGGATCTTTTGAAAATAAAAAAATATAAAAAATATCACTGAAGGCATGTAGAAACATACCTGCACTGGACAGAAATCACAAACCATCAGATAAACAGAGGCTAACAGAGACAGCGATAACAGTCAAACAAGAGAGAAGTGCTTGAGTTTGTTTTTAGAAGCTTATGGTTTGAGAACAATATGGTCGGCTGAAGACAGCTAAATCTAAAATCAGAATCAAAATCCATTTGGGGACATTCTCAAAGTCAGCTTTTATCCTATTGCAAAATGTTTTCATTTAGGACTATAATAATCATAAAGTTAATAATAAAGAAATTTTGCAACTTTTTAAGTTATTGTTCTAATGCAAAGGAAAATGTTTATATTCATTATCAGTCGATAGTATAGCTATAGTGGGGAAAACAGTCAATTTGGAGATGTTACCAAGAGGTAACACATTTTACAAAAAGATACAAAATAACGTCTTTATTCACTTCAACGTGGATGTTTTAGTTATGAATTCATGCATAGGCTACCTTTAACAGTCATTTCTATAAATGTTTATATAGGTGCTCCAACACCTGTTAATGCATTACATTCATCATTCCTTTTTTATTTAATATTTTAAAACATTTTTATAATAACTTTTATTAAACTTTACTGCGGTTCACTTAAACAGTCCTGTGGTGACAGGTAATTTATTTTTAAAAGTATAAATATTCCATGTAGTCTAGATTAACCTGAGGTCATAAAACTGCAAATATAATAATTATTATATTGTCTTTCTAGGCATGTCCTGCACTGGATTCAAGCGTGGACATGTCAATAGAAAGACACAACTCACTCATCCATCACTGGCTCCTCAACTCCTGCTCATCAGTGATTCAATACAGCTGCGGCACAGATCAATGAAACAATGTATCATGTGTTAGATTGACAGCTGCTCTCACCGGTATTCGCGTCCTGATGAGTTTGAACACAGTCACAAACATTCCAGAGAAAAAACAAACTCCAGACAAGATCTCCAACTACAGACTTCAGCCCCATTCTCGGCAGTCTGATAAGTTTAGTTCTCACAAAGTCGCCAGGAAGAAAGAAATACCGTTTTCCTTACTCAAGAGGAGGAAAAAATTATTATAAATATCTAAATATATAACACATTTTCCCCCTATATGAGGCGAGATGTCGGATGAAGAGCTTGATGAGTACTCTGGTATAGGTCTCGTATGACAGCGACCCTCTGACTTGAAACATCTGGACTTGTTTTCGGCTGTTTAGCTAGGGGGGTTTAGCTGCTTTCCTGTCGCTTCCAAACAAAACAAAGCAAAGCTTCGTTGTTTTCCCTCCTCCGCGATTGAAATAAAGGCTGTAAATGTGACAGCCGCTGGAGACTCTGCATGCTCCTCTAACCCTGATCCTCCTCCTCTGCAGCCAATGGAGAAAATCTGCAGACATTCATTTGAACATTTCCGGATTTCCGGACTGCTCGAGCGCTTGAAGTCCTCAAGAACACAAAGCAGTTTCATTAACACATAATGCACAATAATAAATTATACAAACATAATGCTCAACAGATCACGTGCATTCAAAAATGAGTAAATATGAATTACAGAAATATATGATATCATAAAGGCAATAAAAATAAATATATGGGGGTTTTATGAATTTAAAATAATAAATGAATATATCCTTACCATGTCTGTGGAAGTAATGGACAAAAAATACTATTACATTGTAAGAATTTATATGAACTAACATTTTTTTGTGAAATCTTGAGTGTAGGCTATATATGAGTTGATTGGTCTGTTACACTTTTTTTAAAATCTTTCCCATCCTCAATTAAAAAAAAAAAAAAAAAAAAAGTTTATGTGTGTAAAACTGAATGAAGGCTGGAATACACTGCACGACTTTTGCTCAGATTTTAAAAGTCGTGTAGCATATTCCAGCCTTTAGTTTCATAATGTGATGTCTAAAAGAACACTCAGATGACCTTTGTTTCTGATTTCTTATTGGTTAAAGAGAGGGCACTATTTCAGCCTCCTAATCTCTATCTGTCTTAATTACAGCGTGCTTGCAAGTCAAGTGTGTATGTGTGTGTGCGCTCCTCTGTCAGGGTTTGTTAAAGCATAAAGTAGCCTACACTAGGACGAGACAGGAATAGCCCAGATTACCACACAAGACACATGCTGTTACACTTTTCCATCAGGATCATCAGGAGAAAACATCTCGTAACATTTTTGCTTTGAATGTGACATACAGAAATCTATCTATCTATCTATCTATCTATCTATCTATCTATCTATCTATCTATCTATCTATCTATCTATCTATCTATCTATCTATCTATCTATCTATCTATCTATCTATCTATCTATCTATCTATCTATCTATCTGTACCAACCTACTACATAGATAAACAATTAAAAGTCAGAGACCATAGAGAAAAGTTTTGAAGTTTTGTTTTCCAAATGGTAAGCATAAACATAACAAATTAAGGAAACTTTTAATTGAAAAATTAAGATGAATTTCAAATTTGATTACTGTAATTATTTGATTAGAGATTAAAAAAAAGTGCAGCAAAAAGTTTTTATTTTTAACAATTTTTTCAAAATCTTCTTGGTTTCTGGTAATTTCCCAATTTTGTATCCCAAATTTTCAGTGTGTTCTCATACTTTTGTAGCCCACTGAATTTGTTTGATCTCTATATATTGGTTATGATGTGGCTGGTTTTGCTCAGAGGTTATTGGACATCTTAGAATACAGTTATTTCACTGGCCAGGAGTGAAGCGTTGCTATTGGTTAGACCTATGATGATGGTTAGACCTAGTTGTGGCATTTGACTTGACCTCTTACGTTACCTTGGCGTTAATTGGCTCTGATCCAGTGAGTTTGAACACTAAACCTCAGACTTATCCACTGTTCTCCAACTGCTCCAAACACAGACATGAGGTGGACTCTTACATGCAAGTCACAAACAAATAATACTCGAACTCTCTTTTATAGCCTACACTCACATCCAAATAAAGGATGGTAATAACGTAACTTTGGAGAGAATATCTGGACATCTGGACCTGAAGAACAGTTAGATGGGACAGGTAGGTTAACATGCTATCTTTTCTTATTCTCCAATACCACAATACTCAAACAACCCTGAAGTCTATTTTTGGCTTATCTATTCTTCTGTATAAAAGAGAGAGAGAGAGAGAGAGAGAGAGAGAGAGAGAGAGAGAGAGAGAGAGAGAGAGAGAGAGAGACTGTCAGAGAAAGTCTGAATTTTTTCTTGCATGACAGTATGTTCATTCACAATTATTACCAATAAATCCTCAATCTCTAACCATCCACAATACTATACGGTCACATAAAACAAAATTCAAAATTCCACTATGGACATTAGAGAATTACAATAATAATAATAGTAATAAATATGTTTAATGAACATATGACTAAATTGATTTCACTTTTAATCATCTTTTGTTGCTAAAAACAAGGAGCTAAAGTTACAAAGTAAGTCAAATGCTGGAATATAAGTTTGCAGAGTTAATGTATTCATTCATATCTATTTATTTCAACTAAGCTAAATGAATAAAGAATCAATATAGTTGTTAAATAGGAGCAAATGTTTCATGTTTTCATAATAATAATAATTCATCTATTTCAAATAATATAAACAAAAAAAAAATCTTCTACCAAAAGGATATCACATAAAACAATCTTTCAAAAAAATGCTGCAAGTCATGCCTATCAACACCCTTTCATATTATTGCTTAATTATATTATAGGCCTATTGTACTGCATATTCAAATTTAAGCATTAAACTTTACTTTTTTGGAACGTTATTTAACAATGTACAGAATAATTAAATGTGTTCTTGATTACTTGAATGGAAATAGTGTAACACAGCTCAAATACGTGTGTAAGCAGCAAGAGTGTGTTTTGGTGTTTTCACGTAAGAAGGCTTAACTGTCTGCTGAAAACCTCCTTAGGAGATTTGTAAGTCTTAAACAAGAGCAGGGCTGTTTGCTGCAAGTCTATCTTAGGTCATACATTTACAGATCATGTTACTCCATGCTGGATTTCCTAAACATGAACACAATAATACATTTCCAGCCTTTTTAGCTACATTTAACCAGCATCTGTTTCTCTTGAGCTAAATTAGCCAATTCATAATGAGCTGTATTATGACGGTTTAGCAATGTACTATACAAACAATGTCATGCGAATGAATTGTTGAGCTTTCAGTTCTACACTTTAAATGGGCACTCGGCAACTATTTCGACTTAATAAAACCGTTTAGAAATCATTTGGATGGTTTAATAACCTGTTCTGGTGAGAATGGTGACTTCCCCGCTCCCCTCAACGTTCCTAGGCGGAAACCCAAACTTGCAACATGGGGACTAACCATAGGGACTAACGTCCCGGTAAGTCGGAAATAGGAAGTCTTGTGAGAAACCCGAACTGCTTTACGGCAATTCGACATAAACACACACGCCGCCCTAAATGTGTATGATGTATTACACACAAAGTTGGTAGACTCCGATAACAACAAATGCACATGTGCCGCAAGTGAGTTTTTTACGACATTGTTGTGAAATATACGCCCCACAGCTGTAGGGGGAGCTTGTTGAGAAAACATGCGACAACAAAAGTGAAAATCAGCGAAGAAATAGCTGGAGTTGCCGAATGCCCCTTTAACAGACAGTAAATATAATAACAAAAAGTCATTTTTAACATAATTGTTTTTTTTGTATCCCAGCAGTGAGAAATGTTTTTGAGGTTGATCTTCAGTCAACAGCCACTGTGGAAGATTCTAATATTCTGCCACCTTTATTCAGTGGTCAGCCGGCATTCTGTAATTGGTATTAAACACAAACAGAGACAAATCACATGGAAAACACACACTCACTCTCTCTCTCTCTCTCTCTCTCTCTCTCTCTCTCTCTCTCTCTCTCTCTCTCTCTCTCTCTCTCTCTCTCTCTCTCTCTCTCTCTCTCTCTCTCACTCACTCACTCACTCACACACACACACACACACACACACACACACACACACACACACACACACACACACACACACACACACACACACACACACACACACACACACACACACACACACAAACACACACACACACACACACACACACACATTTGACATGCATGCATCCATACAACCTAAAATGACTTCACATACAACAACATGCTAAATATAAAAAGGAATTTTGACTGTTTGAGCAGAGAAATGTGATGGAATTTTAATCTGTGTGCCATGAAAAATTAAGAACAAATCACTGGCAACAATCCAGTCAGGATAATCCGTCAGTGCTGAACAACAGGCTTGTTGTAATCCATCAAACTATTCTAAGAATTGTCAGAAGTTTTAACTTAATATTTTGTAAAATTATTGTGCTGACTGCACTGGCACAATTGGATGAGAACAAACCTTAAGCTGAATTGAGTTCGTTGATGACATCGGGGTTTTCTGTAGCTGCTATATAACTGATTCAACCTCATAATTGACGAATTTCGACACAGTTATTGAACTGAATTTAACACTGAACTGACTTCAGCTGAATAATGACTCGATTGTCTTTTTTTTAGGCTAATTTACAGCAGAATTGAATTCTGTTTGCATCATTGATCATTATTTTCCTGTTTATCACTGTAAAGCTGCTTTGAAACGATCTGTATTATAGAAAGTGCTATAAATAAAGGCTACTTGACTTGACTAGAAGTTGACAAACTAACTTACTTATTTACTATTCATTTACTATCACCCAGACATGAAAAACAACCAAAATTTTACATTAGAGCAGACTGCAATTAGAAATATAAGGAAAATGTTGTTCAAATCAATGTTATGTGTTTTCTTTTTTTTCTTTTTTTGTCAGCCAGTGAATGTGAAGGTGGTCATGACGTGTTTGCCAAAGTCAAAGAGAACAGCCTGATGGGAACATTTATTGGCAACCTTGGATTCACTGTACACCCATCAGCCAATCACATGCACTTAACGGTTTCTGGAAAAGATGCTGGTTGGTTTTATCTGGAGGGAAGAACTGTCAGACTGAACTCGACGTCAACTAGAATTATTGACCGTGAGGTAACATTAAAAAAAGATCAATAAATGCATGCAATTACACTATCATCTTCTGTCTTGTTTACATAATATCATCTGACTGATGATATTACAGATACACGGCTCCGTTTTAACAGCAACTGTAAGGTGTTACAAACATAAAACCCTACAGGTAAGTTCAATTATCTGTGACATACAGACATCTTAGAAAATTGGATTTAGCTATATAATTTAAACGTCAAATAAAAGTCAGATGTTGTTATCAGGCTGAACACAGGATCATGGTAGAGGTTCTGAACGAGAATGACAACAAACCTGAATTCCTGCAAAGCTCCATACAACCTCTGCAGCTCAGCGAGGTAAAAGACACAAAAAAAAAATAACCAAAACAACAAATGTTTTCTTTCATGCATTGACATACACTACAACTCAAAAGTTTGGGCTCAGTAAGATTTTTTTTTTATTATTATTCAGCAAGAATACATTTAATTGATCAAAAGAGAAAGTAAAGAATTTTAAATGTTACAAAAGTTATTTTGAACTTCCTATTCATCAAAGAATCCTGACAAAAAGTGTCAGTTTCCACAAAAATATTAAGCATACAACTGTTTTCAACATTGATAATAATAATAGCAAATCAGCATGATTTCTGACGGATCATGTGACACTGAAGACTAGAGTAATGGCTGATGAAAATTCAGCTTTGCCATCACAGGAATACATTACATTTTAAGATAAATTCAAATAGAATTATTTTTTTTATTGTAATAATATTTCACTTTATTATGGTTTTTGCTGTATATCTATTCAAATCAATGCAGCCTTAGTGAGCATAAGATACTTCTTTCTTCTTACCGAGCCCAAACTTTTGTCTATATATTTTGTATATATGTGTATATATACACTCCATTCATAAGATCTTCTTGTTTGATGTGTGTATGTTCAGTTGACAGCGGTGAACTCTGTAGCGTTTACAGTCCAGGCCACTGATGGTGATGGAGACACGCTCACATACATCATTGATGAAACATCAGTAGGTGAACCAAACACCTCTTCAGATCTACAAACCCACAGTAGAAATCCTCTGCTAGTCCTATACTTTAGTCTCATTTGACTTAAATTTTGTTGTTGATGAATCAAATTGGCTGCTTGATAATCATCTGTGGACATTTGATCATTTATTTCCAGCCGGATGCCTGGTATTTTCGAGTGGATTTGCCCAACAGTGGCAAAGTGATTCTCAACAATTCATTGGACTACGAGATCAAAACTCAGCTCCGACTGACTATTTCTGCAGTGGTAAAGAACACACAGAAAATACTTGTTTGGTAATGATAAAAAAAAAGATGGGGAAAAAAAACATTTACTCATGTGTTCATGTGGCTTTAGGAGACTAACACAAATGAGCACTACAGCACAACAGCAACAGTAATCATCAATGTGACAGATGGGGACGACCAATACCCACAATTCCGGCCTTGCACTCTTCTCTCAGCCAATCACGGCAAACGCATATGTGCCAACCCCCTATACACCGCCAACATCACAGAGAACGAGCAGGTAATAATCCCTGTGAATGTCTAAAATAAACAATTACTAAATGCAATTAATTGCAATACTGAATTTTTGGCATCATTACTCCAGTCTTCAGTGTCACATGATCCTTCAGAAATCATTCTAATATGCAGATTTGCTGCTCAAGAAACATTTCTTATTATTATCAATGTTGACCGGTTTATTATCAGGTGCAGGGTTGACCGGGCTTTTTCAGTAGCTGCCCCCAGACTGTGGAATGCTCTACCTTTGTGTATTCGCTCTGCATCATCTTTGTCTGTTTTTAAATGTGGGTGGTGATGGTGCAGTGGATAAGACACATGCCTTTGGTGTGAGAGACTCAGGTTCAAATCCACTGTGAGACACCAATATGTCCCTGAGCAAGACACTTAACCCCTAGTTGCTCCAGAGGCATGCGACCTCTGACATATATAGCAATTGTAAGTCGCTTTGGACAAAAGCGTCAGCTAAATGAATAAATGTAAATCTAAGATAAAAACACATCTTTTTGAATTGGCTTATATTCAAAGAGGAAGTTGTATTGTAAGTTTTTTATTATACGGTTTTTATTTTATTTTTGTTTTAATTGTATTGTATTGTCTTAATATGTCTACTACAGTATGTGCAGCACATTGGACAACCTCGGTTGGAATTAATGGTGCTATATAAATAAAATTGACATTAAAAAATAAAATTGACAACAGTTGCGTTACCTAGTCTTTTTGTGTAAACCTGATACATTATTTCAGGATTCTTCGATGAGTAGAAAGTTAAAAATAACAGCATTCATATTGAAAATAATTTGTTTGTTAATGTAAAGGTCTTTACTTTCACATGTATGTGATTCCTTCTATCACCTGATTAATTGTCAATCAGGACATTGTCTTGGATTTCTGTCCGGGTCCGATTCAAGCTTTGGATGGCGATGAGGGTCTCAGAACGCCAGTAGTGTACTCCATCCTGTCAGGTGATTATCCTCTGCCATTGAACCTAATCTAAACGCCTGGGAAAATATGTTATATTATATATATATATATATATATACAGTATAATAAAAATGTGTGTGTGTGTGTGTGTGTGTGTGTGTGTGTGTGTGTGTGTGTGTGTGTGTGTGTGTGTGTGTGTGTGTGTGTGTGTGTGTGTGTGTGTGTGTGTGTGTGTGTGTGTGTGTGTGTGTGTGTGTGTGTGTGTTTTAATACAGGGGCAGATAATGGCAGATTTGTCATTGACAGTAGTTCTGGAGAAGTGAAGTTAACCAGACGCGTGGAGAACAGACTGCTGATCCCGACACTGAGACTGCGAGTTATGGTGCGTCTGAGAGTAAAGAATAACATTTTTAAAAAGTAAAAAAAAATTTTTTTGTATATTTTAAAATAATATATGATTTATTTTTGAATATATATATATATATATATATATATATATATATATATATATATATATATATATATTTATTTTTGTGTTGTTTTCCTTATTGCATTTTGAGAGCATTGCGATGTTTCTGCTCAGGCAGCTCAGACGGATGACCCTCTTAAGTATGCAGTAGCCACGGTTCTGGTGAGGGTTCTTGCAGAAAACAAGTTTCCACCCCAGTTCAACCGTTCAGCATACCGGGGCTTTGTCAGTGAGAGCACAAGTCCTGCCTCGCTTGTCATGACATACGCCAACAAATTACTTGTCCTGGAGGCAACGGATCAAGACTTCTCCGATGTACGTGACTCAACAAGATCACAACACTTACAAGACCACATACAATCCTTACAACCACACAATTGTAACACCCCAGAGTCAACATCCAATTTCAACATCACAAAGGCCCTGGTTTGACATTCATTGCATGAAATATGGGTTCATGTTTCTGTTTAAGCCTAAGAAACCGAGTTTGCTTTATGTTTGTGGGTTAAAGGGCTTCAATCCCAGACTGCAGTATTCTCTAAACTCTCAACAAAACAGCTCTCGGCTTTTTTACATTACACAAGAGGGACTGCTCATTGCTAAAACCAACCGACTACTCCCCAGCCACAAATACTTCCTAGAGGTATGACATCTACAGTAGACTACATTCATAAGCAAAATCTGAACAGTATTCTACAACTACTTATTCTAGAAAATGACAATTCGCAACTGTGTTGCAGGTTCTAGCCACTGACCTGGAATCAGGAGACACTGTTAAAGCTGCATTACATGTGGAAGTTCTTCAGAAAGGCCAATCAGGTACTTGAAAATCTTCTAGAAAACACAAATAACATGGGAATATACAAATATATATGAAATAAAGATCCTTAGGCATACATAAATTGTGAACAAACTAAAAATGCGTGTGGTTTGTCTGTGCAAAACTTGCAAAAACATAAAATAATAAACAGTAAATGCATTTAATAAGTTCCACAGGGTCCTTTGGGGGCGGGGCTTCTGTATAGCAGTGAGACAGTGGGCAGGGCAGAGGGCGTGGCAGGGGTGTATCTGATCCTGGTGGCCATTGCCTTATTTACACTGGTGCGCTGCATTCGGATGAGCAGAGAGAAGCGGGATCATGCCATCCGGACCAATGTGGCTGACAGTAGTGACCCTAATGTGGTAAGACAAAATCTATTCATGCAACTTGCACAACATGGACAAAGGACATGTTAAACTTTGCATTTGTGCTGAAAATGTCCAATTGTTCCAAACGTATTATACCCAATACATAAGAAACAGAGCAGTGTAACTACTTTTACTTCCAAGTTCTTACACTACCGTTAGAAAAAATCTGGGGTCAGTAAGCCTTTAAAAGAAAAAGAAAAACTATAGAAATATTGCAAAATATTATTACAATATTAAATGTCTGCTTTTTATTTTTAATTTTAAAATGTAATTAATTCATCTGATGCAAAGCTGAATTTTCAGCATCATTATTCCAGTCTTCAGTGTCACGTAATTCTTCAGAAATCATTCTAATACGCTGACGCAACAGGACTGACCGATTTTAGTCTCCGCATTTGTTCTCCGACTGCTACCGCTAGTGCTTTCACCGGAAAAGAGTTTACCCTACTTCCGGTCTCGGTGGCCATTTTTGTGAAATAGGCCTATTTAGTGCTCAAGAAACATGTCTTATTATGTTGAAAACAGTTGTGCTGCTTAATATTTTTGTGGAAACCATGATAAATTTTTTCTGGATTTTATAATATAAAAAACAGCATTTATTTGAAATTGAAATCTTATATAACATTATGTCAATGTTATACTTTTGACACTTAAAAGTATTAATTTATATAAAAAAATGTCTTGCTTACCCCAAACTTTTTAATGCCATACTTTGATAATAAACAAATGGAATATTTCAAGATTTGCTTGTACAAGTCTCAAAGTGAATCTTTTTGCATTTCCTAATATTTCATGTTTAGAGTCTGAGAATGTTCCAGATGGTGAGTTAATGTCACTTTATTCCCCCTTAGTGAACCTCATTGTACAGCATTTTTCATTTCATAAAGAGATGAAAGTGGAAAAACAATGGTTTCTTAAAGAGTATATTGACAAGCCGTTTTGTTACTAAAGTGTAGATTAGTGTAGATAAGTGTACACTACTGTGTAGTGTAGATCATTTTAAACTATTTTAATATAAATAAGGACAATATTACTCAGTGAACCTTCAAATTTCCCATAGTAACACTTTGTGTATTTGTGCTTTTAAACATTAGAAATGTGTTTTCAGAGAAGCAATTGTAAATACAGTTTTTCTGTGACAGGTGAACCAGAGCCGCCCGATGCCCTTAGTGGAGGAAACGTTCTCATATCACAACGAGGCATTCAGCGAGTACGACTACTCGACCTCACCTTTCTACGGCAAACAGGGCATCTACACCAAAATAGAGGAACCACCACCATCATCATCTGTGAACTTGCCATCAATTACTTTTAACAGGGAACCAAGACGCAATTATCTGGCACTGCGGCCCAACGGAAGGCCCGTGAATAGGTTTAACAATAAAACGGTGACATTTCGTGACTACATCGTGGTTCGGGAATGTGATGAAGAGGGTGAAGGATACATGGAGACTACGTTCAGAACAGAGGCAGAAGTCTGTACTGATTTAGAAGAAATTAACATGGATTGTGAATTAGATGACAACTATACAACTATATCACTATCAAAAAGAACCACTTCATATTGTGAAGACATAAATGAGTCAGAAATGCTCAATACACACCTCAAAGAAGTCAACCGAGACTACGAAATACCTAATACTGGCCATACAGATGTAAAAACTGACTTCAAAGCAATAATTCATGCAAATCCACTGGAATTAAGGCACGAAAAACTATCTGGGAAGCACGGAGTCAAGTCTGACCTGGACAGAATACAAACAAACTCAACTGAAAGTCAAGACAGAGATTGTACACAAAACTCAGCACCAGAAGATGCTACTACACAAGCAGAATTCTTGCCATATATCACGAACCCTAAAGTCTTGGTTTTAGATGGAATGAGAAAATCTGCTGATCTTAATATAGATCCTCGGGTTTCAGTTGTTGAAAGTCCTGTACAAAAGTTTCAGGATGTAAGTAACCAGGACACTGCAACACAAAAAATCTTAAACACTGACTTACAAACACATCTAAGCACGTTAACACTCGATTCAAGTCAATACAATGGATCAGAACAATGTCTGGCAGCAGAGACGAACAGCACAGCAAGCTCAAACATATATTATGTTAACGAGGACATTGCAACAAATTTAGATGACAGTAGCCTAGAAGGAGGATCTGTATCTAATCTAGATACAAGTGGTCAACACCTCAACTATGTTCATGATCCTCTGCAGATAGAATGTTTCAATGAAGAACTCGACACAGATGAAAGTAATGATGGGAGATGAAGATTGATGAAAGCTAAAAATGCGCTACAACACTTGTTTGAAATTACAGTATTGAGCTTGAGCACCAAATGAGCCTTCGTAAAATGGGAACATCCTGTGTCCTTCCTACAGTACGTTCAACATTGCATAGACATGTTTCCTTTGTATTGAAATTGCACTTTGCATTGCAATGTACCAATTCAAATAAAATCTACTCATGACAAACAACAAGATTATCTGTGGTGTAGATGGTTCATCAGCTAAAATTAAAATTACATGGACCTTGTTCACCATAGTAATAATGCATAACATCAAAGTCAAAGTAATGGTAAAAGGCCTACAATTTTTATTTTTTTTGTTATTTTGCATTATGGCCTCAAAAGAAGTCAATTAAGTACAAATGACCTGGATCACCCCCTAATGGATAAGATTAGTATCTCCATAATCTAGCAATTCACCTGGAAATCCCACAAATGGAAACACAAATATAAAAAGTGATTTGTTTTGATCAATTTTATTGAGAAAACACTCTCAGTTATAAGACAGTATTTACAATACCTGACCACAGCATATTGTTCACATTCAATTATAGACATACATACACAAACTATATACTAACATTAAGTGAGGAGGTCATTTTCAGTCATGTATGAATTGCACAAGGAAAAAAAGGTAAGAAAACAAAGCCTCGCATAATAACGAAGCAGTTTGAAGGTCAAGGGAGACAGAAAAAGGCACTTGAGGAAAAAACAGCTTTAGTTTGTTGGTTCAGTCCATTAATGACAGTACTAACACTTCATGAAGGTCTTACTGACAGGTCAGACGGTGGAATGGTGTTCAATGTTCCTTTGAGCAGGGGGTTTATTCATAAAAGATCCCCAGATTAGTTGATAGTTTCTGTCCTTGCACTCACAGTCCTTTGAGTATGAAAGAACAATAAAACTGATCAGCACCGAGCCACGACATCCCGTGTTCCTGCAGGCTCGAGAAATAAACAAATCCTGAACTCTGGTTTAGGTCTGTTTTGATCCAAAGACAATGGAATTACACAACATTCTAACTATGATCTATTCCTATGCTTGATTATCAATATCATACATTCTCTGGCTAAATGAAGATGAAGAACATGTACATGTAGTGGTTGTAAGACATTTGGTATTATTTAGAGAAGTACTTTACATAACGGTATTAGTTGTTTTTTATTTTAAAAAGATTCATATTTTGTGCAATATATCCACTTGAAACAAGTGCTCTATGCTGTGTTGGGTTACACAAATGCCATTATGCTGCATTATATGGGTGCTTTAGTGCATTATAAACCATTAGGCAAACCTCTACACATCACTTTGACAAGCTTCACAAGCTGACCTGAATATTACTTCATCAGAGCATTTGAAATCGCATCAGAATCCAACGCCGATGAGTGTTAAGCTACGAAAGACATGTTCACGAAAAAAGGCAAAAAATTGGATTTGATCGAGTCAGCGTAAAAAATGTGAAATGTTTCGTAAACACAGTAATGAAATCATAAAATAAATTATTGTTCTTTTTGCATTTCTCAAGTGTAAATTTTTCACAATTAAAATTCATCGTGTCGGACCAGAGCTTCTCCAAAATCTGTTACTTGGCTCCCGACAAATAGGTCATACTTATCCACAATTTCCTGCTTTGTGAGATGTCCATCCTATCATGGGGATAAAAAAAGCAGTTATTGAAGCAGCTTAAAAAAAAAAAAAAAGCTAGACAATCATAATTTTCAGCAGTTATCACATCATACAATTCATTTTTTTTTGCTTTTATCACCCATTAGCAATAGAATTATGACTTATTAATTTAATCAAATTAATTAACATAAAAATGCATAATTTCTGGAGCTCAAACAGTAGTAGAGCAAGGTGGTGGCTTAAACGCAATGAAAGTTGCTTTGAACAAAAGCATCTGCCAAATGTTTTCCATGGATCACAATCGGGGATGTTTAGCAGGTTGATCCGGAAACTGTTCTACCATCTACTTTGCATTGGAAAAGAACATTTGGATGTTGTGCTAAACTTTTCATTACATAGGTTTTCAATGACATGAGAGTGATTAAATGATGGTAGAATGTTCCGTTAAGCTAAAACTATGTATTTATTGGCTTAGCTATTTATTTAAAAAATATTCAACTTCATGCAAATATCTTACCCTTTTTTTGACAGAGAAATTCAGTTTACAATGATTTTAATGGTTTAGTGCGTAGAGCAAACGACAACTTTAAAAATAGCTAAATATGTAATGGCTATGACTTTTTTGCAAAGGGTCCTTTCAAATGCAAGCTTCAGAGAATTACCATGTTTTTACCTGATCTGCGTCAGACTCATACAAAAGGTGTTTGGCCTCAGCTTCTGCATGGTCATAATCGGAGGGTAAGATCCAGTCACGGGTCTCATCTTTATCCATACGGCCATCTTTGTTTTTATCCCTGAACTCTGTAAACTGTTCCCTTTCAGTTTTCACCCATTCTGGTTCAGTTGGGTCCCCATTCTGGCTGTACATATCACCTGAAAAACACAAGCGCACAAGTAAGAAAAAAAAAACATGGAAAAGGAAACTTAATTACACACTTAAAAAACACTTACGACTTACCAATATATTCATCCAAGTCGATGAACCCATCTCCATTTTTATCAATGTCCTCCATGGTCTCCTGTAGATCAAAACATAGACAAAAAAATTCAAATTACCCCCAAAAGATCATTTAAAATAGTATTAAAAGTAGCTTGAGAGAGAAATATTTTATTTGACTCAACATTTTATTTGAATTTATTACACAAACTTTTAGGCTACAACGGCCGTTTTTTTTTTTTTTAAGCTACATCTGAATAGGTTTTTAGACATATTTACAGACCGTTTATCGCATCAGATTAATGTGTTTTAATTGGGTATTAAATGAATAGTTAACCAAAAATTGTAAACATTTACTCTCCCTCATGTTAGTTTCAAACCTGTATGACTTACTTTCTTCTGTGGTACATAAATGAATATATTTTGAGAAATCTAATCAAATCAAATTATCTCTTAAAGTGTTTATTGGTTCATACAATGGAAGTCTCTGGTATCCGAAACTATTTGGCTACCAATATTTTTCAAAATATCTTATCTTACGTTCCGCAAAAGAAAGAAAGTCATACAGGTGTGAAACGACATGAGGGCGAGTAAATTATGACAGAACTTTAATTTTTGGTTGATCTATCCCTTTAATGAGCTTTTTTATTAATGTGGAAATATAAAATGTCTTTTTAATTAACTGATACTGTAAATAAGAAACTTAAACTGCCATTAGGTGGCGGTAAATGTCTAAATGAGTAAGTCATTGAGTCATTCAGGCTGTGTTTACACTGCAAGTCTTAAAGGTGCTCTAAGATGTTGGGTGATGTCACTTCTTGTTGACGTTTAAAGTATTGTCAAAGAAAACGGAGGCTAGCTAGACCTCCCTCCTCCTCATCCGCGCATTAACCCCCAAATCCTTCTTGTCGGTTATTGGCTGGAACAGTTTGTTATGTTTCGTGGTGCGGGTTAGCCCAGTTTGTTTTTGTTGCCGTTTGTGGAGCCTGGGGTGTCTGCAGTTTTCCCAGTGTGTTGTGGGGACAGGCCGCTAACGGATAGTGAGTTGATGTTTGCTGAATGTGACAAAAAAAAAATTGGCCTAAAGGACGTGTGAAATCGCTTAGAGCACCTTTAATGCACAGATCTGATCTTTTGGATCAAACCCGATTTTTTGTCCCACCTGTTTAGTAGACACGACTGGTATCCAATATACGCGTTTACATAAATCCTCTCCAAAAATGATTCTGTTGAGGAGAGCTATGCGCTATACTATGTGACATGGTTGACCCTCGGGTTTTGACTCAGAAACGGCAAGGTTATCACCTCATTGCAGAGTAATATAATGTAGCTTCCAGTAGCGAAGCTGTTTTATTTATAAAATTCTTGGAATTCAGTTTCTATGCTTCTGAATTTTTCTGTGTGTGTGCAATTTCTAACCTATATATAAAGCTTACACCTCGATAAAAAAAAAAGCTGTGAGTTTTAGTGTGAGCGCATACAGGCATGTCTGCTTCTTTGTCGGCAAACGTGTTGTTATCAGACAAAAACGCATACAGGGGCATTTTTGCCCCAATTTCTTAACTTTTAGGGACATTCTAACTGCCTTCTATAGGTGCCATAGAATTGTTCTTGCCGTGCATCATGTTCATCATCAACCAACTGTATGAAATGATGACCTACGTAGGTCTGGGGCAGGTGCGTTAAATGTGTTTTTTGTGCATTTGAATGCATTATTTGTTCCATAACTAATTAACTGAATGAATGTGTTACATCGACAACCCTAGGAACAAGATAACAGCAATGGTATGGAAGAAGCAAAGTTTGACTGTCCAGACGACGTACCAGCACTACAATATCCTTCATGAAGTCAAACTCCTCTGGGTGAAGAAATGCTGTAAACTCTTCTTTATTTGCCCTCATGTCACCATCATGGTCAGCCATCTTGAAACGGCGCTCATCTCTGGCCATCATTTGTCTGTAGTTAAAACCATCCTCGGGATCTGCTTCATCTAAACACACATAGACAATCATATTAGTTGGTATTTCAAGCTATTCCTGGTTAAAACAGTACATTTACATGGTAAACAATATTTATTTGTTGGCCTGACTCAAATTCCTTTAGTTGTTTTGAGCTCAGATTGTAGTCAGATTGACTGTGCACAGTGTACACTCACAACAAATGGATCTGATTACATCTCTTGCAAAATGAGGGTATAGCTGCTCGGTCCAAAAGATCGGATTGGAAAACCAAATCAGATTCATGTGTAGCGTGAGCAAAACCTTAGAAATATGATTCATCAATTAACACATTATACACACCAAGGATGTAACCATAGGTAGCGTTCTTGTATTCCTCCCAGGAGATATAAGCATCTGAGTTGAGATCATGAGCCTGCCACTGCCGGTCCACATCGTCATAGATCCATCGCTTCTGAGCATGTTTGATCCACCGCTTCATCTCATCAACAGTCACAAAGCCGTTGTGATCCTCGTCAATCTTTTCTACGATCTTACTGTAGACAGAAAGAAAGAGAGAGCCAATGATCCGGAGAGCTTTCTCATAAGAGCTCATAGATATGTGGTGCGTCTGTTTTTACCCCAGTCTCTCTTTGCTCTCCTCTGGAGTGAGCTGGTCAAAGGTCTTTGCCTCCTCTTGTCCGAGAAAAGCCTCGTGGTCGTACTCGAAGTTCTCCTCATCATCGTGCTCCTTGTTGCTGAGGGGCGCGTCATGATGGATACGGTCCTTCTTCTCCATGGGTTTGCTGGAGGACTGAAGAACGCAGAGGGCGACGAACAACAAGAGTGGCAACAGGTCCATCTTCACGTACTATATATTTTTTCTTAAAAGGGTCAAAAAGCAAGGTGGAGAGCAAGTGAATATAAATGCAAACACTTGCAATATTGTTATTATGTTAAATAATAATTTCCTATCATGCTAACTTTTCATTGATAATTATTTTATGTGACAGGTAACTCTTAGATGGATAGAGTAAGTTCTCTATACATGTATTCTTGGAGCAATGAGCATAATGCATTAATGTACCATGGCACTGAATGATTACCATATTCATGTAGCCTGTTATTTACATGGCACTCCCATAATACATATATTAAAAAAAAAAAACACACAAAAAACAATCAGGGTAATACCCAGTTAGTTTTTTGCTAGTGCAATGAATGCTGTTCCAAAGTGTTACCAAATAAATTATATTATCTAATTTTTTCTTAATAACATTTCATTGTAACATTCAATTAATGTCACAGATATTTAGACATGCAAACATCGTTTAAATTCCTCACATAAGCTTCAAGCAAATACAAATCACTCTCAAACGAGATAAATAAAACAGCGAAGCATAACGGAGCATATTCGATAAACTGTTTAATGGTTTGATGCAACTTTACCTACCAAATATTGTAGCGTTTCACGCCGCCCGGCTGATCTCAGTAACTCCGGATGTCAAACTAGTTGATGGCCCGTTCAATCGACCAATCAGATTCGACAGAACGCTCAGACTTCCCTTAACACACCAATCAGATTGTAGATTGTACTCAGGACCGCCCGAGCAAACGCCTTCCGAGTCGCTTCACGATTGGTCCACTTCAGTCCAAACGTGATTATCCCATTGGTTTAGAACTGCCACGTCCTCAAAGCACGTTATTTTATTTACTTATTTATTTTATTATTACCCCCCCCCCCTTCTTCTTCAGAATGCTATCTAGTATGTTACTGTTTCTCCTTTTGAAGTAATATTTTCTTATATGTCTATAATTTCATTAATATTAATAAAAAAGGGCGGAAAATGAAAAAAAAAAAAAATCCAGGCTCCTATGACTTCATTTAAATACTTAAACCAAGCGTAACTTAAAACTCTGCAAATTACTTGGAATTGATTAACCCCTTTAAATTTAATTTAGTTGTTTTTTAAAATCTCTTTATATATTCTTTTTAGAATTGTTGTTTTTTATTCAGGCCGCACATCTTATAAATTTCACATAACATTGTTTTACTCTTGACAATATCGTGAAGATAATAAAATGGGTCCTAAAAGTACATTAAAACCTAATCCACACTTAAAAATGCATTAACTTACAATATATATATAATCAACATTTGAAGTGGATCAAAAAAGTTCATCAGTTGTCCTAAAACAAGAACGGATATTGTTCAAAATTCATGTATAACTTTGATGAAAGGTTTTGATCCACTTCAAATGTTGACTACTGTATATTATGTGTGTGTGTGTGTGTGTGTGTGTGTGTGTGTGTGTGTGTGTGTGTGTTTTGGAATCCTATTGGCCCTCCTGCATCACATCACTAGCCAGAGCATCTTTCACATAAATTATAGGAATATTTGTAGTTTCAAGATCCATTTGAATCTGATTGAAAATGAACACCCTCTCTGACAGTAGATGGCGCGTATGGAATATCAGAAATGCAGCCGTTACCCCGTTAACAAAGCAAGCTAGCTTCTTTCTGTTTCTGAGCCTAACGCTGCGTCCGAAATCGAATGTTTCAAATAGCCAGTCATTTTATCAGTCGCATTACATCCAGTTATGCATTTTAGATTTTACTAAGCACTATTGTTTACATTTAAAAACACATATAATACAATGTATTTTGAGAACGGGTACGTTTTTTAAGCTGTGTGAGGTATTCGTTTTCATTTAAAAAGTCTTAAAAGGATAGTTCACAAAAAAAACTAAAATTGTCATCATTCACTCACCTTCAAGGTGCCCATCAACTGTTTAGTTATTGACATTCAAAAAAAAATTTTTTTGTTCAGCAGAAGAAAAAAACTCTTGAAACAAATTGAGTGCGATTAATGAAAGAATTAAACATTTTTGGTGAACTATCACTTTAAATTAGATTTTTATGTGCAGCAACACTGCTTTTGCATGTTACATCACACTTAAAATGAGTATTTATTGTCGGAAATATTCAGAATTGTATTTAGATTCTGTAAACATTTAGGACAGTAATTTGTGGTTATACTCAAGGTCAGTAATAGTCAGATTAGTGCTTGAAAGATAAGGATTTCCCAATGATTGATTCTTACAATATATTTAACCACCCCAATTCTGAACATATGGTTACATTTGGCCCTTGGTGTTGCCATACATTTTAAGTTAGTAATTACATAGTATAGAAGTAATACTCTGCTAACTTCTGTCAGTCACTGAATTAAACCACAAATCATTATTGTATTATTGTACAGTAAAGGCCCAGTTTACAATATGACGTTTTTTTGATTATCAATGAAAGAAAGAACCAAAACACAGATTTAAAGATTTTATGACAGTAATATACAAAATACAGTTTCAAATTCTGCAAACCTCAGCAGAAAAAAGCTGACACAGTGATTGTTCACTGCCATTAAGCAACATCTTTCCCACAGCTGTCTCATGTTTGTTTCCTTCCAATATGCCTTTCGTTTCCACCACGCCTTTCAAAGTCTAGCATGTTTCGGTTGCGTCACAAGATCCCACTGAGTTTTGTAATTAGTGTCAGGCGGCTTGTAGCTGTGACCCCTGCGGTACTGGTGGGGCAGCAAGGGTGGCTACATCTTTTCTGAGGTTCAATGATGCAAAAAGTGTGTCCAGGATTCCCAAGACCTGTAAAAACTCCTGCTGAAGTTCTGCTTCTCGACCCAACAGCTCTAGAAGACGTTGCAGCAACCTCTCGACTACAGGTGACTGGGGAATAACCTGCTGATACAGATCTACACACGCACACGCACGCACACACACACACACACACACACACACACACACACACACACACACACACACACACACACACACACACACACACACACACACACACACACACAATTTCTTATGAAGAAAAACATAGAAAAACAAATCTATTTCCCAACCAGCAGTTCACTTCTTCATTCTTACTTGCTCACGTGCACATGATATGATGCGAAACTCACCAAGCACAATATCCCCGACCGTGAGCAGAGGGCGAGAGAAGCGTGGGTCAGTGATGTACCTAAAAAACAAAAGCCAAAAACATCCTTTAACCTAATTTAGGAATATTTTCTTTCATATCAAGTCATCATCACTGAATACATGTATCGTGGCATTTAATGCCTTGAATCAAGAAAATGTGGTCGACTCTTGTGTCTTGTTCATGCTTCAGTTTTTGACCTCCTGTTCAGGGTCACTTTTGTGTTGTGTGACCCAAATTCTCAGTCACCACACCCTGAGAATCTGCCTAAGAATTTCCCAGTGCTTTAACCATTCTAAGAAGTCAAATGGCATGCATTTCACAGAATATTAAAAGTGCTGAAACTCTTAAGTGTAAACTGTCTAAAGGTGAATCCCACACAGCCTTTCAATAACATGCATATACACACAATATACTTTCTTTTTCTTAAATTAAAATTATATACATATCTCGACTATTTCTACTATCAAATTTTCATGACAATTAAGCACTTTTCCAGTAAATTCTCATAACTGAAAATGAAAAAATGTGTTATTTAATATGTGAAAAAATATACATCATGGCAGTAATTATTAGGGGAGGGAATCTTTTGGAACCTCAAGATTCGATTCAAAAAGATTTTTGAGGTCACGATTCGATTAAAGATCAATTCTCGATTTTGAAACAAATTTCGATTTGATATGCGCATAGATTTGATTGTAGTTTACTGTTTTGTGTTACTTTTCTTATTTGACTGCGGTCAGAATATGAATATGAATCAATTTATATTTAATTCATACAAAGATAAAAAAGTGATTCAGTCAAAAGCAGTGAGTGTTTTTTTTTTTTATTAACATTAATGAAATGGATGTCAACAGTTTATGAGGCTGCTGTCCCTTTAAGAATGGATGCACGAATATAGTTACACATCAGATTTTCTCCCATTTGTTTTCTGTTTAAACTGAATGAGGCTGTACTACATCAGTTTTTTTTCTTCATTTTGAACTGTTCATAAACTATCCCCTTCAGCTGTACCTGAGCCATCATAACATGTTTTAAATGAGAGTCTGAAGTCATAATACTGTGTTACTCACTTTAGAAGGAAGTCGAGTATCCTGGCTAAGCTCGCTTCATCTCGTCCTGCGAGAGCGTTTTTCAGAGTTCCTCTGCGGTTGAGCTCCATTATAACGACCACCGCCACATCTGGTTTACTGCTGCGTTTCCATGCCTGTGTAAACATGCACAAACATATACTGGTGGCCTCATCTGAACAGTCATATCAAACATGAAATGTCTTATATCCACAAGTGTGTGCGTTTTACCTCTAGAGCTGAGTCCAGGGCTTTGGACACCTCAAAGCTTTTCAGCTGTTTGTCATGTTTCTGTAGATGCTGCTTCGCTGGTTTATTGACCAAGAAATCATACTAAAAGAGAGAGACATGAAGACAACTGAAGCAAAAAAAGTTCACTTCATACTTGCCTTTTTTTGAATTTTATGAATTATATTATGATATGAATATTTCAGCTGTTGCATAGCAATATTACAGACCAGTTTTAGCTGAAATGTTAACAAATCAGAAATTGAATTTAATTACAATTAATAAAAGAATAAAATATCACCTGTTTGGGCCCAAAGTTCTTTCCCTTGACATTGACCCGGTACGCTGGTCCCCTTCGCCTTCGGTCAGTTAACGTCTCTTTTTCTTCTTTGTGTTTCCTGTGCCTGACGCTCAACACGCCATTGGTCATCCCAACGGCAACTGTGTTATCATTAGGCTAGGGGAGAACCACAATGAGCAACACCTTAAATCAAGTGCAAGTAAAAAAACAGTTTTATACGTTTATATTTATAGATTTCTTCCTGTGTAATGAACTAAATGTACCGCAATAGCCAGACTGAGGATGGATGCCGCACAGTCGAAATTATGCACAACCTTATAGGAGGAGTTATACACTTTGACATGCCTAACATGGAAAGCAAACAGAAGAAATAAATACCACTTTTTCACCACAGGGTCATAAAAACTGCACAAATAAGTACATTATAGCATTGTTTTACTATGGCTCACACATGCAAACATACCTGTCCAGTGATCCTGTGAGCAGTTTGTTGCCTGTAGAACTCAGACATGCACACGTAACAGTTTTGTGATGATTCTTAAGAGAAACAAGCTGCTGTCCACCTTTCAACAGGTCCCAGATTTTCACATAGCGCCCTCCTGTGTAATGCATACACAAAATTATTTCAACATGACTTGTTTTATTAAAAAACAAATAGACAAAAGTTGAAATCTTGACTGGAAGAGCAACATTTAAAACCGTTGTAAAATAGCACATCAGTCAAATACTACATTAATGCACCAAGTCTATATATTTGCATTATGACCTGTGAGAATAAATGGTTGCAAGGGGTTCTAAGCATTAGTAAAGACTGATGAGTGTTGTCTACCTGTGGACACCAGCAGGGCATCTGATGGGTACAACAGCACACACTCCACAGGGTGGCCATGCTGCATGGTCATCACACTGCTCCCTGTCCGCACGTCAAACACTTTTACTGTGTGATCATACGAACCTGAAACAGAGACAACCATTATTCAGGGCAAACATTAACTACTGTACAAACTATCATCTTTATGAGCATATTTAAAGGGATAGTTCACCTCAAAAATTGTAATTTTGTCATTAATCACTCGCCCTGATTTCGTAAGACTTTTGTTAATCTTCGGAACACAAACGAAGATCTTTTTGATGAAATTGAGTTTTCTGACACTCTATTGACAGCTACACAAGTTTGAATTAAGTCCTTTATTTACATTTAAACATTCATCAACTCAAACATCAATTGTGGTAAAAAGATCCTCAAAGCACTTTCGCTTGACGTGCGAGAACCAATGAGGTTTGAGCAGGTTCGGTTGAGCTTCTGCTTACCACAACTGATGTGTGAGTTGATGAATGCTTATATGTGAATAAAATACTAAATTCATTCTGTTTACCATATAAAGCCACGATCATGTCTCTTCAGAAAATTTGGACTAAACCACTCAATTCATATGGATTAGTTTTACAATCTCTTTGTGAACTTCTTGAAGTGTCAAAGTGGTAGTTGTGTAGCGGTCAATGAAGGGACAGAAAGCTCTCAGATTTCATTAAAAAGATCTTCATTTGTAGTAATTAATTAAAGAATTTTTGGATGAAATAACCCTTTACCAATATCATATACACACTACTGTTGTTGGGGCTCAGTAAAATTTTTGTATATATTTTTGAAAGAATTCTCTTATGTTCACCAAGGCATAATTTATTTGATTTAAAAACAAACAAACAGTAAAACAGTAATATTGTTTAATATTACTACAATTTGAAAAATAAAATGCTTTCTATTTTAATATACAATTTATTCCTGTGGTAACAAAATTCTGCATCATTACTCCAGTCTTCAATGATCATTCTACTATGCTGATTTTTGCTGCTCAAGAAATAATTCTTATCATTAACATTATTGTTGAAGAAAATGTGTGCTGCTTAATATTCTTTAATGAATCAGCTCAAAAGAACAGCAATTATTTTAAATACATTTTTTGTAACATCAAATTTTTTTACTGACACTTTTGATCAATTTAATGCATCCTTGCTGAATAACTTTTTTATTTATTAAATCTAAAAATTATGTACCCACCCCCAAACAAACAGATACCGTTCTGTTTAATATTAAAAAATTACACGCATGCAGTTTTAACCTCACTGACCTGTTGGCACTATGAAACAAAAAACTTTCCAATTGCTGTATATTTATGCACATATAAATTTTATTTCTGTCAATATTAAAACCCATGGATCTGGCTAAGCCAGATTTAGATGGAAGGGGATGTGATCATGTCTGAGATGTGAATTAAAAATAATAACCTGTGACAAACAGATCTGGGTTGAGTTTGCTGGGGGCGGCAGCTCTGATATAGTCTGTATGTTCAGTGAATGAGCTGAGCTCAACAGAACTGGCAACATCCCACACACGACACGACAGGTCATCAGACCCTGAAACCACACGAAACCCATCAGACAGGAAAGTGGTTGCGTGTACCGCCCTGCGCACAAGAGAGAGAGCAGGAAAGACAGACTTAAGACAAGAGAACTGCTGACACATAACTCAATACATTTATTTAAACCCAGTAATGTAGTTAAGTTATTATAATATAAGTTATTATATTATTCAATAGTCATTATTTCATGCCAGGTCATACTTGGAATGCCCTGTGAACTGTCTGAGTGCCCCTAGGCTTTTGATGTCGAACAGTCGGATAATTCCATCTTCACTTCCTGCCACTAACAGCTTCCCGTCATCTCTGAAGCTCCCTCCATATGCTGTATCTCGAAAACGCGTGAAGCTCCGTGTGGGCTCTTGAGAGTGAGGTCCATATACGTGAATCTGATGCAGAACATTAAAAAATCAGTATACTGCATGCGTGAGAGCAGCATTATGCTACCAACAATACTGTGATGGGTTCAATTCTCAGGGAACACACAAGAAAAGCTCACAAAAACAGGTCAAGGTTTTTTTATTGCAACATTATTTTTATGGCAATTAAAAACAAACGATCCACTGTAATGCACATGAAATATATTTATATACTGTATATATATATATATATATATATACACACACATACTTTTGGATCGGTAAGATCTTTTATGTTTTTAAATTAAGTCTCTTCTGCTCACCAAGGCTGCATTTATTTGATAAAAAAAAAGAGAGTAATTTTTTTTAATATTATGACAATTTAAAATAACTTTCTATTTTAATATATTTTCGATCAATCTGTATTTTTTTACAGCTCTCAACCAGGGTTTCAAAAGCGGGAAGATATCAATAAATCTCTCACATAGCATTACATTTACCTCAAGCGTTTAGTGTCGACAGCAGGTTAGTTCGCTTGGGAAATTAAAAGGACAATTCCGGCCAAAAATGAACCTAGGGCTAAATAACACATGGTTACCGAGTCAACCGTTCTATGGGATGCGTTTTCATGATAATCGAATCATGTACCCAGTTTTAACTTTAGTTTTAGTTTAACCACAGATTAGCTTATAACGCTAGTGTATGGGGCATCAAATAAGTCAGAATAAAAATCGCTAGTTAATACCACTAACAATGCTCAAAATAGCCCCACACTAACATGGAAGTATAATGAGGGTGCCTACATGCAAACCGAAGGATTGAGAACTTTGTAAGTGTACAGACAGTTTAATAAGAAGATACTTAATAAAGACAGTACACTTCGAGTATACAAGCAGGAGCTATCTTTGGAAAACAGTCTCGACCAGTCGAACCACGAACGGCGTGCTACGTGCTGGTCGATAGCATGGTCGATAGTCACAGTTCAGCTCATGTAGCACCATAGATATATACACTAGAAGTCGCCTTGGCTACAGCAGTTCATTAGAACGAATGCGTCAATAGAGCCGCCATCATGGAACAGGATGCATCCTGCCCTCCTCTTTAATGCATCAGCGTCAATGTAGGAAAAGGTCTAACGGAAATAAAATCACCATAAATTGTCATGAATGAGATTTTCTAGTTGTTTTGGTTCGTTCCAACGGTCAGACATGTATTTATCATTGAGTCCAGAGAAATTTACAAAAATTTATAAAATTTCACATTCTTGTTAAATGTAATCCCTAGCTGTCTGGGTTTTAGATTTCATTCGTGTGAACATCCATACGCAGCACAAAAGTCCGGCTTCATCCATGAATTCAGCGTTACCTAGCTACTTCCTATGACAAGACCCCTGTTCCAAGATGGCCGCGGTTTTGACGCATGCTTAGAACCCCAAGGCGACATCTAGCGTATATATCTATGACGTAGCACGTCGTTCCTGGTTCGACTGGTCGAGACTGTTTTCCAAAGATGGCTCCTGCTTGTATACGCGAAGTGAACTGTCTTTATAAAGTATCTTCTTATTAAACCTTTCTGTACACTTACAAAGTTGTCAATGCTTCAGTTTGCAGGTAGGGACCCTCATTTATGCTACAGTGTTAGTGTGGGGCTATTTTGAGTATTGTTAGTGGTATTAACTAGCGATTTGTATTCGTACTTATTCGATGCCCCGTACACAAGCATTATAAGCTAATCTGTGGTTAAACTAAAAATAACATTAAAACTGGGTACATTCGATTATCATGAAAACGCGTCCCATAGAACGGTCGACTCTGTACCCATATGTTATTTAGCCCTAGGTTCATTTTTGGCCCGGAATTGTCCTTTAACTCTAGAGAGAAGCATTTCATATTTGCACTATATTAGCCTTGATTATTTAATGCATGTTTAAATAAATTTGTCATGAAAACAAATTATGACAGCCACTGTGTAAATGATTATATTTCAAAAATGAATTGAAGTAGAAACTTTACTTTATAATTTAATTTATAAGTTAATGCAAAACCTGCCTGAATTTACATGTTTTTTTTTTCTTTTCTTATTGGAGCGTTGATTATTATATCTAAAAATAAACAGCAACTGAATTTAATAATTTGGGCTCTGTTGTTAATTGTAACCTTTAATAGTAAGTTAAACTTCCTGTAGTTTACAGCATTAGCCAAGTTTTTTTTATCCTTAACAAAAATACTTATAATTGAATTTATTAAAACACAGAGACGCGTTTGTTAAAAAAATAATAATAAGAAAAGATAAAAGAATAAATTTTGTGTTTAGTTTTCTTCAACAATTAAATAATATAGATTTTTGCATCAAAGTATTGAGAACTGACAGACATTCAGAAACAATGCAATAAGTCACTTTGAATATTCAAATGATTAAATACATGAATATGTAAACATGAGAGTAGTAGGAGTATTTAAGTAGAGAAATAGAACAATAAATGGACTCACTCTGGTGGAGGCTGTAACGGCATAATTGTGAGGTGGGACCGGAGAGAATTCGATTTTTGTTACAGCACCAAACTCTTTAATCTGTAAAGCAGGCTAAAAGAAAAAACACAGACTGTCATCAAAACCAGTTTGAATAAATGGCGAACATTTTGTCAGAAATGTTGACCAATTAAAGCTGCTAAGATGCTAACACCCTTAGACATATAAATAATAAGCAAAAGAAAGTTGGCTGACTTTATAATTTTTCCAGTAGAGCGTGTCCTCTGTTACTTTCTCGCCCAGTTTTGGATAGGTCTGAATTCTGGTAGGTTTAAACGAAGCCATCTCAGATATGAACACTGATTCTCAGCTGACAGCAGGTTCACTCTGGGGACCTGCAGATCACAACATTCATACGGACATCACAATGAATACGTTGCAAGTATTTAGTATTGCAAGCTTGGACTGCAGCTTTATTTCGTTTCAGCCTTACATATAACTTGATTTGGCAATCAACAGAAAATAATCAAAAAACAACTCCCTCGAATATAATTTGCAACTATTCAAATGTAAATGTTGAATACATACATATATATATAACATTCTCGGTTTAAATAAGTAATCCCTATTTAAATATATTTCTACAACTAATAACTAAGTTTCTTCTACCAACCATACTGTACACTTCTATGATAACTGGAGCCTAACTCTTGTAGGTTTATTCGATAACAGCATCGTTTAATCTAAATATTATAATCGGTTACTTACCTTATTGTGGCCTCCAAAACAAATATATACTGATGTTTGCTTGCTTTTCTGTACGTTACAGACTCCAAAACATGCGCAAAATCACGTTGGTTCTACATCCACATGGAGACCGCCATTGTGTGACGTCACACTTCCGGTATTGAACAAACTTTATTGAGTTACAAGCTTGTACTGTCCATAGATATCATATAGAGATGTCTATATGATGTCTATGGTACTGTCTATGGTTACAAGATCCTCGACCGATAGATAGAGCCTAGCAATTTGTCTTCTTCGTGAATATAAAATGTACACGGAACAGCCAGACACAAACTGTGCAAAACACAAATTCATTGATCAAATAAGTTTTCTTTGATTTCTTATCAATGACATTTTACCAACACAACTTGATTTCCTGAAGGAGCGGCTATGATCCAGAGCCTGGAATAATTGGCCAATATCAGCCCAAACATTTTATTTAAGAAGTCCTACACAATTAATACAGATTTTCTCAGATACTTTGGTATATTTCTCAGATCACATTTTAAACCCTCAAAACTAGGTTAGGCTACCTGTTCTTGTGATCTCTTATTATTTTAAACAAATTACAAATGTTTTGGTACATTCATGCAATTGATGTTGTAGCTTAGCTACAATTGTCTGTTGTTTCCTACATTATCAATTGCTTATGTCATGTAAATCGAAATATATTATAGGCTACTAGTTCTCTGTTGAACAGTCACACCCCCATAATTGCATAAGTCATCAAATGCAGAATGGTTGAACTAGTTGTCATAATCTGTCAAGCACATTATCTATATATTTCTATTAGCCCTTTTTGGTAAATTAGTTGTGCTGGGCCTGGAGAATCTCGAATTTCACTAATGAAGGGAATGTAAAGCATTAATTATTCAAGTTACATTATATCCATGAGTTGCAGGAAAAGTCAGGAGCTACAATAAACTGTCTTAAATATAGGGTTAGGGTTAAGGTGAGGGAGGTTGCAACACTTTTTGCATTCCCTTCATGTTTCTCAGAGATTTTTTGTATTGGTAGGCCAAAATTGTAATATGCGTAACCCACATCTGTCTGCTACCCACCACACTGCTGTTACACGTGTAAATATGATAATCTACATACAATTTAATTTATATTTGAATAGACAATGTCAAATGTTGCAACTGGCACCATAATAGGGGCCGGTTGCAACAGTGCACATGCAGGGACAGTTGCAACATTCATTAAACACATTTTTTTTAATAATTAAGAATTAAAAAATAATTATATAAATTCTTTTTAAAAATCATTTTACAGTTTCTTTATTTTATTTGTGCACAGACAGGGTCTTCACTATAAGTTAAACTGGCTGAAAAAGACAAAGATTAGCAAAATATATATATAATTAATTATAATTATTAAAATGATTATTAAATAAACTAAAAAATATTTTTTTAATTAAAATCAAGACACAGCAAATTGAATAATACTTCTGTGAACTTGAACACAGGTTTGGTTATAATTGTGAGGGCTAAATGTTTTCACATATAGTAAAATATGACAACTGACTAGTGAGGACGTTTTACTGGTCCTCCTCACTAGTTAAAAAGGCATATAAATCACCTGAAAATAAAGAAAACATCTTCATAAGTTTCAAAACACATGTGAGCTCCAAATACTCACAACACAACCAAATAAAGAAACGCGCTGCAAATAACACAGACCACAACTGAAATACTTCCAGATGACCCCAATAAGTGACGAACCTGGTTGGGACGTGCTTACAGCTCAAAGGCCACATTTACACATAGCCGGGTATTTAGAGAAACGAATATCAGAAATCTCTACTTTGGCCGGAGTTTTTAGAAATAATCGTTTTCTGTGATAGAAACGGGGGTTTTCGTGTAAATGAGAGGCCAAACCGCAGGGAAATATCTGTGTTTTCCCTTCGTGTAAACGGGCAAAAGTCTACTTTATTTTATTATATTTCATATTTATATTGTATTATTATTATTATTATTATTATTTGCAAAACATATAGAGATAACATGTTTATGACATACAACTTTGTATACAATATACAAAATGTTAACAATATGTTTAATGTCATCAAAATACTAATGAGAAAAGAACAATGAGCTGAAAACTAAAATAAATAAAAAAGATAGAGTAAAAGAACATGAGGGAAACATGTTAATCTATGCATCAGTTACATTGTACAAATGTTGTCATGTTTAAATAAGTTTCATAAGAAATGTTAGGTATGCATGGTCCAAAGATGAGATAGAAAGTTTTAAAGTTGAGAGTTCCTTGTCTTTTTCTTCTTTTTATCCTTTATTTCCTTGGCATTCTATGTAAAGATGTTGATAGAATTAGAATGCATAACAATATTACTAAATATTATTTAGAACACAACTTTTATGAATTTTGAAGCGTATGAACAACATGACTTCAACGTCACCATCACTAAGCTTCCGACAACTCTTTCAGGGTACGTTTACATGACAACGATGTACTAAAAACAGAAGTTTTCGCAAACAGACAACAAGATTAAAAAAAATCCCTTTCACAAGCATTTGCGAAAGGACTAAAAACGCTGTATATGCATTGCAGGCCAGTAGTTGGCGATGTCACTTTGTGAAGAAACACTACACGCATATAGACTGAACACGTAATACGCGTGCGCATAACATCACCGTTTTCAAAATCTTGCACTTTGAAACCCATTTTCAAAAGTTTGCATTTTCCGGGCCCCAAAATGCCATTGTCATGTAAATGAACGGCCAAAACGTTTTAGTTGAAAACGGTGTCATGTAAAAGGCCCCTCAGTCTTTGTTTTCAAAAACATTTTCCCTGAAAGTTAAAGTTAGAAATGTTTTCAAGAGCGTGATTATAAACACAACGAGGTTGTGAAGGCCAATTAGTGAGTAGATGAGTTTACCTGTTCGGATAATGACATTTTGTACTGGCAGGGTAACTTAGAGTAGTGAGATACAGATGCTATGTGTTTACTGATGTATAGGTTAGTTCTTTGACAGATTGTCAAATTTTTTTTTTTTGGTAAATGTAGGCTTGTCAGTGATGCGTAACGTTATCTCAGTGTTAGGTACAACTGTCAGTGCTGAAACATTAACCATAACGCGTTGTCCATTATAAACGTGGGATTATGAATTATATTGAGAATGTCGTTTACAGAGAAAACATGCTGCAATATACCCTGAGTGTAAACATTAGCCGCATTCATCATGAAGTGTGCAAGCGATTTGCAAAGATTAATATTTAAAGGTTAATAAAACGTTACACTCACTTCTTCTGAAGGAGCATCGGAACACGAATAGTGGGTGCCGATTCTGTTTTCAGGAGCAGCTTCTTAGCAAAACCAGATTTACACTGACCCTCGTTTATAAAGCAGTCTGGTGAGAAATGATTAGCGCAAACATAAAAGCATTTACGTAGATCGCTGGGAATATTCCCTTCAAAAATAAAACTCAGCCACTGCGTCTTCAGCGGTTTGAATTTAGGAACACCAAAATGACTGCTGTATTTATTATTACACCCAAGAACGAACACCACAATCGCTTAGACGCCATTCTGCTCCAGCGTATCAACAATAGCGGACTACGATGACAGCTCGCTCAGGGGAGGTCTGTGTTGAAACGCTGCTGTCAATTAACAATCGTAGGGGGGGCGTCCGATTTAGTGACGTCACAAAATCGAACGGCGCAATTTGAGGCAGGGGAAAACATATAAGGATTAAAACAAAAACACTGGATGGATTTTTATCATTATATGATGGTTGTGTACAGGCACTGCCAACACACATTTCAGTACAAACAACTTGTAAAAGTGCATGTACCATTATATGACCCCCTTAAAAAAAAAAATCACAAGAGAGTATTACTGATGTATTTTATAAGAAAAAGTGAAAATATCTTGAGTTTGTGCTCGCCACTGACCTAATTTCAAACATTTACCAAGAACCCATTCAAAAAAAACCATTGCCTTCAAAACAGTAGAACCAAAAGTGCTAAAATGCTAACTCTTCTGTTTCTGGGTTTTGGCCAACAAAATTTTACATCCCTGCACCAGTCTATTGATTTTAGTGAATTTCCTCAATAAGATTCTCTACAAATTGTTGCATCATCATGTACTTTACCAAACAAAACAGTGAGAATCAAGAAGGTTAATATGAGGAATTCATGTTTAGATTTGTTGATGTTGTAAATTTTATGTTTATGTATTTATATGTGTGTAGTGTTAGCTATCATGAACTCAGAACCACTTTACAATAAGTTTTCATTAGTTAAATGTGTTACCATGAACTAATAATAAACTGCACTTCTACAGCATTTATTAATCTTAGTTAATATTAATTTCAGGATTGACTAAAACATTATTAAAATCAAAAGTTGTATATGTTAACATTAGTTAATGCAGTGACTGTGACATAACATGAACAAACAATTAACAGGTGTATTATTATTATAATTAAAACATACTTTTTAGATTAACAAATACAGTAGCTAACAAACGTGTTGCTCGTTAGTTAATGTTAGTTAATACATGAATAATAAACAAATTAACCTTATTGTAAAGTGTTACTATGATATCAAAGATACATTCCTTACAATTTAGAGTTGGAAATGGACTTAAGATTTAATTTCACTAGATGTATTTCCCCAAGCTAATAACACTTGCCTCGTATAAAAACGAATAACATTGTCAACTCAGAATGCGGGTGGAATCGAGTTATAGGCTGCTTTTATTTTAGTTAAGCATAATTTGAATGCTGCCACAACTTTTACAGTAGCATGGTTGGATAAATGTAACTTTTCCATATTACCTGCTGCTCGTGCTCGTTAAGTTTGAAGGTGCGCGGCGAACCTCTGCGTATGAGGCGCTGCAAAGTAAACTCCGCCTACCACTTCACCTCCGCCAAATGCTTCTGCCAAAAAAATATATATAATATTTTTTTGTATTATTACTGTACTGGCAAAGGTGTATACTATTTATCATAATAATAATAATAATTATTATTTACAATTATCAGCGAGGGGCACAATCGGCTACTTGACAAAAGGGGCAGCTAGGGGCTTGAGCCCCCCGCCCCCCAGGATCATGAAGACTGGAATAATGATGCTGAAAATTCATCTTTTATCACAGGAATAAATTCATTTTCTACTGTATTTTTGACCAAATAAATGCAGAAGAGAATTAAAAATCTTACAGACCACAACATTTTTTACTGTAGGCTAGAATACAATAGTGCATTTACTATAGGCTAATTATGGTAGTTTGGTAAAAGTCACTAACTAATTGCAGGCGAGTTGAGAGCACAAATCACAAAATATTTTAGTGGTCATGAAAATGTATTCAGATTTAGCATATTAATGATGCATTCACCTCATAAATCATGACACACTAGGCTACTCTAGCACAGGAAAGTACATGTAAGTTCAAGTGCATGCATTTAAAATAAAAAAGTATTAGTTTCGGTATCGATATCGGCGATACTGGCCCTGTATTTACTTGGTATCGTATCAATACCAAATATTGCAGTATCGCCCACCCCTACCAGCCGGGTCCGTCACTTATTGGGGTCACCTGGAAACGTTTCTGTTGTGGTCTGTGCTATTCGCAGCGCGTTTCTGTATTTGGTTGTGTTGTGAGTATTTGGAGCACACATGTTGCGGAACTGATGAAGATGTTTTCTTAATTTGCACGTGTTTTCTTCAGTTGCAGCGCGTTGAGCTCTCTCGGCCACCGTAGAAAGGGGTTCTTTATGATAACATAAAATTTATCAATGTATGATAAGTGACAGCCATAGTAAGACTTGCTATGCTAGCTTGACACAATAACTGCATCTGAAATCGCATACTTCCCTACTACATAGTTGGTGAAAAAAAGTATGTGACAAAAGAAGAATGTCCGAATTCATTCTCATAAAAGAGTAGGCAAAAAGTACCCGGATGATCCGCCTAGATTCTGAAGCATAGATGTTCTGAAGTATATCGACACTATCCCACAGGAGAGAATTTGTGAAAGGCAGTGAAGTTACGCAACTGACGCTGGTAGGTCACATGACAACTTGGAGAATGTAGTACTTCGGTATTACATTCATACTACACACACTCATAGTATATAGAACGTTTAAGCGACCGTGATTACTTATTCAAAAGAAGTATACCTACTCAAGAGAGAGTATACAATTTCGGAGCAACCTAGCTTTGACACATGCTAGCTATTCCTGTTATCAGCTAATAAAACACTGATTAAAATTATATGACTTTACAATGCTTCACACAAACAGTTTAGTTAATTGGAGGTATACGAGGTGTGTGTGTGTGTGTGTGTGTGTGTGTGTGTGTGTGTGTGTGTGTGTGTGTGTGTGTGTGTGTGTGTGTGTGTGTGTGTGTGCGCGCGCGCCTATGTCACGACTGCACTAGTCCCTCACTGCTGCACTCCCTCACTCATAAGGCCTTTCCAAATACTTGTGGTCTTGGCCACTTAAGAGTGCATGCACGCGACAGGAAGTACGTGCGCAAGACTTTCTCATGTAAAAAAAAAGCCAAAGCGCAGTTCCTTGAACCTATTGAAAACCGCATCAGAGCGATATTCAAGTCCAAGCGTATCCCAACATGCATTAAGTTTGGGAAATCACGTGCCCTGAAACAATAAAGAGGAAACTAAGTTAAATTAATTATAATACATGTACATTTATTGGTGCGAAGATGAGTAGGCTATGTGTATTTTGTAAAACATTTGCAACTGTTTTTATCACTTAATTAGAAGCACCACAGTTTTAAATTTTGTCTTCTGTTACATAGGGACTAATGACCAGGGCCCGTATTCATAAAGAATCTTAATGCAAAGAGTAGCTAGTGACAAAATTCTAGGAAAATTCTTAGAAATGTGGGCGTTTACTCTTAAAATTAAAGAAAAAAATCCTAGTAAAGAAAAAAGTAATTCAGAAAGCATCTTAACCCTTAAAAGAGGTCTTAAGGTCAAAATTGTTAGGAGCACGGACGAGGACTTTTAAGAGGCTTAAGAGTTTCTTTAGCAGAGGAGAAAATGGCAGAAAGACGAAGAGGGAGAAGAAATGTGTTGCAGACAATAGATGACAGTGAGTTAATAAGACACTATAGATTAGATCGTGCAGGGAACATGTTTGTGACCGATTTTATTAGAGACACAATAACATCTCCGACACAGCGCAGGAATGGCGTATAGTGCAAGAAATTAAATCACTACTGTACATTAAGATATTTGGCAGCTGGGAAAATGCATCAATGCAGCAGTGATGATTTGGGTCTGTCACAACCTTCTGTAAGCAGAGTGATCACGAACAATTACAGCACTTTCAGAACCTCTTATTGTGTCGCTGTTCATTTTGTTTACACTGGACATTCCCACCTTGCAGGCTCAAAAAAATGCATTTATGAATATAGCAGGCTTCCGCACAAGCAGGGGGAATGAACCGTAAATAATTTATTATTAACCGCTACAAGCTCCCACATCTGCTTCTGTGCTGTGACACCCGGCCTGAATTTTCCTTTAAGGATGGCCTTGTGTTCATCCACTAAATGGGCTCACAGTAAACACTGTTCCTCTGTCCAGTTGAGCTTTCTTGTTTTTTTATTCCATGTTTGCTACATTAAAACCAACATTCAAACCACCACTTAAATATACTGGAACAATTTTTATCATTCTAATCCAATCAAATACCTTATAGGAAATTAACAGTATGGTAAATTGAAAAAATGATTTATATACACATATATAATGTGTGTGTGTGTGTGTATGAGAATGGTCGAATAGGAAAAATTACGCATGTAATTTCAATGTGAAGGCTTACAGGAGCGAAATGAAATTAGCGGAAGTAGGAAGTCTGACGTAGTCAGGCTATTAGAATAGGCCCTATACTTAAAATCACTATTTTTTTCCTTCTTGGACAACCAACCAATCACAGTCTTCAAAAGATTGTGTCATACATAGCAACGGGGTCAGCCCCGCCTCCTCACTAAGATAAAAGTTTTGGACTTTCCTTACTCAGAGTTGCTCTCAGGTCGATCCCGAAACGCTCTTAAGCTAAGACTCCTACGTAAAAGATTTTAAGCTAAATTAAGAGTTTTCTGAGAGGATTCTTAAAATCTTAATGAATACGGGCCCAGACATTTAGAAGTTTATTTTCAAATGCAAAGTATTTAAAAAATCAAAATAAAGCTCTGTAAACACTTGCATTTTTGCAACACTATAAGTGTGTCCCATCTGGTAATCAAAAGTTCTACACACACTTGCAGTCTTCACGCCTACTTGAACACTTGGGCCAAATACAGGAAAAACATCACGCAAGAATACAAGTGGTCCCATGCTAAGACTGCAAGTGTGTGGGTGCTTCTCAATATCCCTCCTCGTCTCCTCCCTCCTCCATCCTATGACCCGGAAACCAATCGAACTCAGCCATCTTGTGGGACATCTCAATTCTCTGATTGCACCACGAGGAAGCGAGGATCGAGGCGTGAGGAGGCTTCCTGAGGAGTCATGAGCGAGGATACACAGGTGTATCCTTTGCGGAAGAGTTTTATCGACTAAACGTGACGCACATATAAATTCTCCTCCCCCTTCACATTGGTCACAATAATTTTAATTTATACTTTACCTTTGCAGTTAATACAAACCACACATCTCACATTTAACAGGCTTCAATCTTGCTTTATTATTATTTATTATGAATATCTTAAATAACCAAACTTCAACAACATAAGGGCAGATCATACAAATTTAAGAATCTGTTTAAGATCTGCTGATCCCACATCCTGACCTCACATCACATAAAAAACTAATGTGAAGTACATTGTATTTAGCATTTAAGGTTAAGGTGATGATATCAGATAAATGATTCTGTCAAGCAAAGTTTCCAGCAAGAGTTTTCTGCCAGTTCCTGTTCACTTTATTGTAAAAACCGTACCGTACCATGCAGTAGAAAAGCGCCATAAGTTCTTTGAATAGTTGATTGGCTGATTGGATTAGGACTAGGTGGGTTGCTATAACTGTATAATTACAAATGTATATTAATTTGCATGCTTTAAAGGGTTAGTTCACCCAAAAATGAAAATTAAGTCATTAATTACTCACCCCCATGCTGTACCAACCCCGTAAGACCTTCGTTCATCTTCGGAACACAAATGAAGATATTTTTGATTAAATCTGAGAGGTGGATCACTGCTACATAGGCTGCCAGAGGGAATGAAACTTGACGGCCCAGAAAGTCATTAAAGAAAATGTTTAAATATTCCATGTGACTACAGTGGCTCAACTATAAGTTTATCAAGCGACGAGAATACTTTTTTCCCGAAAAAAAACCCATAATAACGACTTTATTCGACTATTCCTTTTCTTCCTTGTGGGCCTGAGACGAGAGTTCAAGAGATTTCCACGACGCATGCGCGAGAACTGAGAAGAGGACGTTCTTCTTCTAATACTTCTTGTTCAGTTCTCGCGCATGCGTCGTGGAAATCTCTTGAACTCTCGTCTCAGGCCCACAAGGAATGAAAAGGAATAGTCGAATAAAGTCGTTATTATGTTTTTTTTTTCGGGAAAAAAGTAGTCTCGTCGCTTGATAAACTTATAGTTGAGCCACTGTAGGCACATGGATTATTTAAACATGTTCTTTAATGACTTTCTGGGCCGTCAAGTTTCATTCCCTCTGGCAGCCTATGTAGCAGTGATCCACCTCTCAGATTTAATCAAAAATATCTTCATTTGTGTTCCGAAGATGAACGAAGGTCTTACGGGGTTGGTACAGCATGGGGGTGAGTAATTAATGACTTAATTTTCATTTTTGGGTGAACTAACCCTTTAAGGTTGTCAGGTAAGGTTTTTTACGGCTATATCAACTACAATATATCACTGCCTTAGTTGGACTTGATGACTGCAGCGAAAAACAGCACATCAATAAAGAATCCTGTTTTAGGTACAACCTAGTCTCTTGGTTTTTCGCTTTTGAGTTTCCAACACCACAATCTCCTTTACACAAGTCATCATCCATTCATCCTCGCTATACTACAATAACTCTGATTTGCTTACCTGCGTTTCCCATTGCTCATTGCTGTAATAAAATATCTCTGTTTCTCCACTAACCACCTGTCTTGATTCTGTGATTCTGTTCCAGTGTGTATATATATATATATATATATATATATATATATATATATATATATAATGGATGGAGAAGCATAGGTTACTGTAAAGCTACGTCTTAGTTGGTGATTATCTTGGCGAAAGCCGAGTACAAATCAGCATGAAGTTTTAACATCTACTCTCGTATAATGGAAATCATTTCTTCAATTTTTTATATATATATATATATATATTGGCAGGAGGAGCAAACGACAGACACAGTGGGTGTGGCGTCAAGCCTCGGAGAATCCCTCCCCGCTGTGTGAGTGTATGTCTGTATGTCTGTGTATGTATATATGTAATGTGTGTGTGTGTGTGTGTGTATACATTTATTTAGTGAACTTCTTTCTTATACATTTTGGGCATTTTCTATCATGCAATTTCTCTTGTCCTGCATAATTTTAGAGTTAATTGACAATTTAACCTCTTATTTACATAAGGTAAACATTTGACCCTGCTACTAGTAAAATGATTAAAGCCATGCAAGCTTTAATTTATATAAATGTATTGCATATACGTGTATTATTGCATTGTTGTAACTCTCAAAATTAAACTTGATTTTTTTATCTTTTTTCAACACTGAATCTAATACTACACATATTTAACTTTTCAAAATGTGTATTGGTCAATCTCAGCCAACTTTATTTTTTATTTTTTTTACAAGGTTTAAGCAGATTTTCTCAGTCCTGTTACCGAAACTCATGTTCCATTTAAAAAGCATGTTTAAAAGCATGTCAATTAATTCCTTTGTTTCCCCACAAGAAAGTGTTTATTTTAAAGAAATTGTTGGTTATATGTTCAAATAATTGATATTCGTGAAAAAAAATCACTTTATATTAAGGCAAGGTGTATTTTAATAAAAAACACAAAGCCATTTTTCATTTTAAAGAAGACCGAACCCTCAAGTTTATAATTGTTTTAAGAATTTAATTGATTAAACTATTGTATAAATGATGGACCAAACAAAACTTATAAAAACACTGGTTTAACTTTATTTTTTTAGAAAAAAGAAAAAAATAGTAACAGGAATGAACACTTTGTAACAGGAATGAACACTTGGTAACAGGTATAAGCGTCCGTGGGTGTGTGTGTGTGTATTGGAGAGAGTCTACATGACTGTGTGCAAAAGATTTCTGTGTTGAAGTGATGTACTATGTGCTAGTAGTACTTCACAGAGAAGGAGGTGGAAAGAGAAAGAAGGAGAGAGAGAAGAAGAATGATGGAGGGAGAAAGAGAGAAGTTAAGACAAAAAAGGGAGATAAGAGAGGATTGCGGGTGTGTTTCGATCCTTCCATTGCAATATGTCATAGGTGTGTGTTTCTGGCACCTGCAGACTATGGGTTTTGTCCATTTTCTACAAAATATAAGAAAGACAAAGACACAACGTTTAAGTTACCTCGTGGTGGACTGGCTTCCTGAAAGTATGGTGTTCACGTTGTAAAACTAATGCTAATGTCTACAATATAAGTCAGTGCAACCTTAAAACTCATAATTCAGTTGAATAGTATTAAATAAACTAATATTTACAGTATTAAATCAACAAAACAGAGGACTCTACTCACTCCTGTTACTTTAACTCACTCTTGTTATTTATTCATATAAGCAACAGGACTGAAAGTAACAGGATTGAGTTTTTAAGCAAAAAGTTATCAAATACATGGCATATAACCACATAGCATACATGCTAACAGCATGAGGGCACAGAGCAATTTCTAGTGACTTACCAAAAGTTCATATTTTTAAAATAAACAAATAAAATCTAAGAAATAATTTAGGTAACTGGACAGTATGTTGAGATTTACCTTCTCAGTCATAGTTACAATTTCATAAAATATACATAAATTAAAATGAGAGGACTTACTTATGGTCATCCCATTGCCTTCAGAAGATCCAGATGATGCAACTTCCTGTTGAAAATGTGTCTTGTGGAATATTCCAAGTTTTTCAGAGGGGGGGGATGTGTTAGGGTAACAGGACTGAGTGAAAACCCGGGGACACGACTAAAATTTGTATTTTATCTAAAATATTAGATAAAATATTTTTTTCTCATGAAAAAGAAGCATTTTAAAGCACAGATTGGATATAAAGTCACACAACAATGCAAACAAACTAAGATTTCTGAAGGATTTTAATCATCATATTTCATGGTCAGTTTTAGAGATAGAGAGTGGGGACATGCAGAAAATGCTATTTTTTAGTGTTCTATGTAGTTTTTATTAATGTTTTTAATTATACATTTTAAATTTGTAGTTAGCTTAAAGTGCAGGACACAAAATATAAACACAAAAAATAATTTTATTATTTTGCTTAATAATAAAATGTCTTTTAGAGTTAAATTTCATGCAATTTTATACATTTAATGTCCTGGGGACATAAATGTCACCCTTTTGGTCGAATGGAAAATGACTGATTTCTGACATTTATTTTGTTCTCTTTTTTATTTATTATTTTCTTAACGGCTCCCTCTCGCTGTAGTGGAGCAGTGATGTAATGCACATTACCGCAAAGTGCAACAGTTATCACAAAGTGCATGAAAGTGGTCAAAAAGGATTTGCAAAATTACTTTTAGATCGATAAATTCTGAGCTGTGGATTTAGAAGGCAATAAAATCCCTGTAAATGCTAAAATAACCTCCCCATGACAAACAACCACTATCTGAATAGGGCTAATGATTGAGAAGTATGATTGTTAGATGTGGTTATTCAAGCACCACTTGTCATGAAATTGAGTACTGTATTGTCCACCACCTTCTAATATTAATTAATTCATTTCATTGTTTCAAGTACATTGTTAAACTGAGCAATTGAAATGTTAGGCAAAAAGAGACCCCTGTTTTTTTCCGTTAATTTTGAGAAATACTTTTTTAAAAGATAAACTGGAAATCGAAACTCTGGATGTTTGAACTTGATTGACTGTTTTCCTTTACATTTGTAAATTTGTAATGGAAACTGTTGACAAAGTCCTTTATATGGAGAAATGTGGTGTTATCTATTTGGTTGAACTTGCAGTTAGGAAAATAAGCCATATTAAGTTAATATTAAGAATTTTAATACAGACAACTTAAAAGAGTGAGTTTATAGCATTTCAACTAAACTTTGGAAGGTTACTTTCTTTAAAAAACAAAAATAGATTTGTCAACAAAAGTTTTCAGGTTAAAAATCGTGTTGGTTATAAATGTAATAAATGCGTCTGAACAAGACGCTATGGGAACGCACCCCCCCCCCCCCCCCCCCCCCCCCCACACTTTTCAAAATCCCGTTTGTGTCGTTATAAAATGATTCTCTCAAGTCTTGGCAATCGGCCCCTATTAAACAATAAAAAAGTAAGAAATCTTTTTGTTATACATAGTTTAGTAGCCTACTTTTATTTTTGGCAGGATGTATCGTTATAATCAACTTAATTATTTCCTAGATTTTGTATCACCATAGTCCCTAAAATGTATGTAAATGCAAGAAATGAGATTCAAATAAATAAATAAAATTCCCCCATTTTGTGTCCCCCCCACTTCTCAAACCAAAGTTACACCCTTGATCACGCGTAACAACACAGAATAATTGTAATTTGACCATCGGGTGCGGATACTTAAATCAAAGAAAATTATTGGGGCGGGTGGATGATTTGTTTTTTCCTGCGGATTCGGGTGACGTTGGAGATCATCCGCTTACTCTTAGCAGTCAGACTCTGCCAGGCGTTAACAGCTCGGGGTGAAAACGGCTAACGGCTAACGCTAATCGCCTCCCTCTGCCATTGTATGCTACCGTGACAAGGCACATAGCTGCTACGCGATAAATGACGTCAGAAAAGCATCAGTACATTATAATCGGTTATGGTCTAGTACTGAACCAATACCGGATCGTCCTCGTCTGCATCCCAATGCATCGTAGAAACGATTTATTTCGACACCCCTACTGCACTACACAAGTGTGTGCCAGAGTCATGGGCCTTTCACACAGGACGCGGAATGCGCTGCGCTGCGCTATGAAACCCATTCATTTCAATGGCTTGCGCCGCGTGAAGGCGTTTTGTTGCTGCGTCGACCAAAGCGCAAGCGCAGCGGTGCGCACCATTGACTTGCTCGCGCGCACGCCGCGGTCAAACTACAAAATATTTTAACTTTTGCCGCTGCGCTCTGTGACGATTACCAGCGCGGCCAATAGAAACGGGACATCCAAACAAACACGGAAATCAAAATGGATGAACGGCTAGTACTGTCGGAATTTCCTGAGCTGTACGATACAATTTTGACATCGTCAGAAAAGCTGTGTCATGGAGACATATCTCCTTTTAAGTTGGCATGTCTGGTGTGTTTTAATATATATATGTATATATATATATATATATATATATATATATATATTATATATATAATTTGTTCCTTTGTGTCAGCTTTAATGTTTGAATAAATGTTTTATTTTAAAAAAAGTACTGAGCTCATGATTCGTGTATATATATATATCAGGTAGCTTGTTATAGATAGGCAATGTAGAATAGAGTCATACTATTCAGTAGCCCTCTGCTTGTTTCCATGGCAAGGACCCACCCAATCTCACCTGATCTCACTTCCTCCTAATCAATGGTTCACTTTATAAGCCCCACCCATTCCTTTGTTCTGCCTGGCAGCAACACAAACCACATGTGAGGACCCTCAGTCTCTGTGATTCAGATACTATCCATGGTTGTGCGTGATAAAAAAAACCATAACCGTCAAGCCTCATCATCTCACGTTGCTCCTCATGTGTGAACAGTGGCAATAAATGGCTTAAACGGAATCCTTTGTCCCTTCTCCATTCTTATCGATGTACCATGGTGATGCTCAAACTCCTGTGAACCAAAGCTAGATAGATTTTACAAGTGGTCCTTCGAGCCGGAGCCTGAGCATTGTCATGGCTGAAGGGAACTCACCTCTAACCCATGGAGCACTTAATCCTCGACGCAAGATTCGTCCACCCAAGCGCCTGGAGGACTATGAAGTTGGCTATGAGAATAGAGTTACTAACCCAGATTGCACACATGTTCCACATGAGGGTCAACAGGAAGAACTTCAAGTAGATGATGAGGAAGAGAATCCTGAGCACTCTGAAAACAGAATACGCTATATTAATCCTAGTGAGACTTCACCACCTCCTACCCCCGTCACCAGACCATTTCCATCTACATTTGCCACCAGACAGCAAGACGGCACTCCAGAACTGAGCCACCTGACACCTGAACTGAGCTGACATAGTTAAACAGTTACTTGAAACCGTGACAATGGTGAAGCAGCAAGGAAGGATGTTGCAGCGTCTCATGGAGAGACATGAAGCTTCAAGCCCAGAAGGCAGCTATTCCTCTGCAACCAGTCAACAAGACGATCACTCACATGAACGAAATCAGATGACAGTGGGGTCACCCCCACCACCGCCAGCTCTTTGCCATGAACCTACAGCCTTAGCTATGGCTCAGCCCAGAAACCCTCGAAGAGGAAATGAAGTATCAGGGCTTACTCAGGTAGTTTCACGCCCCCTTTACTCACAAAATCGCCCTTCTCCTTCAGTCCATCAATCAGACCTCTTGCATCAACTAGCCCGGCATCAGCTTGCACCTCCTCTACCTCCTGTTCCTCTACAGTCCAGACCCATGTATTCTCTCGGAGGAGCTGCAGCACCCCCTGCTGACAGGCATAGGCGTTACAGACCAGTTGAACCTCCTAAGTTTCCTGACCTTACCAGAGAGGATGAGGTGCAATATAGAATGTTGCGAATGGCACTGACCAACCTACTGGATCCACATGAAACTGAGGAATTTAAGTATCACATTCTTCTCGACCATCTGAAGGTGGACCAGGCCAGACGTTTGGCTTTAGCCTATTCATATGCGCCCCAGCCATTCACCGAAGCCTTAAGGGCACTAGATGAACGCTATGGCCAACCACGCCAGTTGGTACTTAAAGAACTGAGGAACATCATGGCCCTTCCTCCTGTACGCCCCGGAGATGGTCATGCCCTAGATGTCTTTGCCCTGCGACTCCAAGCACTAGTTGGGCTGTTAAGAACTATGGCTAGCCAAGGCACTGCTGAACTCCTCTGTGGCTCACATGTAGACAGGCTATTGGAGAAACTCCCGAACGAACAGGTTAGCCGCTTTAAACACCATATGCACAGGAACCAAGTAGATGCCAACTATGCCCTCATCGACCTCTCTGAATGGCTGCAAGTAGAGTCCCGTTGTCAACCCAGGCGGGATTACACAGGTCCAAATCCCTCTCGAGTACACCGACCATTTGCTTCTACTCAAGCAACTACAACTATACTCCACGGAGCAAACGGCATCAGTGAGCGTGGGGATCCCCAAATGCCTTTAAGGTCTTCGTGTGCCTACTGTAGCTCTTCAAGTCATCACATAAGTCACTGTGCTGATTTTAAGGCCCTCAGCAAACAACAAGTTATAGGATGGATCAAGGAAAATAGGAGGTGTTGGCGCTGTGCCCGACCACATGTTGCAGCTAAGTGCACACTAAACAGAGACTGTAATATATGTAAGCGGAGACATCTACAAATACTCTGCGAAATTAACAAGAAACCTGATACAAATTCCTACCTTGTTAATTCCACAGCTCACACCCTGTACCTAGATCGCCCAAGTCATACTGGTCAAGTCCTTTTGAAGCTGGTTAAAGTCATCTTGCGAAATGGCAGACGCACCATGGAGACGTTCGGCCTCCTGGATGATGGTTCAGAAAGAACTATCCTTTTGCAATCAGCAGCTCACAGCCTACAGCTTGATGTAGAACCAGAGGATTTAGCGCTCAGAACTGTGAGACAAGGAGTGGAGATCCTCCAGGGGGCTACCGTTTCCTTCAAGGTGAGCTCTGCTTCAAGTTCTGGTGAACTCGATATTAACCATGCCTTTACTGCTGATCGACTTGCCTTGTCGGAGCACACACACCCTGTTCTTTCCCTTCAACGGAAATATAGACACTTATATGGACTGCCATTGACACCAATGCATAAGGTCACCCCACTACTTTTAATTGGTTCAGACCATAACCACTTGATTTCACCTATTGCCCCAGTTCGATTCGGTCCATCAGGAGCACCAGCAGCTGTTAAGACTCGTCTGGGCTGGACATTGCAAGGTCCAACGGGGGAGATTGAATCTCTCCCTTCTGTTGCTACATGCTTCCATACCTCCATTGCCTCTCGATGTGATGAGTTGTATCAAAATGTGGAAAGGCTCTGGCAATTGGACACAATTCCCAGTCGAAATGAAAAGGCAGCCACTCGGTCCAAGCTGGACAATCAGGCAGTGAATTTGCTTGAGGTAGCCACAAAGAGAGTTCTAGTGGATGGAGTCTATCGCTATGCGACACCCCTCTTGAGGATCCCAGATGCGCCCCCCTTAAAGGCCCCTCCACAGGCCACCATGGCCCGACTGCGTGCCATTGAATCCAAGTTGGCGAAGGATCCTAAGAAAGCAGCAGCCTATAACACTGAGGTCTCCAAACTTGAACAGGCAGGTCATGTTAAAATGATTACCACAGAGGAAGCTGAAGGCTCAGCTGAGGCCTGGTATATACCCCATCACATGGTGACACATAATGATAAGAATCGCCTTGTTTTTGACTGTTCGTTTGACTACCGAGGCCAAAACTTGAACAAGATCTTACTACCTGGACCTACACTGGGGCCTTCCCTCCTTGGAGTCTTACTCCGTTTTCGAGAACATGCTGTCGCCATTAGTGGCGACATACAGGGCATGTTTCATCAAGTCCAGCTTTTGACCAAAGACAAGCCCCTCCTTCGTTTTCTTTGGCGGGACAAGAGGAAGGATGCCCCTCCAACCATCTACGAATGGCAAGTCCTTCCCTTTGGGACTACTTGTAGCCCCTGTTGTGCTATCTTTGCCCTTCAAAGGCACATCGAAAATCATACTCAGCCGAATGACTCGGTGCGCCATTCAGTAGAGAGGGGATTCTACGTTGATAACTGCCTTCAAAGCTACCCCACAGTTGCTATGGCCCGTCAGACTCTCGATCAGTTGAGGTCAATTTTGTCCACTGGAGGCTTTAACATTCGACAGTGGGCCAGTAATGACCCGATGGTCATCAGTCACTTACCACCAGAAGCAAGATCTAAAAATAGTGAGTTCTGGCTCTCTAGAGATACTATGCCCTCAACGGAATGTACTCTTGGGCTGCTGTGGAATTGCCAGACAGATCGTCTCGGTTACAGAGGCCAGGCAACAGAATCATCCACCATAACAATGCGGTACATTTACCATGTCCTTGCCAGCCTCTATGACCCCTTAGGGTACCTTATCCCTTATACGACCAGGGCAAAGGTCCTAGTCCAGCGGCTGTGGGACAAGCGACGGGATTGGGATGATCCCTTATTACCCTGTGACCTACTTTCTGCTTGGAACTCCTGGAGTGATGAACTGTCAATTCTCCCGACAGTAACCATGCCTCGATGTTATACGTCTATCAGTGCCCCACTGCCCTCTACACAAGATCTTCACATATTTTGTGATGCATCGGAATCTGCTTATGGTGCAGTGGCATACCTTCGGTCGGAGGGTGGGAACCAAGTTCAAGTAGCCTTCTTGCTTGCTAAATCTCGTGTGGCACCAAAGAAACAGCAGTCCATTCCTAGATTAGAGCTCTGTGCTGCATTAGTTGGTTCCCGTCTTTGTGACTTTCTCAGAACAGAACTGACTCTCCCTATCAGACGTACCATCCTTTGGTCAGATTCAACCACTGTACTTACTTGGTTGCGGACCGATTCATGCCGCTTTAAGGTCTTCGTTGGTACTAGAGTGTCTGAGATACAAGAACTTACTAACTGCCAAGACTGGAGGTACGTCAATACAGCCGATAATCCAGCTGATGACCTTACGAGGGGTAAAGCCCTTGGAGAGCTCCAACGGCCCAACCGGTGGAGCCAAGGCCCTCATTTCCTTTCTCAACCCCCTGGTACCTGGCCTCAACCCCCTGATGGCTCCAACAATGGAGATCAACATCACCTTGAAATTAAACCTTCCTTTTGTGGAGCAGTTGGCACTATCAGGTCGGTCCCAGACTTCAGCCTTTATGGAACTTATCAAGCCCTCCTTGATGCTTCTGCCCAGTTGAAGCACCCCCCAAACGCTCAGGTAACCTCAACTCCAGCAGATTATCTTCAGGTAGAGACAGAAATTCTGAGACAGGCACAGATGGATAGCTTTGGAGAAGACCTCACCTATATCAAGGCCAAAAAACCCCTATTGTCAACTAGTCGCCTACTCACCCTTGCACCCGAAGTTTGTACGGACACAGGTCTTATTCGGGTCGGAGGCAGGTTACGGCAGGTTGAACAGGAACCTAACGCCATTCATCCCATTGTCCTCGATCCCAAGCATCCAGTGTCTAAGCTGCTCATCCAGGAATATGATGAAAGACTGAAACATCCTGGCCCAGAGAGAGTATTTGCAGAGCTCCGCAGGCGGTTCTGGATTTTGAGAGGGAGAGAGGCAATACGGAAATATCAACGTGGTTGTGCCCAGTGCCAACGGTGGCGTGCAAGGCCCGTTGTCCCCAGGATGGCAGACCTTCCTATAGCTCGTCTCCAGTTGTACAAGCCCGCCTTCTACTCAACGGGGATGGATTGTTTTGGACCTTATAATGTCAAGCTTGGACGTCGGACCGAGAAGCGGTGGGGCATTATATTTAAGTGTCTAACGACTCGCTGTGTGCACTTGGACCTCCTCTGTAGTCTCGATACAGATTCTTTCCTCCTGGCCCTACGCCGTTTTACAGCCCGTAAAGGCACTCCCTTCGAAATCTGGTCGGACCAGGGTACTAACTTTAAGGGAGGAGAGAGGGAACTTAGGGAGGCCTTCATAGCACTCAGTCCATCCCTGCAAGTCCAACTCCATCAACAAAGGATTCAATTCCATTTCAACCCTCCCTATGCCCCTCATTTTGGAGGAATATGGGAAAGAGAGATTCGTTCTGTCAAACAGGCCCTGCAGAGCTCCCTAGGCGCCCAGTTGGTGACAGTAGAAGTCCTGCACACTTTGTTGATAGAAGTTGAAAACATCCTTAACTCTAAGCCTCTTGGCTACGCATCCTCGGACATTGCCGATCCTGACCCAGTTACCCCAAATCTTCTTCTGATGGGGCGGCGAGATTCCTCCCTGCCTTTGGTCTCCTATCCGAGCTCTGACCTCCTTAGTCGCCGGCAGTGGCGTCATAGCCAGGTGTTGGCAGATCACTTTTGGGCCCATTTTATTAAGCGCTACCTCCCCCATCTTCAATGCAGACAAAAGTGGCAAACACACAAAGAGAATTTGCAGCTTAATACAGTGGTTATGATCATGGACCCACAATTGCCTAGGGCCCTTTGGACTGTTGGTTGCATTACAAAGCTTTTTCCAAGTAAGGATGGTCAGGTCAGGACGGCGGAAGTAATGGTAGGGAACAGATCTTATGTCCGCCCAGTTTCTCGACTGATTAAACTCCCTGCCATCCCCGATGATCCTCCAGATCACTCCTCTTAGTATGACTCTTGGGAGAGCAAATCCCTATGGGATTTGGGGGCGGCTGTAGAATAGAGTCATACTATTCAGTAGCCCTCTGCTTGTTTCCATGGCAAGGACCCACCCAATCTCACCTGATCTCACTTCCTCCTAATCAATGGTTCACTTTATAAGCCCCACCCATTCCTTTGTTCTGCCTGGCAGCAACACAAACCACATGTGAGGACCCTCAGTCTCTGTGATTCAGATACTATCCATGGTTGTGCGTGATAAAAAAAACCATAACCGTCAAGCCTCATCATCTCACGTTGCTCCTCATGTGTGAACAGTGGCAATAAATGGCTTAAACGGAATCCTTTGTCCCTTCTCCATTCTTATCGATGTACCATGGTGATGCTCAAACTCCTGTGAACCAAAGCTAGATAGATTTTACAGGCAATATGGGCGGCGGACCTTTAATTTTTGAAGCGCTGAGAACGCCAGAGCCTGAGCACATAGTGCTCGCATTCTCTGTGTTTATTAGTTTACGATCTGTTAAATAGACCTGTCTAATACAACTGTATACATAGAACGTATGCACGTCCCCCATGACACCTAACGTTACACCTGTTCAATTTTCTTACGTGGGGGAGAGGTAATAGAACTCCCGCTTAAAAGGTTTTTTGAAAACTCCGCCTACTTGTTCTGGCATATAGCAGCGCAAATCGAGTTGTATCTGAAGGGCAACGCTGAATCCAGCGGCCAGCGCAGCGCATTCCGCGTCCTGTGTGAAAGCCCCTTCAGTCGCGTTTTAACTGTCACTTCCGGGGCTTCTTCGGGCCTCAACAAGGCTTCTCGGGGCCAAAGCAGGCCAACTGGGGCTTGAGCTATGGGCTTGAGGAGTGGTCAGGAGAGGATCAACACCGCTGCCCATTTCTCATGTTATCAAATGAGGCTACCAGCTAACTTCAACATTTTAAATATTTGAGACAATTTTCAGCTCAAAAATGTACTTTCAGACACCAGTGATCGTTTGAAATAACTTCCTTGCGATCCGATGGGGATTCTGATCACTGTATGAGGCAGAAATATATGTATATGCTATTCTAAATTCTACTTATGCTAACTATTGGAATAATAAATACACATATGTTTGTGGAAAATACCAGAGACTGTTTGAAGAACGTAGACAAGTCATATATGATTATAATCGTGTCTTTATTTGGTTTCATGTTTTATTGGTCTCTTCCCTGAGCCTTTGTTGATTTGTTGACTAATGCCTCCGAATATGTCATAAAAAAACATGCCTTCTTGTTACAACTAATAACTCCTGTTTTCTTCTTTTGAGATCCCTCTGTTGCTCTGGCTTAAAAGGATAACAGTACATTGAGATGGGAGAGATCGCTCAAACCTTTTTATACATTTATATAAATGTATATGATTTATATAAATTTATAATAAATTTATAATTTATCAATATTTTTCTAAAAGTCTAAGCCTTTGGGCTTAAAAGCCTTAATTGGGGTCGTTTTGTGTATTCCTGTGATCACAAATAAATGGAAGGTAAATTAATAGGTATGTGTTCACTTTTTATGTGAAATGGTAAATACAAGTTTGATTCAGCATGATTGATGTGCACTCCAGACACTATTTAATAAATTACTGTCACTGTAAAAAAAAAATATATATTGTATAACATCGGTCAAATATTGATGCTGGAATCTTAAAGGTGCAAAACGCAAGTCTCTGAGTTTTTGCAGAACTACGCCCCCTCTGGCGACAAGCGAAACTGCAATCAGAGTTGTGCACGCTCATGGACCACACGCACACGCACGCATGCACGAGCACGAGCTGTTCATAACTAAAGGAGCATCTGCCGCACAGATCTTTGGTGTACAGCCAAAATGTCTTCAGAGGTAATAAAGTTATAAATCTGCAAGTCATTTCAAATATATGGAAGGAAAGACATTTGAGTAAATTACTCTTATGTCTGAGGGGAAAACGGGGGTAGTAGAAAACTTTATTTATGTGTTTACTGTATCCACCTTTGATTGTATTGTTATGAAAACACCTTCATGAACAATATAATTGATTACTTCGCAAAAGCTCAAAATAATAATCATACCATACACGGTTGGTCAACAACGTTCACTCAGATGTCTCAAGGTAATAAACAATCAAATGTCACCATGACGTTTTCATAAAAGACAAACAGGTTGCTGGGTTCAGCCTGTTATTGATCTGCTAAGTAGAATATTCCAATAACAATACATCCTTTTTCTGTTATAATTTACTGAATTTATTACAGGTAATAATGATTATTACATCAGAGTAATATCTAAAATAGGATTAAATCAGAGCTAAACCAGGTCCAGACCCAGTAAAGTTAGCCTCTGAAGAAAGGTATTGTTTTACATAGAGTTTAATACATTGTTGCCCCCACATACCTCATATATACTACATACAAAATGTACCACATTCACGGGAAAAATTTACTATTTTTACCGAAAAATACAATATAGCCAATACAACGGCGTTCTTCCTTGTTGGTCAATAACATGAACACCTTAGCATGTTAGCAATGGACACAAGGCTAACGTTACCGGTAGGCCATACACAAAAACATAGTTAGCATCTTTTATTGGATATGTTTTATTTTCATGATGTACTATTCTTCCGAACACAATTCCTAGTTTATGAAACGGTTCACTAACAATGGTTTATTTATTTATTTATTTATTATTTATTATTTAGATCCCCATTAGTTACTCCATTAAGCAGCAGCTATTCTTCCTGGGGTCTTAACAATTTTTTAACAAAATATTAACATCAAGGCTGTACAACAATGAAGACAAATACAGAAATGCACACAACATCATCTAAAACATCTAATTCCCCCACACACAACACAACACAACACATATACACTAAACATAACATAATATTACAATATAAGCTCTTCTATATACTAAATATTACAGCTGTCCGGGCAAAACACAAAATATGAAAAACACAGTTCAATAACCATAGCTCATTATAAAGTCATTATTAATTACATAATTAAAGTTACTCCAAAGTAAATAAATACAATCTCAATCTTTTGGAAAAACTAACATTGTGACTCTCTGAGACCAAAAATAACGGGAGCGAATTCCATTCCAATGGTAGTAAAACCAATTCTGATTGTACATGTATCTAGCTTACGCTAAAGCATTACACATTTTACGTCATTTGTTGTCATAACGTACATAGATTGGCCGTATCAAACATTAGAGACTGGGCTATATCTTACCGTTTTATCAAGAAAAAAGCTAACTGAGGATCCCGTTTGAGACCAAGAGCAGACCGGAGATCTCTCCATTTGTTGAATGCCTTGCTGAGGTTGACTCTCGTCTTACTCCGACGCCTGTCTGACTCCAATTTGGACCTTTTGGTGGCACTAGACAAAATGTTTCTTTTCTTTACTTTACGTGGAGTTTGCGTTGGGGTTTGGAATGGACTACAAGCCGGTCTCTTTGAATCCATCTTCTACCTTTGACGCTCGAGTTGTCTTCGCTGATGCAGAGAATGGCGGCGCCGGCGAATACACAAACCTGCGAGACATAGCCTGGTGAGCGTGAACGCGCATGACGTCACGCCCAGTCTCAAATTCGAACCCGAATCCCTCTTATATATTTTACAGTACAGGATGATAGAGGCAATCTCAGTGCGCAGAGAAGGGCTCATTCAGCCCATCAGGCAGTTCTTTGAGCATGTATGGGTTAGAAAAACAGGTATTTTTAACGTGAATTGTTGCGCAATGCACCTTTAAGTATTTAAGTAAAGACCAAACGTTTGCTTCTGTCATACTCATTTTGCGATTTAGGTCGTTTTCAGTCAGCTGGTGGTTGTGTGTCGTTCTATGGGGGCATGTTTAAGGTCGGGTTTTAGAGTAGCACTGCAGGTCTACTGGCCGGACAGTGGAAACGCAACTTGATTTTGGGCTTGGTGCTTGAGTTCCGAGGCATTGTTAGCCCTGGCTCGCACTGGCCCGACAGTGGAAAACGGCTATATATATATAGATCCAGAGAGCTTTGGGGAGAGGCAACCTCAGCAAGACGACTCTCTAGTGAGAGAAACTATACTCTATTCTAAAAGCAACTTTGTCAGGAAGGCTCACAAAGAGCCAGACACACTAGATGTCACCTGTAAAGAAAGGAACAGAAAATACTGATGGATCTATCAAGGAGGTTCAGAAAGATATATACAACTCAATACCATTATATAGGCAAGGCCATGGGAGCGGGTGCCTCAGCAGAAACACTCTCCAGACCGAGAGGAGGCCTAACAACACAGTCTCACCGTCTAAACTGAGCTCTGCAGAGTGAATGCCTCAACATGATGACCCTCTAAAATGAGGGGAGACCTAACTACACTATGTCAAGGATAGCCCTATCATGGAGGTTCTAAGTGAACCATACAACTTAATACTGGTATCAAGGTAGAGCTATGGGGAGCGGATCTTTATGACCCGCAGGATTTCGTGTATAAAGAAACACATAGGTCGTATGATTCATCACACCAGGTGTCAGATAACACTGACACAGCACCTGAAATGATTCACACTAGCGCTACCCATAATTGCCCTCAACACGTCACAAACAAATGATCCCTGAAGACAAAGAAGAGGATGACGTGTACTACAGGCGCCCTTTTATACTCCGGTCGCACCAGTGTTTTTAGACACGCGTCAGACAGTTCCATTTGAAAGGAAAACTTAATATTCTAAGGACATACAACTTAACTCAAAGTTAAGTTGAGTGATTTTTTTTTACAGTAAAAAAAAAAGAAAGAAATGGATATAAAGACATTTTTATAGTTTTTGCTGCGTGTGAGAATGAGGGCCAAATAAAAAAGAAGATAGATAGACAAGAAAGATGGATAAATAGATAGATAGAACCCCATGATTGGCAGAAAAAAAAGGTTACAGAGGAAAACAGGAATTTACAGCATATTTATGAGTGACCCAAGTGAAAAAGTAAAGCGAGAAGTGACTGGCCTTATTCGGTACTTTCATGCCCATGATATTTAGATGAGGGGACAGGCCAATTCTGGCTTTCTAGAAATTAACAACAGTTTTTGACTTTTCAGAAAATGTCTTCCTCAGCACATGTCATAAGTGAAAGGGAAACATCAGGTTAAACATTATGTTCACAAAATTAGTCAAATAGCATTTTTCATAGCAGAAGTACCTACGTGTCCTTTGGTGCTTTCAGGATGTAGGCGCATATGCTAAGGGGTATCACTGGGGAGAGTCTCAGTCTGAGTTCCTCTTAAGGTAACCAACTTATTTAAAGTTGCTACACTCTTAAAAATAAAGGTTCCTTATGGGCATTGGCGGATCAATAAAGAACCTTTCACATTTGTAAACACCTTTTCATAGCACAAGTGGAAAAGGGTTCTTTAAATTATTAAACTGTTCTTCACACTAAGGAAAATAAGGTTCTTTAGGGAACCAAAAATAGTTCTTCTATGGCATTGCTGCTAAAACCCCCTTAAACCTTTAGATTTAAGAGTGTACGAAGCAGCTTTGCACTGTTGGACTGTAAACTCAAAGGACAAAACTGCCCCAAACTGAGTTTCCATGTGCCTCTCTAATTCTAGCAATTAGTGACATATGTGTGAAGGCAAAGAAATGTGTCATTTAAACCATAATGCATGTTTGAGGAAATTTCATGGCATGGCGAGTGAATTTTAATAACACATAATGACTTATATCTTGCTACAGTGTGTTTCTGCACTTTTGAGGAATGTGTTGCGTTTTCTGACATCAAGGGGACCTGCCAGAATTATGTCAGTCCACTGCCCTTTTAAAAGCTCTTCCTTACGCAAACCTATACGGAATCAGCTTTTCACTGTATTCATGCCCACAGGTCCACCAAAAAGGCATAAACACACACAATGCAATAAACGTATGTTTCACCTCCTGAAATACCCAAACTCGCCAGACATGGTTTCCCCCTGCGTGGCATACAGAAGTACAGTGTTTAGATCATTTGCAAAGCAAAGGCTGAACAGAGGAACTACTATTTACACCGCCTCAACCACAGATCTTTATCAGTCCTCTTATCACCTTTAACAACTATGTTTGCTTTCAGTCACACATTTATTTGAAGCAGACATGAGACGAAAGGGAAGACCCAATATTTTTTTCTAGAATTCAGAGAGACTGAGCATGAAAGAGGCTAGTATTGAGTTACAACCAGTTGCAGGCACCGTGCAAACTATATAACCTATATTTTAGAAGTCAAACTAAGAACTTTGAATTCAAAGTAAAACTACACTTCTCTTTCTAGCCACATCAGTCTTTCCTTCGTGTTTGTAATTCTCTCACTTCCTTAATTCTTTCATTTATAATTTGTATATTTGTGCTTGTGGTTAAATGTCTGACCTCCTGATTATATTGAAGACAAGAACAGAATTCTGACAAAAAATGAATAGCAAGAATTTTTCTTCTCTCAGTTTCTTCCAACCCACTCTTATGTTCTCTGTTTTTCTTGAATTAAGGTAAAACAATCGGAAGCGTTTGTGCTCTAAAAAGCCTTACACAACCCACAAATTACTCAAATAAATAAATAAAAATTTATACAAAATAATTTTTAGTTATTGATTAGGAAAAGCCTGGAAAAAGATAGTCCATCAAGTAACCAGAGGCAGCCAAAAATATGTGCCCTTTCTGTCCCCTCAATGTTTATGAAGATTATATTGAATCATCTCATCTAATATTAATATACAGTATCTATTCTTTCATACAGAGTGTTGTGTTCTTCTTAAAGTGTGATTTATTAAAAACAATTTCTCTAACAAATGTACCACATATCTCAAGGGCAGATGTTGTTGAATATATATATTTTTAAGAAGATATAAATATTTTCAACATAAGGATTAGACAATTAATTCAAATGGATTCTATAGTGTGTCTCTGTATTATGTAAAAAATAAGTTACAAAGAGAGCAAATGATTCTCTTTGTTCTGTTACCCCATGTATAGTATAGTATAGTATAGTTGGCTATTAGTTTATAGACTGATACTGAAGGCACATATCATTACACTGAGGAAAACATATGTGCCCAAATTTACCAGGCTACTGATTTAGTAGGCTACTACACACTACACTATACTATTTGAATGAACACAGTTAGAACTTCTGAAACTGGTCTAAAATGGGAGTGATGACAGAGAGGGGAAGAGAACCCATCTATTAGTAATTTAGCAGAGAATGACCGCGCGCGTCTTTAGTGGTAATTTTAACACTTGTTCATCAACTTGTGAGTTCGAGGGGAACTCTTTCTAAGAATCCGCATACGTTTGCCCACGGGTTACGTGGGTGTTATCGAGTGAGAATGTGTGTAATAAAAGCAAGCACAGACCCCGCAAAAGAACACACGACGCACCGCAGACAGACGCACTTGATTTTTTTCTGCGCTGAATTTGAAGCGCGCAACAGAACGAAGGTAAGAAGACATGCGTAGCCTACGCTCGGAGCTACAAACTAAACTTAACTCACTTAAATCATATTCATTTACATTACAGCTCTAGATGTATTTAAAAGTTTATAGGCTATACAAATATACAGGGTTAAAATAAGAGAAAAATAAGTTAGAACAATAAATATAGGTTCAATAGTTTTGTACATAAAACTTGGAAAGCTGATATCCTGCAGTGTGACATAGTCTATAGTTTAGACAACATTTCGCTGGATCTTATATATTAAATTCTGTACAGTCCGTTTCACGAGCTCATTTATTTGGAGATCAAATATTTATATAGCCTCCTTTGTAAAAATTTATTTGGAACCTTTAAAAAACTGAAAAAAAACACATTAATGGTGAATAAAAATGGTGTCCAGTTACATTATATAAAATAGGTTACATATATTTCCCCATATACATTAATGTAAACTGATATATATAAATATGAATATTGTTTAAAAAATAATAATAAAATGTTAGATCCTTGGTTCAGGGATTACAATTACAAAAATGACTGTATACTATATATTTTTATGATGACCGTTATTATTATAATTGATCGTTACCAATATGGGTTAAAGTTCAGTAAATATTGCTACACTAATGCTTGATGAAGGTATTGTTTTAATTTTTCGTTTGCATTTTCTTTTGATCATTGAATAATCATTTGATCATTGAATTATAAAAATGAAATAAAAATGAATGAAATATAAAATAAAAAATATAAAAAAAAATATGAAATATAAAAATGAAATATAAAAATTGAATAAACAAATACTAAATGTTTAATATTTCAATTTGCGGATTCTTTCTCCAGATGGGTTGGTTGATGAGGTTCATCGTTCTTTTCTGTTTGTCCATAACGAGGATGTCCGCGCTTAACCTTTTCCCTGATAAATGTGAGAGCACGCGCACACACACACACACACACACACACACACACACACACACACACACACACACACACACACACACACACACACACACACACACACACACACACACAGTTTTTATATCATAGTTGGGTCTATCTATCTATCTATCTATCTATCTATCTATCTATCTATCTATCTATCTATCTATCTATCTATGGATGGACCATGGACAAAGAGATAAATCGATAGTCCATTTGAGTATTAAATAGCCTATAAATAGTTGTCACTTTTTATGCCAGAGCATATTAAAGTGGCCACAATGTAGGTGACTGCATACTCTGTGCTCTGAATTGCTTCTCTTTATGCAGTTGTAATTGGTGAGAAACACACATCCGTTACCCTGATCTGTGAAACGAATAAAGACAGTGTCACATGGAAACGTGACACAGTGGACATAGTGGAATCAGATTTTGAAAAACTCAGTGGTCGGAGTCTGACCGTGATCGACTTGCAGGAAGACCAACTCGGGAATTACACCTGCTGGAGTGATAAGGGTCTTGAAGACTACACCTATCTCCTGCTTGACAAGTCTAAAGAAGCTACAGGTGGGAGCGTCATATATTCCTAACATTCCTATCAGAAGGTTAGGTTATGGTTAGGAATAAGGTTTGGTATATGATTGTTTGATATAGGAATGTCATCCTAACACCAAAAAGGATGTTGACCATGCAAAGTTGTGGCATTCTAATATTCATTAACCATGTCATTAGTTAACCATCCAATGTTACAATGAAGTCCTCACAGCAGTGAAAAATAATACTAAATGCAAATATTAAATACAACCAACCATAAAATCACGCATAGCTTATCAAACAATGAGAAAACACTTTCAATATTTTGTTGTTGACGTCAAAGGCTGTGAGTCCAAACAAATTCTACAATATTTTGTGCAAATTCGGCTGTCAGTGGGTAGAATATAGCTGACAGATTTTAAGGACATTTACTACTGTGTTATTTCTGGTATTTGAAGCAAAACTAGTAGGGAACCAATTATCTAGATCATTATTTGTGTATTATTACGGTGCTTTGGAAGGCCGTTTAGTTTCACTTTAAAAGCGCCTCATTAAAAACAGCTGGTTGTTGAGTCATCGGCTGTCTGGGCTGCAAACCAGGAAGACCGCTTAGTTTTTGGACAGTATTCAAGTTATGTCTGTTCAGTCCGGTTCAGCTTTTTCAGCGTATTTCTTTCTTCCTTTTCAGTGTTTAACATCAATTGCACAGCTGAAACTCTTTCCTGCAACGAACGCATCAAATGTACCTGGACCTCAGATGAATTTACTGCTTTTAGACTTCGCAATACAAGGTATCAGACATCCAAACACACCCCCGAATTAAATAATAGGATTTTAACTCTGACTCAACCGAGCATGTTTTGGTGTTTATTTAGGGGTGATGGTAAATGGTTGTCACAACATGTGGATGGGGTATTTTTTCTCCCACATTCAACCAATTCCTATTCTGAAGAATCTGAGCGACTACTGATAACAGGGGAGGCAGTTTCCTCATGTTGCTATATGAAAACTGACTACAGCTTCTATCTCCGAGACATTGGTGAGTGTGTGGGTTAAAATTGTCAGTTTATGCTCAGATTAACTCAGTAAGTTAGTTACTTTTTAAGTATTTAAAGAATCAGGCTTTTTTCACACTTGGCTCGATTGCTTCGTCCAAATCAGAGTTCAATTCTACACGAGAACCCCCTCTAGCCCCAAAAAGCCCTACAATAATTTAATTTAAATAATTTAAAAGTGTTTCTTTATTAAAAATGATTTAAAAATATTTTTTATTCATAATTAAATAGATAAAAACAAAGAAAGATGAATGTTCTCATTGAAAAAATAACCTAATAATAATATATAGATTTTTTGTTGTATCAGTTTATTTTAATGCTTTTTTTGTTGTCTTATTTTAAGTCATTTTAAGTCATCATGTTGGTCATGTTTTATGGGGACTTTCCATAGACATAATGATTTTTATACTGTACAACCTATAGTATATCCAATAACCCTAAACCTTTAATTACATTAGATTGTTTTAATATATATTAACAATAAGGATGTTAATATTAATCATAATATATATTTATATAGTAATCCGGCCGCCCCTTTGGAAGTTTGCTGAGGCCCTCTAGTGGGGGGAGGTTGAAAAAACACTGGTCTAAATCCTCATCTAATCCTCATTGATTGAAAGTGATGTCTCTTGTTTTTCTTAGTTAAACCAGCCAATCCAGACATTTCAATCTGCACAGTAAATAATGAGGGGAGTGATAAGCAAATCATAGAACTGGAGGTTAGGCCGCCTTCTTCCTGGCCGCAGCCTCACAGTTTCTTTCCTCTGAAGCATCAGGTCGAGTACCAGATTCGACACAATGGCGAGGTACGAAATGCTCTCCTCCACACACCAACGCACATCTTTAAAGATTAGTTCACCGAAAATGAAATAAATATTCAGTCATCATTTACTTGTATGTCATCCCAAATCTATGACTTTCTTTCATGATAAAGTTGAACAGAATTATAATCAGTGTTGCTGTCTACATTGGATGCAGTGAGGCGATGCCCCGTTCTATTTTTGACATACTACTTCTGACACGAAGAACAAATGGATTTGTAATTGCAACGGTCGCTTTTTCCAGTGTAGACAGCCTCAAGCTAGGAACAATTCAAGTCATTAATTACTGAAAATCATAATGTTCATTTTGGGTGAACTATTTCTTTAAGAACTGTAATTAATTCTCTAGTTTTCTGTATTTACAGCTGAAGACTAAAGAATGGGAGGAGAGGTCAAAGATTGAAGTGAAAGGGCATATCATAAAACTAAGGGTGCGCTCCAGAGACATGCTTCTCCTCTCTCAGTGGAGCGAGTGGACCTCGTGGACAAACGTAAAGTGATTTAAACCTTCCTTCCTCCTGAACCCCTTATTTATATCTCCTCTCCCATTTTCCCTTTCCTTATTTATTTATATATGTGTTTATGTATGAATGATCATGACACTGGTTACATATGACTGTTACACACACACTGTACGACTGTATTCACCATGTCTCTGTCCTATTAAAAACTTTGCTCTTCTATTCTGTCTTTTTATTTCTTAATGTCCCCCCCTAGTCAATCATTTTATCCTTTAAATGACATATATAAACGTTTTTTTCCTGTGGAAATGATTTCTGCATTCCTTAAAATAGCTTGAATGTACACCCTTGCTTCATTTAGTAGTCATTTACGCATTTTATGTATCGCTTTCTACAGCGTAGAGACATTTAAACAACACATAACGGTAATTAATATGATTAACCTTTTGCTTGACTACGTTATCAAACAGCTAATAATGTGTTCCTAATGTTACACAACCCATGTTTCCATAGAACTTAGAATGTCAGTGGAGAAAGGCATATTCATCATAACATCGTAATATATCATAAACATAATTCACCCGCTATATTGCTAAATGCACCCTGATTTTTCCTATCAACAGAAAAATATATCGGGATAACCTGGCTTTTCTCTTGAGACACCTCTGCCTCACAACATAGTTAATGATATGCTAAAGCAAGTTTTTGCCTTCGGTTCACTGCAGTTTTAAGGAGAAAATATTTAGCAATGGTTTTGACTGATGAATTTCTCATGGTTCGTATTGATGGGTTTTTTTTAACGCCACAAACACATATAAACAAACATTAAAAACTTTGATTTTCTTTAAGTATCACAGTTACAATTCACTGGCCTTCATTGACAGGAATTATTGTGAAATGTTGTTTGTTTGTGCATGTCAACATTTCAACGTCTTATACAGCTATAACTATCTATCTTTCACCAAACCAGTTTTTTTTTTGATAATTTGTTTGATCAGCAATCAACAAGTAAAAAAACAATATTGTGAATTATATTTTTACAATTAAAAATAACTGTTTTCTATTTTCATGTATTTTAAAATGTAATTTATTCCTGTGATGGAAAAATGTCTCTCCCTTTCACTGATCAATTTATTGTATTACTGACCCCAAAGTTGTATACGAGGAATGTATACGAGAGAGAAGTTTTGAGTCCAGATATCTGTGTGTTTACGACAGAATGCACATGATTTCTTGTTCTCTGTATAGGTGCCCGACGGGGAAACAAGAATCCGTAACAAAGAAAGTGGCAAAGACAGGAAGAGGCAAAAAGAACAACAAGAAATAAGAAATAAGAAGAAAAAAAATCACAAGAAAACTGGCATGGGGAAAAAAAGAGGAAACTTCAGAACGGGGCATGTTTTTTAATTCCTAGAAGTATATTAAAAGTCTAAAAGTAAAATATCTAAAAGTATATTTTTATGCTAATTCAAACACTAAATAGAGAGCAAATTTGTGTTTAAGATTGCTTGAATAAATGCTAAATAAACATTGCAATGCTGAGCTGAGTATTCAACAGCAGGGGGAAACAGTGAGTTGTGTTCTCCTTTTGGGGCTTTATGAAATTCTCTACTCTGTAAAAGAAAAATCAATAGAGCTCGCGAATGGAAATATGTATAGTAATTATATAAATAAATAAATAAATAATTTTGAAAAATATTTATTGATATTATTATTGTGTTATTTCCTTCTCTGTCTCTGTTCTTTTTAACTGCACTCTTTCACTTGTGTGGCCTCTTGGTTTTCTCTTAGCTCATCCGTCATGACTGTGTCTTTCTGCAGTTGCATCAGGGTTTCATTTTGATTGGCAGGATGAGCCGTAAAAAACAGCCAATGGTTGTTGTCCCGCTCAGCTTTATGGGAGTCCAAGAAGGTGTGAGCAGTGAGTTCATATTCTTTACCAAACGGAGTCCTAAACACACAAACAAAAAAGAATAACACTAGTAAATATCCCCACAATATTAACATTAAATTAGACTGACCAGTTTTAAAGCTCTCAAAAGTTTGGAAATATTACTATTTTTAATGTTTTTGAAAGAAGTCTCTTTTGCTCATCAAGGCTGCATTTATTTGATCAAAAATACAGAAAGAAACTGTAATATTGTGAAATATTATTACAATTTAAAATAATGGTTTTCTATTTGAATATACTTTAAGATATAATTTATTTCTGAGATGCATAGCTGAATTTTCATCAGTCATTACTCCAGTCTTCGGTCACATGATCCTTCAGAAATCATTCTAATATGCTGATTTATTATCAATGTTGGAAACAGTTGTGCTGCTTGATATTTTGATATTTTAACCTGTGATACTTTTTCAAGATTCTTTTATGAATAAAAAGTAAAAAAAAGAAAGAAAAGCAGTTATTTAAAATAGAAATCTTTTGTAACAATATACATTACCGTTCAAAAGTTTCTGGTCAGCCAATTTTTTTCTTTCTTTTATTCAGCAATGTTAAATTGATCAAAAGTGATAGTAACGATTGATATTGTTAGAAAATATTTCTATTTTGTATAAATGCTGGGGTTTTTTTTTTTTTTTTACTTTTCATTCATCAATGAATCCTGAAAAAATATCACAGGTTCCAAAAAAATATTAAGCATCACAACTGTTTCCAACATTGATAATAACTGAGTATCAAACCAGCGTATTAGAATGATTTCTGAAGGATCATGTGACACTGAAGACTGGAGTACTGATGCTGAAAATTCAGCTTTGCATCATAGAAATAAATTATATTTTAAAGTATATTAAAATATAAAACCATTATTTGAAATTGTAATTTTATTTCAAATATTAGTTTTTTAATTTATTTTTAAACAAATAGATGCAGCCTTGATGAGCATAAGAGACTTCTTAATGCAACTACATATTTCTGACAAGAAAATGAAGGATGCAAAGTGGATTTTATTGATTAGGAATTTAATTTTGGAGTACTTGTAATATTAAGCCATTCCCTCAGCACTTGAATTAAAACTTTTACAGTATGAAATAAAACTTTACCATAGGATGTGATTGCCGAGTGCAGCCAGACATTGATTTGTCTTACAGTGGGAAATCAAAACCTTGCTGTTCATCTGCCAAAACAAAGCATTCACGCCAGGTTATTAAAGGGATAGTTCACCCAAAAATGAAAATTCTGTCAGTATTTACTCACCCTCATGTTGTTCAACCCCGTAAGACCTTCGTTCATCTTCAGAACACGAATTAAGATATTTTTGATGAAATCTGAGAGCTGGATCACTCCTCCATAGGCTTCTTCAGGGATTGAAACTTGTTCCCCGAAAAGTTATTAAAGACATCGTTAAAATAGTCCAAGTGACTACAGTGGCTCAATCTTAAGTTTGTCAAGCGACGAGAATACTTTTTGTGCGCAAAAACCCCCAAAAATAACGACTTTCTTTCAACTATTCATTTCCTTCTCTGTGGGCATCGAGTCAGTTCACGTAGTGTGATAGCATAGTGATACGTCACACGTAGGCTCACTATTGGCCGACGCTGGTCATGTGTGTGATGCGTGTGACGTACAACAACAGAAGCTTACGCTATATCACTAGTGAACTGACTCGAGGCCCACAAAGAAAGGAAATGAATAGTTGAAATAAAGTCGTTATTTTTGGGGGTTTTTGCACACAAAAAGTATTCTCGTCGTTTGATAAACTTAAGATTGAGCCACTGTAGTCACTTGGACTATTTTAACGATGTCTTTAATAACTTTTCGGTGAACAAGTTTCAATCCCTTAGAAGCCTATGGAGGAGTGATCCAGCTCTCAGATTTCATCATAAATATCTTAATTCATGTTCCGAAGATGAACGAAGGTCTTAAGGGGTTGGAACAACATGAGGGTGAGTAATTACTGACAGAATTTTCATTTTCTGGTGAACTGTCCCTTTAAGTTGCCAATAAAAACAAGTACATTTGTAAAAGTTTTCGTTTGAAAGTGTGTGCACCTGAACAGGGTATCCCTCATTTTCAAGCCTTTCTTGGGGGTCAAAGTAAATGACCTTCCACCAGCACAGGAAATCAAACTCCTCAACTAAACTCAACTCCTGTAGTCGAGACTTCTTAGCACACTTCAGAAATGTTCTGTGATCACTGGAAAGGAACAGCTATGTAGAGTCAAACAGATTGCATGTTAAGATATGGCAAACTCAGCAATTGCAAAACAACTGTGCATACGTTTCATTCGGTTGTTTACCTCTCCGGCAAAGTCTGCAGTAGTTCTCAGGGCAAAGCTTTGATCATATCTGAGCAGCTCTCCATCTGAGGTCCCATCAACACTGAATCACATGATATAACAGATCAGCAACCGTGGGTGTGCGATTGAGTACATCTGAATGTGCATGTGCAATACCTTGTAATGATAAAGGCGTTTCTAACACAAGGGGTCATGCTGTGGGATCCCCCCACTTGGAGGGGGCTGAGAAGGTGGAGGACTGAATTTGTCTGTGAACGTGATGCAATATTACTGCTGTCGGCAATGATGCTAAGAACACAAGTGCCACGCTGGTCATGTTCTCCACCTCCAGAGTTCACCAGCATGATTGTGTCACCAAAGTGCAGAAAGCCATCCTGCGACACCGATAAACTCACCTAAACAAAAAATATAATCAGTCTCACATTTAGCAGACAAACAGTCACACTTAAAGACGGAAGTTGCATCTTTTCTTCCCTATTATGACATATATCCAAGTGAAAAGTCTTCTCTAACAAGAAAAAATGTAGGGGCAGGACTTGATATTGTCCATCGGGAATTGAATTGATGGTTGTGGTTTACTATTGCTGTGATCTCATGTGATGCACCAGTAGAGAGAACAGATGTTGTTGAAAGAAGAAGGATAAGTCGTTTTGGTTAAAGGGATAGTTCTCTAATTTTTTCATCATTTACTCACCCTCAAGTTGTTCCAAACCTGTATGAGTTACTTTCTTCTGCTAAACACAAAAGAAGATATTTTAAAGAATGTTGGTCACCAGACAGTTAACTCAAAAAAATAAGCTGTTGAACAAACTTAATTAAATTAAGGAAAGCTTTACCACGAAAATGAATTAGATTTTTCCAACAAAATCTAATTTGTTTGAAATTATTTGTTGTAATCTTGTGGTATGAACTGAAATTTATTTAGTCATTCCTGCTAGATAAAGTTTTGTCAGGTTGACTATATTTAATTTTTGCCCTGCCTAGATTCGCCTACATTATAATTTTAGCTAATTTGACTCTACAGTTATTTCCAATGATAGGAGGTACTAGCGTTCAGTTTAATTAAAACTAGTGATGGGCGGATCGATCCTGAAGTATCGATACTTCGATACTGACGTGGTATCGAAAAGGATCGATCCTCACACAAAAATATCGATCCAAATGTGTGTTTTTTTTACCAGTAATTTTTTATTAATTTAGCATGCAATTCAGTGCGTAAAATAAGCTTCTAAGTGGAAAAATAAGCGAATGTTAGCGGTTAATTGTGTAGGATAGAACCTTTTCTCCTAGTCATCTGTATACAAGACGAAACCAATCAATCACAGAGAGCGTTCGATGCTGGTGCTTCGCTGAGCTCACAGGCCCAGTGCGTTTGGGAAACGAAGCCTTGCTTAGATGACAGAGAAACAATCGGGAGTTATTTCGCAATAAACAAACCAAAACTGTACATAATGGTTTAAAATGTTGACGTCAGTAAGATGTTTTTAATGAAATTAATATTTTTATTCAACAAGGATCGATACATTAAATTGATCAAAAGTGACAGTCAAGGGTTTTACACTGTAAAAAAAAATCTACTTCATATAAATGCTGTTCTTTCAACTTTGTTCATCAAATAATTCTGCATAAAATGTATCATGGTTTCCAACAAAATATGAAACTGTTTTCAACATTGATAATAATAAGAAATGTTTCCTGAGCAGCAAATCAGCATATTAAAATGAATTATCATCATGACTGGAGTAATGATGCCGAAAATTTAGCTTTGATCACATGAATAAATTACAGTTTACTATGGCATAGAAAACAGATAGCCTATGTTAAATTGTTAAATTGTAATATTACAGTTTTTACTAAGAGAAATAAAAATCTTACAGACCCCAAACTTTTGAACAGTAGGCTAGTACTATAATTTGGGTAGTTTTGACTAATTAAAGGGGAGTTGAGAGCACAGATCACAAAATATTTAGGCCTAGTAGTCATGAAAACGTGTTCAGATTTAGCATATTAATGATGGATTCACCTCATAAATCATGACACACTGCTGTAAGTGCATTCAAGTTCAAATGCATGCTTTTAAAATGAAAAAGTATCGGTATCGGTATCGAAATCGGCGATACTGGCCCTGTATTTACTTGGTTTCGGATCGATACAGAAATTTGCAGTATCACCCATCACTAATTAAAACCACTTTTTTACAGAGTAATATTGAATATTAATTATGGAGGTCTGCAAATGAGGATTAATGCATGCATAAAGAATATTGAACGCCCACAGCCCTAACCTAAACACACTCACCACTCTTCTGCATAATGGTAACCACAAAATATAAAAACATTACAGAAAGTCTTTTAAGTTTCTAACATTACTGAATATTAAACATTAACATTAACTAACAACATCTTTCCATTTACAGAAAAACACATAAAATAACAGTTTAATCCCTAAATTTACCCTCCTAATGCAGTCCCTTGCAAAGCATGCTGGGAACTACAGATCCACTGCCCAGTTAGTTGTCAACAAAAATGATTCATGTAGTTTTCTCATGTAGTTTTAAATATATTAGGTTGATTGAACACAATTAAATTAAGTTGTGACAAAATATTAAAACAATTGTGTTACTCTTGCTTATTTTAATTAATTAAATTTAACAAGAGGCAAAAGTTATTTTTTTGAGTGGCACCCATTGACTTCACTTGTATTTTTTTCCTACTATAGAATTCAATGGTGTCTGGTTACCAAAATTGTTTAAAATATCTTCTTTTGTGTTCAGCAAAAGAAACGGAAAGGAAAGAAACTCGTACATGTTTGGAACAACTGGAGGGTGAGTAAATGATGACAAAATATTTTGTGTGAATTTTTTAGGTGAACATTTTTTGGTGAAAAAAATCCCTTTAAAGATTTCGAGACTACATTTTAAAAATTAAAAAAAATAATGATGTGCACGGATAAATCAATTTTGATTTCATTGTGACTTTAAAAAAGTCTGAGGATCATTGCATTAGATTTTTTTTTTTAAATCAAATAAAGCATAGGCCTACAATTCAAGCAAACCATTTACGAAAGGGTTTTAAATAATAGACAACAAATTAGGGTATTAATTAATAACGTTATATCTTTCTTCATCATATTTTATCTGATAAACCCGATCATCTTGCAGCATTGTTGAAAGACTCTTCTGTCATACTATATCAGAAAATGGTTTTGTCTTACTGGTTTCAGGATGTTTTGTCTCAAAGCTCCTTCTTTCTGGACTGTGAGTTCGCCTCTGTCTTTTTGAAGAATGAAGTCCTTTAGGGTTTCCTGCAGAGACACTGTTCGTTTACTAGCGTGCGTTCAGTTCAATAATGGAACTTTACACGGACACTCTGTAACCCTTATTAAATGCGTCAAAACAACAAACCTCTTTTAAAGTCACATCTTCTTTCCAGTTTCCCACACGAACGCGCGGATTATAGGTCCGGACATGAGTCATGTCACAGTCGTTGTAAGCCTGACAGACTGATAAGTGTGTGAATATAATGTAAAATGCAAACGTAAACTAAATGCCCCTACAACAGTCAAGAGATGTTTCCATGGATGCGTAACAACACATGTGCGCTACAGCGCCTGCGCATGTTACGTCTCCATGGTAACACTTTCGCCCTTTTCTTGATCTGTATTGTGGTAAAAATACAGAAAAAAACACCACAGTATTGTGAAATATTATTACAATTAAAATAATGCATTTCTATTTTAATATACTTTAAAATATAATCTATTCCTGTGATGCAAATCTGAATTTTCAGCATCAGTACACCTGTATTCAGTGTCACAGGATCCTTCAGAAATCATTCTAATATGCTGATCAATGTTGGAAACGGTTGTGCTGCTTAATATTTTTTTGGAACCTGTGATAGTTTTTTTCAGGATTCTTTGATGAATAAAAAGTTATAAATAAAAAGAACAGCATTCATTTAAAATATAAATATTTTGTAATAATAGGTTATACACTGCCGTTCAAAAGTTTGTTGTCAGTAATTTTTTTAAAAAGAAATTAATCATTTTATTCCCCTAGAATGTGTGAAATTGATAAAAAAGTGATAGTAAAGATTTATAATGTTAGACAAGAGTTCTATTTTGAAAAAACACTGTCATATTTTTTTAGCTTTTTTTTACTCAAAGACATTTGAGACAAGTAATGCACTCGTTACATTTTGCATGGCACCTAACTTTTTCTGAAGCAGTTTATTTCTGCAAAAAAAAAAAGAAGCGATATATACAAGTGCCAAACTGGTCAACACTTTATTAGCAGGTTGTGAATAGCAGTTGTTTTATATCTGTCTTCTCCCGACAGTTTTGTCACGCTTTCTGTAAAACTAAACAATTTCTCATATTAAGCAATATTATCTTTTATTTCAATAGGGTGTCCCACTTTAGCCGAATGCTACGGTCCCATTTTATCTAATGTGTTAAGGTAAATTGAGACAGTAATCAAACTTGATATTTTTAAAGTAAAAAAAAGAAACTTGAACATTATTGCATAAAACTGAATTATCACATGAACAAAAGTAATGCAAATGTATACTGTAGATTGCAATATTCTTTGTATTCGAATGTAACCCTTTACGATTTTAATAGACTTAAACTTAGTAGCCTACAGGGACATACCATGTTCTTTTTCAGACTTTCCTCACACTTGAGTGTTTTATATATATATATATATATTTGGCAAGATGCAATACTGGATACTGCAGCAAAACATCAACTAATTGGCCTTGTAATTTTACAAATTTATTAAGCCTTCTAATTGTTGTTTTGTACGTTAATTAATTGGAAACAGTATAGTTAAAATGTAAACACATACTGCAATGATTCAATCACTGACGACGCTTAAGATATATGATAGTATTTGTTCCCAATGTATATGACACTCAGGTGCATGTACAAGAAAAAAAACTTTTTTATTTTATATAAAACAGGCTGAATTATAGAAATTCCTAGTTAAATTAACACAAACTAACACAAGTTAGCAGAAATCCAATTATTAGAAATGGTCTTACAATCATGATTCAATACGACTCTCTAATGTTTTATATCTTCATAATTATATATTTTATATGAAATTGCATTTTATTGGATTTTCTAAATAAATTAGGTCACTTTTCAAAGGCATCAATATGTGTGCTATATAATGAATCTTGCAGCATTGTCAGATATGAAACCAAATCACTTTTACAATGTATACTGTATGCAGAGAGAAAAAGGCAGTGGATTTTAGATAAACTACATTAGAAGGAAGGCTCGTTTGAGTTATGTGTGTAAGTGCGGTTAAGTGCTTTTACGTCAATAACGGAACTGACAGATCATAAATAGATAATAAACGTTTATGAGAGCTGTGCTCTGAAATATTAAAACTCCAGTGGGAAAAGCAGCAAGCAGCAGTGTAGCAGTGTGCAAAAAGTTTCTGATATTATTGCAGAAAAACTCATTTCAATCAAATATTACCCCTGTCATGATCAACCTGATTTCTATGCACCTGTCAGCTTGTTTAACTGCTGGAAGAAACAAAACACAAGACATGGTCCCGTTGAATAATCAAAACCAGCTTTATGAAGACAAAATAAGAGACAAAGGTATATATATTCACAGTCAAAGGTGCCCTGAAAAATAAGACTCCCTATCAAGAAATATAAAGGTGTTCATACAAGCATGGAATGAAAAACAATTGCTATAAATTCAACAAACAAACAAACAAAAAAATGATTCTGAAGATAAATCAATAGGCTATTTTTAAAGCACAAGAGGAAGACAAAAAAAAAACCATCAGCCAAAATCATGAAGTCAAAACTTTTCCAACATTGCCTCCTTAAAATAGGACATATCATTCAATTATCTTCATATTGCAGTATTCAGATAGTTATGTGCTATAGAAAGCATTTCTAAGACTTGTTATGTGGTTGTTGTGCATGGTCGCAAAAGCGTTGCTAAGATGTTCTGGGTGGTTGCCAGGTGGTTGTTTCCTGGCCTGTGATATACTCGTCCCTTTATGGCATAGATCAATCCTTCATCGTAAATCCAATCATTTAGAGAAGTAGCAGGATTTGAGGTATCATCATTCTGTAGTCCGTAGCACAAGTGGTGCCAGATGAATTACAGTATTTTAGATCAAACTGAATATGATTAATTCCTATTTGAAACTCTTTTACCTGAGCAAATCAGAGGCTTTTCTCATTAATCAGCTGCAGCAGACAGAAGTAGGGCTCCTTCAGGACAATAAAAGAGGACAAACACTCTTTCTCTTGGTCTCTCCCCTCCCGCATTAACTCACTCAGTCCCATCACAGCCCATTAAAAGTTTAGTGCTGTTGTTCAGCAAATTGAAAATGTGTGCTGGTATCGATCCACCATCATGCATCCATTCTGGATCTCTGGAGGCTCATTTTCCTTGTCTTTTAAACTTTTGTGAGGGAGGATGTTACATGTTGTTGCACTATTTTGGTTTTTTACCGAGTTCACCACAAAATCAGGTATAGAAAATACATCAAACAAAAACAGAGATAAGACATGTCACTCATACGTCAGCATTTCCTACACATATGGAGACATTTAGCAGATTTAAATAGCAGTTGCATGTGAATTTGCCGCTATGAATGGATTTTCCTAGCATTTAAATGGAGAGAGAAAGCAGAGGTGTGGGTGTAGAGATCGTGTGCTGCTGTGTGAGAAAGTGGATGTCCGTTTCAGGTTTCAGCAGAATTACATTAGACTAACGGGAACTCCCCAATATCCATAAACAAAGAGGGTATACCGGAATGTCCTGAATCCATAAACTGCTGAATGAGCTTTTAACGGAGAATGTGCTACAATTCAAAAACAAACCTAAAGGTAGGGAAACTCCAAAAAGGCCAATGGAAAGTTTCAGGAAATGTTTTTTTTTAGAATGAAGCCTATTTTGCATAGGTTTTACAATCTGCCATGCTTGTTGAATTGGCTTCATGAAGAAATCATGCTTTCATTTAAACCTTTATAATATTACCTAATAAACACATATTGTGCCATTCAGAGTTGCTTTAGGCATGTAATGTGACTGCATGTACATTACATGGTGCTGATTGGAATGACGATGATGAGGATGAGGATAATGGTGGCAGTGATGCTGAGGGCAGCGATGCGGTACGCCTGGTTTCTGTTGCAACGGGTGTACGAATACGAACGTCGCAGGAGCGTGTCAGAGGCTGGCGTATTAATCTCGTCCGTCCAGAACTCCAAAGACTCAGGGGGCTGCAAAATATAATCAGAAAATATCAGAGTTTATGAATGCTGGTTTATCTGCACAACAAGTGCTGTTTTCTTTCATGTTCTGTTGAGCCCAATGATGTATATTTAAAACAATTCAAGTCATTTTGAAAATGCTCCGTTATTAAACCCAGATTCTTTAAATATGTTCCACAAACCTTTTCGAAACCTAGGAAGATATTACCTACTTATCCAAGATGTGAACCTCTCTTGTAAATCAAATTATATATGCACTTTGGAAAAATGGATTACCATTCAATATAGAAATTTTATTTTACTTTGTGTCAATATGACTCCAGCAAAAATACATAGTAGAAAAATACAGATTTATGAGGTGACAGTTTTGACTCAAAGCATTACATTTGGAGATGTTACCTGAAGGTCCAGAGGTGTTAAGTCAGATTGGCTCCAGGTCACTTTGGGGCGGTCAAGCAGATGCTGGGCCGTGCTCTGGACTGATGTGCGGCGTGGTGCATTCTGGGTCTCAGGTGGCATGAGGTGAAAACCCATCACTTCCTGCACTACGGGGACCTCTCTTTTATACACTCCACCTAAATTATCTGACTGAGGAGCCAAACAAGATTTATATTATAACAAACGATTCACCCTTACATCTTCACCGATACAGTATATGTAGCATTCTTCTCTAAATTAACACTATTTTATTATTTTCTTCATGACAATTTGGTGCAAAGCTTAATTGAAAAATGTACATGAATTAAAAAAATTGCTTTAATGACAGCAGCAATCCAGCTCCATGAACTCCACAAGTTTGTGTAAAACCTGATGATCATGTTCTCGAGCTTGATATGATCGAACCTGATCAAACATGTTTCCCTCCACAAATACCCATGGTACCACTTTAATTTTAATGTGTCCTTGTTACACGTTACATGTATACATAATTGCATGCAACTAACCCTAAACCAAAACCTAATACTACATTAATCCTATAGTAAGTACATGTAGTTGAATAATATTACTCCGTACTTAAAAGTATAATTACACTGTAACTGGGACACATTAAAATAAAGTGTAACGTTTCCCAATGGCTTTTGGATTATTGCAGAAATTAAGCTCTGACCAGCAAAAGTGTATTATTCTTACAAGTTTTGTTCAAGATAATCTTTTCAAGCTAAAGCTAAATGAACATGACTTCAACTTCACCGCCAGTCTACAAGTTGGGAAGTTTTAGTTGGAATACAACAAGGCTGTAAATACGTACAGTAGGCTATTAGTGAGCAGATGAGTTGTCCTGTTCGGAAAAAAATATATTGAGCTTGTGTTAACCACAGACATTATTTCAGGCAGTTAACAAAAAAAAAAACATTTAAAAGACCCATTGACTTTGTAACGATTGAACCGGAAATGCAAAAAAAAAAACGTTCTGGTTTATGAATCTTTCCTGCAGCATAAACAAAAACGGACCTTTTTCTTACTTTTTCTTTACTTTGTCAGTGTCACAATTTTTTTTTTGTGAAATAGAAAAAGTGCTTAATCTTTAAAGCTTCTTTAAGTGATTTCCGCACATATGCACAAAATGAATGACAAGCAGAGAACATTTCCGATTGGCTAGTATTCCGATTGGATACAAAACTTTCTGATTGGCAACTGTCTTTTATTTTGTCGTTGACAGAGGCCTAATTGTATTACAGTGTACTAGCATACTACTCTTAATATTTTTCCTTATATTTTACTTATCTGTACATGGCAAAAATAGTAAAAGTAGTATGCTAACATGCTATTCTGAATTCAGTCTAGTTCTGTCACAAAGACAATTAGGTTTTCTCCCACATACTTTAGTGATTTAAGAAAATTTGATGTGCAAGAAATATCTCTTACAGAGAATTTAAAATATGTGTTTACTTGATAATTTTCTTTGTTGTAAAATTCTAAAACATAATAAACTACCAGACATTTAGACCCCACTTTACATTTGTTGTCTCAGCAGATATTTCTTGTCCTGTTACCTTAGCAGGCTGTATGTGTGGCTCCTTGGTGAAGCTGATGCTCCACTCTCTGTGGGCTTCAGACCCGCTGCTCTCCGTGTGGCTCCTGGAGGCCCTGCGTACAAACAGACGTCTGCGCTTTGCCGCTGCCTCATTGACGCCCTCCATTCCTGGATTGGTCCTCGGGGACCCATGCTGTTGCTGTATGTTAGGCCGTGCTGCGAGCTGTGGTTGTATGATCATTTGATGCGAGTGAGGGCATGCGGCCTGCTCCCGTTGTTCCAGTCGGTCCAGCGTCGAGAGCACAAGGGCCAGTTGCTCACGTAGTTCTGAGATCGGCTCAAGCTGTTGCTCCAGCTCAGCGACCCGTTGGAGCAGGCGACCCACACCCCATCTCACGCCTTCCTCAGGTGCCTCCAAGGAGTGAAACAACCTCCTTAACTTTCCCAAACGTTCACGCCTCTCTGGCAGCCCAGCCCCGCCCCCTTCCTGTGCCCCGCCTCCTTCCCCTGGCAACACTGCCATGGAGCCACACATGCTAATGTCATCTAGGAAACGGAAGATGGCACTAATGTCGTCCTCGCCGATGTCAGGGTTGTCAATGGAGAGCTTATCGCCAAGCATGAGGCTTCGTAAAGCACGGCGATCTGCAGCTTCCGTCTGGGTGCCAACGCTAACTGCGCCCTCAAAGCTCGGTGACCAATCGTACCACGCATCCAAACTCATGCCGCTCAGCCGCTTGAAGGTATCCCGCACCGAGTTGACGATGTGAGGATCAAAGCCGGGAAGGTCAAAGCTTGACCCGTCAAAGCTAATCTTAACAGCTCCTGGTTTTCGTAAACCAGACTTCTCCAAAACAGACCGCTCTGATCTGGGTTTTTGCAGTCCAGTCGTTTCAGGCTCAGGTCTTTCATCCGCCGTCCTGCTGTCGATGTCCAAGCTGTGGCTCTTGACTTGAAGGACCGGAGTTTGGTGCTTTTCGTTGGAAACGGTAGGGCCGAAGTATGTGGACGCCTGGAGCTCGTCCAAACTCTCCTGCTTCACCTGATGCCACTGAGTCTGATTGTCATACGGGTCTGTGGCGTCAGCATACGATTGCGCATTGGCAGCATGCGCATCTGGTTCAGGTGCATTTGAGTGAGCATACAAATGGTCATGCACACATTGCCCGTGTGATGCCGGGTTGGACATGTGATGGTCGTTTGCGTACGTTGTGGGGTCTGGATAGGGGTTGTAAAGCAGGTCCTCGCCATCCGATCTTGGTCCGTCTGGGCTTTGATCTGATTGGCCGCCACTTTCCGTGGACATAAGTGTTTCGTTGTGGATGCCTTCTTTAAAGGCACTCCTTCTCTGAGAGCAGGAACGAGCGACGTGGGTTCCCTGATTGGTCGCCGAGGTCTTGACTGCCAGCTGATTGACCGTATCTCTGGAAACGTCCCCAGAATGCGCGTTCTGCATCCCGCCTTGGTTGTGCATGAGTGAGTGAGACTGAGCAATCAATGTGGAGGTGGTCCTCCAAGCGTGTGAAGCCTCTGTGTTATGACTGAATGCTTCACAAGGGAGGTTCTCATATTTACATTCCTCAGAGGTGGTCCCTCCTACTGTGACGGGTAAGGCGGCCGGCCAGTGGTAACGCACAAATCCCTTCCCACAGATCTGACAGGGCGTCAGCGACTGACGGTTCTGAGTGTTTGTAGGAGCCATGCGGGTGTGCATGAGGAGGTTGAACAGAGAGACTACATCTGCGGCCGCTGAGAGCCGATTACTGCAGGGCGGGTGAAGGCGCTCTCGGAAGAGGGTGGCGGGGAAGCAGGGGTCTCTACAGGCGGTGGAGTATAAGAGACTCCGTAATTCTAGAAGCGGCTGCAGGCTGAAGCTTCCACTCAGATAGACGCAAATGTCTGGATACAACACGCTCCCATGGCATGCGCCTAACACCTCCAGGATCTCCAACAGTACCAGGGGGTCTTCAGGGTTTTCAGACATATTTGCACAAGATTTGAACTTTTAGCAGTGCACACTACATTTAGAAATCTAAGCCCACTGTTCTCTGCTTCCCCCCTTCATCAAAGGCACATGCAGCTCTGCAAAAGGGAGCACAGTAGTGAATTCAGGTCAGCCAGAAGAGGATTTCCACAAAAATGACTTTTGCATTGATTTCATATAAATCCTATGCGAGTTAAAACAGTCAAAGAAAAGAAAATGCAATAAAAACAAGCAGTTACCTCTTGTCACTGGGATATGATGCTAAGAATAAAGCTATTCATTGCTGACCTTATTCAAAGCCTTAATATAGCCACTGATCGGAGCATCTGAAAAGCAGAGAAATCATTAGAGACATTGTGAAATCGTCCATCTCCTCTGATCAGGGTCCCACCTGAGAGACTCTTGTTGGTAAAGCAGCAGTCAATGGTCAGGCAGCGGTCAGTCCCACGATCAGTGCAGAAAAGCAGGTCGCCTGGGGTCTCCAGAGACGCCATGAATCCCGGGACTCATCGCTTAATGAGCTGATCAGTACATCCTGTACATGAGAAACAGCATATAGTTTCTGCTTCATGTGTGACAGGAGCATTGAATCCTCTAGTTGGTGTGTTTGCACACGGAGATTCTGTGGTCAAAGTCATGCATGACGTTAGTGGCTATTTTAATGCACAACAATAAACATACTAAAGGAGAACTACATTGTAAAGTACAGAAATCTCTAGAAGAGAACTTAAATTGTAACCTTTACTATAAAATATTTCCTTTTTGTTATTTACATTATTAAAATTAATACAAATGTAAAAATAAATATATATCAAAAACCATGATTAATGAAAGTATTAGTCAATAAATATAAAAAATTAACAAACAAATAAATAAAATCAGAAATATCTACCTATCAACGTTACTATGAAATGTACACTAATTTATGCATTTTCAGTACTTTTTTTTAACTAATTGGTTAATTGTTAATAAAAAAAAGTCGGCTAGTTATAATAGAAATGTATTGGTGTTGAGTTCCTTTGGAGTTCTCGTCTGCACTTTGCTCTGTGATACGACTATATCTGTATAATTTTTTTTTAATTAAATTAGAAAAATACATCAATGATTAATATATTAAATAATTAAATAAAATGTACTCCTAATTAGATTTGATTTCTAAATATATTGAACAATAAATCTTTTTTATGATGTACTAAAGAGCCTACATTAAAAAATCAATTTAAAAATTATTGAGATAAGGTTTAGATTTAAAAGCTTTTGAGCATGTGAAGTTTCTTGATTTCCTAAGAAAAAGAATGAAAATGAAAACCCACCTGTACCATCTGAGGATGTGTCCTGAAGCACAGACTGTCCCAATTCACATGCAAACAGCAGTGGAGTCAACTGAAGCGGGTGATGAGATCTTTACACACTGTAACACACTTCCTCTCTCTCTCTCTCTGTTTAAGTATAGCCTATAGATTCATTAAAGTGATCAAACCTTTTAAAAGTGAAATGGAGCTCCTTCACTTTAGATGTCAGAGAGTCGGAACTGCTAAGACTGATCAAGTTCTATCTCTTATTGATGAGCATCTGAAATACATTAGGTTTAAGATCTCTTCAGCACACAACATACGTGTATTATAAAGTTTTGTTGAGTTATAAAGTTTGTTTGCTTGCTTATTTTTATCTAGTTCCATATTATTCATCATGAAGACCACCGGGGGGCAACAAAGTCCATGTTATAACAAATTGCATGTAAATATGAAGAACAAATCTTTAGGGAGAACACTGGTGATGACTACTATGGAAAGACATCAATAGAACAGCTTGTAAAAATATGTCACGTAGCATTACATCATTTACCTCAGGAAGTCATTCAGTGTCCACAGCTTGTTAGTTAGATATACTACTATATATTTAATATATTTTCCTTAACCTGTTAATGATTTCTTGATTATTTACAGTAGGTTTAAATAAATCTGTCATGAAAATGACATCCACTGTGTATAAATTATTATATTTCAACCACGAATTCGAGTAAAAACATTTTAAAATTAGATTTAGAAGCTAACCCTTACGAAAAATAAGTATACTTCAAGTTCATTTTATGAAGTATACTTAAGTAATGTTCAAGTATATTTTTTAAGTATAATTATGTAGTAAGTATACTAATGTCAATATGTCCTATAGTAGTGAACCGCTTGGGACTAAATTCCAGTAGCACCTCAATGCAGTACATGAGATCCATGGGGAGGAGTCAGATCAAGATCCAAGGGGTGGAGATGGGTAGGATTAGGGTTGGGTTTAGGGATTAGGGGTGTGTTTAGGGATCAGGGGGCGGAGTTGTCTAGGTTTAGGTGTATGTAAGGTGGGAGGAGTTGGATCTGGATCCGACTCCTCCCCGTGGATTTCATATTCCGCAGTGAGAACCATCTCCTAAATTGGCCCACTTTTAGTATATAAAAGTATATATTTAAGTGTACTATAAGTGTAACATTAGTAAACTTTGAGTGCACAACTAATTCATTACGTTTCTCATTTGTACTGCAAGTGAACTTATGGGTATACTAGGAGTTTACTATTTTAATACTTGTAGCAAATTTTTAGTTTATGAAAGTACACTTTGAAGTATACTCTCAGTAAACTACTAGTTTAGCAGTTTTATAGGCTACTACAATTTTTCTTTAAGTGAACTTAACATCATACTTGTAGTTAACTAATTATATATTATTTTTGCTCTTTTAGTGTAGCTACTCTCAGTAAACTACTTTAGTAGTTTTATACTGCAAGTATAGGCTACTTGCACGGTTTCTTTTACTGTGGGCTACTCTCAGTAAACTACTAGTTTAGTAGTTTTATACAAGTTTTCTTTAAGTGAACTTAACATTATACTTATAGTTTACTATTTATATATTGTTTTTGCACTTGCAGTAGGCCTATACTAATATGTTCAAATGTTATTTTTTATACTTGAAAAATACCTTTAACTGTACTTTAATTTTAAAAACATTTTATTAGCTTCATGTATCGTTTTTTATCAACACTTGAATGTTGGTAAGTTTCATAAATAAAGGCAGCAGTTTAAAAAAACAAACAAAAAGAGTACTACGCCTTAGGGCAGTCATGGCCTAATGGTAACAGAGTTGGACTGGTGACTCAAAGGTTGTAGTTAACTAATTCTTACACCAAACTGTAAGGGGTGTACAGTTAAAGACACAGAACCAGATATGAAGAATGAATACCCAGAGTCAGAATTATAAAAAATTAAAGAAAATATTTACTGAAGATAGTTTGCAGTTTCATCAGCAGAAGTCAGCTTCAATACTCGCACAGGAGTTCGTAGGCCGGTTCGATTCCAGTACCGGCAAGAATATGACTGAGGTGTCCTTGAGCAAGGCACCTAACCCCCAATCGCTCCCCGGGCGCCACTCAAGGCTGCCCGCTGCTCCGGGTGTGTGCATTCACGTTTGCAGTGTGTGTGTGTTCACTACTCTGCTCCTAATGTGTGTGCACTTACTTGGATGGGTTAAATTCCAAGTATGGGTTAACGTTACCATACTTGGCCATCACGTGTCAATTTCACTTTCACACCTTAATCAGATTCAGGACGATGATCAAAACACAGATGGAGTAGATCGAGTCCAACAACCCCAAAGCTTCACAGTCGTTTTCTCTTCATGTGTAACGCTTCATTTCATTTAATAATTGATGATCACGTTATTTTACATTTGAGTGAGCAATCTTCTATCACTTGTTTCAACTTCTTCTTCTCCTGTATTTTGATCCGGAGATTCTGTACTAGAAGATGTGTCATAGCGCCCCCTATCGTATAACAGTGAAAACATGGATAGCTGGAAAATTCAGTCAATGATGGGTAAACAGTAGAGTAGAATTAAAGTAAATTCCTATGTACACTACCAGTGGACTAGCCTACACAAAAATTCAGATACGCAGAATAGAAACATATCTGTTTTATATCAATATTTTAATCAATATTTTCTAACAATACAGTTATACATATACAGTTTTTCATATACAGTTTCATAAGACTGTATATGAAAAACTATGTAAAAAAAAAAGTATTTAATAGGCTACTCGATCAAAAGAGTTAACACAACTACAAGGCAAGTGTACTTTGAATACTTAATTATAATTTTAAGTATATCTCGATCAAAAGATTGAGTACAAGAATAGGCCAAATATACTTGTCAAGTCAAGTATTCTGAAATGTAATTTTAAGGATATTTCTGAGAAGTACATAAAGTATATTTCTGAGAAGTATATAAAATGTATACTGAAAGTATGCTTTCTTTATTTTTGTTGAAAAGAAGTATACTAATAGAACACTTGAATAAACAAATTTTTCGTAAGGGATTATTATGCACAAGATCAGGTTCAGCTCCATGCTAAATTTTATTTACTCTATAAGCTATTCCACCTGAAAGCTTGTTACTATGTAAACATGAACATGTTAGTTTATAAGACAGTGTGTACTATTATGTTTTTTAAAAAAAATACTTAATAAGCTACTCAATCAAAATAGTAAACAAGCACAAGCCAAGAATATATATAATACTTAATTATAATTTTAAGTATATCTCGTTCAACAAGTATAGGCCAAATATACTTAGACTTTTCTGTCAGTATAAGTCAAGTATACTTATGTGCAATCTGAAGTATATTTCTGAGAAGTACATAAAAAGTAGTTTAAAAGTTTTAGTTTAAAAGAAGTATACTAATAGCACACTTGAATAAAACTTCTTTTTCATAAGGGTAATGCAAACATTTTATATTTATATTATTTCTGAAAATAAATAGCATTGGAATTGAGGCTAATAGTTTGGGCTCTGTTGTTAAACTTTAATATTATAGTAATGTTATAGTAAAGGGCACCCTACATAGTTTACAGATCATTTTTTTATACTTAAGAAACTTTTAGTTATAATTGAATTTATTTGACAGAGACACAATCTGTTAAGTAAACCACGGTTTAATAAAAAAAAAGCAATTGTATGTTTAGTTTTCACCCGATGCTATACCGAATCTGTACCGATCTCTAGGTATGGTGAAGGGAATTTGATGATGTGGGACTATTTTAATTCCAAAGGCCAAGGGAACTTTATCAGGATGCATAGTATCCTGGATCCATGAAACAACTGGCCTTTAAAAATAAAAATCTGCCTGCCTCTATGGGAATTTAACACAGGGGCGTCCTGATTTATGCACCCTGTATTTTAAGGAAGAACATTTATTTAAGATACATTATTCATTTACAAAGAAAATTGGTGTCCTTAAAGGTTTTTTCCCTTTTAATTAAGGCATTAAGATCAATTTCCAAAAGATGATTTTTTATTCGTCAAATTTAGCATGGTTGTGTTCACTTATGCTAGGCACTGTATATACTGTATATATATACACACACACACACATATGCACTGTATATATGCAGTTTCTCTGAGGAAGGAGAGCTTTTTTTTATTATCATTTTTATGAGTTTGTTCATCTATCATGTTTTTAACTCCACGTTAGCATCAGGTCTATTTGCATGGCAGGTCAATATCACAATCCATAAAATTTTAATTATGATAATATAAAACAGTTCAACTTGACATTACATAGGAAATCTAAAATACATTTGGGTGATACATTCTGAAATATTCCATGTAAACATGTTTCTGATTAAAAGCATTTCCAAGCATTATCATAAAAATTACAGTCCAACAAAATGTTCAACAGTCAAACACGAACCTGACACGAGAGACATAAAAGGAGGCTAAAACATGTTGACATGTTTACGAGATTCTGATCAGATTAAAGGAAATGTTTTGGTGGGTGTGCCTCTTCGTGCTTTAATATGATTTCAAACTCTCTGATCTCTTTGTTGGCTTGATCTGTTTGGGTTTGCTGGTGAGTCATAGTGTCACAGATGCAGATAAACATTTTTTCACAGTGTGTCAAGTGTTGTGTTTAAGAAACAGATCACATGCGATCAAAGGAATGAGATAGAGGTACTAGTTTATAATTATACGACCACTTTATGGGTGGTTTTGCCAAATTTCGGCCTAATTGTAAAAGTAAGGCAAACAGGAAGGAGGGGGGGGGATTAAAAAAAATGATACAAACAAGATTAAGGAAACAGAGGTTTTAGCACGGTCACATAATGGAGTGACCATGAGTCAACGCTGTGATTATGGGAAACTGGATGAAGTTTTGGCCATCCTTCTTTCACAGGGACTCTTATCAGACTGTTGAGTAAAACACCGATCGCTGTCAAAACAGATCCATACAAACAAACTTCATCCTGGATACGCAAAAGAAAAAAGAAAACTCCCACAACAAAATTCATGATTAATTTGGCTTTTATTTGAGCCATATGCACCGATGTGGGTAAATCAATCGACCCTATTCACAAATCAAAAACAAAACATTAGAAAAATTCAGAACGACTCATACCAAGCATTACTGCAAGTACAATAAAGCAAACAATGGTTAATCTTTCAAATCTATTATGAACGATAAAAAAATATAAAAAAATCAGACTTAATAAAGGCCTTTTCAAATGGGCTTGGAATGCTAAACCAACCCTTTCTTGTCATTACTCGTGACTGAACCAGTGATAAAGCTGCACTAAGAAAAAGAGTGAATTCCAGTCAATCAGAGACATGTACAGATTGTGTGCCTGACGCTGTGATTTAACTGGCTCTTAGCTGATGAGGTCATGTTCAAGACAGTGCTTTGTGACAGACATCATGCAACACAAATACACTGGCAGTTTCCCAGGCAACGAGACCCCTCACACAATCTCCCGGGTTTTCTGGATGGCACAGCACAACATCATGCTAAAGATCATGCCGAAGATCTGTGCACATAGAGAAAACATTCCTTCAATGGGACATCAACAGCGTTTTCAAAAATCATTATGATCAAATTACAATCATGGTACTAAGAAATATATACCTTTTTATCTTTTTAAATCTGCAGTGTGTAATTTCAGTATTTGCATTACCAAAAAGAAATGCCAAAACACACTACTATTCGGACGTTTGGGGTCAGCAAGATTTTTTAAAATGATTTTAAAGGGTCTTTTCTGCTCACCAAGGCAGCGTTTATTAGGGCTGGGACGGTTACCGCGTTACCGCAATACCGCGGTCACGTGACTCCAACCGCGGGTCTGAGCTCGTCACCGTCATCACCGCAAAAAAAAATAAAAAATAGGCCTGCACATGTGTGCACGTTGTGTCTAATGACATGGATTATTTGATTCTAATGACATGGATTATGTCTAATGATATTGTGTCTTACATGGATTCAAGGTTTTCTAAACAAAACTTAAAGGGGGTCGCACACCGGACGAGAAGCGCAGCGCCACATCGCGCAGCGCCATGTCTTTAAAATTCGAACACAATATTCTCTATGAGTGTACACACACCGGCGGCGCCATTCGCCGTCTGTCCGCGGCGCCCAGCTACGGCTCAGGACCTGTTCAAAAACCTGCGGCGCCACAGAGCGCCATTTAGCAACATAGTTTTATATTAAATTTACATTTATTTGTCTTAAATCGTCATTAATTGATATACTGACTTCACCCTGTGCTGCAATATACATTTAGTTTTACATTCATTTACAGAAATCAGCTGCTTGAGTGAAAATTGCTGATGTTATCGTATTTCATATTTAACGGCTCTGATTTTCAGGTGATATTCTCAATTCATTCAGTTAACGGACGCTCTGAGGTGAGGTGTGCAGAGGTGAGGTGTGCAGACGGCAGACTTAGCAACGATTGTATTTAATTGTACAGTACAATCATAACATAGTACATACATTATCTTAATTCCATAATGTCCTTAAACATAACAATATTGCTGGCCATAAAGTGAGAAAGTGCGCGTCTGGTGTGCGATACCTCGAGTTGTCCTAAACGCGGCGCGGCGCTTCTCGTCCGGTGTGTGACCCCCTTTATCATCAAAAGATGGAGCAAATTCGACATTTCGCTAGTTGAGGAGCGCAATGTTCCATGACAAATAATAACATTCCATTCGTATTAGAGATGCGCGGATGGGCTATTATTTCATTCGCAACCGCATCACAAAACTCATCATCTGTCCGCCATCCATCCGCACCAACGTTTTTTGATCAATTTTCGAAACCGCATCCGCAGCGCTGACTGTTTTAAGGTCTATGGGCGATGCGAGGCGCTGCTGCCGCGAGGCTAAAGCTCTTGGCTGTTCTAGAAAGAACACTGATCCAATGCAGCAAAGATATTTAAAGGCTAAAGTCCCCAGTATATTGGCTATGTTGTATCCCCAATATCAGCAGTGAACTCCGTCTCCGATCGGCGCACAGGGATAAATCTAAATAAGTAAATATTTTTGGTTTTGGTTCATTTATGAGACGAGGTCCAGTTCACGCGCAAAAGAACGCACCGGCGCTTCCACGACCTCCTGATTATATGTCTGCTATATTTGCTTCTTATTTATTAATTCCAGGCAATTAGTTAATGAAACAGTGATTAAAATTAAGGTACAATTTATACAAAACGAAATTTAATTTAAAGAAAGGCTTTTTACCAAACAAAACTTAATAAAGTGGTCAAAATCATGTCTGACACATCTTATGATCCTATCCTATGCATGCTGTTCACTTCTCATTTAATCGACATAGATTAAATAAAAATAACACTATATTATGTAAACATAAATATGGAGTATAATATTTGTAATTAAGACATGTTGCAAGAGGTGTTCATCTTTCATTTCCAATGTAAACATCATGTAGCCTATTCTCCTGAAAATGATGAATTCAATTAATGTTTCTGAGAATATTCTTAAATAAGGAAATCTATTCAGTGATTGGTTCATGCCAAATTACTGCTTGATGAAAATTTGACTTTTTCAAATTGTGCTAGTTTTTTTCAGATGTAGGTGACAATATTTAACAAAGTCTGTCTAGCAAAAACGACTCCTGGTGCGTGCGCGAAAGTCTGTCGGGGGTGTGTGGGGGGGATGGGGTGGTATTTAAAGCAATTTACCGCCATACCGCGGGAAAATCTTGCTTTTCAACCGCGGTTAGAAAAAAATCCATATCGCCCCAGCCCTAGCGTTTATTTGAAAAATAGATTTTAAAAAATCCAGTAATAACGTTAAGTGTTAAATATTATTACAATTTAAAATAACTTTTTACTTAAAATGTTTTAAAAATGTAATTTATTTCTGATGTTAAAGCTGAATTTATCACACGATCCTTTCGAAATTGTAATATGCTGATTTGCTGCTCGAGTAAAATTTCAGTGGAAACAGTGATACTTTTTTGCCTTTGTATTTTTTATTTGACATAATATTAAATTAAGCTGGTAAAGATATACACCTTAATTATAGATCTTCTAAAGGACAAAATGCTGAACAAGCCTTAAAAAAATTAAAACAACACAGTCACACAATGAACCTAAATAAAAGTTACCATGATCACTCCAATGCCGATTCCAACTCCTCCAATAATATGAAGTTTGGAGTTGAAAACTTCATCAATGGCATCAGGGCAGCTCTGAACATAAAACAGAAACAATTAATCCATTTCTTATTTTATATCAATGTTGTTATGTACTTTGAATATTCAAAGATCTATCATCTATCCATTCATCTATTTAGAGTCGATAGTTAAACTGAGCTGAGATACAGAAGAGCACAGGAATCAGTGTGTTTATGAGGTGGGAATACACTCAGGTTACAAACGTTTCCAGTGCATTAAATCTGAGCTAAGCTGGAGTATTACAATCCACAATCATACCTGGTGTCTAGAAGAATCCAGTTCAGTGCGGCCAATTGTAAATCAGTGCTGATAAATCACTGCATGATGTATACTTCATGGAAGTATTTCTGCTCACTAGCAAATTATTATACGTACATATACATGTAGATGTAGACATGAAACTGAATAAATTGTAAATTCAATCCCAATTTTTAGGGGTTATGATTCGCCTTGGCAAATATCAGTGTTGTTATTGTTAAATAAAATGTAACTATTCAACTCATTTTTATAAATTAAAATAAAACTGAAAATATATACAAATACAAAATGTAAATGAACATTTTAAATGATGCCTTGGCAAAAAAATAAAAAAATAAATTAATTAATTAAAATAAATTAAAATAAATAAATTAAATCAGGCCCGGACGCCACCGCCACCTGGTGGCATTAGGGAAACTGTGTATGGCAGGCAATATGGATTTAAAGAGGTTAAATATAAAAGAACTATATCAAAGTTGTTAGAGGACGCCACATTTACTGCAGCACCTGGTGCCATTATGACCGTGAACCACAATAGTCACATCCATGAGATCATTTCAGGTCACAGGATGTCATGGGTCACTTACAAGTGAGTGTGAAGTTATCATGTATTTATTTTTTTCAGTTTTTTGTTTTTAAATACGTTTCTTAATTAATAAACTAATTAGATAAAACTATGTTGTCAGTGAACTACGCCTTTATTTTGTCATTAAAATTGATAGAAACAGATCCTAAGTCTTAAGAAATTCCATATCCTGTAATGCAGGCAAAACCACAACAATAAAAGGGTTAAACTCTAAACCATCAATGGTGTAAAACAGACTTACACACACAGAGGCAGAGTGAGATTAAAGGATCAGTTGACCCAGAATATTAGACATTTTAAACAAAAATAAATAAAATGAATAAAATCTAAACTGTGACAAAGTAGATTTTGATTATGTCTAATATATATCCAAATGCAATACCTAATAAAAGCAAGTCATGATGTCTGAAAACACTGTTCTCAGCAACATAGGTCAATTTCAAGTGAGTGAATTTATCATTTGTCAAAATTTTGCAAGCCAATAAGTGTTAATTAATATTAAGGTCTTTTTATATTTTTGTTAACCAATTATTGAACTAATTGTATGAATCTATGTTGTCAGTCCACAACAAAAGAACTGGTTTCTATGCCTTATTTTGTTATTCAAATTATTAGAAAAAGAGAAGGCCTAATGGATTTTCAAGAGTGTAAAATAGACCCACACGCGCGCACACACAGAGAGAGAGAGAGAGAAAGAGAGAGAGAGAGAGAGAAAGAGAGAGAGAGAGAGAGAGAGAGAGAGAGAGAGAAAGAGAGAGAGAGAGAGAGAGAGAAAGAGAGAGAGAGAGAGAGAGAGAGAGAGAGAGAGAGAGAGGGAGAGAGAGAGAAAGAGAGAGATATCTAAGACTGAGTTGAAGACTGTTAATTAACACTGTTCTCAGCAACAAGGCTTTTCTCAATCCTGTTTAAAAAAGGCCTATGCATATTTTTAAATTGCACATAATGCATTAATTATTGAAAAAATAATAAAATGTGTAGGCCTATTTATTATATTATAATTATGTATTATTTTATAAATAAATAAATGATGTATAATTTTTTATTTAGAAGATATGAGACTCATCCAGTTTCCCTTTTGTCATTACTTTAATCCCTCGCCATGGCGACACAGTTCAAGATATCCAATCCCTGTTTGCAATTTATATCGCAAAATATATCTTCAATATATTGGCATCATGCTGAGAAAATTTGGTGTGAATCGTATTAAGCCCTTTGAAGCAGTAGTTAAAAAACTCAGAGCTTGATTAAAAAAATACACATTCAAACAAAAGTAGCTGACTTCCTGTTGGTCAGAGCTAAAGACTGATTTAGACTAAATTAGAAAATTGTCCATCTCAATGAGAACAACATATGTACTGAGATTGGTGACCAGGTAAAACTTACCCCCCACTTTAGTCAAAAAGTGGCACTAGTCCTACACACCAATTTCTAAGGCTTTTCCTATGTCTACTGGCTGACAACTCTGATGTGTGTGTGTTGAGTTTAATGCAATTTGATGCATGCAAAGAGTCTCAAAAACACCCAAAAAGAATATTAAAGTCTGACACATTTCCATGACAATAAAAGGGTGCACCACAGACCCACGATTCCAACATGTGTGCAAAATGTGAAGTTTTTTTTGAGGATTTAAACATTATGGGGCCTTAAACGGCCCCAAAAGTACCCGTAAAGTAAAAAAGAAAAAATTACCGCAGGAAAACAATAGGGCCATTGGCCCTAATAAAAATGACAAAAGCACATAATGACTAAAACGTAAATTGGAAAATATTATAAAAATGTACAATTAAAGCCAATTAAAAATATTAAAAATACTATAATAGGATGCATATAACACTGACAAATTTTTAAAAACTTTTTAAATTTGCTGAAAACCTTTTAAATTTGACTGTATTGCAGTACTTTGTTATATGAAGGACTGTATAAATACTAAAATGTTGTAATTTATGCAGTTTTGTTTCTATTTACATTTATTTAGATTTGCATTTATTTATCCTTTTATTTCTGCATTTCTCATATTAATGCATCTTTTTTTCATTTAGTTATGTTTTTTATGCTTACATTTATTTTTTATTTGAGCCTTTTGACTGATAGGCTTTTGTCCAATTAATCAGCACAAAACTAAGTAATCATTGGAATCTATATATTGGGTATAATAACTACCAAAAGGCAAAATTCTTATTCTTGTAAACAGTTACCTTTGTGATGAGACCCTCAAGGCCATCCTTTTTGGGGCAGGTCTCTTTAAAATAATCCGGGATTTCTCCTCCTGTTCCACAGCAGTTCAACTGAGAGATGAGGAACAGATGTCATCGCAAATGATTACAGCTTCAAAATCCACAAGCTAAAAATAATTGGTGTTTGACGGCCCATCTGATGCATTTAGCACATAAAAACAAGCGCTTTCTGAGGATGTTTACTATCACTTACTACCGACTAGCAGTTGGTGTTCGCAAGGGTCATGGTTTTGAAAGATATTCAAGAGTTTCAGATGCACAGTAGCAATTATGCTAAATATCTTTGAGAAATAAGGAGAAAGGGATGAGATCTTACTCCATGCTGGATGAGACTGAGTGTGTCTTTCAGAGTGTCCTCTTTGGAGTCTTTATAATTTTTGTATGTTTCCTTGTAGAAATTCGTTATATCTTCAGTAACCTATGGGCACAAAGATATTAACATAAATTAGGGGCACCGTCTGTGTGTTTGGATATGCGTGCACAAAGAATTTGAAACTCCCACCTTGGTCTGGTTGGAAAAGCCCCAAACACCAGCAGCCACCTCGACCGCAAATATGACCAAAAGAAAGAAGAAGAACTACGGGAAAAACACATTCAAACACAAAAGTCAATCACCTCATAATAGTATTAAGTGACATTTGAGAAGAAAAGGTGCATGATGTGGGAATTACCAATCCCAGCATGCAAGGGGATTCCTGGATGGCACCGCAACATCCAAAAAAACCCACAACCATCATCAGCGCACCGGCCGCAATGAGGATGTACACACCTATAACACACACGCGTCACTTTTATCAGTTGCAACACAACATGTGTAAAAAGACTTATAAACAACTACTGACCTGTGTAGAAGACATAAGGCGAGTTCTCTCCTTCAAACAAGCTTTTTGTTTTGGCATCAAATCTCAGCCAAAGTCCAATAGCCAAGACACCTGTACCGGCAAGCTGCAATGAAACAAATGACATGCATGCAATAATTAATAATAAATAAATAATTCTCCCCATAATGCCTGCAAAAGGAATAAAATACACACAAACAGCTCAATCAAAAGGATTCCTTTAACATTAGAAAGAAACTAAAACAGCAGGTATGGTGCTGCATCTGACATTTATAGGTGGATTGCAAAAAAAACACACACAAAAAAACCAATTAGAATAAATTACTAAACATAAAATAAATAAAAATAGTATTATATAATTATAAAAAAATAATAAAAATAAAACTCGACTAAATTAAAGGTGCAGTGTGTGATTTTTAGTGGCATCTAGTGGTGAGGTTACGAATTGCAACCAACAAAAGTTACGGTGGCCGACAGGAAAATATGTCATCGTCTGAGACAGCAGAGAGTAGCCAGTTCAGCAATGAGGTTTCTTTACAAGGATAAATTAAGAAATTATGTTTACTTAATTATTCAGTAAAACTATGTTATTGCGAATATTATTGTTAGTTGTTCATCATTGTGTCAGTGTTTTATTCGCTGAACTAAGCTTGCTTCCTTGCACGAAGAGCAACATAGTAACAAAACGCGTTTGTCCGTTTAGGACTACGTTAGAAACATGACGTCACAGTATGTCGACCTCCATAGAAGGGGGAGCCCGCGGTTATGGAGATATAAATGTCTCATTCTAAGCTAATAAAAACATAACGGTTAATTATGCAAGGTCTTTATACACCACTGAAAACATAGTTATGGATCTTATATTGCATTTTTGTCAATAGATCCTCAGAAATATTACACATTGCACTAGGGATGGCCCGATACCGATACTGGCATCGGGGATCGGGTCGATACTGTCCTCATATACTCGTACTCATAAAAATTCGCCGATACCACGCCCCGATACCACGTACATTTTGCGAAACGAAACTGGCCGCAGCGAGTGCTTTGTCGAGGTGAACTGAGGCATAGGGATGTGCACTCCCAACGCAAAAGAGTGCGGCGCGGCACTAGATCTGATGGCCGAGCGCGAGCGCGGGCACGAGCGGTAATGCACTCACTCTGTGTGTGTGGGTTCCGGGAGAATAAAACGATTCGCGGGCCTCCCGCAAACTAGAAATATCTATGAATACAACATATTAAAACTAATAGATTTTCATTCATCTGTTGCAGAAAAGCAAGAAGAACAACTAAAACAAAATAGAAACGATTTACAGGCCAGAGTTTCTATTCATAACATGTTTGCAGCGTTGAGCGATGTAGCCAATCACAGACATGTGTGTTGATTTCTTGAACGCAATGGCTAATCAGAAGCATTTAAGATAGACTCCCCTCACTGCTCAAAACTTTTTTGTTCAGTGCTGAATTCTGTATGCTGGCAAATCCTCTAATTATAACAAACAAAGTGTGGATATTATGAAAGATTCATATTGCAGTCAGCTTCATTGATAATAACAGATGTGTGATATCGCGATGAACTGTCAGCTTTTTAGGAATTAGGCTATTAAGGGAGCGCACTTTGGGCGCATTCAGTCATGTCAGACAATGCACGCAGTAACTGCTTGCTTTTATGTTAAATTAACAGTGGTTTGTGTGTTAATGCATTTATTATTTTACTCATTATTATTTATTTTTAGACTTGTTAAAACAAGCAGAGAAGAAAATAAAAACAGTCTTCTAACCTGTGTTCTAAAATAGTCTTCTGTCTTCTTTTCTGGGAGCCTATAGTTACTTTTGGGGTAGAAATATCGGTATCGGTACTCGATATCGGCAAGTACACAAATGTAAATACTCGTACTCGTATCGGTTTGAAAAAAAAATGGTATCGGGCCATCCCTACATTGCACCTTTAAATATTTAGTAGCTTCAAACAGCTTGCAAATATATACATTTCTGTCAGAATACATGTCTTTTTCTATACCAGCAGGGGTGAACTGCCAGTATTAACCAGACACCTTGCCCATTTTGCCTGATTCTTCATAGAGGACAAAACAAATCAGCAGGAAATTGGAGGTGCATGAATTATGTATTAATGTGTAGCTACTACAAGCTTAGTAAAACTCAAAAGCACAGACAGTCCATCTTTTTATCTGATCTGAGAGTGTACAGATCACACCTGCAAGCAAAATTACATTGGCAGAATCTAAAGAAAACTGGCAGAAGTTCTGCCAATCTGTTAGACATGTGATGCTTTATGAGTCAAAATCTGATAATGGAACAACAGTTTTAAAAAGTGATTTTTTACTATTATTTAGGCTACAACAGGATCTGCATTTTCATGGGTTTAAATATTAGATTTTTGTTATAGGAGTAGAGACAATAAAAACCCTCCTTTCCTGGTAAAAGAAAAAAGGGTCAGTTCATCCAAACATTTACTCGCCCTCAAGGCATCCTAGGTGTATATGACGTTTTTCTTTCAGCCAAACACAAAAAAAAAATACAGCCAAAAAACAACATTACGATGTCCAGAAATCAATTTCAATAGTACACTGAATTTAATGTATCAACATAGAACTCATGTTGAATGTGATAGTTTCATTCTTACATCTACTATAATACGAGATATTGTAGCCTATATCTCGAGATTCTCCAAATTAGTGAATGAAAAAATACATAAATCCGTATTCCCTAATGGTCTGGTGGAAGAACTTGTAAGCGTGTCAGAGTTTCCGGGTTGTAATCCGCCCTCATATTGTTTTTTGTTTTGATGTTCATATCAAGAGCAGGGACACATTTATATACATTTTGTTTTTTGATTTACCCAAAAAATAAAAAGAGAGTCTATGATAATATTGACACCGAAAACAACACATTCCAGAGCCAGGTCGCCTCTTATTTAGGATAAATTAACATCAACTGGACATGTTTCATTTGCATTAGGTATATTATCCGTGCAACGAGAAGTTTCAAAAAAGTGGTGGGGACAATTTTAACCTTGATAAAAAGTGGTGGGGAAATTTCCCAGCCACAAGTTACGCGCATGTACGTAATACATAACACATACAAGTACACATTTGCTCTTCACTTGCTGAAATTGAATAAGAAGGAACTGAGTGAAATACTTTACACATTGCATGCTAAGATTAAATGCCAATCTAATTGAAAAACTTCACTAGGTTAGCAAACATCGTTCAACATTTGTTGGCTTTGACAAATATTTTTATGCATGAACTACTAGGCATTCTGATTCTGACATTCTTGATCTTTTTCCCTCCACAATTTTGGCAATAGATGCACTGTTAAATAAGTGATCTTGAGCTGAGTCACTGTAGTCGTCCAATTTGATTCTCATATCATATGCTGAAGTAACATTATAAACTTGACAGTGATCAAACTACATTTTATAAAAATAAAAAAAATCTTCTCAGTTGTTTAAAAGATTAAAGCAATCATCACAGTTTGATCAAATGTAGTTTAATTTTTCAATAAAAGATGATTTTTTTTTTTTACATGATTTGTTACATTTAACCCTTAAACAGGCAACGTGCACCACTACTACATACTCTTTAATCGCTTGTAGGAGGAGGTATGAGACAATTTTTCATCCAGTTCTGTTATCATAGTTGAGTCTGTTTGAGTATGTGGGTCACATGACTTGATTCAAAGTTTCTGTGCTCGCTTTTATCAGTTTGACCTAAAGCCAAACATGTCCGCCCATAGTGCTGGACATTCTGACTGTGTAGAAAGTTGGCATATATTAATCTTACTTTTCTTCAGCAAAGAAATGCAAAACAACTACTAATATTAATTGTGAATATTGTCGTTGAAGACGAGATATTTCAGCAGAAATACACATAAGCAATACACAGTTCAAAAATACCGTTCAGCAGTGTAGGAATGTGTATGCCTTCATTTAGGACACTTAGACATGTCATACATGCAGTATATTTTGTGTATTACATTTTTTTTTTCATCAAATATCTCAGAAATATTGATGACTTTCCCTTTTTCATAACCTAATAGCCAGGGCAACATATCCTGGGAAATACAACTCATAAAATCGAAACTAGGATATCAATTATTTCAAAAATTGCTTTGGATATGTTTTACTTAAGTCCAGATGATGTAAAAAGTGACATGAAATTATTTTTTTTGCTAATCTTTTTCCACACTTGCTTGTTTAAGGGTTAATTACCTCTTAGCAGATTGACTCATATTATACGTACACAGTCTGTATGCTATTTTCATTTCCTGATTTTACTTCATCCATTCAGGCATAAATTAACCTAGGTCGCATGAAGAAAAAAAAATAGGTTGCTTCCTTTTTTCAAACAAAAAATATTACAGCAACATTTGATGGTTTGATGCATCACGCTAACCAACAACCATCTTCCATTTAAAAAAATCTGCTACCTATTGTGAAATATCACACATACCAATGCCATGATCCTCACTTTATCACGTGACTTATTTTTCCTTCTAGTTATGTCCTGCTCACTAAGATGTAATGGTTTCATGTTTCAGAGAGTTCATGTCCTTCTATTTTGATGTATTCTCTCTGACCCAGATCTTTTGTCGGAAAAACTAAACGGTGCACAAATCTGTTCCCAATCTCCAGGCCAACGCTTAGCTAAACAAACACCCTTAAAACAACCCCACTTCAACCTCTTACGCAATTCCACACACAAACCGAACACAACACTAACTTTCACAAATAAAACTGACATGCTACTTTTACACAATCACACACAAAAACACAAATATGAAAGTTCACCTACCCAGAACACCAAGTTAAAGATAAACATGGTGTATTTTATACATTTTGGACATCCATCAACCCCCATTTCGCTGCTGTCCAAGTCACGTTAGTGTACAGAGCAACAAACTGTTAGTAGAGACTATGCGTTCACCTGCACAAGCTTCTAATCTACAAACTTTGCACACAGACGTGTTGTTTGTCTATTCCACACTTCCTCCTTTTGTATGACAAAGTGAAACTGGAAAATGTCTGTGTGTTGCGCAATATTCCGTGCATCAGTGGGAGGAGCTTACAGGTAGTATGTGAATGTGTCTTACAGCTGACTTTACCACTGCATTCAGTTCTAAAATCTCGAACACTTTAGTTGGGCTGTATTTCACCCCCAAAACAATATAAATGTATATTTTGCATTAAAAAAGAAGCCTGTTTTTTAACTGTGAAATTTGAATGATAATTATTTTAAATATTATATTAAATATTAATTATTATAAATATGCCATTATTATTTTTAAATTAAAATGACCATAAATTAAATTCAGTACATCAGATACCACCGTGGAGTATAAATGTTACAGTTTAAAAATATATAATTTTTTTACATTATGGTAATGAGAATTTGGGGGCGAATGAAATTTTCCTGAAATGATGTCATAATGCAAAAAAGAAAACAGTCCTAAATGGTTTTAAAATGGGCTTCATTTTCTTTTTTCCAACCTTTTTGAATAGATTTTGGGATGAAATAATCTCATTACCATCATGTAAAATATAATACTATGTGGGGTAAGTTGTCACATATAAATTATATAATATTTATAAGGTTATATTACTGGTCATATAATGCGTGTTAAATATAATATATATAATCATGAATATTACATAATGCACCTTATGGTAATGAGAATGAGACATTTTATAGTAATGAGAATTGGAGGGTGGGTGTTTAATTATAATCTCATTTGTAAGTCGCTTTGGATAAATGCTTCTGCTAAATGATTAAATGCAAATGTAAAATCTTGTTGGTTTAAAATTGGGGACCAATTCGTGGGACCGTGGTGTAGTTTGTTTATAGCCTACCTTTAGCTTTTTACTTCTGGCGACTGCATTGAGGCTTCAAAATTCATAAAAGTTGTGTTCATCTGTGACAATTATCTCGATGGACAAATCGTGCAAGTATCATTAACTTTTGTTGGTCACAGAGCTTGTTTTTAGCGATAATCCAAAAGCCTATGGGAAAATCCCATTGGGTTTTTGTCGAGGGAACCAGTGTGATGCTAACTGCCGGTTGGCCTTCAAAGTGACGTCATTCCTGCCCCAGTCTATTAATGTGAATCAAACAAAAGAGAAAATAACATAAGAATAAAATTATGTTTAATTCGTACAGTTTTTACATTTGATTATTACATTTCTGTACTAATTCTAACTACATGTTAAATTAAACTATTGTACCTGAAAAACTTAATTTCTTTTATTCATATTTTTTGTTATATTGTTTTTGTCCTATTGTTTGTAATTTGCTTCTTTATTTTTAATAACAGAAATGAGAAAAAATAACACAAAATAACCATATTGTGAAATCAAATATAATCGTTATAGTGAAATCAAATTTCTCATATTGTGAAATAAGAATTTGATCATATCGCCCACCCTAAGCTCAGAGGTGTGAAGCAATGCAAATATTAAGTAACATTTACAGAGAGCAAATTAATGAGACCAAATCTCTCTCTCACACACACAATTTTTTTTTTTTTTAAGTCATAGCGGGCACATTTTCCCATCATTAAAACCCACAACAAATGCAGTTTACAGTGAGTTTGTCCATGAGATTATGATACTCTATAAATAGACCTGCAGATTAAAGACAATCTAGGGCGCGTGCTCACATAAACCCTCTGGGCTAGACAGACACAAACATACCATACGGCTCTGGGCTTGTTTAGTGGCACATTTAGTGAATGGTTCACTTCAATGAAATTATTAAAAAAATCACAACTTTTTTCACTACATTAAGGTGATATTTCTCCCCAGTTTAAAGGCAGGGTAGGTGATAAGTTCCAGAAGCATTTTTTGTTATGCTGGTTGAAATTCTATTCCCATCCTGATAGCCATCACTAAGTTTAGTGGTCTAAATGTATTTATATGTATGCATATAATGTCTGTGTAAGGCATTGGACCATTAAATGATCGTCCAATCATTATACAAAATACATACGTTGACACGCATGCATTTCCATACCTCCGCGCACTCTCCTCGAGCAGACATCTCACATCATCAACGCGTTTCATACTACTGCTAAGCAGAGTTAGACAAACGTTAGACACTGAGCACCGCAACCGAAACAGCAGCCACCTTTTACAGTTCCTCCTGAATCAAAACAACGAGCGATGCTTCGTTCAGCGCATAACTACTGTAATTTTTGCATTTGAATGGCAACACTATCAACGCCGAAATGAATCTACAGCAGTCAGGTGGCAGAGGTCAGTGCTCTTTAAAGCCGGGGACACACTTAACAACTGTAAGGCCGATTATGAATGTAATTTGATACTTACGACTGATCATGCCCAGAGTAGCGTTCAGTTGGTATTCACAGTCGGTGTTTTAAATCTGCTGCAGTAGATGGAAACAGTCTGTGTGTTCAGTCTTAGAATGTTTCAGCTAATCATTAAATGTGTCCCCGGCATAAGTTGTTTATGTTCATTATTATTGTAATGTAATGTGCTTTGAGACATGAGGTATTGAAATGCCGTCTCTCCTCTTTTGGCGCTTTGCAAATATGCGCGTGGCTTTGGAGACACTGAAGGTAGGGTGGGATCTCATGCTTTCAAAGTTAACTTGCTATTGCTATCTGCCCCGAAAATTGCCTACCCCGTCTTTAAAGTGAAGAGGCAAAAAACCAAGCAATTTGTCAGCTCCCCCTTAATATGTAAACACTATAGAAAGATCAAAACATTGATCTGTTTGCATGACTCCCGACTGTGAATAAATAGCCTCACTTTGCGTCCATTTTCATACCGGTGGAACTCAATTTTAACTGAGATGAGACTACAAAAATGCTCCATTCTTTTTGATTATGTAGTTTTCTGAAGAAAAAAATCTGCCATGAAACAGCACATCTGATTGTACATCAAATACCACCGATCACAAAAAACAACTGGATTTAGGCCCAATACATACTCAATGAAAGGAGTAGGAGTATAGAATGTAGGAGTATATATATATATATATATATATATATATATATATATACACACACACACACACACACATATATATATATATATATGTGTGTGTGTAAGATACATTTCCATATGGAGAAAATGAATGGGATTTTTAATTCCAGAAAATCTGTATACATACAAATAAACGGTGGAAATAAAATTAGTAGCCTATGCAAATTCGAACAACTCAGCGAATCGGTTCGAATAATCCATTAAAAAAGACTGTTCAAATGAACGGTGTTCACGAATCGGACATCACCAACAAGAATGCGCCTGTACAGTCGTGAGAGAGAACAGCTGACACACGAACAGAGAGGAGTCAAAGGAAACACTCAAAATGCAGTGCTTGTCCCGTCACACACACACACACACACACACACACAAACAAACAAACAAACAAACAGCGACTCTTTCACAAACACACACGGTATTTTAAATACACGACCAGTGTCCTGAAATCGTAAAATTAGGTCAGCCAAATGGATGCAATCTTGTTGCATTATTGCTTCACACAAACGTTTCTGCGTCATTAATTACAATCTAAACTAACTAAAACCCTAAGTTACGCTGTGCACATGCATTTATCAACGAATCTTAGAGGAAAACCGCGAATTATAATAAAACACCGTCCCGCGCGCAAGCCAACCTCTGAACACATCAATCATTAAACACGCTCGCTCACTCACCCAGAATATGAAATTGAAGACGAACATCAGATACTTGACGCACATTTCTCCTCCGGTCAACGCCGCCATCACTCACAGCAGCCTGTCCTCACACAATACTGAATGAAAGAGTAAAGATCACGCGAGCAGCGTCCGTGTCCCAGTGGCTCGCTCGCGCGTGCGGCAGTGTGACTTTAAATGCGTGTAGGGACTGAGTAAGTGGAGCGCGCGCACTCAGGACAGACACAAACTCACTGCCTCATTCCTCCTGTCTAAGAACAACTTTGCAATCGTTTTCTGTGAGGCAAAATCGACCGTGCCAAAGGTCAAACACTTTTTGCATCTATCCAGTTGCTATTTTTGGAGGGCTATTGAAGATCGTCCATACGCTTTATTTAGTTGTGCTCGTTGGTTTTTTTTCCTCGAGGAATCTTTTATTGTTATCGCAACATCCATTCCCCACGGTCTTTATTCGTTGTGAATACGTCATGATGGAATGACGTCATCCAGTCTGTGCAGAGCCCAGAGGTTCCTTCCACTGTTCAGTGATTTGTTCTCAGGCATTTTAGAGTGTTGCATAAGATTTATCATGAGAACTTTCATGTCTCAAGATATGCGGGTGTTCATAGGACCTGCCCCCTTTGTGTAAGTGAAATGTTATAAAATATGAATTTCATATTTCTTTTAATTCTAAACGAAAACAATTCTCTTTCTTAAATCATTCTAAAATGTCTGTTGAGCTTTGAAATGACCCATATCTTAATATAAAAAAAATTTCATTACAGCAACATTTAAGATAGATCATTATGGGATTTAAAAAAAAAAATTCTATACATTTTTTCATTCCTAGCCTACTCTTCTCCACATTTTAATTGAAACCAACTAATTTCTCAGCATAGTAAAAATAAGAAAAGTGACAAGTTATATACATTTTTATAATATGGTATGGTGAACGTTTAAACTTCTCATTGGGCCACAGACTGGGTTGTAACAATATATTGTGTCACAATATTTCGCAATACAAAAATGCAACAATGTGTATGGATAGTTCATTACGGTGTGAGAAAAAAAATCAAGTTTTTAGAGTTTTAGTGTCTGCATTAAACTACTATAGGCCTATATAATGTTAAATATAATGTGTAATATGCAATGGGGGAATATTTGTCGGTCCTGATAATTCCAAATGTCTTATGTTACCAGGAAAAAGTGGCCTACATTATTTTAAATATATCTAGTCAGTGACATAGTGCAAGCATATTCTTCTAAAACAATTCTGTATTTTTAGCTTCAGAATCATGAATATTTTTAGTCACCATTGTCCTGTGCGTTGGGTTAATGTAATATGTAATAAAGTAATAATGTAAATTATCAAATTTAGCATTTTAATCAACAGTACATTTTTTATTAACCTTTTATCATATGTCTTGGAGAAATACAGGGTGCATAAGTCAGGACACCCCTATGTTAAATTCCCATAGAGCCAGGCAGATTTTTTTAAGGCCAGTTATTTCATGGATCCAGGATACTATGCATCCTGATAAAGTTCCCTTGGCTAAAATAGCCCCACATCAACACATACCCTTCACCATACCTAGAGATTGGCATGGGGCACTTTCCATAAGATCGTCTCTCAAAGCAAATTCCAAAGGCCAAGGGAACTTTATCAGGATGCATAGTATCCTGGATCCATGAAACAACAAGACATTTTTTTAATTAAGGCATTAAGTGTCAGGGTTATGCCCTAGCAGCTTTGTCTCTTGTATCTTTGTTCAATGTTTCCATGTTTGTTTTGTGCTTGAGCACATGGCTTTGCCTTTATTTATGTTAGCCATGTGCTCCCCTTATCTTTCCTCCTAGTTTCCCCTTACCACGCCCCCTCGTTTAGTCTTTGTCTAGTCCTCTTCACTAATTGTGTTCACCTGTCCTCGTTTGCTCCACTCCCTTTATATTGTGCTTCCTTACTGCTAGTCTTTGCTGGATCGTTGTTTTCAGTTCATGTCCAAGATCTTTCTCGTGTCATATCCAGGTGTGATTGTCCGAAGCGCTCTCTGTAGCTTGTATCCTTGCAGGTTTTGCTTTGGGGTTATCTTAGACTAACTTTCTTTATTTAGCTTTCTTGTTTTACTTGAGATATTCTAGTTTTTGTTTAGTTCTGTCTCTCAGATTTATAGAGTTAGTTTCTGTTACTTTGCTTTTCTCTTTGATTTATTATTTAGCCGGGGTTTTCACCTATCTAATACATAGCTTTCTCCTGTTGTGTACTTGTTTTACTTTAGTTATATACTTTAGTGTTTTGTTAGTTTTCCTCTCATATATGTAAGTTTAGTTTTTCAGTTACTTAACTACAGTGTTTGCCCTGCCTTGTACTTGTCTAATGTTTTAGTGGATTTGTTCTTGTCTTGTTTCTTCTGTATGTGTGGTCGAGTCCTGCCCTGCCCATCCTGAGACTGGACTGACTGCTGGTTACTGGGCTGCTCAATCCTGTGCCCAAGTCTCCTGTCTAGATCTCTGTTGTGGACTGTCTCTGGATTGTGTAACTTTTACAAATTGTTACATCCTATTGTTAATAAATCACCATTCACCACTCATCTCTGCACTTGGGTCCTGTTATTTCCAGTGGTTCCTGACATTAAGATCTATTTCCAAAAGATGATTTTTTTTTATTCCTATTTTTAGTCAACTTTAGCATGGGTGTGTTCACTTATGCTAGGCACTGTATATACAGTATACACTCACCTAAAGGATTATTAGGAACACCATACTAATACTGTGTTTGACCCCCTTTCGCCTTCAGAACTGCCTTAATTTTACATGGCATTGATTCAACAAGGAGCTGAAAGCATTCTTTAGAAATGTTGGCCCATATTGATAGGATAGATATTGCAGTTGATGGAGATTTGTGGGATGCACATCCAGGGCACGAAACTCCCGTTCCACCACATCCCAAAGATGCTCTATTGGGTTGAGATCTGGTGACTGTGGGGGCCATTTTAGTACAGTGAACTCATTATAATGTTCAAGAAACCAATTTGAAATGATTTGAGCTTTGTGACATGGTGCATTATCCTGCTGGAAGTAGCCATCAGAGGATGGGTACATGGTGGCCATAAAGGGATGGACATAGTCAGAAACAATGCTCAGGTGGGTCGTGGCATTTAAACGATGCCCAATTGGCACTAAGGGGTCTAAAGTGTGCCAAGAAAACACCCCCCACACTATTACACCACCACCAGCCTGCACAGTGGTAACAAGGCATGATGGATCCATGTTCTCATTCTTTTTACGCCAAATTCTGACTCTACCATCTGAATGTCTCAACAGAAATCGAGACTCATCAGACCAGGCAACATTTTTCCAGTCTTCAACTGTCCAATTTTGGTGAGCTCTTGCAAATTGTAGCCTCTTTTTCCTATTTGTAGTGGGGATGAGTGGTACCCGGTGGGGTCTTCTGCTGTTGTAGCCCATCCGTCTCAAGGTTGTGCGTGTTGTGGCTTCACAAATGCTTTGCTGCATACTTCGGTTGTAACGAGTGGTTATTTCAGTAAAATTTGCTCCTCTATCAGCTTGAATCAGTCGGCCCATTCTCCTCTGACTTCTAGCATCAACAAGGCATTTTCGCCCCCAGGACTGCCGCATACTGGATGTTTTTCCCTTTTCACACCATTCTTTTTAAACCGTAGAAATGGTTGTGCGTGAAAATCCCATTCTGACATTCAGTTTGGAGTTCAGGAGATTGTTTTGACCAGGACCACACCCTAAATGCATTGAAGCAACTGCCATGTGATTGGTTGATTAGATAATTGCATTAATGAGAAATTGAACAGGTGTTCCTAATAATCCTTTAGGTGAGTGTATACTGTGATGCCGGTAACTCTACTCTAACTCTAATCTGACCACTTTTTTCAGTAACAACTAATCTAACGCGTTACTATTTCCAAACCAGGAATCACATTTAAATTACTTATCCAAGTCACTGTGTTACTATTTTTGTCATTTTCCTTAGTAAAAATATATATTTTTGGCTTTCTTCTTGCGTCTCGGGGAGTGAAGTCACGTATGCGACAAGTCACTTTTTCAGCATGAAGACATTTCAGGTGTAATAGATACCACGCAGCGACACAAATATAAACCACAATGGAGGGAGGAGAGAGATGTGGGTTCTCTATCTGGAAATAAAGTCACTATTTTGAATTTGTGTCCGCTAAAGATGGCAATATTAAGGTTCGTTGTACACTGTGCTGGTGGTGACAAAGTGCTATCTAGCTACAAAAACACAAATTTGAAGAAACATTTGGAGTCGCAGCACAGCACAGTCAAACTTACAGAGCAAGTCCCACCAGGTGGTGCGAAGCAGAGAGCAGGAGGTCCCCCACCACCCAAACAACAAGAGCTGGACTTCGGGGCAAAACCAGAAAGTGGGGGAGAGTTGAAGAAGTTGGTCGGGCAGTATGTTGTAGAGGAAATGCTGCTCTTACACACGGTTGACTCGCCCTTGTTTCGTGCCATAATCAACAAGATCCCTACTACTGTCAATGCCGAGCTGCCTCACATAACAGCTTTTTCTTCTTACATGGAGTAGGAGTATGCAGTGATGTAGAGAAATCTGAAGGCTGCGCTGAATGAGGTCGACTTTGTGTCAACTACCGCGGATATTTGGACTGCTAACAACAGAAGTTATATGGGAGTAACGCTCCACTGGATCAGTAGATCCACATTAGAGCACAACAAGGCTGCATTGGCATGTAGGAGAATTCGCGGTAGACACACGTATGATTATTGGTGCAGAAATCGAAAACATTCACTCTTCATTTGGACTACTCAACAAAGTAGTTGCAACAGTGACTGATAATGGATCCAACTTTGTAAAGGCGTTTAAAGTTTATCAGCCTGTCACAGAGTCCGATGATGAGATGGAGGAGGAAGAGTCCACCCCCACAGATGATGATGATGATGTCACTTTTTTAGATCTGTCAGAATCCTCTCAGCTGAGGATGAAAGTGATGGCCAGCTGTCTCTTCCCCCGCACCACAGGTGAGCAAAATGCAGCTCTTTGGACCAAATCAAGTAGATCTACCCTTGCATCAGAAACAGTGGAGGAAGTCAGCAAAAGAAAGCTCCTGGTACCAACATCCAAGATTTCCATTACACAAGAGTAGATGTTAAAACTTCATGCTGATTTGTATTCGGCTTTCGCCAAGATAAGCACCAACTAAGACATAGCTTTACAGTAACCTATGCTTCTCCATCCATTTACGCTTCTTTCCATATGATGATGTAAATCTCCCTCTGTCTAGTGTTAACACGCGTCAGCACACACAACGGCTGCAACCACAGTGCGGTCCCCCCATGATAACCGCCTGGATTGAGCAGAGTAGGGGACATCTCTAGGGTCTTCAAGTGGGCACCTTCCGTCCTCAGTGTTTCGTCGACTAGCCCACGACAACTCAAGAGGGCTCGACAATGACTCTGGCGTCCCAGAGTCACCCCCCTCCGTCCCCCACTCAACTCAGCCCAGCTTACTGACCTCTACATCCCTCCTGCTGCTGAGACCTAACCACAATCTCACAATATCTCCGCAACCCAACCATACCCGTTTGACTAAGGCTGTCGAGCCCCACTGGTGCGTTAATATGCAGTTTCAGTGGCAACGGTTCCGTATGGCATACCACCTACCGCAAAACACAATATCTGCCCAACCACCCATCATTCACGCAATATACACAGGAACCTAATGACTGTAAATACTATACAACCTATACAAATAAACCAACAGACTCTTCAAGTTTTCAAGAATTCTACGAAACCGTAGCATGGTGGCCTGTACACAGCCAGCTAGAAACTTTCCGTCTCAACCACAGCCAGTTGCTGCTCCTTTCTGCTGCTTCAGATAAGTACTTTACTGTGCGACGCAACTCTTGGCCACTGAATCCGACGTCTCTGAGGAACCGGGTTGTAGAGTGTGCCACAAAACCTCGACAACCCACTTCCACTGGATAAACCTGGACTCTCCATCCTCGCTGTTCTGCTTCAGTGGCCAGATGAGCATACCGCAGTTTCTTCCTCTCATATGCCTCATCTACCGCATCCTCCGCATCCAAAATGTGGAATTCCTTTTTTGACGTTGTAAGGAGGATTGCAGAAATCCCCATGAGTGAGCAAACTGGGAGTTAAGTGCTTCAAAGACAAAGAGTAACAGTTCCTGCATGAGTACTGCACCGCCATGAAGCCTCTGACTGCAGCACTGGACATTTTACAAGGCGACTGTCCTTATGGGACTTTACTACCCACACTTGAAGTTCTGATGCAGAAGACTTTATATATATATATATAAAGAAAAAACAATCCAAGACACTCGATTAATTAGTTTTAGAAAAATATAAAAAGCCTTTATTTTTTTATGGCTTAGGTTTTAAAAACAGGTGACAAGCAACGGCAGACCTACGTGTTGCAGCCAATAAGCCTTCATCGGGGTGTGGATATTTATATATATATACCAGATCTCTCTCCATACAATATATATACAAAATATATATATATATATATATATATATATATATATATATATAAAATCCTTCAAAATATGGTACACTGTATAATTTGACGTAATTTTCAGTATTTATTTTTTACCTGTTTTATTGTTTTACCTGTATTTTGAATTTTGAACTTCATTGCTTTGTGTTTTAGGGCTAGCGCATATGTCTGTAAAATTATAATGATCTGGGTAGTAAGCTGCCCGTACCTTTTCTGTTATTTTACGGATATATATGTGTGTGTGTGTGTGTGTGTGTGTGTGTGTGTGTGTGTGTGTGTGTGTGTGTGTGTGTGTGTGTGTGTGTGTGTGTGTGTGTGTGTGTGTGTGTGTGTGTGTGTGTGTGTGTGTGTGTGTGTGTGTGTGTGTATACAGAGCAAGGTTATTTTCGTAAGTGAAAACTGAAACTAAGACTCTGAAACTAAAACATTTTCGTAAACGAAAATAAAATAGAAATTCCAACATAATTGAAAAACTAAAACTAAATGAAACTAACAACAGTTACTGAAAAACTAACTGAAATAAAATAATAATAGGCAAAAAAAAAAAATAGTTTATTCGTAATTAAAAAGCTCTAATGCTGTACCGAAAAAGTATATTTTTTTCTGTTTTTCAAAAAGCAAAATCGCTTTCTGTGTGAACCAGCCCTAAGAAGCAGAAATGGCCAATTTCCATCATGTCTAAATTTTATGCAAATAGCTGTACCTTAATTCCGAATAAGATAACCATCTCATGTGAAACTAAACAACATACCACACTAAGCAGAAAACGGAAAAAACAAATAGCATGTCTAGCCCAGAAATAGATGTACATAGTAGAAGTATACTAAAGTAGAACATTTGAATATGAGTAAGTAATTTAAGTATGTGATTTTAAAAGATGCAAAAGACAAAAAGCATAAATGGATCGATACAAAAATAATGTTTAAAAGGATTAATCATAGAAATAACTTTAAAGAATAATCATACGCATATTTTTTCTTTTTCTTATACACCATGTTTAACAAGATTGCATTTTTAATTTGAATGCGTATGAATGAATTTTTACTTTTTAGTTGCATTTGTTTGGTTCTTTGTTCATCAAAAAAATATTTTATTTTTATTATTAACAGGTTTTCACAAGAGTTAACTGTAAACTGCAAACATTAAACTTTGCTGAAATTGAATGTCTTTAACTGGAAGTGTTCTGTTAACTCTGCTAAACTATAATTCATGAAAAACTAAATAAAAACTAAATAGAAATGTGTCCAATAAATTTAAACTAAATAAAAACTAACAAAACCAACAATGAAACTAAAACTAAACTGAAATTTACAGGAAATTAGAAAATTATATTAAAATAAAAACTAATTTAAAAATGCAAAACTATAATAACCTTGACACAGAGACACATATATAAGGGCCTATACATTTTTATTGACGTCTAAAACTGAGCATACATCAACTCTACTGTATTCTGCAAAGAATTCAACCTGTCACTTGGGATAAACTATCAAAATCACAAAAAGGGCAAGTTTCATTACATGCTAAATAAAATAAAAATAAATCCAACTGAAAAACTGTTGCATGGTAAAAGAACATATAACTTGGACTAGGTTTACAGGTAAATCAAACGTCTGTTCGTCGTTTTGTTAATGCATTTATAAAGTTCTCCATTTTTCAGTTCAGTCTATTTTATTTCAGTACATTAGCATCTTGTTGGGCTTATGCTGTTTGTTTACCTTTGTTCGAATTACTTTTTCAGCACTGTGTTGTGTTGCCACTTAATGTCAAATGTACAGTACAATGTGGGTCCTGAAGCAAGGACATGTTGTTTTCTCCGTGTTTTTTTGGCAGCGAGTTAGAATTCAATAAAGAAAGGTAGCCGAAAAAGAACGAAAAGTAGCCTACATTAACAATGAATGCATGGAGTTCATGTGAACATCCTCGGAATATGCCGTTGGTCGTGAGGTTTTTCCTACAGTTAATCCATCAGTGCCAGATACTAGTTACATCGCAGAGGCTGAGAACTCGCTGCATATGCTGTGGATTGTGTGTGTGTGTGCTGTTTGGCTTGGCACTAATGTCCTCTGTTGGTTTGTCTTATCTGTCTTCACTGCCAGACTAATCCTTCAGTTCCTCTAATGCCCAGACTTCCTTCTATTGTTCACTCTTAATGAGTTTGAAAACGGAAATCACACCATCCCTCCCTCTTTCGTTCTTATAAAGCAGTTGTTTCCATGTAGACTGGGTTCCAGTCATGTCTTCAGAATTGTGAGACACTGGATAGTTTAGACCTTGCACAGCAAAGCGCTTCAGAGAACCTGTTGCTGGGAGCCTACAGCTGGGCAGAGGTCAAAGGTAACAGGTGCCACTGAATATTTGTCATGAATATTTGTTATGACCGCTGATTATTTCAAATTTTTGTATAAGCGAGTCTGAAGCCGTGTACATCGTGTTTAAAGGTAAAGTTTTGCTATTTAAGCATGCATTAAAAATACCATGCATGTTTGTGAATATATTATGCACATTTTTTTGCCATCCTAAATTTGGGTATTCTTTCCATCTATGTGGAAATACGTGACTTGTCTAAAACTCTCTGACAGATTTGTAGGGGCTCAGAGATTTTTCCTTTGTTTCTCACTTCCAGCTGAACTTTTGCTTTGCCTCATGCAATTATTTTTCACAAAATTTAACCCTTACAAATTTAACCCTTACATCACTATTGTTGATGGCCCGTTTTAAAAAGGGGTATGGTGCCTGGACATTGCAATGCGTTATATACTGTGTGCTTTCTAGGGTGGTTCACGTGATTACTAACTGGGCTAAATCATTCATGATTTCTTCTTTTTCTTTAATCAGATGGAACCGTGCAGCTGGAAAGGATGGAGCAGAATCCTGTGGGTTTTCGTCTTGAATTTTTCAGGTTAGAGTCGAACATGTTTGTGTGCGATAGTGCCTTTTTGAATTTTCTCCTGTCTGTTGGTTTGATTTTTTTTTTTAAAGAAATTCATAATTTGGGGGGGGGGGGGGGGGATTGGGGGATAAAGGATTGTCTTTCGAATTCCCTCTGCACGCAATAGGATGGCGCTACAACCAACCAGAGCAAGGAACGCTTGTGGCTGAGTGAGTCCCATGCGTTTTCCCACCAGCGGAGCTAGTTGATACATTCAACTTTTGCCGTATCCGGTCGGCAAAACTCCGAACACATCTTCCTTTTTTAAGAATGACTTAAGTGCCGTTCTTTGTTCTATTCTCAAAGAAAAGCTTAACTCCAAGACCTCCAGAGTCGCGGCCAAAGCCGATTCGAAAGACCGCTGTTCGCCAGCAGCAGCGGTCATCTTCTTTGTTTTCAAGTAGCAGGGAATTCACGCGGAACCGTCACAACTCTGCTGTCATTGTGTTAAGCCCACCCACCACCTCTATACACTATGTGATTGGCCTGACTAGAGTTTGTTTTTTCCAGCTCGAAAACCAACAGAGATTTACTAGACTACCCTGGCTGCAAAATAAATTTTGCTGCCGCTAGGGTGCGTCTAGATTTCTAGGCTAGATGAGTGCAGCAATACAGCACATTTTAACATGTATACCTACATATATATATATAAATATATATATATATAGATATATATATGCCTACATTTAAACTCATAAAAATGTAGTATGTAATTAATGTGTAATCAACCCGTCTGTTATCCAATTTCCACCTTATCAGCCCTGGTTTCAATCACGCGAAAAGACAAACGTGACACTGAGGTGACTCACATTGCGTCCCAGTATGTTGTTTTGCATTAAATAAAATTATTTAAAGTAACACCAGGTAACTTTTGCTCTCGGGGTCCCCCTACAGTTGGGAAACAGTATTGTCCTCTACTACTGTCGTAAACTCTGTCATCGTGCATTTGTTGACAACCATGATAGCCCTGAACACTGTAGGAGGAGGTCACATGCAGGTGTTCTGCTTGCGTCGCGTGTGAAATGTCTTCATCCCAGGTACAGTGGCATATATTTCAGCATGTCATATGAATATAATTTCATGGGTTTTATTTTTTTTCTAACGACAAATGATCGCGATGATCACGTTTACAAGCCAGTGTCATTATAGTAGCCTAGTCTATTGGTTACCGTTTTACTGAATCTATATGATACTTCAATGCAATGTTTGAGTGGTAGATAATAACCATATATCGTCAATATTATAATATCAAGCTACCATAAATAAATCTGCAAATTTTACAAATCGATTTGCATTATAGCTGGAGGCAAGACAAATAATCATTACCTGATTCATGAAGGTAAACGGAGGATAAGATAGCTTCCGTAACATAGTCAGGCAGACAAAAAAACACCCCAGACTACGGGGTGTCATTGGTTGTTGCGTTAAATGTTACCCAGATACAATAGTGCTATTTTCTGATTGGCTAACAACACCAGACGAACAACACCAGAGGAGACGCGCTTGAATTCATGCCTGTTCCACAGTGAGAGCGGCGCGGCCAGAGTTTTGAGCGCTGCGGCATATTAAATATATTACAAATAGTTTTTCAGCGTGAGAAATACAATGTGTGGCGGGAGAGCGTGACAAAAGACCGAAATGAGTGACTGTCACGCTCAATGCGTGACACTTGACAGCCCTGCGATTTTAAGGAAGTGGGGGTGGTGGTGGAAGTGACGTAGGCTATATGCCGTAAAGCAGTCGAGTTTTGTAGTTCTCTTTGTTCGCCGGTTACTACCCGAAACCCGAAGTTTAAAAGTACGATTAAAAACACTACAGACCCCGTCAGGCTATGGCAGACGTGTCATTCAACCTATTGTAAGTCGATGTACCATCACAAGAGACTTGGATATATTTTGAAGGTTGAAAAGTTACCTGGTGTTACTTTAAAGCACAGTGATGATTTTATAGATAAAATAAAACATACACACCAGAAGTTTAACATAGGAAATGCAGTGCACCAATTCTGCGACGCTGAGAAGAGAAGAAGAGAGCGGTTCTGGAGAGTGGAGACCGGCGGAGAGAATTCAAACAGCCCGCGCTCACTCAACCGTTCAGTTTTCGTCACTCGAGTCGGCTCGTCAGACTTCAAGTCAGAGGGCGGGAGAGGGGTGCGTTGTTTAAAATTAAGTAAACTTACTCAATTGCTTAAGATTTATAAAAAAATATATTTTAAAAAATTATTAAGAGTGTGTTAAATATTAATAATATTGATTTGAATTAAGAATATTTGTGGTTCTTGAAACAGATCAGTTTAATTCTCCATTCTCAAATATTTTGATAGAAATTTAACAAATATAATAAGTGTATTCTAAATAAATAAATGGTAAGTCAAATATTAAACTCTTTTAGTAAAAAATATTAAATATAATACTAAATTCTTTTACTAAAAAACTTAAATATAATTAACAGACAAAATTAACTGTTGGATTTTTAGTTAATTATTTTGGTATGTTCAACTCAAACCATCAAGTAAATTATATTCAGAGATTTTATTAAGTTAACGTTAATTATTACTGTGATATTTAGAGTGTGGTTTACACCCACACACACACAAAAAGAATTAAGCAGCACAACTGTTTTCAACATTAATAATGATAAGAAATGTTTCTTGAGCAGAAAATCAGCATAGAACGATTTCTGAAGGATCGTGTGACACTGATAACTGGAGAAATTATGCTAAAAATTCAGCTTTTGATCACAGGAATACATTACAATTTAAAATATATTAATACATCTTTTAAATTGTAATACTATTTCACAATATTGCTGTTTTTACTGTATATTTAATCAAATAAATGCAGCCTTAGTTCCTTCAAAAACATTTAAAAATCTTACCGCTTCTGTACTTTTGAATGGTATAGGCCTATGCCACTTTGATTAAAAGCAAAGAACGTTCTTCTATAGGCTACTCTTTGTTAAAAGCTAGCATGCAAGTGCTTACCTCTCTTTATTCTGTAGGTTTTGTGTCTGTCGAGGGATCTGGACGCTGTAGTCTGTTTAGCCGGCAGCATATACACACTTTTGACGGTGTGATTTATGAGTTCCCTGGAGACTGTAGCTACATGCTGGCGGGAGACTGCCAACACAGAAGCTTCTCCATACTGGGTAAAAAAATCCTGTCGCTCGCACGCACACACACACACACACACACACAAGCACGCACGCACGCACACAAACACACACAAGCACGCAGGCACACAAACAGTTTTTCTTGAATTAAACAAGCTATGGCTTGTTTGTAAGTATGTGTGTTTACTTCTAGGCGATTTCTCTCACGGAAAGAGGAAAGGAGTGACTTTGTTTCTGGGAGAATTCTTTGAGCTTCACCTCTCTGTTCATGGAACGCTGTCACAAGGAGCAGAGAGGTACAAACTGTAAATTTCCTACTCTTAAAAATAAAGACGCTGGCATTTATAGTTCCATGAAGAACCTTCAACATCCATGGAAGCTTTCCATTCCACAAAAGGTTCTTTATACTGGAAAACAATTCTTTAGATTAAAATTTAGACAAATATTAAATTGTAAAATTAGGCAAAATTATTCTTTTTTTAACTGATTTTTTTGAAAATTGGAATATGATTAAAAACACTAAAATGGAGATTCTACATTGAAAAACAATTGGTGTAGGATTTGCTTAAAAACAATTTTGACTCAGAAATGTCACAAATTATATATATATATATATATATATATATATATATATATATATATATATATATATATATAGATAGATAAAAAAATTAAAAATTCTTTAGATTTAAATTTAGACAAATATTAAATAATAAAATTAGGCAAAATTATTATTTTTTTAACAGATTTTTTGAAAATTGGAATATGATTAAAAAACACTAAAATGGAGATTCTACATTGAAAAACAATTGGTGTAGGATTTGCTTACAAACATTTTTGACTCAGAAATGTCACAAATAATATATATATATTATATACACTTTTTTACTTTATTTTTTTTACAGTGTGTTATCCTTACTTTTTTTGTGAAGAATTCAATATAATGTAGAATATTCCATTAGCATTCTTTTAGTATTTTTATATGAATTGTATATTACTACACCATATTGATATAACCACTTAGACCATCATGAATTTCCAGGCTGAATTAGTGTTGTTGGTAACTAGCTACTGGTTAAAGTAGTTCATCAGCCTGGTTAGGGCACCAGCTCATCAGCTTATGAAACACAACTAATGACCAGCTAAGCTACTCATTTAATCAGGGTATCATATAAAAATGTTGTTTTTTTTGGTTCCCTCCAGGCTCCCATTGCCATATGCATCGAGCTCTGTGTTCGTAGGGTTCGAGTTAGGGTACGTTCGACTATGGAGTGAAGAGTTCGGGTTCTCCATTCGTATAGACCCCTCGCACAACATTCAACTAACGCTCGACAAGCATCACAGCAACCGTACATGTGGCCTGTGTGGAAACTACAATTATTTGGTGGAGGATGAATACACCGCACAAGAAGGTGCGACACTAACGCAGGCATGAACACAACAACATACCTCTCAATCAATCTTTCAGTAAGACCATGTTTTAAAAGCAGTGGACAGGATGCTGATTAATACGAGCTGGGGAAATAGGTGGCGTCAATGTTCTTCCAGAAGACAAAACATTAGAAAGTTCAAAAACTCTTTGTTTCAGAGACTTGTTTGGGCCTTTATGTTAGTGTCCCGTCATTCCATATTACAGCTTTTGTAGTTGATTGTGCACTTATCAGATGTCTAAATTTAGAACACAAGTTCACATGAGTTCACCACATGACACAGAGTCGACATTCGGCACAACAGCGGTATGCAAGAAAAAGTGAAGTTACACTAAAGATTAAAATATAGAAGTTCTGTCAACTGCTCATGATAATTAAGCACATTTCTCACCCATTTCTTAAGACTATGATGTGTAAAAATGTTTTAAAAAAAGTCCATTACTTTAATGTATTCAGAAGATTTCTAACCTATTTGATCTTTCCACCAGGACCCTTTAAAAAAAAAATACTAATTATAAATCCAGCATAATTTAATTAGAATAATTCAATAAATACTATATAATTTAAATAATTTTAAATGAAATTAAGAAAAATGATAATAATACAATATTTTAATATTTCACTTAAAATAAATAAATTCAGAAATCATTCTAGTATGCTTATTTGCTGCTCAAGAAACATTTCTTATTATTATCAATGTTGAAAACAGTTAAGCTGCTTAATTATTTTGTGGAAAGCTTGATACATTTTTTTCTTTCAGGATTCTTTTATTAATAGAAAGTAAAAAAAAACACTTATTAACATTATAAATGTATTTTCTGTCAATTTTGCTTGAATTAATACTTGCTGAATAAAAGTATAAATTTTTTTTTTTTTTTAACTTTTTATAAATGTACAGTTTGGAGTAAAATATGACCAGAGCATGTTCTTGACAGACTTAAGTGTGTATTTTTAGGTTTTCTGACAGATGATCCATACAACTTTGCAAATTCCTGGGCCATGAAAGGGGCAGATGAACCCTGTAAACGCGTCTTGCCCCCGTCGCAGAGCTGCAACGGCACCGGAGAATCAGCCAAAGTCAGATGCTTGCCTGCACAACAAAAACAACCTTGTTACAATCCATTGTGTGCCTTATCATATAGATTGCACGGTCACACTTTAGATTAGGGTCCAATTCTCACTATTAACTATGACTTTTGCCTCAACAAACTCCTAAATATTGCATATTATTAGTTAGTAAGGTAACTTAGTTGTTACGTTTAGGTATTGGTTTGGATTAAGGGATGTAGAATATGGTCATGCAGAATAAGGCATTAATATTGTGCTTTATAAGTACTAATAAAAACCAAATGTCCTAGTAATATGCATGTTAATAAGCAACCAGTTAATAGTGAGAATTGTACCCTAAACTAAAGTGTTACGATTGTGCCGATTTTTCAGAGTGTGTATGCGTGTGTTTCAGGATCAGATATCACGGTGTGAGGCCATGAGCAGCTCAGCACTCTACCTGCGTTGTGCTCACCTTGTGGATGCGGCTGCGTTTGTGTCCGTGTGTGAGTCTGATGCCTGTCACTGCAGAACGGGAGATGAATGCGTGTGCCAGGCCATGCTGGAGTACGCCCGCACCTGTGCCAAGCACGGCGTTACACTGTCCAACTGGCATGTGCAGAGCCAGTGCTGTAAGTAATCTCACTTTCACACTTATATAAATATATTTCATATCTGATATTGACTATGTGTATATTCACATACTATTTGCTCAGCCCCTAAGTGTCCTGTTGGCATGGAGTACAGAGACTGCACCCCGACTTGCTCCACGTCCTGTCAGAGTGTAAACATCCAGGAAGTCTGCAAGGAGGAGTGTGTTGATGGCTGCAACTGCCCAGGTGAGAGTGATATATGATATCTAGAAAAATTCAATTGACCTTAATTTTGTTTTTACTTCATTGCTGTTTATTACCTCTCTCTTGTGTGTTTTTAATGTCAGCTAAGTTGATGCTTTAATATTAAATAATGACTATAATTATACACTACTATTCAAAAGTTTGGGCTCAGTAAGATTTTTTTCTTTGAAAGAAATTGTCACTTGTAATATTCATATTTAAACAAAGATGCATTAAATTGATCGAAACCATAAAGACATAAAATTTCTTTTCATCAAAGAATCCTGAAAAAAATTATCAGTTTGCACATAAATATTGAGCAGCAAAACCGTTTTCAACATTGATAATATTAAGAAAGTTTTCTTAACGCAGAAAAAACACCATATTAGAATGATTTCTGAAGGATCATGTGACACTGAGGGCTTGAGTAATGATGCTAAAAATTCAGCTTTGCATCACGGGAATAAATAATATTTCAAAGTAAATTAAAATAAAAAAGCATTTTTTTTTTAAATTGTAATAATATTTCACGATATTACTGTTTTTACTGTATCTTTGGTCATGCCTTGGTGAGCACAATAAACTTATTTCAAAACCATTTAAAAATCTTATACCGACCCTCAACTTTGAAATGGTAGTGGTTTAAAAAAAACAAATGGAAAAAATATTTTATAGATATCTTCTCTGATGCAACTGTGTGCATTCTAGCTTTTCAGGTTAATTTATCTTTAGATATTTTTACTGAAAAACAAGACAAAGAAACTGACCGCCAATGATAATGTTTATCGTTCCTTTTCCTGCTTAGTGTTGAATGTGTGAAATGTGTTTGTCAGCGGGTAAGGTGTTGGATGGAGATCGTTGTGTTGACGTCTCTCAGTGCTCCTGTACGCATGCTGGGCGTAGCTACCCTCCTGGTTCCTCCATATCGCAGGACTGCAACACATGGTGGGACACACACACCCACCCACACATATATGTACACACATAAAAAACAATGCATTCAAATATGTGTGGCTACTACTATATCTGCACACATTCACTTAAACTCACCTTCACTTTTAGCGTCTGTCGCCATGGATCATGGGAATGTACCAACGAAGGATGTCCTGGTAAATGTTAATTTGTTACTTTTTAAAAAATTGTAATAACCTTCAAATAATTAATACAGTAATTTAATGTCAATCTAGCTCAATTTCTAGTAAGTAACACAAAATATTCTTTTTCACCAGGAAATACGACCCATTACATCACTAAAATGTTTTGCAAATGCAATTTTAATGTTGACATTAAATATTTCTGAATGCCCTGATAAAGAAACATTGCTTGCTAATCGATTTCTTCCTCTGTCTCTTCTTAGGGGGGTGTCTGGTGACAGGACAGTCCCATTATAAGACCTTTGACGATAAGTTCTTCACCTTCAGTGGGATTTGTCAGTATCTGCTCGCTAAAGACTGCCAGAGCAACTCTTTTTCTGCCATCATTGAGACTGCACAGGTCTGAAATCTTCTGTGTAGTATATACACTCGTGCTTGTTTGTTTGTCTGTGTGCTTATGGTTGTATTTTTCTGCTGAAGTGTGCAGATGACCAAGATGCCATCTGCACACGGTCAATTACACTGAGATTCCGAGATCTGGCCAATCAGACGGTTCACCTCAAGCATGGGGGCGTGGTCTCTGTGGATGGAATGGATGTGAAAACACCCTTAATTAATGGTCTGTCAAGAAGCGAAATACACACAATGCATAAACAGAACATATAGATACTATGCCTGTTTTTCTTCAAATACATGACAGCTGCAATGTAACACTGATGTACAAATCAGAGCAGGATAACAGTAATGTGTTTCTGTGTAGGTCCCCTAAGAGTGCAGAATACGGTGTTGTCATCTGTAAGATTGCGTTACGGTGACGATCTACATCTGGATTGGGATGGGAGAGGACGTGTTTTGCTGAAGGTGAGTGTGCCCTGCTTGAAAAACCAGGCTATACACCAAAAAAAACAAAAAACATTTAAACAATTTTCACTCAGAAATTGCTAGTAAATTTCACACATTAATATTACAGAAAATCTTAAACTGTTAACTGTTTTTGGTAATTAAAATGAAGCTGAAATAAAATAAAATAAAAATTAGATGAACAAATTAAACGTAAAAATGTTACATGCAATTTAGAAATGTTGACTTGGCAGCTAACTGAAATAAATAGGTTTAAAAGTACAAAGATAACTAAAACTGAAATAAAAATAAATGTAATATAATTTGAAATATTTAAAAACCTAATAAACATAACAAAAGCACTAAAACCTGAACTAAAATTAAAAAGAAAACTGATACAAAAAAGTGAATTCAAAATATTAATAAAAGTATATTCATTAAATAATACTAAAATAACACACATTTTTGACAGCTCCTACCACAGAATGAAGATGAATATGAACTGAGGCATATTTTAAAGCTTTTGAAGACATATGATTGTTTAGTATGAGGAACAGACCAAAAATTTTAGTCATATATTTACACTGGAATACATTCAATTATTACACCCCAAAATGCATTGGAATATAGTTGTACCATTTTTATAATAACTGTGACAGTTTTATGATATAAGTTTTATGGTGTTTTTTTTTCCTTTAATTTTTTTAAAGCTTGGTAGCAATCAATCACCTAAACCACTTTGAATTAACAAACATCCAGCTTTGACCGTTCAGAAGAAACAAATCGACCACTTTTAAAGTAGTTTTAGCTAGAATTTTCAACAGTGTGGATCACATGTCATGTGTGTGAGAATGCTAGGTGCTTTATGCACTCAAAATAATGCATAAATAATTCCCCATGTACAACTCTGTCTGTGAAATGCAGAATCTGGGATATGTATCAAATATTCCCGTGCATCCCGTGTGTGTTTGTGTTTGCAGCTAAACCCTGCCTATGCTGGGAAAACGTGCGGTCTGTGCGGTAATTATAATGGTAACCAAGGAGACGACTTCTTAACAGTGGGCGGGCTGGTGGAGACACGCGTCGAAGGATTCGGCAACGCATGGAAAATGAACGCGGACTGTGATGATCTTCAATTGCAACACTCAGATCCCTGTATTTTAAATCCTAAGAGAGGTATACACAAACACACACAAGGTTGTGACAAAAAAAATCTATATTAGGGGCACAGATGTCAAATTTTAAGAATCTGTTATTAAAATAACATATTGACCACTAATTTGAGTATTGGCAGGGATGTAGTGGTTACAACCCTGTACTGATGCATATTTATAAATGCACTATACATGCAATTTTATCTCAAATTTAAATGGCATGTTTAATAATGTTCACTTTGCAATATCTTAAATTAAGATGAACTGATGTCACCAATAGCTGCTTGCATGCATGATGTCATGATTTATAAATGCACTGAACACTAGAGGGCAACAAAGACTTGCAGTTGACAACCTGATAGATTTGTATGTGTGTCTACAGTGCGTTTTGCAGAAGAAGCCTGTGCTGTGCTGCTCTCTGTTAAGTTTGAACCCTGTCATGATGTGGTCAGCCCTGAGCCATATGTGAAAAACTGCCGCTATGATGTGTGCTCCTGCGCAGACGGCCAAGAGTGCCTGTGTGATGCCGTCCACAGCTATGCAGCCGTCTGCGCAGCCAAGGGAGTGCTAATCAACTGGAGGGGTCATGGATACTGTGGTATGTCTCATTCTGTCTGTAGGTTTAAACTCAAGAGTTAAGACAGCAAATCAGTACCAAAACAGCTGAATAATCATAATAAATAAAAGTTAATGGAAGGTCTCCATCATGATAGAAAACCAAACGTGTGTGTGTGTGTTTGCGTTTGAGCAGAACTGACCTGTCCAGATGACCAGGTGTATGAGATTTGTGGGAACGTGTGTAATCAGACATGCCGGTCTCTATCGCTGCCTGACAGTGATTGTGGTGGGTTCTGTGAAGAAGGCTGTTTCTGCCCCAGAGGACTCTTCCTCAGTGACGCAGGGGAGTGTGTGCCACCCGAACACTGTTCGTGCCACCATAACGGAGAGATCTTTGAGCCCAACGACATGATCGGTGACCATCACGCCATCTGGTTAGCAGGGAAAAAACACAGTATTTTACTAAACAGTTACACATCAGGTTTCTTTGATAGCTTGATGTTTGGTCAACTGTCTGTGTCTCACCAGACTCATGATATTAAACATAAAGTGTTTACATGACACACACTATCGTCATACTGCCACTGTCTTATTAAAATTACTAGTAGGCACTAACCAGAATATTGGCTTTAATTTAATTGAAATTTGAAAATCATCTGTCATGAAACACACACACACACACACACACACACACACACACACACACACACACACACACACACACACACACACACACACACACACACACACACACACACACACACACACACACACACACACACATATATATACACATACTTAATGTATATATTTTAAATTGTAATAATATTTCACAATATTGCTGTTTTTACTGTATTTTTGATCCAATAAATGCAGACTTGCTGAGCATAAGAGACTTCTGTCAAAAACAAAAATCTTTCCAACTCCAAACATTCATGTGTATATATTTAATAGTTTTTTTAATGTTATTTCTTTGTGTAGTGTATGTGAGAGTGGATCCATGCAATGCACTTCTAATGAAGCCACTGGATCAACTCTGACTGACCTCTTCTTTGATGATCATTCTTCTTCAAGAGGTATTTCTCCATGCTTTCATAACTCTGTGCAGTTTTAATGGATCACAACTGCACTTTGATACAAGTGGACAAAATATTGTAGTTTATATATAGTACATATAATGAATTCTTTGTGTGTGTGTTTCAACTGTAGGGCGGCGCTCTATCTCTTGTCCACCTCCACTGCAGCGGTTTGAGTGTGAAAGTGCAAGGGATCCTGGGATAGAGTGTGCTAAGACCTGCCAGAATCTGGACCTGGAGTGTGTCAGTCAGGGATGTGTGTCTGGCTGTATGTGTCCACCTGGAACGGTAAGTATCAAAGTGAACACGAAATGTTCTAATGAACCGTTTGACACTTAATATCATGTATGCTTATATTCATAAACCAAGTAGGATTAGTAAATTATGTATAGAAGAACGTCCTGGTTGCGTATGCAACCCACCGTTCCCTGAAGGAGGGAACGGAGGACGTAGTCGACGGTCGACTGAATTGGGAGATCGCTAGAGAGCCTGTCTTCTTCGAGTACTATTGAACGAGCCAATGTAATTGGCGTGCGTGATTCGCATCACACACTCCGCCCCCGCGGCGCGGGTATAAATACGGAAGTGGATGCACGCACTAGTTGCTTTTCGCTGAGGAGCCGAGAGTAACCCGGGGTCAGCGGTGGTCCAGCGGTAGTGGCAAGGGGACTACGTCCTCCGTTCCCTCCTTCAGGGAACGGTGGGTTGCATACGCAACCAGGACGTTCCCTTTCAGTCGAGAACGTCAGACGTAGTCGACGGTCGACTGAATTGGGATCACCCATTGAACACGCCACTAACACTGCCACCTTCCAGTGCCTAAACCAAAGCCTCCTGATGCCCCCGCACACTTAAGGCGGGGAAGGACAGGGCTTAGGCCAGGGAAGTCACTGCTGTTCCTACAGGACCACTGGGAAAGCGTTCCCCGTACGTTGGAAGGAAGGGACGCTGCGGAAGCCACATCCAACCCGAGGGAGGTAATGTGGAGAACACACATATGAACTGGGCGGAAACCGGGCAGTCTAACATATGGAATGTCACTGGGGTGGCTCCAGCCTAAGACGGGGGGAGACACACCGGACGCCAGTGACGGCAGAGAGACTCTGCCGAGGGAAGACACGGGCTCACCGCAGGGAGCCGTATCGTGGAAGAATACACATATGGGGTCACCGAAGGGACCGCAACATATGGACCCAGCCTAACACAGGTTCCACACTGCTTACGAGTGGTAGGCCTAACACCAGACGTTCCGCACGTCCGACGTCGGAGGGGTGTGGAGGAACTCAACAGGGTTCAATTTTAAGGGAACTCAACTGGAGTAGAAAGGCGCACGTATCCAGTCCATAGGAGGGGAATGGCGCAGCAAGCCGACACTTGAACCGGGCTCACGGTGAAACTGGCTTCATGAGAAGGGAGCCCACGGGAAGCAGCGGTTCAACTAGGTGTCGTCCAGCCCCCAACTCTAGAATCTGTTTAGCAAAGTATATCGTCAACGCCCAGGCGGAGCACTTTACACTCATCATAGAGGAGCTCAACACCTAAGTGGACATGTTGCATCTCGGATCTTTGCCTAAATGAAGGCAAGCACTAAGTGCAACTTTGCATGGAAACAGCCTTCCCTCTCTGCTGAATTCCAACAGATATTTGAAGAGCTGGTCTGAGGTCTATGACTTGCATTCTGTACACGTCCAAGCGAACGGACAGAGAAGCCAGGGCTGGATCTGCCTCCTCCAGGGCAGCGCTTGCAGGCTCACCACCTGCTCCTATTACGGGAGAGGTAGGAACCTTGGGCACAATCCGAGCCGGGGTCTCAGCCTGTGAGAGTTAGCCGGCCCAGACTCCAGGCACAATACGTTGACCGAAAGCGAGCAAGTCCCTACCCTCTAGTAGAGACCACGCGAGCAGGAGAACTGATATAACAGAATTTTTAACTCACTACCTGCAGTGGCTCAGGGGCGGTCTCTGCAGTGCAGTCGCACCAGGGACAAGGCCCAAGAGGATAAAGAGGGACACAAGGATTTACAAGACCTTGCTCCTCAGGAACCTGACGATCAGAACGTGCTTCTGCATACTTCTGCAACACGATGAGCGTCGTTTAAACCCCGAGGCAACATCATTTTGAGGGTGATCTAGGAAAACAGCCTACTGCAACCCATTTTGCAGGAAAGAGAGCACTGAAGTGATCGAAAGCTTTCAGGATCTCCTCTGGAGAGAAGACGCACTCAACGACTAGGTTCCACTTCTAAAGGCGTAAGCACGCTACCCCATTCTAGGGGGTGCTCGCAGAAGTGATGGTAACTATCACACATTCTTGTGATAGCCACCTGAACCTCCGCGTTCAGATGTAAGACCGCCCGGAATCTCCGGGGGAAGAACGCGTGTGCCATCGTGCCCCGTCCCCGAAAGAGTTTTCAGGGGAAGTCAGGAAGGCTGTTGAAGGGAACCAGGTCTAGTTGGGCCAATAAGGGGCAACTATGAAGACCTGTTCCTCTCCTGACTTGGCACGTAGGTGCAAGTGACGGGCGCAAAAGACAGGAGCATTGCTCAACACAACATGTGAAGATCACTGGGCTTCAGGAGCGTTTTCTGCTCAGCACTTGGGTGTGACAAGTACACTGAGCTTCAGGAGCATTCCTGCTCAACACCTGAGTGTGATAAACTCACCGAGCTTCAGGAGCATTTCTGCTCAACACTTGAGTACGAAGAACCTCACTGAGCGACAGGAGCATTTCTGCTCAGCACTTGAGTGTGACAAGTTCACTGAACTTCAGGAGCATTCCTGCTCAACACCTGAGTGTGATAAACTCACTGAGCTTCAGGACCATTTCTGCTCAACACCTGAGTGCGAAGAATTTCACTGAACGACAGGAGCATTTCTGCTCAGCACTTGAGTGTGACAAGTTCACTGAGCTTCAGGAGCATTACTGCTCAACACCTGAGTGTGATAAACTCACTGAGCTTCAGGAGCATTTCTGCTCAACACTTGAGTGCGAGGAACTTCACTGAGCACCAGGAGCATTTCTGCTCAGCACTGCGTGTGACGAATTCACTGAGCTACCTGTGATGAACTCACAGAGCTACAGGACCATTGCTGCTCAACACCTGAGTGCGATGAACTTCACTGAGTTTCAGGAGCAATTCTGCTCAACATGAAGAGTGATGATTTCACTGACTTGAGCAGGCGCAAGGCGACCATGAGACGCAGTCACTTTTAGAAGGCTCACTGGGGTTAAACGCATTTCTGCGGGCCCCTGGGGCAGCTGAGACCCAGTGTTTGTCCAAGGGTAGTCCGCTCGGTTTACCCAAACACTGGCGGAAAAATAAAACCGGGGGGGCAACTGAGCGGCCCCGGAATGGTCATGACCCAGCCGGACCCAGGGGATGGAGTCTCCACTTGCTCTGGCTATAACTGTCGTGAGGCTCGATGGCGGCACGATTGAGTAAGCGGGAGGAGTGGAACAAGGCGCCCTCAGAAGCGTCTGACTCCAAGGAGGAGGTGACGGGTGAGTTTGTGACATGCAGGGGAAGCTTGTGCAACGGTCGCAATGTCTAACAACTCGAGGCACGAATGCCCGTGTAGTCGGGGGTCGCCCAGGCCCCCGTTAAAACACGCCCTTTGTACATGGCCCCTCTGTTGAAGAGGGTTTGGCAGCAGACCGGGATGAACTATAGTCACACAGGGTGAGCTGCTCTGCCACGGTCACCTCGGGACTCGATCGTGAAGCTAGCGCTGAAGCGGTCACATATGGAGGGAGCCAAAGGCTGCGACTACCATATACCCCAGGAGCCTCTGAAAGTTCTTTCAGTGGGACCCTTTCTCACTTCAACACCAGCTGAACACATTCTCATTGGAGAGACATGTTGGACCGAGTACCTCTCCAAAACTAGAAAAGAGATACTCAGCCCGTGGGCGAGATTACTCTCTTCCAGTTGACCTGAAGACCCAACGGGCTCTGGAGCACTCGAGGGGAAGGACACTGTACTGATACTCCACCCTTAGACGCAACACACAGGATGGCCTGCGGTGCGGGAGGTAGAGATCTGAAGCACATGTCTTTCAGGTCAAAGCTGCAGACCAATCTTGGGCCAAGATGGTCACGACCCACCCCCTAGTAGCACGAAGAACGAGTTTACAACTGGCCTTCGTACCGGCTGGAGGAGCGGCTATATCAAATCCTTCGCCAGCAGGATAAGATAAGCACGCACAAGTCAGGAGCACTGCTCAACACTCGGTGTGATGAATATCACTGAATTTTCAGGAGCACGTCTGCTCAACACCTAATGTGATGACTATCACTGACTTGAGCGGGGTAGCCGAGCCTGAGGTGGGGCAGCAAAGTAGAGAGAGTGGTGTTAGTGTGCTGTGCCACACTTACCTGTCTCCACAAGCGGCAGGGGGCGCGTGAGAAGGCGGATGACCGGGTCCTCGAACGCACCAAGCTGCCTGCTGGCGACCAAGGGGGAGCTGAGGGGTGTAAGGCTATACAGGGTCACACCCGCCAGACTGGCCCTCTTGGGACCCAGGAACAGATGAAATTGCTCTTTCTTTGAAGTGTGGGTACCGCTTGCTCCGCTTTTTTTTTTTTTTTTTAGGGAGCCAGCGGCGGAACAGACACACACACAAACAAAGGCTCCACCCGGCCCTCACCCGGGGGGAGGGAGTGATCGTGCCACTCCAAGAGCATCTCATCCATTCCTGGGCGGCCCGCTCCGGAATGCTTTCGCTGTCGCTTGCCACCTGTCTTGGCAGCGCCTGGAGCGGGCTGGGCGTCTCTACTGCGGCCGGCTCCATGCTGATGCCTGGGTGGAGGCTGCTGCGGAGGGCCAGCAGGAGCGGCGGCCGGAGAACACCCACGGCGACGAGCAGGCGGAGGAGCAGCCACCGGCGGCGGGTGGAGGCAGCAGCTGGCCACCGGGGCAGGATGTGCCGGATGACCTCCGTCTGCGCTTGAGCGGCAGAGAACTGTTTGATGCAGTTCTCCACCGCGTCGCCGACCAGCCCAACCTGGGAAATTGGGGAGACCAGGAACCGAACCTTGTCCGCATCCGCCATACCGACCAGGCTGAGCCAACGAAGGCGCTACTGGACCACCAAGGTGGACATCGCCAGACCGATCACGCACGCTACGACACCCGTACCCCGGAGGGTGAGGTCGGATGCAGTGCGGTGCTCACCTATGAGCGCACGGTCTGGATTACCCTCGTGCATGCCATGGGTGCCCTAGCCTGCAGCAACGCCATGGCACGCAAGAGGAAGGGGCTTGCCCACAGGCTTTGTAAGCTCTGCCCGTCGGAACAGACGAAACTCACAGGCCTTAGGGGGGAGACGAGGATCCCCCCAAAAGGCAGCGGCCGCCGGACACAGGTGCACCTGTGTCGACAGACCGCTCCAATGGAGGGACACCTCGCAACCCTTCACCGTTCCTCCATCAAGGGTAATGAGGGGGAAAAGCTATTCAGGCAGTTTCTGGCAGAGAAAGATGCTGTTCACCACCTGATAAGCTCTCCATGCATTTCGGGAAAGAAAGACACTGGGGCGGCGAGCTGAGAACCAGCGCGGCCCGCCCCAAGATACCAAACTCCAGATTCCAACCGAGACTGAACGGGACACGGTGGAGGTTCCACTCGAGCCCGGCAGCCTCGGCGGCCCGTTTCAGCATAGCTGATAATTCTGGATCCGGCTCGGGCAACATTGAACTCCCGGAGGGAGACAATGCAGCCGAGTCATCATCTCTAGAAGTCAGCTCACCCTCCGATGCTGCAATCGGCGTCCTGTCCTCCAGGGGAGCCCCGAGTGAAACCGCTGGCCCACCCATTACAGATGGACCAGCAGACAACACAGGAGGCTCCAGTGGTTGCAGTGAAAGGGAGGAGTGAGGAGCCCACAGGGAATGGTTACCGGGCGGGACATCCAACACTATCCTCCGGTCACCCATCCCACACAGCACCCGAGGGTGGGGCATGGTAATGGGGACTCGCTCTCCGTGAACGAAGGCGAGTCTCGCCCTCAACACTGCGACAGTCATGTTCCCACCGTGAAAACATGAGCTGTCCACAAAAGCTGTCTCAGCGTGCTGTAAGCCCAAACACGTGACACAACATTTGTGACCATCAGAGAGAGACAGGGAACGACCACACCCAGAAACGCACGGGCGGAATGACATCTTGAAAAAGACGCAAACGCACAAGTGTTGCTTTTTCAGAAAATAGGACCGTCACCAGTGCCGGAGCACACAGGGGAATGACCGCGGCAACACTGAACAGAGAACTGAAACAGTGAAGCACTCACTTTTCCGCCCTCTAACCAGCCATCAACACACACAAACATTTAGAAATTTGTTGCTGTTAAAACAGCAGTTGAGAGCTCAAAGCTCGCGATCACCGCTGCACTCGCGCTGTAGAACACCAGCACTGGGAGAGTCTTCCTGAAGAACACCGACACACTCGCTCGTTGTAGACAACAGCACTCTCAGAGACATCAAACGATCGGCTCCGAAGCGAAAGGCAACTAGTGCGTGCATCCACTTCCGTATTTATACCCGCGCCGCGGGGGCGGAGTGTGTGATGCGAATCACGCACGCCAATTACATTGGCTCGTTCAATAGTACTCGAAGAAGACAGGCTCTCTAGCGATCTCCCAATTCAGTCGACCGTCGACTACGTCTGACGTTCTCGACTGAAAGGGAACTATATTTATACAACTGTTTTGTTAAATATTTCTGGGGAAAAAAACTTTTGAAAATATACTACCATTCAACGGTTTGGGATTCTTTAGTAGTCTCTTATGCTCACCAAGGTTGCCTTAATTTGATCAAAAATAAATGAAATAGTAATATTGTGAATTTATTCCTGTGACACAAAGCTGAACTTTCAGCATCATTACTCTTCAATCTTTGTCATTAAGTCTTAATCATTAAGTCTTCAGTGTCACACGATCCTTTAGAAACCATTCTAATATGCTGATTTGCTGCTCAATAAACATCTATTATTATTAATAATGTTGAAATAAAAAAATTTTTTAATTATTTTTTGAATGTTTTATTTGAAATAGAAATCTTTTGTAAAAGTATAAATGTTAGACATTTATGTGTTACTATTTACTTGGGATTTCAAAACTGTAATGTCAATAATTTAACGCCACAGGATGATTAGAAAAATTTGCTAAATTATTTAAACCATTAATATTATCTACAGCATATTATAGTTACTTTTCTACATAAATAAAAATATTTTTCTTTTACGTATATGCAGCTTTTTATGTTTTAAACTTTTTAGGATACAAAAAAGAGAATTGTTTCATTTTATGGGTGTTTGCAGGTTCGACACAGAAGAGAATGCATTCCGAAAGACCAGTGCCCTTGTTACCATAACAACCGCCCCTATGCCTCCGGACAGAGCATTAATGTGGACTGCAACACCTGGTAAATGAGCCAATCATGCATCTTCTAGAGGCTGACACTGGTGTAATGTTATTTTGTTGCATACATCAGATGACAAGTAGGCCTATAAACATTCATATTATTGTTACAATTACATTTCCCTTTCTTTCCCAGTGTTTGTGAGAAGCGTCAGTGGAAGTGTACACAGCGTGTGTGTGACGGTGTGTGTCGTACTATAGGAGACGCACACTACATCAGCTTTGATGGACTGAAGTTCTCGTTTCCTGGACCTTGCCAATATGTACTAGCTCAGGTAAAGTCAAAATTCTCGCTCTCTTGCTCTCTTTTCCTTCTGTCCCTCATATTCATTCATGTTTTCGCTCATTCTTCTGTGTCCATCTGAGTAGGATTACTGCAATGGATTGGATGGCACGTTCAGGGTTCTGGTGGAGAACTCCGCTTGTGGGATCGCAGGTTACCGCTGCAGTAAAAGCATCATAGTGATGTACATGGGGGGACTGATTGTAATGGAACATGGCGAGGTAACACTAAAATTGATTTATAGAGTTATATTTGACTTTATAAAGCAGATAGCTACAGTCTTGGATGCTGTTGTCAATGAAACATTATGGTGTTGTCATAAATGTACAGCAACAGATATTTTCTTGGCAGAGCAAACAGATCGGAATGTGCTATGTTTAGGGAAAAAAGGACTACTGTCAAATAAATATAAAGAAATAAGAACAAATAATAAAACTGAAAGCAACAGCACAAATAAATACAATAGAGCAAATATTTAAATAAAATAAATCATGCTTTTCAGGTTTTTCAGGTAGGTCTAACATTAGTTTTTTAGGTACAGAAATTGTAAAATTACATTGCATAGTTGACTGTATAAATTAAAAATGAATCCTTATTGAAGTTACAAAAGCTATTCAATCTAGAGCAGTGAGTGTTTTCCTTGTCTTTTGTTGTTTGATTAACATTAGAAGCACAGACAGCAGGAATATTAGCCCGCTGTCACTTTAAGATATAATACACGGATCCAGTTCACACTGATACTGATACACTTGCCTCGACTATTCCAATCACTTAAGACGTAACCGTCTATGCCTGCTAGGATACTCACCAAGACGGGCATATTGATATCATTTTTGTGTGAATTTGTCCGTTGAAGTGCAAAACTTGAAAGAGTTAAATATTTGCGTGCTGTCTGAGACTGTCTTCAGATGAGCGCAGACACACAATCTTCTCACAGTGTGCGCAAGTTCCCATTCATTTGATAATTGCTGTTGTAATGTATTGAGAACCCAGAATATGTATCCATCAACAGACACATGCATTAGCAGAACTAAAACAGTCTGTTTTACTTGTTATTTTCAATAAACCATATTATAGATGCGTCATCAGATTTAAGATGAACCGTGGGTGGAGAACGATACGGTTCGATTTTTTACCGAGAACCATTACACCCCTAATACATACATAGAACCATACATACATAGATACATGCATAGATATAGATAGATCCAGTGTATAAAAAAATGTCACACTTGCAATATCTGCAGGGTTGCTTAAATATAAAAGATTTTGTGGATTGTGAACTTATTCTTTCACTAGCTAACTAAATGTTATGACAAGCATCATGTGTGAAATAAAATCATACAGGCTTTTTTGCTTTCTTTCTCTGTTGTCTTCTTCTGTAGGTGAGGATGAAGAGGCCTGTGTTGAAAGAGACAGTGGTTGAGATTGTGCGCTCTGGGCAGTATTACATCATCCTTCTGGGTAAACACATCTCCATCACCTGGGACACAGGGACCCGAATCTCACTGCAGATCAACGGACAGTACAGGGTAACACACATACAAAGAAAAGCACTCACACATCTACCTAGCTATCTAAATGAGCACATACCATAGACGACTTCTTTTTTTGTTGTTAAAAAATATTTATGAATAATGTTTACCTTTGAGTATGTTACCAAAGTGGTGAGATTTAGCAAGTTAACTAAAAAAAGCATTTTTAGAGTAAAAAAATATTTATGAATTGAATATTATGAATAAAATGTTTTTTTATCTTTAAGCATGTCCCCAAAGGGAGCCAGATTTATTAAAAATAAAATAAATAAATATTTTTAAATTTTAAGATAAAATAATTAATAAAATTTTACGAATAAAAAAGATTTGAATTATTTTTTACCTTTTAGCATGTTCTGGCTTGAAAGTGAGTTTTTGTCAGATTTACCATTTAAGCAAAAAATAATAATCATTTTATATAGTTTAAATGATTTATGGATCCAAATGTATGTATAAAATAGGATTTAGAATGATTTATTTTTACCTTTGTGCATGTCACACAATATGGGTTTATGTCTTATCTAATTAATTAAAAAAGAAAAAAAAAATTATGAATGAAAACTTCTGAATGAAATGTTTTGAATTATTTTTAATTATATTTGAACATGTACCCTGTGAGTTTATACTTAGCAAGAGTTAATGCTAATAAAGACATTTTTAGAGTTAAAATGTTGTGATTTATTTCATTTATTTTATTTTGTTTTTACCATTGGGCATGTCCCAGAAGTGAGTTTTTAGTTTAGTTTAGATTTAGTTGAATTGAACTAAAAAAAAAAAACTTTTTGAGTTAAGAATAATTTATTAATTCAAATTTATGTATAAAATATAATTTAGAAATAATTCTTACCTTTGAGAATGTCTGCAATATGGGTTACAAATACTTATTTTAGAATATACAGTTGAGAAATTAAGTTAATTTGTGTGTGTTTAAGGGGAAAGTCTGTGGCCTTTGTGGAAATTTTGATGGCAGTCAGAATAACGATCTGTTGAGCAGCAGTAACCAGATGGAGGTTGGCGCTGCAGACTTTGGAAACTCGTGGAAAGTTCGACCTAGCTGTGCTGACGCTGTTCCGGTGAGTTACATCTCGGCCTGAACTGGAGTGTTTTATTAGAGCAAGCCAGAACATAGAGACATGAAATGAACTGAGATTACATGTTTTGATTTGCATGCAGGTGCTGTCTCAGTGCAGCACAGACATGGTGAAACTGGTGACGGTGGAACAGTCCTGCCGTGTGCTCACCAGCGCCATCTTCAGGGAGTGTAATGTTGTGGTCGGTAACACTTATTCTCAATAGTCAGAATTAAATGATAACAATACACTAACATGTGGTCATTGCTCCGCTTTCTTACTACTTCTTACACTTGTTTACTTTTTACTCTGACTGTATCAGGTGGACCCTGAGCCGTACTGGGACATCTGTACTCATGACACATGCTCGTGTCCATCGGTCGGTGACTGTGCATGTTTCTGTAACACCATTGCTGCATACGCTCATGAATGTGGTCAGAAGGGGCTGCTGGTGAACTGGAGGTCCAATGATTTATGCCGTAAGTTTCACCACTGTACCCCTGAGCAAGGCACTTCATTTAAAGATTATTTACTTACCCACATGTCGTCACAAACCCGACAGACTTTTTTTCCTGCAGAACACAAAAGAAGACATCAGGTAGAATCATTAGAATGTTCACACTCTTTTAAACTATGAAGTTGAATGGGTTTAGAAACTCTCCATCTCCAAAAAGGACACAAAAAAATGAAAATAAAAGTATTTCAAATGTACAGTACAGTAGTGTACAGTATTCCAAGTCTTATGAAACTGTATACAATAGTTCTGTGTTCTGAGAAATGTCTTCTTTATTATTATCAAATTAAAGGGCAATATTAACTGACAGGAATATATTTTACTTTTAACAAGGTATTTTCTTATTCTACCCACATAAAAATATGCATATTCATTTTTGTCAAAATTCTGTCTGTATTCTGCCTTCATACATGTGTATATAAACACTACATTACCAAAAGTATTGGGACACCCCTCCAAATCATTAAATTAAGGTGTTCCAATCACTTCCATGGCCACAGTTGTAGTGAATTCTCAGTGAATTCAAGTGTGATACCGTGATTGGTTGCCACCTGTGCAACAAGTCCATTCTTGAAATTTCCTCACTACTAAATATTCCACGATCAACTGATAGTGGTATTATAACAAAGTGGAAGCAATTGAGAACAACAGCAGCTCAGCCACGAAGTGGTAGGCCACGTAAAATCACAGAGCTGGGTCAGTGCATGCTGAGGTGCACAGTGCGCAGATCTGCAGAGTCAATAACTACAGACCTCCAAACTTCGTGTGTCCTTCAGATTAGCTCAAGAACAGTGCGTAGAGAGCTTCATGGAATGGGTTTCCATGGCCGAGCCGCTGCATCCAAGCGTTACATCACCAAGTGCAATGCAAAGCGTCGGATGAAGTGGTGTAAAGCACGTCGCCACTGGACTCTAGAGCAGGGGAGACGTGTTCTCTGGAGTGACGAATCATGCTTCTGTCTGGCAATCCGATGAACGAGCCTGAGTTTGGCGGTTTCCAGGAGAACTGTACTTGCCTGACTCCATTGTGCCAAGTGTAAAGTTTGGTGGAGGGGGGATTATGGTGTAGGGTTGTTTTTCAGGGGTTGGGCTTGGCCCCTTAGTTCCAGTGAAAAGAACTCTTAATGCTTCAACATACCAAGACATTTTGGATAATTTCATGCTCCCAACTTTGTGGGAACAGTTTAGGGATGGCCCCTTCCTGTTCAAACATGACTGCACAAAGCAAGGTCCGTAAAGACATGGATGAGCGAATTTGGTGTGGAGGAACTTGACTGACCTGCACAGACTCCTGACCTCAACCTGATAGAACACCTTTGGGATGAATTAGAGCGAGACTGCAAGCCAGGCCTTCTTGTCCAGCATCAGTGCCGGACCTCACAAATGTACTTCTAGAAGAATGGTCAAAAATGCCAATAAACACACTCCTAAACCTTGTGGAAAGCATTCCCAGAAGAGTGAAATGGAATGTCATTAAAGTTCATGTGCATGTAAAGCCAAATGTCAGTCAATGTCAGTCAAAAAAGCCAATATTTTGCCAATATAGGGTAGTGTATATTAGGGGTGTAACGATATTCAAACCGAACCGAAAAACTGTGATACACCACCCATGGTACGTATCGTGATACTCATGTCGTACCGAACGCACCCCATCACCTGCTGCCCGCCCAGCCTTAGCCTATTGTTGAGGTTGACCCTATTTTACCTATTTTGCAAATTTTTCTTCCTTAACATTTGAACTAGGGGTGGTAACGGTATACGTATTCGTCCCGCAAATGTTCTTCTGTCTTATGTTTTTAAGACGAATACAGCGTTTTAGCCTAACCACCATTAACCACCAATTATCGCAATAAGCGATTTTGTTCATTTCAATAAGAAACAAAGTGTAATTTTTCAAATTATGTCCATTTTATCATGAAATTCAAACACTGTCGTTTTGACGCTCTAAATGTGTCGTGCCAGATGAACTATATAGGCGTCAGTTTAACCCTTTAACCCAAAGGCAGAATATTCCCTGAAATAAGTGTACTACAGAAAGTCAAAGTTTACAATAGTGTGTGCTAAATGACTGTTTACCTACAGCACTGAGCTGTGAGGAACTGAATAAGGACGCCGGGGTGGAGTGTGAGTGGAGATATAACACCTGTGGTAGCGCTTGCCCCCCCACCTGCCAGCATCCTGAACCTCTGAGCTGTCCCATCACATGTGTGGAGGGATGCCATGCTGTCTGCCCACCAGGTAGCACCAATTCACAGATACCTAAAGTAAATTGACTTCATAGACTTCAATCTCACTTTTGTTCGCACATTCACTCGTTCTGTCTGCTTCAATCCCTCAGGGCAAGTTTTAGATGAGGTTCTGAGGAAGTGTGTGGAACCGTCACAGTGTCAGGTGTGTGTGCATAATGGAGAGAGAGTCTCCCATGGAAAACAGTTCATCATTAACCATGAAGATCCTCATCTTTGCCAGATATGGTATGCTATGCTACATTCTGTTTTGATCTCCATCACTCATTACTCTACTCTATGCAGTTTGTAGGAGAATCTCAAAATTTAGGTCAAATTTAATCTCAAAATAAAAAAAATAGGAAAAAGAGATTGTTATATGAGATGTTATACAAGTAGTATTTGTTTTTATTAATATTTTTAGCTTTTATTTATCTATTTTAGTTTTAATTTTAATATTATTATATATTTACTTATTAACATATTATATTAACATTATATTTTAATACATATTTTTAAATAATTTAAATGTGTGTACCCTTTATATATACAGTGTGTATAAAGTATAAAAATTTAGTATAATAATATAAAGATTTTCTTACAGTTATTTTGTTGCAAATTATTCTATGTATAATACATAGAATAATTTGCAACAAAATAACTGTAAGAAAATCTTTATATTATAATACCATATTTTTATACTTTATAAAACAGGTTCTAATCAGGTTTTGTGAGATTCATCCATTTGTTATGTTTTCAGTCACTGTGAGAGCAACACACTGACGTGCGGCCCATGTCCTGCAACTGGTTTGGCCTCCACACTAGCACCAACCACTGTCAGCAACACTCCTACGCCACTCCCGTTTTCCACCCCGGTGCCAGCCGATGCCTGTGATAGGGCGATGGACCTGGCCTTTTTAGTGGACGGCTCCTCTGCTTTGAGTGAAGACGACTTCAATTTAATCAAGCTCTTTATCCTCCGGGTCGTGGAGCGGTTCAGAATGGGCTCTGCCCACACTCGCGCCACGGTTCTGCTCTTCCACTCCGGCGTGAAAAGTTACGACATGCAGGTGCAAAAATGGATCTTTAAGAAGATGGTGCATGAGCTCCGTTACAGCGGTGGTGATGTCGCATTTATGGACGAGGCAATAAAATATCTAGCAGTATACATTTACGATAAAAACAAGCGCGAGCACGCAGGGCGAGTCGCTATATTGCTGACGGCGAGCTCAAATCCTAGGCCCATGCGTAGTACTCAGCGTCTGCTGCGTAAAAAAGACATCACCATCGTCACTGTAGCTCTAGGGCCTGACGTCAACATGGCACAGGTTAATGAGATCACGAAGGCCACGCCCAGCAGTCGTTCATACATAGTGAGCAGCGTGGCAGAGCTAGACGATGAGGCTCTGGCCATCACAGACTACCTCTGCACTTTGGGACTGGAACCTGAACCCCCAAAGAAACCCCCTACCAGAAAGCCCAGCACAACTTCAGTCACCCCAACAACTACCACAACCTCTAAACTTACTCCCGCCACGGTTCCACCAACCGCTGCCATTGTAACCTCATTTCCTAGCATCCCCAGTCCTGGAATGACATTTCCTCCGCCCACAGTAACAACATATGAGGTTGTCTTCCTGTTGGAAAGCTCAAATGCAGTGGGTGAGGAAGGCTTCAATGAGACACGTGATGCTTTGGTCGATGTAATCTCTTCATTCGATCAGAAAGAGGTGGAGAATCTACGGATCACGGTGATGCAGTACTCACTCACGGTTACTATGGTAATCAGCCGCATGGAATTGCAGCACAGGGAACAGGTGCTGCAGAGAATGCGACAGTTACGTTGGACCGGAGGTGCAGAGGTCAACACAGGCCATGCCATCCGTTCTGTATATGAGACTGTCACTACAGACACACCAAGTAATACACCAGACCAGATGGTGTTTCTCATAACACAGAGCCCTCCAACGGACGTCATTCAGCGGCCTACGAGCTCCACTCATAAGAAAGTGTATCCGATTGGGATCGGCCGACAGATTCGATACGAGGATCTTGCACAGTTGAGCTACCCGGATGAACCGATAATGCTAGATAATCCCTCGGACCTTAAGATACTGCGGCCCATGCTGATCAATATCAGTAAAACAATTAGGAGGCCTCTGCTGCCCACACTACCACCGAGAGCCACACTGCCCCCTTCAGGTCAGATACAACTATGCTACACTCTCTTCACATCTTGCTACATTCTAGGGCTGCACGATTTAGGCGGGGGGTGGGGGGACTGACTTGCGATTTTTCTGATAAAAATTGTAATTGTAATTTAAAATGCAATAATAAAAGTTTGCTGTGCTTGTTTGTAGGGCTTCACAATTTGGCAAATAAATTGTGTGATTGTGTAATCAATGACTAGAAAGTAAAAATAATAATCATTACCAAATAAAAATATCAAACAAAATAAGAACTATTACTATTGTAATTTTGGAAAATAAAATAAATTGAGTATTTAAGAAAAAATAAACCACTACTACTAATAATGTTTATTTTATAGTACAACTGTAAAACTACGATACTTCAATTTATGGATGTCTTAATTTCTACATTTTCAAACACTAAAGCATTGAACCTTTTGGTAAAAACCTGCGAGGAGGCCTTAAAGCCTCTTTTTTGTTGTTGGCAAAAGCCTGTTTATAAGTGCTTCTCGTTAGATATCTTATAAGATGGTTGGTGCATGCTGATAATGCTTATTTGATAATCACAACCAAATTGTGATTTCAGGATAGTTCACACAAAAATGAAAATTCTGTCATCATTTACTCACTCTGAATTTATTTCTTCTGCTAAACACAAAAGAAGATATTTTGAAGAATGTCTGTAACATTATAACAGTTGATGAACCCCATTGACTTCCATAGTATTTTTTCCCCATTCAATTGAAGTCAATGGGGTCCATCAACTGTTTGATCACCGGCATTCTTCAAAATATCTTCTTTTGGTTTGGAACAATATGAGGGTGAGTAAATCATTGAAAATAATTTTTATTTTTGGGTGAACTGCCCTTTTAATCGTGCAGCCCTTCTACATTCATTCTTTCATTTCAATTGTCATCACAGTCTATTCCACTGCACAAGGTCTTTTTCCTCTCAGTTCTCAGATTTTTCATTGACAAGGAATGTGATTGCTGTAATTTCAAAGCATAAAAGATTTAAAAAGGAACAGTGAGGCAGTAGAGAGAGTGGCTGGTGTGCAACAATGGAATGATGTATTTCCCTTAATTACTGTGGAAATTAGCTGGCAAATGATGCAGAAACGTGTTGTACACAAAATGATTGAAAATTATTGGATTTGGATTTGTCAGTGGCAGTGGCGCAGTGCTAGCCTGTCAGACGTACTATAGTTTAAAATTAAGAACTCCTAAATGACATATACATTAGTCTGTTAACACCTTACTCTAATTGTCAGATGGCTAAGTTCAGGTGACATTTAAAATGATCTTATACATTTTTGGTACTATATCACAATACTGGAATTCTTTTTAGACAGTTGTGTATGACAAATTATGTTGGTTTGACAATCTATCTGGCTGGCCAAGCAATCATGAAGAACACCTAAGAAACAATCTACCATCTACCAGCACAAAGTATATGTAACATTTATCTCTTTTAAACGTTAAGACTTTGTCAAGCCAATATTCAAATGTTGTCTTTTCTAGTTGTTGAATGCAAGGACAGCCAATACATAGATGGTTACAGAGTGAATACATAAATGCTTTCTTTGTAATTCTATGTGTGTGTGTGTGTGTGTGTGTTTACTCAGTGCCGTGTTCAAAGCCCATGGACGTGCTGTTCCTGTTGAGAGCCTCTTCTGATAACCAGTTCGAAGACTTGAAAACATTTGTGAGAACTATTATAAAGAGCACAAATATTGGTAAGTCTCCGTGAGATTGATTTTTTTCATTGTGTGTGTATGTTATAATAGTTACTTCTAGAGTTCTACTTATCTGTTGCAGGTCTCAATCACACACAGGTGGCAGTGATAGTGTATGGGGGAAAATCAGCAGTGGCGGTCACATGGAGAGATGAACAGACAGAAAACAATCTTCTCAAGCTTTTAGAAACCCTGCATAGCAAGACAGACAATGAAACAAGACTGGGTAAACATGCTTTGAAGACACAGCAGCCTGACAGTTAAAACATATGCCACACTAAATACATGTGGGCGTTCCTTCCTCTTTCTCCGCAGGAGCTGCTCTGCGATTGGCCGTGCAGACAGCCATTTCCTCCACCAGTGGGGGACGAATGGGCATCCCTAAAGCTGTGGTTATGGTCGTGACTGACAGGTCAATAGACTCTGTGCAAGAGGCAGCAAACGAGGCTCTGACAGCTGGTTGGTGAAATAGTTTTATAGCTTTATCGATGCACTCTTTTAAGGGGTCCTTAATGTAGTGTTTGAGTTTCAATAGAAGTTAAACTCTATAAGTAGCATCTGTGGTACATTGTTAATTTCCACAGAAAATTATTTCAGCTTAAATCAAGCAAAAAACAACAACAAAATCCTGTGTACAGTAATGCACTTACAATATAAGTCTATGGTGCAATATATTCCAGATTTGCTGTAAACTTTAACTGGCATGATGTTTTTAATTTTGAAGGTACACTTTGTACATTTTTTGCACCTCTAGTGCAAAAAGGGTTGTGCTTTGGTTGTGCTTCCGCTTTGCGTGACTGTGTGGATGAATACTTTGTGAAAGAAACATAACCAAAAAACATAGTACTTTAACTACACCCCAGAAAACAAATGTAATAGTTTACCGATCTGAGTCGGCTCCAGTTGAACATATTGGTGGTAGATGAGGTACATGTGTTTAAAAAAAAAAGAGAAAGAGATTATCCTACTGCTCATAAAACATTCACTACTAGGCTTAAGAGATATAACCAGATTAGATGGAAATGATCTCAAGCTGACTAGCTGAAGTTCTTGGTTACATTTTTTCCTGATGTAATCAACAGAATGCCACTACGAAAGCGCTTTAGTGTCACATTAGCATAAAAGAAAATCAAATAAAAATATTTTTTTGAGAATTAAGTCATTATGTTGAAAACATGCCTTTTATGAGAATAAAAAGTCAAAGTTTCAAGACTAAAGTCATAGCATTATGAGATTTAAGTCAGTGCATTATTGGATTATAGTCATAATATTATGAGAATAAAGTCATAAAGAAACATCAAAGTGGAGTGGAGTCGATCACCGGTTGCTATTTCAGACTGCACAAAAGAGGCAATTTCCTGAATGTTTGTCTGGCTCTTTCTCCTGAATAAATTCGATTTCCTACATAACTGCTGCAGTGTCCTCATACTAATGATAACTTGGAGGAGATACAGCAAAAGACCAAGGATTTCTTAGTTGCTAAATCCTACAGTATGATTTACCAATAGTAGTATGATGCACCAAATCCATTTCTTGCATTAATGAAGGTGCAGCCTCTGTCTGCACCCTATTCATATTTTAGCAGTTTCTTATAATACCGTGGTTGTTTTCTTAAAATATTTCTTTTTTATTTATGCAATATTATGCATTTTTAACTCTTTCATTTTTTGCTTTTATTCTCATAATATTGTTTTAAAAGCAATATGTGTTTGTTGCATACAGGTGTGTCAGTGTTTCCCATTGGACTGGGTAACCAATATGACCAAACTGAACTGAGCACGCTCGCGGGTCGACACGCTCAGGACAACATCATTCGGCTGAGAAGCACAGAGTACTTGCTCGCCATGGCTGCACTCGACCAATCGTTCACCGACAAACTCTGCCGAGGTGAGACTCAACGCGTACACATTACACAATAAAACAGGACTAATGTAGCAATTTGATTATAATGATGATGATGATGATGATGATGATGTCTCTCAGCGGGTCCTCCTGGAGTGTGTGTGGATGATGAAGGGAATGAACGGAAGGTGAGCTGTTTTTTAGTAGGATGCAAAATTCCCTTCATGCCATCAAACTTCCATTAAAGGCCTCGACTTTCGGAACATCAGCTTCTAATTTTCTTCCATACAACCTCTTGATCTAATTCAGACTTTCCGAGAACTCAAATCCAATCCATTTTCATCGGATCTCAGGATCCATAATCAATTTCACTAGATCAGGCGTTCTGGGCCAATAACTTCATCCCTCAAAAACCTTTTTTGAGGTTGAGCTGCTCATTAACAGATCATTTAATCTAAGGCCAGAAACATATTCTATGCAAGTGAGCAAACATGAGTGCTTGGCCAATGCATTACAAGCATGCGTAATGAATATACATTTTTGTGTGACAATGGCAGTTAAACACTGAACTTAAGGGGGTGATAGAGTTACATTGAAATATTTGTGCCATTAAAACAGGATGTGGTAGTTAGCTATAAATGTCATTAATTGAACTTGCTCATCAAGAGTCTCTTCAAACTGTCACTCTGCTATGGCAAAATGATCAATGAGAATGAAAAAATTGAAGACAGTTTATACTAATGAGGCTCTTACAAGTTTAATTAAATCACAGCCACTAAGCGATTTCTGGTTTATTTGAAGTAATCGTGCAGCACCTACTGCAGACTAACAAAGGCTCCTGAAGTTCTGGTTTGTGCATCAAAATAACTATTCTGACTATTTCCGTCCATCAGCCTGGTGAGACGTGGTTGTTGTCCGATGGCTGTCACTCAGTGCTGTGCAACCCATCAGGCACTGTAACGGTGCAGAGCCACCGCATCAACTGTGAGAAGATGGAGCCTCCCGTCTGCAAAAACAGCCTTCCGGCCCTCCGCTACAATCACACCTGTGGCTGTACCTGGACCTGCCCCTGTATGAACACACACCACTAATTATGCAACAACCAGCACATTAAAGCGGACCTGTTATGCCATTTTTCAAAGTCTTGATTTTGGTTTTGGGGTCTACTAGAATAGGTTTTCATACTTAAATGTTCAAAAAACACATTTTTTTTCAAATAAATTACATTATTGCAGCACCTCTCTTCCCAGTCTGTTAGAAACGCTCTGTTTAATTCCCTTTCTAAAAGGGCGGTGTGCTCTGTTTGGTCAGCTGGAGGATTATGTTGTGATTGGATGTTTTGGAAAATGTTTAAAAACACTACTAAGGCAACTCAACCAGGCCTTATTTTGCATATGCATTGGGGCAGGAATTATTTAAATGATTTTTAAAAATTATTTAAATTTTTGATGTTTTCGTTCCCAGAAGAAAAATCAAGACTACAATCAAGGTGTTTCAGGGAGTTCAGAAACTGTGCTTACTGATATAGAGAAACACTTCCATTGGAATGACTTTGTGCTTTGTAACTGCACTGACCTTTTGCTGCTCAAACAGCAACATTAAACGTAATGTAAATGTAAAAAAGCATAATAGATCCTCATTTTAGTTCTTTTTTACTCAAACTTGGATTAAATTAGCAAAATAGCACTCTATTTCCGAGATGATACTATATTAAACATACAATGTGATGAAGTGACAACAATTTAGCGTTATACTGTTTAAAACGTTGCATAATGCATTGTTTTACAAACTATTTAAAAAAACTGTTAACTTTTAACTTGAACATGCTTACTTTCTTTCCCCAGGTAGTTGCATGGGCAGCTCCACTAGCCATGTTGTGTCATTTTCGGGGGCGGCTCTGAAGCTAAGAGCTGCTTGCTCCTATTTGCTGCTTCGCTCAGGAGGGGCGGAGCTAGTGTTGCATTCGGCTGCCTGTCAAAGCTCGCCCAATCAGATCTGCATGAAGAGCCTGGAGCTAAAAGAGGGCGGGACAAGTGTGGTGCTACAGGATGACATGAAGGTAGATGCACTGAAAAAGCATGCTAAGTGAAACAGCTAACCAAGTTAGCAAAGAGATTTAACATGTTCTCTATATTTCAGGTGACTGTGGGCGGTGTGTTTACCGCAGTCCCATTCAGAATTCAGGGAGTAACTGTGACACAAATTGGTGCTATACTTCACCAGCTGAGATCAGAGCAGCACGGTTTCACACTCACCTTCACTCCCCACAGCAATGAGTTCATGATCAACATGGACATCTCCATGAAACCTAACACCACTGGCGTATGTGGTAAATACAGTTCCTTTAAGCTTACGACTGTAGTTTTTGAGCTGGATTGCTGATGAGAGTTTTACTTTGATTTATTTTGTGATATTCAAAATTCATTTTAAATTCCTTAAAAATGATTTAAGGTAGCAATCAGGATGCAAAATTGTCAAATTTAAAGAAGGAGAATTATGAAGTGGTTATGAAATTAAATTCAGAGAAGTTTATATTACTGCTCTGTGGGTTTTAAAATTTGTTACTACACTTTATTTATTTATTCATAATTCATAAACATATGGAGTATTCCCATCAGATAATATTAACATTAGATAATATTAATAATCAATCTAATGTCATCTATAGAAATGTGTATTTAGTTCAGTCATTAGTTAAATGTTAATTTATTTAGAATTTTGTATATATATATATATATATATATATATATATACAGCAGTTAAAATGATTGGCACCCCTGGTAAATATGATCAAAGATGGCTGTAAAAAAATAAATCTACATTGTCAATCCTTTTGATCTTTCATTAAAAAAAATGTAATTTTTGAGGAAGGTCAATATTTAAAAGTTATCTGGCTGTATGGCAACATTTAAATCTGTTTTTGTTTTTCTTTTAACTAGGTTAAATATAAAGTTAAATAAAGTTAAATGTAATCAGTTGAGAAAATATATAGCAGGAAATAAATGGGCATATTTTGGGCAAAATATGATGTCGAAATTCTTTCAATTGCAGTTCCTCTTCCTGTCAGTCTAATTCAAACTCCAGTTCAACATCTTGTGGGGTGTGTGAAGTAACTTGTCCATCTCTCTTCCAGGTTCCTGCTCTAATGAGCAGACAGGTCTAGTGTTATCTGACGGCAGTGTGACCACAGACCCTGACGTGTACCTGAAGGGATGGGCTCTGGGCGAGTGTGTCCAGCATCTGGAGGTTGAGTCGTGTGCTGCTGGTGTGGCGAAGGGCTGTGATGTGTTAAGTTCTGAGGTGTTCAGTCGCTGTCACGCGCTGGTTCCTTTGCAGGACTATCTGCAGATCTGTCAGAGAGTGGCCTGCCAGCCTAATGCGGTGTGTGACCTTGTTACCGCCTACAGCACAGTGTGCCGTCAACAGGGAGTGTGTGTGGACTGGAGGACGCCCACCCTCTGCCGTGAGTCTTCTGTGATAAATGAGTCATGAAGTGAAGCGTGTTGCGACCCTCTCAGATCCGTGGCTCTAGGCCTGTGAGGTGGTGGTGCTTTGATCAATATGCCTGAGAAAGAGAACAAACAGGAGTTACACCAGGTCTGTGTGCAGTAATGAAAGTCTTAAACTTAAAAGAGAGTTTAATGTGAGAGCTACAGATCTAGTAGCGGGTATTAAAGGAATAGACCAACCCAAAAATTTAAATTATGGCATTAATTAATCACCCTCATGTCGTTCCAAACCGGTATTCTGTTATTACCATAAAAGGAGACATATTTACACACCTCTTGACCAAACTCCAAAAACGATAATAAAACACCATATAAATACTATCTTGTGAGATATAGTGTTTTTGACTTCTGTAGTCATACGTTTGTTTTGTGTAATATATTTTTTTAAATTTATGTCATTAATCACTGATAATGTCCACCCCTCTAGCAGTGTTTAGTATTGTTTATATACTAATATAGTATTTATTAATATTTTGAATTAACTTTTATTTTTATATTTTCATTTTCATTTTAGTTCTTTAGTCATGTTATTATTTATGTAATATGTATATTTAGCTTTATTTTTATATCATTTTTCCCATGATTTTTAGTTTTTAGGTTAACTAAAGGTTTCAGTTTTAGTTAACAATAAAAATGCTGCTCTTTAGAAGATTATAAAAGAAAAAAAGGGGAAAAATAGAAAATTCTAAAAGTAAATAATTATCATGATTTATGATTATCAAAAATGTTTTTAAAATCCCTGCTTTTAGGTTGCACAATTCATCAGTGTTCATTATTCTTTTCTCCTTTTCACTCTGAAATGTTGCATTACAGAATTAAATATGTTGTGAACTACACTTTTATATTGTTAATAATTTAGTTTGACACTTCTCAATTTCTGTGTGTGTAGCCATGTCATGCTCAGCCTCTATGGAATATGCTGCGTGTCGAACGGGATGTTTGGAGCAGTGCGGCCAAAGCCAGTTCAGTCCTGGTGACATGAGGGGTGATGGTTTAATGAATGGCAGTGGATCACTGTGCTTGAAGACTCCCACAGAGGGCTGTTTCTGCCCTGAAGGGTCTGTGTTAATGGGAGATAAGTGTGTAGGCAAAGAGGCCTGCAGTCAGTGTATGGACCTCCATGGGAAAACCCATGAGGTAATGAACATTAGTGCCTTTATGATATCGCTATGCCACGTTTATAAAACCAATAAGCCTTTGTCAGATCTGTGGAATTGCATACAACAGTCTTGTGATCTTGGTGTGTGTGTTTCAGTTTATGGAAAGCTGGAATCCTGAGGACAACCCCTGTCTTCTGTGTGTGTGCCTGGATCAGCAGCGCATCAACTGCACAGCTTTACCCTGCAGCAATGCTAAAGGTAAAGACACGATGTGTATATGTTCTCTCTCACTGTCACTCTAGTCCACTACACTATTATCAGCCCCATTTCTTGAAGTGGTTTCTCAATTTGTGTTGTCATGGCAACTGTTGCTGTGCTACAGCCCCAGAGTGTGGACAATGTGAGGTTCTCCAGGAGAAGATGGGATCCAAATGCTGCCCTGAATACGAGTGTGGTGAGCTGAGAATACACACAAAAATCCACAAATAATGCACATTCTACTCATCAAAATATGTATATATGCTCCTCCATACACACACACACTCACACACATATATATAATTTCCATATAAATCTTAACCTAAATTCTTCTTGTTGATAAAAAAAGGCTCATGGATATATTACGCTTACACTACCCATATACTCACAGGTATGATGACACCTAAGGCAATACTATGATATAGTGTTGTGATGTACTGTGTGTGTTTGTAGTGTGTGATGCAAACTGTAAGCGGTCGGATCCCCCTCTCTGTGATCATGGGCTCAGTGTCGTCCTCACAAACCCTGGAGATTGTCTGCCAGTTTACCAGTGTGGTGAGAGCACATAAACACACATTCTCTACTACGTTTCACATAAGTGGTTTTCAATCACGTACAAATGGTCTCTTTCACCACCCTCTCTCAGTTTGTAAAAGGGATCAGTGTCCTGTGACAACAAAACCATCCTGCCCTGCATACAAGAAGCTGTCGGTCAAACCCTCAGAGTGCTGCGATTCGTACGGATGTGTGTGCGACTGTCAGAACATCACCCGCACATGTCCTCCGGGTTACATCACGAATACTAACACCAACGATTGCGGCTGCATAGAGGTCACATGCACGCCTGATAAGGTTGGCACTCTTTTGCGCTCTCGCTGCGCATGTGTTACTCACTTGACCGTGCAGCTCCATGTCCTGAGGAGTGTACTCTGCAATCAGCATGTGATTGACTATTTATATGTGCAGGTGTGTGTGGTGGACGCTGTGGTGTACCAGGTGGGCAGCAGGTGGGATGAGAAGTGTAAAACCTGTACCTGCACGGAGCAAACAGACATACAGACAGGCCTGCACATCGCTCAGTGTGTGGACCCCGTCTGCAACCAGATCTGTCCTCTGGTGCGTCCTACACAATTTAGTTTCAATCTTTGAGTTTGAATAATATTAATTTGTGAATTTGTATTAATTTTATTCAATTTTATGAACATTGAATGTATTATAATGATCTTTTTTTTTTTTAAAGAGGACCTATTATGCCCTTTTACTAAGTCTTGATTTTGTTTTTGGGGTCTACTAGAATAGGTTTTCATGCTTGTAAAAACACATTATTATTATTATTTTTTTTACATATTTTATATTATTGCAGCACCTCTCTTTCCAATCTGTCTGTATTGCTCTGTTTAGTTCCTGTCTCTATGAAGCCCCTCCTTCCAAAAAGAGAAATGTGCTCTGATTGGTTGGTTGGACCATTGTGTTGTGATTAGTCAACTGGTTTGAGAAAAATGTCAACCCCTTAACCGCACGTTTCAACAAACCACTAACACAACTCAAGCAGGCTTTGCACCTTTTTTTTGGATGCTTTGGGCAGGACATTTTTTAAAGATCAAGGTTTTAATGTTTGTTTATATGTCTAGGTGGTGTTTTTTAATATGCTTTAAGACAAACCAGGTGCAAATTCAACATACATGTCTGTGATTGGCTACATTGCTATGTTTTCACAGGAAAACATGTTTAGATATGTCATTGTGATCATCAAATATGTGTTTTAAGGGATACAATTATTGACTGCAGGAGGATTTTGAATGAGGGATATTTTGATGTGCTCGTTCCCGGTAGAAAACTGGAAAGACTATAATCGAGGCGTTTCAAGGCTGTTCACAAACTGTGCTTACTGGTATAGAGAATAACTCCCTTTGCAGTGACTTTGTGCTTTATAACTTCACAGACTTTTAGTATTGTGCTTCTTTGAAAAGTTCACACAAAATACTATATATTCAGGCTGGTCCAGCTAACACATATGCACATTAAAGAGTAAACTAAAAGTTGACACATCTATGAAAAAGGCAATTGGCTTTTCGCAATGCAGGACTACAGCCACCATATTGAGTGTTATAATTTCTCATGTTAATTTTTATACAAGTGGACTATTTTCCCTTATAATGTCTTTGTGAATACCTTAAATTATGCAACATGTTGAGATGTTCTCTTCTCAGATTTACTATTGTCTCTTGCTGGATAAAGCAGGCAAAATAACCCCATAGACACTTATATCTAGTGACCAGAATATGATAGTGGCTCTTTTGATTTGGGTGTGAAATCAAACACTTTGCAACCATCAAGAATACCTCAACAGCATTTAATTTTTTTTATAAAAATCTACTTAATATAATTTCCTTCACCCCTGCAGTCTCTTTGTCATGTTAACAAAAAGGAAACTATTTAAAAATGTAATTTTTTTTTAACTTTCAGAATTAAATTCTGATGGAAACTAATACATTTTCCCATACAATAACATACAGAGATGAATCATGCACAGTATGTATAGAAACATTTATAGCAAAGTAAAAATTATTCTGATTTCACATTGATTTTGTATATGTAGGGAACCACATACTCGCATTCAGAAAGCGAGTGCTGCGGTCACTGCCGTAAATCCAGCTGTGTGGAAGGAGGCTATTTGAGACAGGCGAGTATTTCGAGTCTTTTTCCCTTCTACTCTCTGCTTGTGTTTGAATGCGCTATGATCTGAATAAAAACTTTGACTTCACATGTGTGCAGGTGGGAGAGCAGTGGGTGTCTCCGCACGACAGATGTGTGTTGAGCGAATGTGTACAGGTCAACGAGGAAGTGTTCATCCAGCATACAAACACGTCCTGCCACCTCATGGACACGCCAACCTGTCCACTGGGCACAGAGCTCCAGTGCAATACAGTAGATGACTGCTGTCCGACCTGCCACTGCGGTACAGACAGCCTCTCTTCCACATACAGTCCAAAATTAACTCAACTTAATGCCACACCTGCCAATGATTAATTAACTGATCAAATATTTATGACCTGCATTGAAATTTATTTTGCAATATATTTATTACAATTCGACAATGCAATTATTTAGCTGGTTTTCCTTTGGATATTTGTGGCAAACAATGCAAATTATTAGAAATGCACCCTTGTGTGCTCTTAATGTGTGGTCACATTTGCCATTGTTTTGCAGATGTTTGAGGGTGAAATCCAGGCATTTCAATATGATTGAATATGGTTTGGTAGTGACAATATATCGGCCACTATATCAGTATCGGCGGATTTATGTTAATTTTTTTATGTTATAGTTAGCAACCCGACAAGAACATTTGGCCGATATATTAAAGCCGATAAATAATGTATTTCCTTCAGCTGAGACACTTCAGATGCGCATTGTTCGCCATGATGTTTTTGAATTGTTATAAAAATGATTGAAATCACTTTGAAAAGAAAAATACATTTAAGTGCAACATGTGCAGCCCAAGTCTGTCATATAGTCTTTATTAAGTTATAATGAGAACATTATTATAATTGTGTGCTTGGGACTTTCGTTTTTGTAATGAGGCTCTCAAAAATTCTATAAAAATGTGGATTTCGATATATTGGCCAATATATCGGTTAACGGGTTTCAAATATAAAGAATTGTCTGTTATAGGTATCGGTCAAAATGTTCATATCAGTGCATCCCTAAAAGTGACTTCTGTGTGAGCTGCGCTTCATACATCCCCTACTCTATTGACAATAGACAATGGATCTTTTTTGCCTGTGAAATTTTACCAACATTTTGCCAATGTGACCACACTTTTAAAGAGAAAGAACACTTCAAGACATTTGAAGGATTATATCTTTGCCATAATCTATCACTATTCCTGTAGGTGAGTGTTACGTGATGATCTAAATCTTTATATAGGTGGCAACAATTAAATATTCACAACTGGTTTACACCAATAAGTGGTTTTAATTACTTGCCAAATCCAATTTTACTCCCATTTGGTGCTTGAAGTGTTAATTTCGGACCCTGCACACACATACACTGCGAATTTATTTATTTATTTTTTTCTTAGACATTAATGCCTTTTTTCCCTCTCTGCAGTTCCAATGAATGCCTGCGTGCTGAATCAAACTGTTATTGCGGTAAAGACGTTGACTTAACATACAGAATACTAATGTGCCGTGTGCAGATGTCTTGGTGCATAACAGATTGACTTTGGGGTGTCTTGCTCTGTGTGTGCGAGTAGGCTGGAGAGCGAGTGATGCTGGATGTGTGCACGCACTGCGAGTGTGTGGGAGATAAGAGGAGTTATCGGCTCTCTTGCAGAAAGATGAGCTGTTCCCCCTGCTCAGAGGTAAAACCCTCACTCTGGAGATTATTAAAGGGATAGTTTACCCCCAAAAAATTACAATTCTGTCAGCATTTACTTACCCTCATTTCGTTAAATTACATTCTTTCTTACATGGAGCACAAAAGCAGATGTTTGCACATGCTTGGAGACGTCCAAGCTGCTTTGGTGTGCAATGAAAATACAACAAAAAGGCAGCATAGTTTAAAATGCTCTTTACGTAAATCTCATTCACCTGATTTAATGTCATTAAACCCAAATGCCATGGTTCTTGTGTGTGATGATCTCTGATCTTTCACATTTGAATATGCAAATAAGATGAGAAAGAAAGTTTTTACATTTTAAAGGTTTTTAAATTACACAAGGATGAGTAAATTATGGCAGAATCTTCATTTCTAAGTATATGGAGCCTTAAAAATACAGTAAGCCCTAAATATATGAGTAGAGTCATATGTTTGTTTTGTTTTGTAGGGATATACACTGGAGCCAATACCTAATGCTTGCTGCGGTCGCTGTGTAGCAACTGCTTGTAGCATCCGACGACCTGATGGACAGCTGGTCACTCTGAAAGTAATAAATATGTGCAGACATGAGTCAATGTCACTAACTGTAGCCAGTATAATCAGTGTGGAAGACAAATGTTTGAATCTCACCTCTCTATCGTCAATAAGTACCTCTATGTGTCAAAGAAAATGGTTAAAATGGCCAAAACAAGAAAACGGTCAAGAAACCGTTTTGCCAGCTTAAGATCCGTTTTGTTTAGAAGAATTGTTTTAACCATTTTGAAGGCATCCATGAACTATATACACAACTGTTTCAAAGTTTTTTTTTAATTAAAAGTTTTTTCAGCAAATATTGATCAAAAGTGACAAAGACATTTAAAATTACAAAAGATATCTAATACAAATATTTGCTGTTCTTATGAACCTGCTATTCATCAAAGAATCCTATAATATAATCATGGTATATATAATATAATTATATAATATAATATAATCATGGTTTCCACAAAAATAATATGCAGCACAACTGTTTTCAATATTGATAATAATAAGAAATGTTTCTTGAGCAGCAAATCAGCATATAAGAATGATTTCTGAAGGATCATGTGACACTGACGACTGGAGTAATGATGCTGAAAATTCAGCTTTACTAACAGGAATAAGAATAAAAATTATAAATATATTTGACAATTTTACTGTTTTATTACTAAATAACTGCAGCCTTAGTGAGCATAAGAGAAGTTCTTTCAAATCATTAAAAAATCTTGCCAACCCCAAACTTTTGAATGGTAGTGTCTATAAAGCCATTGTTTACAGGATAACCAAACTAGAAAGTGAAGTGATCTGCAGGCTAAATAAAAATTTAAAAAAATAACTATTATTGCTTGAGGAGTCATGTAGTTTGAGACATCTTGCTGTAAATGCTCCAGATGTTCTGTTGATTTTCAGATAGTGTCATAAATGTGTACATGTGTGTGTTTTCAGGCAAATAAAACTCGTACAGACGGCTGCACTAAACACACATGCAGTGTGAATAAGGATGAAGAACTGGTGCTGGAGACTTTAGTGACAACATGCCCTCCGTTTGACCGCAAACGCTGTCTGGAACATGGGGTACAGACACACACACACACACACACACACACACACACACACACACACGTTTGTTTCACTATATTACTGTGGACATTGGATAGACTTCCATTGATTTAATATATGTGTGCATATATTCATTTATATAAATGAATATGTGCATGTATTAATTTAATATATTAATACTCCTAAACAAACCTATGTCGGAAACATTTGTAAAACACTAGATTTAAATAAAAACATATTTTGACCGATTTATAAGCCTTTTTAACTGGACCAGTAAAATGTCCTTACTAGTTGGTTATCATAATATTTTACTGTATAAGGGAAGACATTTGGCCCTCACAAGTGTAGCTAAACCTGTATACACGCACACACTTTATAACTTTATTAACTCACAAATTTATTAATGAAAATCATTTCACTTAAATATTACTGAAAGTTCTTTTGACTTAATAGAAAAAGATATATGAACTCAGTAACTGATTAAATTAAGCAGAACTCAAACTGAATGAAATAAAGCAGGCTTAGTTCCCACATGCTTTGCTTTAAACTCTGTAAGGAGAGTAAATTTTGAAATTAAATGTTATTTTATGTGTTTTTGCACACTATTAATATAGAGTGAGATCTGTTAGTGTTTAATATTCTGTTATGTTGTGCTGTAGTTAGCAGCCAACTGCAAGAAGGTTAAGTTAATGTTTCTAAATGGAGTGTATAGTTTAACTGTACATTAGGAAATATTCTCCAATGAAATAAGTTCACAGAACTCATTAGATCCTAAGCTTAAATGGATAGAGGCAATTGGTTTCCTCAATTGAAATAAGTTATCCTGACAATTAGGTTTTACATTGTAGAACATTATTAAACAATCAAATTAAAATCCTGATTCCTTTAGTCATAATCTACCAAACTCTAAACACCAATCCAGGAATATGTTATATGTACAGTATTGTGTTCCACAGTGATAAAAGTAAAACTATGTATCCTTTATTCATAGGGTAAAATAAGCCAGATTGAAGACACCTGCTGTGAGATGTGTAAGTCTAAACACCAAAACATCTGAGGTTTGCGTTTCCCAAAAGCATCTTAACCCTAAGTAGATTGTAGAACCCTTGATGGCAATGGTTCTACAATCAACGTAGCTCACGGTGCCTTTGGGAAACGCAGCCCTGCTCAGTTTATAAACTCCATCTGTCTGATCTGAACTTTTAAATGTTTGTTTAGGTACCGAGCCAGAGTGCAGAAGAACTGTGGGTCTTCTGAATTACATCAGGGTGGACGACTGCCAATCAGAAGAGAAGATAGAACTCACTTACTGCGAGGCGAGGCGATGCACTTTCATATATTCTACCATGAGAGTCTCAACAATATCATGAAGCTATATACATATAATTTATCCCATCTGTCTTTCTCTCTCACCCACAGGGAAAGTGTCGCAGCAAATCTGCGTATTCTCTGGACAAGCACAAGGTTGAGAGCAAGTGTGTGTGTTGCTCAGCTACAGGCACCGTGCCCATGAATGTTTCCCTACACTGCGCTAATGGCACGCGAACACACCACCAAGTCCTCGCTGTCACTGGCTGTGACTGCATGTCGCACGCCTGTCCCACCGACTGAGAACAGACGCGGAAACCTGATAAAATTACATACAAGTGAAAAACTGCGACAATACACTTTCATATATGCATCTACAACAGGTATAATGCTCAGTGGATTTTCTAACAACTGATTCACTGATAATAGAGCATTTTATCATACATTTAAGTTTTTATTGCAACATATAAATGACACATCATTAATCAATGAACAATAATCTCAGATTGCTGCAATGCCATTTTGCCACTAAACAATCTGCTCATACAAATATATATATTTTTTATGAATGACTATTATATGTGGTTGTTGTGTATGGCTGTTTATTAGACTAAACTACAATAAAGAGCAAGGCTAAACAAGTACTTAGCTTGGACCACTCGGTGGTGCTCTGGACACTTGAACCCATTTGTTTGAGAGTGTTTGTGAGGATGGCCAATACTGATCTGTCAATTAGTTGTGAAGGGTGCAATTCACACATCTGGAGGACATGAGTCACACATTAAAGACTTGTTACTCACTTCTCAGCCTTGTGAATTATTGAGGATAATAAGGTTTAATGCATTTCTAGAATTTCTCTTTCTATACATTTTCATATGAAATATGTATATGTATATGGCATTCATATATTCAAAAAGGTTTAACTAATATCTGATTAAAATTCTTAAAGTTAGTAAACAAATGAAAACACGGATAAATTGTTATGTGCAGAAAAGGATTCATCTCAATTCCAGCTGTCATGACCTTCACAATAACTGTGATAAAAATCATCTGGAAATCCTGTCAGAAAGTAGGCTATGTTTAATAAACCCAGTGAATTATAATGATGTGTTTTGAAGGTAATTATGGAAGTGCATGACTGATCCATGCATTCTCTGATGGGAATTACTTAGCACTCATAGTACACCACAGCATTAGATATTGACTACAATACTATTGATCAGTTTGCTCAAATCGCTGGCTAAATTATTGCTTTAATTTTCTCATTTAAGGGCGGCCATTTAATGTTCTCTCGTAAATTAATTGAAGAAACAATGTAAAGTGTGCTAAATATGCGGTAGTGGTTATTTAATGGTGAAGTCTCTGAGGTCTAGTTCTGTTGAGAAGTGACCCAAAAAACGCCACTATGCTGTACATAACCCGAGGTTTATTCAAGCAGACATATGCTATAAATCTGCTTGGACATAAAAAGCATAGGCGCAGTGTTGGGTAAGTTATTCCAAAAAAGTAATCCACTACAAATGACTAATTAGGCCTACCACTTTAAAAATTGTAATTTGATTACATTACTGATTACTGCATGAAAAAATAATCGGAATATAATGACTTATAACCTATAAAAAACCTATAAAAACTGCAAGAATACACTACAAAGTGAAACTCGGTTATAACCGTAATTTAATATTGCAGACATCCCAAGTCTCCCGGAAGTTCCGGGAGCCTCCCGCATATTGATAGCGGCTCCCTGATGCCCGCAAATTAGTTAAAATCTCCCGGAATCTAGAGCGAGCGAGCAAGCAAGAGACCGCATTGCGAGACAGAAGAGACTGTGCTCCAAACCGTATAGCGCGCGCACGGCGGAGAGAGCGAGAGACCTGTCATGAAGCGCGTTAAAATGCAATTAGAAATGCATTTTACTAAATATTTTGACTTTGTAACGCGTTATACCCACCTCTGCATAGGCTATTACTGACCCAGTTGAAATGTCAAAACATATAAAAACTTTTTTATTTTTATAGACTCGCTCACAATGAATATAATTAACAAGTATGATTTCACTATAGAATGTGTAAAGTAGTTCACCCAAAACTAAACTCACATTCTTTCCAATACTGTATGACTTTCTTCCATAAAACACAAACATTTAGGCTGAATCAGGCTCTCTTTTCCATACAATGATAAAATATTACCACGGCTGTTTAGCTCTAATATGGACAAAAAGCACCATATGTGTCATAAAAGTAGTCCATACAACTCGTGCGCTATTCCATGTCTTCCCATACTATATCGTATTTGTATGTGGTAGCCTATACATAGGCCTACTGCCACGCGTCAGTTCCCACGTGTTCCCTAGTATATAGTATGCAAAAGCAGTATAAAGAAGTAGAAGTATTCAAACAGTTCTGCTGATTCTGAAGTATGCACTGACTGACCCATATATTAATGCCATACGAGCTACCTGATTTAAAAAGTTGAGTCGCTTGTTTTTCTTCTTCTTCTTCTTCTCAGTAGTGCAAACTGGTGTAAATGAAAATAAAAATCCTTTTGATTAAACGGTACTTGAGTAAATTATTCTCACGGTTGGTAGTACATGACAAACCAAACACGTGCGTGATCAAAGGACATCAAGATGGCGGATATTCGAACGAACCTTTGATTTCACTTTTTGCAAACAATTTGAAACAGCAATAACTATGAGTATAGATATCAAATTAAATTACGTCCATTATCGGTCGAGAAATCACACATAAGTTGTACAAAAATTTGGTCTCAGCAAGTGTTTTGAATGGGGCATATTAATCGCGACTTTTTATTCGTAAACACTGAATACACAAGTCTCGTTCGTGAACGAACCGAATGAACGATATTAATCTGCTGACCGACTGTGAGGAAATGTTAAACGCTCATTCTGGAGTAGTATCAGTATATTTATACATTTAATAAAGAACACAAAACTTGGTCAAATCGGTTGTGTGAATGAGTCATTCCCTCATTTTGCCTCCGTTAACTTGAGTCACTTAACGAAAAAGTTAACGGATCCTAACGATTCTGTTTATAGTGTTTGAGGCGGCAACATCCCATTTGTGTTTAATTTAAGAAAGTTAAAAAAGGTTTGGAACAACGTGAGGTAAGTAAATGATGTCAGAACTTTAATTCTTGGGTGAACTATTCTTTTATTTCATTTAATTGTTGATATATTAGGCTACAAGCTATTCAGCATATCGGTTTTTGCATGTTGAATTGGATTTGCATTCTTGCATTTAGAGTTTGTGTGTAAGAGTTACAGAGTGTGTCTGAGGGGGAGGGGGGAGTGTCGGCTGTCACCGTTCTCTCTGTGCACGCGCGCTGTGTCCGACTCTCGCTGGAAGTTTGAGCGTCTCGAGCGCTCCACGTTATTAACGGCAGCAGCACGAGCGCGTTAATCTGCGCGGGGCCGCGAGCGAATTGTCCACCATCTCACTGGGAACATGAACATGGCACTGAACAGGTCGCCCTCTGCCACGGGTGAGTACTAGCCCTGGCACTCCGGTTGATGTTGTTTGTGCGCGCCATGCGCGCGCATTATTTTCTCTGAGTCAAAGCGAAAATGTATTTGCTGCATATTAAATTGTCTCTTCAGCAAATTGGCTAGTTTCATTATCGCTTTATATTTAACTGTTGCAGATGCATGCTTGTTATTTCATTTAATTATGCATGTATAGTCTGCGTGATCTGATGAAAACTGAACATTAAGCAGCACCAAACTGGTCGTAATTGCAGTGAAAGGCGCGCGCCATTATTTGCCCCTGCAGACATGCTGTCACACTTTACCACTCATTAATGTCACTAATAGTGTTAGAATTCATCCTTTTGCTTTAGAAAACAAAGAGAGGGCTCAGCATGTCTGAAGGGGTTTGTATAATTAGCCGGGGCAATAAGCTGGAGCTATTTCAAGCGACAATGACGCCATGTGTTTAAGAAATCAAATGCACTTTGATTTGTTTTTCTTTCTTTCTTTTTCTTTTTTCACATTGACGACAGAATGGAAATTGTGATTTGATATGAAAGCACTGGGAAGTAAAGGCACAAATAAACAGTGATGTGATATCCATGGTTTGGTCAGGTAGTGTAAATGCGATTAGCTTTCTTTAAAGAGTCGTGAATCCCTGTGTTTGTTTACCTGAGGGCATGAGGCATATTTAAGTGACGCTTTAGTCAAGTGTGAGCGTATTTGAAAATAATAAACACGTACAAGAAGAACGTGGGTGTACGTGGGGCTTACAGTCAGGTTTACAGGTTTTGAGCATTGACGCACAGCCTTCAATTATTTCGCTGTCCTTGGTGCTGAAAGGGTTTCGTTTTCGTATCTACTTTTAAGAAGATGCTCTCTCTCTCTCTCTCTCTCTCTCTCTCTCTCTCTCTCTCTCTCTCTCTCTCTCTCTCTCTCTCTCTCTCTCTCTTCTCTCTCTCAAGCTATTTATTGGTATGATTGTTTTGCATGCAATGTTGTCAAAGCAAAGAGCTAAAGAAAAGATTTAAAATAGCAATATACAATAATTTTAGCAAGATATTAATAGACATTAAAACTTAACTTGTGCATATCTCTTTCTCTAACAGAAAATTGGAACGGGGCTCCCGAGCGCATGCGTGTTTCTGTCATGAGAAGTGAGCCCTCTTCAATGCAGAGCGAGAAACTCCGCTGTCTTGCCCGAGATATCTCTGAACTGGGCCAGCAGGGCATGGCAAGCAGCGGGCATGATGCCAGCGACATTGCTGAGGACACGGTGCGTGGATTCTGTTGTCTATTGCAGGTATTATCATGAAATGTTGTTTATTATCATAGACGGGCATTCATCTCTTTTATTAAATTAGAAGCTAACATTATTGCATTAAATAATGGTTTTGGTTAGATCATTAGTTAATGTTCATTAAAATAGTCACATTGCATATGTTATATACATCATGGAGCCCCTGTAGTATCTTCACGGCCCGCCAGGGATCAATTGAGGGTTAGTTCACCCAACAAGGAAAATTATACCATAATTTACTCACCCCCAAGTCATCCTTTGTGTATTTGAACTTAGTGGTGGAAAGAGTACTAAAATATTGTACTTATGTAAAAGTGTTGCTACTTAAGTAATTTACTTGAGTATAAGTAGAAGTACTGAAAAATAATATGACTCAAGTAAATAAGTCGAGTAAATAAGTAGTTGGCTTAAAAACTACTCAAGTAACTATGTTACAGAGTACTTTCGTATTATTTTTCGATTTTGCCCAAAATGGGGCGATGATAGTGATAGCTATACAGCTGATACAGCGATAGTGTATAGAGATACACTCTCATGTCATATCTGTTACAGATAAATCATGCGATCATGTTTCACTGTTGTTGAGGTTTTTACAACTTTGTACAAAGTTTGCTTCGTACATTTAGTTTAACTGTATTGTTAAAGAGGGCGAGCTTTACCATTCAATTGAACTGTGTCCATATTTTTAAGACACTTACATTGTTCTTGCTCCGTCCATGCAAGTTCTGCGTCCATGTTATGAGCCGAGTTTTTTATTTACTTCAACTGCTCAGTGCTCTAGTATTACCAATGAGATGACCCATTTCAGGAGTTGCCATAATTAAAATTTCAAATCAGAATTTGAGCATAGCTCACTTACATTCACTAAAATATTGAAACGTTAGCGATACTGATTCAAAACACATTGAATGTCAAAGCGCAGTTTAAAGTCCTCGCCCCCCAGGCGAACTGGAAGTTTTGATTGGTTTTGCACTCGAGTCAGACCTGTCTGTGATTGGCTGAAGCACAGGGATCCACCACAGTAGTTTGAAAAGTGTCTATCAAATGTCAGCTTGCCCTGTTGCTCCGTCGGCACCTTTGTCAAAGTACTTTGTACTTTTGGTGAAAAATAAATGTAGCGAAGTTGAATACTTTATTTTAATTCTACTCAAGTAAAAGTACCACAATTTAATTATACTCAAGAAAGTAGAAAAAATCGTAAAATCTACTCAAGTACTGTAACGAAAGTATTTGTAATTAGTTACTTTCCACCTTTCAGCCAAACAAAATCGGAGTATATTTAAAAATATCCTGGCTCTTCCTGGCTTTATAATGGGTGTGAATGGTACCATTTTTTTGAAGTGTACCATTTTTTTAACCATTAAAAAAAATTTTTTAACTTCATAAACTGTAATCATTAGCTTGCGGATGTAGGATGTAGGAGTAGCGTTAGCTTAGATGAGAGTAGACGCCTGTTCAAACAAATAGGGCTGGGCAACAAACTCAAGCTCCTCTTCTCTTATATAGAAATCCTCGACATTTCTTTTGAAAAATTCTCGTTTTGGACTTCTAATTATTGACCGGTGTTTTGTTTTGCTCTATCCTCTGCGCTCCCGTGTTCATCAATACGTCATGCTTCGGGTCATTGGTCACTCTTCCATCGGAGCTAGCCTCTCGTACAGCCGTTACCGGAAGCAAGTGATTACAGTTTATAGTTGTAAATATTATGGATATTTTTCTTACAAAAATGCATCACTTCAGAAGGTTGTTATTAACCCCCTTGAGCCGTATGGATTACTTTTAGGATGGATGGATGGATGCACTTTTTTAGACTTCAAAAAATGGTACCATTCACTGATTATGTTTGGCTGAAAGAAGAAAGTTATAAAGACCTATGATGGTTTGATGGTGAGTAAATAATGGGATAATTTTCATTGTGGTGAACTTACCTTTTAAGGTGTCATAAGAAAATGAATTTCAATTGTTGGCTGGTCACACAAAGATTGTTGGACCCACAGGTAAAGATCTCTAGATATTGGCAATGCATGAGCCATTGAAAAACTCAAATCAATACTGGACAGTTACTGTTAGAAAGCACTTCCCAAGATCTCAACATGCTTCATTTGCAATGTGTTTTCATTGTATCACATTGAATACAAAACATCGGCTAATTGAGATCAGTTTAATATTGACAGCAGATTTGTCCAGCTGTTAGCCTATATATGTTCTTTCACAACATTCATATTCCAATAAACTCTGATTATTATAAAGTTCTTTAGGATACAGTAAGAAACTGCTCCTACAGAAACTGGTAAATATTACAACCTTAAAACTGAAAACTGTTCAATTAAAATATGCATGAAGACTTTTTAATAATATATAATGTGTTTTTATCATTAAAATTTAAAAATCTGATCCGCATAAATGTAATATTTATACATATATACAGTAAACTTTGGCATTGCTTTGTTTGTTTGTTTGTTTGTTTGTGGGGGAGGGTCCAAGTCAATCTCACAATGTACAAAAAAACCCTCAAAAGCTTTTTGAAAATGTACGTTTTATAAGTTCTATTATTTCCTTTTCATTTTGGGGAAAATATATTATCTTATATATTTTGAACATAATATTTCTGGGGATGTTTCTGTCGAGTCGAGAGAACATTATGAAAACCACAATTGGCAATTTCAGCTGACGCACTTATCCATTCAGGGACCGTCCTAGTTATGCACCTTCCTCAAAAGCAGAGTTCTAACCAAACATGAGTATGACAGGAAACATCCAACTGCTTTGAACTACCAGCCAATCAGTGGATGACCCAGATCCTCAGTTTTTAGCTGAAACTGCCAACGATACACTATGTAGCTTTAAGAGATCTCCAAAAATCTGTAATGCACTGCCTTTCTCTGTAGAGCTATACAGATGTGTCTAGATGTCACTGAGATGCTGTTGTGTGTTTTCAGGTGGAGCCAGGCCCTGGTCCAGGTGGAGGGCTGTGTTTTGCAGATGGTCACAGGAGAGTTGACTACGTTCTTGTATATCACTGCAAAAGACGTCAGCTCCAACACCGCCTCTCTGTTGTTTCTAACGGTAACGTGCCCAAAAGTCCCACCCCTTCGCACTCTCAAAGCCCCACCCCTTCGCGCAGGAGTACGAAGGGCGATATTTCGGAGGTGGTGCTGGAGGAGGGGCTCGGGACGGAACCCGCCGATGGACTAAAAGATAAAATCAGGGAGGAATTTGAAAGAGGACTTCAGGAGGAAGGCTTGGAGATTGAACATGACAAAGAGGTTTGTGTGTATGGTTATGTTCAGAATGGAATATTAGCATACTTCATACTGCACAGTATACTGCCTAGTGCCTACTATGTTTAATTATTAAATAATATGTGAAACAGAATGCATTATGCAACATTTATAATTGTAGTATATGCTACATTTTTGTCATATGATCTCACTAGATACATATGCAGCATAGATAAAATACAGCAAAAACAGTAATATTGTGATATATTGTTACAATTAAAATTATAATTAAAACCACCATATATACCATGTCTTTTATATATACCATATTATATATACCATGTCTTTAAATTTTAAATGTCCTTACTGTCACTTTGGATCAATTTAATGCATCTTTGTTGAATAAATGTGTTGAGTTTTATTGATTACTTTTGAACAGTAGTGTATGTAATTTCACTAGTGGTATCTAATTATCATTTACAAATCCATCTTGTATAAAATGTCTTAAAATTTAATTAATATCTGATCAAATAACAAGTCAAGAAAAAGGTATAATCATGCATTTACTTTCAGTTTATTCATTATATGGTTATGGAAGTTGAAGTGTATTATGGGATTCGGTATGTTTTTACAAACATAATAGGCCAGACAATATGCAGATAGCAAAAGTGTAGCATAGTATTCCGAACATAGCCTATGTGTTTTCTTGTCTGCCCATGCATGTATCTATATCAGTTTCCTGGCAAACATATTATTAATATATCATCATCTCATTTGTTGAGCCATGAATAATCATGGATGAGCTCAGTTTTGAGTGCAGTACTAACAGAATGAGCAAAATCAAAAGATTCCCAAGGTGACCTCGGAACTTAAAAAGTGGAGACCCAGTTTAGAAAACCCCAAACCCTCCCACACTAAGAAAAGTCTATCTTGTTTTGAGGGGGAGCAAGTTTTCATTTTCAAGCAATGCAGCATATTCTAATACTATTTAACAGCTGCCAAAAAGCATTTTTTTTTGCTTTCCTGCAGCGCTGCAGTAGTAGCCCCCAGGCAAGATATTTGCGAAAAACAAATGTGGTCGTCAAAAGTGATGATTGGTTCCCCCTGCATCATGGATTTTCCCAAGTTGAAGCAGGGAGAGCTTAGTATTTCTAAATAGGAGTAGATTGGTTGACTCATGCAGCTTTTTTTCCACAAAACTAGCTTATACTAAGGAAATGCCCTCATGAATCCAAATATATTTCTTATTATTATTATGCAGGTTTGAGTACACCTTAAGAACACACTACATGCTATATGGGTGATTTTTTAGGAAGAAATGTCTGGATATATATTGTGAGAGTTATAGTTCTCAAAGGATTTTTGTATGTTGCTTATTGCTTAACTAACTATTGTAAATTCTAGGCTGCAAAAGGCATATTCTTATATTTTATGTCTGTATAGAACTAATATTTGCCCAAGGGTTCATTTTAGCATAAAGATTGATTGATGAGAGCGAAATCCTGAGATGATAGCTGTGACGTTGGTGTATGTTTGATTGTTGGTGGTGTGATGTGGTAGATCAGTTGTGTTGTGTGTGTGTGGATTAAATTTGAGTGCTGCTGTCTCCATCCCAAAGGCAGATTATGGTTGATCCTCATTGCCAGAGGTGTTTGTGTTTGATGTGTGTGTGTGTGTCTGTGTCAGTCATCCACGCTGAATAAGACCATTTTAGCAACAGCTGCTTCTTAAAGACTCTCTCTCTCTCTCTGTGTGTGTGTGTGTGTGTGTGTGTGTGTGTTCACCCCTGCTTGTGTTAATCAAGACTGCTAAATCACCTTATCTTGAACAAAAATTTCAGTTGCATCCTGCAAACCAAAATGACATGAACTGCATAGTCAATGGTGCTTTACTCTTTAAACAAATGCCATTTCTTTCTTTTGTTTTCTTTCAAGATGAGGACAGTCCGGTTTACTCGTCTTCATGTCCCCTGGTCTGTTCTCAGTCGTGAGGCAGAACTTCTTAAGATTAGAGTGCCCACTAAAAAGGTGAGTCGCTATAAAACATTCTAAAGGGGAAAAAACATATAAAAAAGCTGTATTTGAGAATAAAGTATAAAGCTGTGATGCCATGTGTAATGTTTAATTTGTGACACAGCTCTCAGAGACCCAAGTTTGAGTCTGATCTGTCTCTCAAACAGGCCCACAGAAAACATGTATAGATACACAATTTGCATGCATGCATTTGACAGAACCTTTTATCCAATGTAACTTTATATGTGTTCTCTGGTAATTTAAACCCACATTATTGAACTTTTGTTCATGAATTGTGACACCATCAAAACCTAAAAGATCCCATTATAATGAACAAATCTGTCTACACTGGTAGCTCCCGGTCCATCAGTCGACAGGACAGATCCTATTTTTGTCACACCGCAAAGCTATTCTAGCCACTTTATTTTCCCAATCCATTGTAGATAAATTACTCCAGTGTTCCAAAGTTTTTAAATACCTTTTTTCAGCAAGGAAGAATTAAATTGATAAAAAATTACAGAAAAGAAATGTATAATATTTGTTAAATTCTGTTCTTTTAAACTTTCCATTCCTCAAAGAATCCTGAAAAAAGGTGCCATAGTTTGCACAAAAATATTAATCGGCACAACCATTTCAAAATTGATAATAAGAAATGTTTATTGAGTGGCAAATCAGCATATTAGAAAGTCACATGATCCTTTAGAAATCATTGAAGACTGGAGTAATGATGCTGAAAATTCAGCTTTGCCATCTAAGGAATTATTTTAATATATATAATCAGAAAACAGTTTTTTAAAATGGTAATATTTCACAGTATTGCTGTTTTTACTGTATTCTGCTGTATTTTTTATCAAATAAATGCAGCCTTGGTGAGCTTAAGAGAACTTAAAAAAAAAAAAAAATTAAATTACAAACCCCAAACTTTTGAACAGTAGTGTATTTATTCACAACTATTATGAATTGATGATTACAAAATGTATTTATATATTTAATTAACGTCTGACATTTTGTCAAAGCCAGTTCATGATGCCTCCACTGACTTATTTAAATCATCTTTTGTTTCTAATTATGAATGTAAAATTATTGTGCTATTTTAACATATGCAGTGTTCGTATAAACAAATATATTGAAAATAAAGTGGAATATGTAATTTGACCATTATACTGTTGCTGAAATCTCACTTCTAGCTAACTGCTGATCTGTCTGTTCTGACAGATTCAAGCTGTCATGCTGTAATGCTTGGTCACTTCCAGTGTTAGAATGTTTTACATTTCATTTTTGAATGTGAAGGTGTTGAACACAAAACAGTTGCCATCAGAGCAAATCTGAAAAACTAAAACCATATGTCACATATACACACACACACATATATATATATGCATGTATAATTTATATAACTTCATATTTTACTGCATATTGCATTGATAAATAAGCTAATGTCGATATTAAGAAACAATCCTCTTCCCTATGAGAATGCTTCAGTGGTCTGTCGATCTGAGCTGTAGAGACTCCACAGTCACCTCAACTATAGACACTGGCATAGCCCAAGAGTGTCATGTTTTTTCAGGTTAAGAGCTTTGGCTCCATGATCGTCTTTGTAAGTGCTCCAGGTTGGCCCGGTCTAAGAGGAGTTGTAATGCCAAAAGTCAATTCTCAAAGTCTGAACACTGCAGAGAAAAAAAAAAAGTGATCTGATTATACGGTCAACAAGCCGATTACTTGTAAAATGTTTTCAAATTCCTGCAAGGGACATTTGTCATATAGGTCGCATACTAAGACGATTGCTGGCGTTCTGTTTCCCCATACATTTAGATTTGGCTTTCATCCTGAAAGAATGATTTGTCCGTTGAGGTTGTGAGTTGTATTGAATGATATAATCTGATAATGGTGGATTAGCTGTTGAAACATATGGACCCGCATCATACATGTGCTTCTGTTTGCCTTCAAAACCAGATATTCCCACTCTACACTTGTGGTGTTACGTCGTCTGACCCTGGTCTCAACTCTTAGTGTGTCTCGTCTGTCTTTAGCTCTGGATAGAAATGGATTAATCTCTCTTTCATTTCAGTTTCCTTATGCTTGTTTTTCCAGACGTATCGGCTGAAAGAGAAGACGGGGCTCATGGGCGTAATAAGCTCGTTTTGGGCGAAGATCAATCAGCCGTTCCAGCCGGGCGTACCAGAGCCCCAGAACCCACGCACACGTGTCCTATCCCAGCCGTTCAGCAGAGACAAGCTACACCTGTGAGTGCCAGCGCTTACAGACTGCCAGACTATCATAATAGCGCATTTACAATAGGCAAACCCACACATTGGCCTAATTTTTTTCCTTTTATTTTGCAGATTTGATATAAAGTCAAAAAACAGCTTGTTCAGCAATGCAGTCCGAGGTCGAATTGTGAGTATCAAAAGCAAAAATTAAAACGATGTCATTTAATCACCATCGTGTCATTCCAAACACACAAAGGGAGACATTTTGAATGATCCATTTTTCTCCCTGTACAGTTCAAGAATTGGGGACTGGAGCTTTCAAGCTTCAAAAATGACAGAAAAGCACCATAAAAGTATCATAAAACTATAGCAATTGTCTTTTTTATCGTATAGTAGACAAAAAATGTAAATCAGTGAACTCAATTAATCATTCAGACCATTTTTGTGAGCCGATTTACTGAAAAGAACAATTTGTTCATGAATTAGACATTTGCTCATGGGCTCACATGAGAGAACTAAGCTGAATATTCAGTTAATAACTTAACTGGTTAAGTGTGGCCATTTTATGGTTATTTTTGGTCTTTTGATCAAATCCTCATTCACCTTCATTATATTAAAAGACTAGCCATGACAGGTCAAATTTTGACTTTAATTTTCTGGGTTAATTATTGCATTAATTGTATGTTTACAATTCTTTGTTAGATTTTAATGTACACTCATTCAAAAGTTTGGGGTCACGTTTAATAAAAAGAAGAAATTAATACTTTTGTTCAGCAAGGATGCATTAAATTGATCAAAAGTGACAGTAAAGACATTTATAATGTTACAAAAGTTTTCCATTTCCAATAAATACTGCTTTTTTGAACTTTCTATTCAAAGAATCCTGAAAAAAAATGTTTCAAAGTTTTGAAAAATATATTAAGCATCACAGCTGTTTTAAATATCTGTTTCTTGAGCATAATATTACAATGATGCCTGAAGGATCATGCCATCAGAGGAATAAATTATATTTGAAAATATATTCAAATAAAAAACAGTAATTTTAAATTGTATTAATATTTAACAATATTACTGTTTTTACTGTATTTTGATCAAATAAGTGCAGCCTTGATGAGAAGAAAAGACCTTTTTCAAAAACGTTAACTTCTTACAGAACTGAATTTTGAACGATGGTGTATTTTGTGTTGTGTCCACACTCTCTCGCAGGTTTATGAAATTCTGAGGCGCACAGCCTGCTCACAGACCTGTCAAACAATGGGTATGTTCCTGGAGACAATTTAAACTATTGAACTATACTCTTTTAAACTGGATTGTTTTACTATATTTACTTTGTTTCATTTAATATTTTTTACTACAGATAGTCAAATTCTCTCTCATTTCTGTCTCAGGCATTGCGTCTTTGCTAGCCAAAGGGGTTTATGATTCTGCCTTCCCTCTACATGATGTAAGTGTTGCATTTTACCTAGTTTGGGTGAAGCTGATATGTAATTGTCTGTTAGTTAAGTGTATATGTGTGATGAGGTTTGGGTAGAGCTCTGTGTTTGTTGTCATTGCTGCAGGGAGACTTTGACAGCTCAGAAGATAGAGAGCATCGCAACGACAGACAGGTGAGACCTGCAGCCTTCTCTGATTGGATGGTTGTGTGTCATATTTATAAGCTTTGTTTTGATGCTTATTCTCATAAGATGTGTGTGTGGGTATCTGTCTAAGAAGATGCAAAGAATATTTGGTTTTGTAATACAAAAGCTGAACAGTTAATATAACAGTGATATTTGTGTGTATTGCAGATGTTGCATGAGGAATGGGCCAATTATGGAGCTTTCTACAAATATCAGCCAATGGACCTTATCAGGTATCAGAAATGATATACTTCACTAACATCTGGTTCTGTGAAAGAATTTTTTCACTACACAGATGGTTATTGACAGGTTTTCCTTGAAGAGAACTGTCATACTGTATGTGTGTATTTTTGCGGACTGCTATAAATAGTTATACCTCAAAGCATATGGCTTGTTAGGGAGAGATGTGTCACTTTTCAGCATCTTTTAAGATTTTCACCTGGCAGGTGATAAAACAACTGAAAAAAATCCCATTGCCTATCCCAAAATGCCTACTTAAAAGTGAAGTATGTAAGATTTTTTTTTAATGTTAAAATACTTTCTCTTAACCCATTTTATTGTTCATTGACTACCATTAGTATGCCATTCAGGGGGTTATTTCCCATTGAGACACTAAACACTAAGACATTAGCTAAGTTTCCATCAAAAGTTGCGAATTTAACTTTTGTACAAAATTAGAATATCGCCTAAATAAATTGTGAATAAAACACCGTTTCCATCCAGCGAGACGAAGAGAACCAAATCTTCACTACTGATAAACTGGTGCCAATATCACTAAGAAAAATGTAAGTTATTGCAATTGGAGAATCCTCTGTGGGTATTTTTTCGTATACATCATAAATTAGTTGCGCCTCAGAGCGACCAGACGAAATGCAATAAGCATGGTCATGTTATCTTGTTGTCGGAGGATTTGTAAAACTTTGTGAATGGCATTCGATCTCTGTAGGTTCACATTCCATGCAGTCGTTTTTTGAAAACGGTTTGTTATGTGTTGGTGTTCAGTGGTTGTTTATCTTTTTTGTGATAGTTTTGTACACCATTTACATGTATTCAACAGGAAGTACTTTGGAGAGAAGATTGGCCTGTATTTTGCCTGGTTAGGAGTGTACACACAGCTGCTGATTCCTGCCTCAGCTTTAGGAGTCGCAGTATTCCTGTACGGATGCCTCACCGTAGACACCAATGTGCCCAGGTAAACACACTCACATGTTTGCTTCCCTATCATGGCGGGATCTTTTTATTGACTTTTGTCATTTTTAACGGACACATATTTTTTATTCTGTCCCCTAAGCCTAAATCAAACCCTAACAGATTTTCAGTAAGACTTTATTTAGAGTATCTATTAAGCCATTTTCTTTGTGGACGCTTACTATTGAAATCTAAACTAGCCTAACTCTAAAATATGTATTTTGGAATATTTACGTTTGAATTGGAATAATTTATTTGCTTTATGAACCCTTTTTACTTGTGGGGATGTTTCAATTGCTGAAATTTGTGAAGCACACGTGTAACTTTTTTTTAAAGCCATTGTTTTTCCTCTTTGTCGCCATCTCTGTTCGAAATCTGCAATTGCAGTTATTCGCTGAATTATCAACTTTACGTGGCACAGCACGGATGAATCCAATGTTTTGAGGAGAATGTGCAGCTGTCAGTCACCACGCCGGTGTGGATACTGGCATTCGCAATTACAGATTATCACCTCCAACATCCTCATACGCAATATAGCCTACTAGCCAAGACACCTTCTTTATGTGTACAGATGTCACTTAATGAAGCAAAGACATGCTCGAATTTCCTGGGAAATTAAAAATATTATTACAAGCTTACCGTTTTGAATCGAGCAAAGGCAAGCAGATAGTTTTGAACACTGGCTGGTTATGTACTAGCTCAAAAATTTATTTTGGATAATTTTTAACCCAAAAAAGTTACGGAATGCAGCTTTAAAAGAGAACCATTTTCTAAGAAAATCGATGTTCATGTATTTCAGTGACTTTTATTACATAATTAATCATTTCTCTCTCTCTCTTTCAGTCAAGAGATGTGTGATGAGCATCTTAATTTTACCATGTGTCCTCTATGTGATCGTGTGTGTGATTACTGGCAGCTGAGCAGTATCTGCAGTACTGCACGTGCCAGCTATCTGTTTGATAACCACGCCACCATGGGCTTTGCCATCTTTATGTCACTCTGGGGTATGAGCTGTATGAATACGTACATTTGACGATAAACTGTGTTTACTGTAAATTTATAAGATATTGAGAAGAAAAATGGTGGTTTAAAGAGGAATTGATAATTGTGCGTGTGTGTTTAGCGGCAGTGTTTCTAGAACACTGGAAGAGGAGGCAGCGATGTCTACAGCACAGCTGGGATCTTACCGGCATGGAAGATGATGAGGTGAGTAAAATCCAAAGCATTTTAGAATTCTAGAAACATGATCAAAGCCACAGAATATCTAATGTCAATAGGCTTTAAGTTATGTCACAGCCATGTGCAAACTTTTGCTACTTGCTACTAGTTGGATGCAGGGAATTCCCATTCTAGAGAGTATTTTACTGTACAGTCATATTGTTACAATTTAAAAGAACTGTTGTGAATACACTTAAGTATTTAATTTATCCCCGTGACACAGAGCTGAATTTTCAGCATCATTACTCCTGTCTTCAGTGTCACACGATCCCTCAGAAATCATTCTAGTCTTTGCTGTCATTTTTGATCAATTAAATATAACCTTGCTGAAGAAAAGTATTAATTTCTTCTTCTTTTTTTTTAAATCTTACTGAGCCCAAACTTTTGAATGGTTCTGTATTTGCTAAAAGTGAATTTTCCATTTTCTACAGAGATGAGCATCATAAGCATACAGATAAAGATAACCTCAAAGATAACACAACATGCGCTAAAAGCGATACAACTTTCACTTGGATTCCACGGGTCTTAAAATATTTATTGAAAACTAGTATCTTATATCTTATGGCTTTCGGTGCAGTTTTATAAAACCAGTTCGCCACTCGAGGCAACATGGTTCATGCCATATCTAGCATCTCCTCTTAACTGTGGGGTAATCATATTTTTGCACAGCTTACAATAGCTGCCCTCTTTAAAACTATTCACTGCGATAAACTGCAACACAGTTTATAAAGCATTGTTAAACATAATGATATATAATAGCCAATTCTCTCTAATGCAACTCCAACAGACCCTCCGGCCTGGCCTTCATTTAGCTTTAGGAAAATTCAAGCTTTCATTGTTCTTGAGGGTCTGAACTGTTCACCTGGGAGCGGATTAAGTTTGAAGCGTGTGTGTGTACTGGGAGAGGGTGGTCTGTGTGTGTGTGTGTGTGATAGGACATGTGTGAATAATGAGATTGTGTTCTGCTTAAAGCATTGAGCTGAGTGGATGAAGGACTGCACTCTCAACAGGACACCATGGAGATCATGAGCATCATGCTAATGTGAATGATAATGAAGTTCAATTACACCGCATATTAACCGCTGTAAATATGTGTTGAACTCCATGTTTTCTTTGCTTTGATGCTCACCAATAGGAAAGGGCTGAGGTAAACCTATCTTTTGCTCTCTTTCTTTCTGTGTCTGTTTCTATATTGTTCCCGACACGCTCAATTGCACACCATATTTTTCACCACGTCCATTACACTTCCCCCACCCTCATCATCACTCCATCTCCGGCTTGCAATTTTCTGCGCAGCGGGAGGATCAATTTTGCATCTGAGTCTGTGGTGATGCTGTTTAATGAATCAACCCTGAATTCATAGGAGGAGGAGGAGAGATTTACAGTGGATTAACTTTGTAGTAACCTGTGTGCCAACGAATCCTTTACCGTGATTTTATACCATTAACCTCAATGCCATAATCCTGACCACAATGTACTTGCCAGATAATCACAACCTTATTTGTGACGTTGTCACCTTAAACAGGTGACCTGTCACCTTAAACACATTTTATATTATAAATATATCAGCTTAAGCATTTTGTTTTGAACATACAACTATATACCACTCTTGTATTGGATGGTGGTCCAACAGATTGAGTCTATAGCAGTGTGTTCGCATATAACCCAGAAAAGCTCTGCGGGTTATGTGCTTTTTAATTAACTTGCAATTTTGTACCATATCAGCGTCTTTAGCCTCAAGACAAGAAAGTGATTTAATGCGGAACCAAGATAATTATTTCTATTTGTGCATGTGTTTGTGAATCCCGTTTCTATGGAGACTGTTTTTTGCTTATGCATGTCTGAGGAACTGATGTTGGATTTGGTGCTTTTTGACATTGGAGTCCTTCATCACAAAGCTTGACGCATGTTTGTGTGTTTAAATCCCAGAATGAGCTACGACCAGCATATGAGGACTTTATTCTTAAGAAACAAGAGAAAGCGGCAAAGAAGAAGAAGGAAGAGGTAAACTGCACTATTAAGGTTCTCACACTTTTAAACGATTAATTGATCCATGATTTTCCCATAACTTTCCAAGTTGTTTGTGATGATAAATGAATACGTACTTTTATAAATAATTTTATAAAGATTGTACCCACAAAAAGTATAACTATAGAATGATTTCTCCATGTCTTTAAGATTTTAATAATAGACTTTTTCAAGCTTGGAAATCACATCTCTGTCGAATATCATCTCTGATTTTAGTGTATAGAAAATTACTGAAAACTTTTTTTTTTTTAACAAACAATTGGATTCTTGACAAAATTCTGAAGAAACTGTACAGGATTCCTATTGGAGTTTTTATAATAATTAGGATATTTTTTAAATAAAATAAAATAATCATAGGTTGGCGTAATTTCGCCAAGTGAGTATCCTGGATTAAATTTTTGATGATCCTGGAATAGCATTCCTGTCCAAAAAAACATTGTCCTAACCTTATACCACTAAACCTAACCATAATTTATCCCTAAAATCAGAGGAAAACCCTTGATTAGACACTAATCTAACCCTTGTTGTAAGCCTAATTTTGAGATAAAATGTACACTTGTCCCTTAAATCTGATTGGTTAATTGGAATGTTGTTCCAGGATCAACAAAGATGTTGATCCAGGAACATGTTGTTCTTTGTGAAATGACATTTACCAGTAAGTATAATAATTTAAATTAATCATCTAATTTGTTTCCCTTTAAATTCCCATTTGAATTTATTTATGAAATTATGATATAAATTTCTATAGATATACTCTACACATTTCATTTAATATATGCATGTTTTGGTTCATCACTATTCAGGATCTCAAGGTGAAGTCTTGAATTTTTGTTTGAAATTAATTATTGCCTAAAAATGCACTGAGCTGAAATACTTGGAATACCACGCAAATATTTCCAAGTAGATGTGAGAGATTGAGTGTGTGTGTGTGCGCAGTGCTTTTAATCTCTGCTCTGTGTTCTAGCCGGACGCAGGAACAGATGACAAAGGAAGAGAAAAGCTACTGTATGCTAAAGGAGGGCAGTCACCGGTGAGGAGGGGGGAGATAATTTCAGAGTTTACTGTGTGTTTGCCTAGAAGTGAGCAAGCTAATCAACTTAACCAGAAGAGGCGGAGCTTCAGGGATAATGCAGTTAGTCCTCAGCTGTCAGTCATCGAGTGGTAACTGCGCTGACCTCCGTTGGACCCCACCTGACCATCCGGCTCATATCTGTCTTTCTCCTTATCTCACCCCGCATTAGCACTCTCTTATCTTTTTCTTCTTCTTTTGGGCCATTCAATTAATTCGATAATGAATTACACAGTCCAACAGTTGGCGCCTTGTTTTTCCCATTTGAAATGAGCAGTTTGGTCGCAATTTCACTTGATGTGATTTTGCGGATTTTTGTTACTGTCATTGTGCCCTTGTGCGTAGTGTCAGGCCCGCGCCGCATACACACAACACACGTATGCGCTCAAACACTATCTCTGGTGTTCACACTTACTACACACGGCACTCAAAGCAGATTACCTCTCTGGGTATTCCACACTAGATAATACTGGATTAGAGTCAGAGCTGGATTAAAACACACAAGTTAGAGTGGTGTCCTTCCTCTAATCAAAGACACATGTTCACTGTTTATGTGCGTGTACCTGAGAGAGTGTAGAGTTTTAATTCAGATTTCATGCGTGTGCGTCTGGGGGAAGGGGGGTTAGGATCCATGCTGTTCATAAACTTCAGCATGCACTTCAATCAAATCACCCTTACTTACATTAAATGATGAATTTGTTCCAAGTTCAAAACTATTTCCTATTCTGTTACAGAAAACTGCTATACAGCTGTAGATTTTGTAAACTAATTTTTAAATATAGCCAGCTACACCATACTGTATATCGGAAAGCCAAATTGCTAATGGTCAATATTAGCATATTTTTCTGATTAAGATGCTACATTAAAGTCAAGTCATCTTTATTTATATAGTGTTTTTTACAATACAGAATGTTTCAAAGCACCTTTACAGTGATAACAGGAAATTAATGCAACAAAAGGGGCTTTCGCACCGTAGGAACCTTTTCATAGTTCCTAGGACTATTGGTGGAAGAACCCGTTTTTTGGCGTGTTCACACCGCAGGAACTAGGAACTCCTTTTGGAGGAACTAATTTAGCTCCTACTTCAGAGTAGGGTTTAAACCAGCACTATAGGAACTAACAGTGACGTTAGTGTTCTCTGATTGGCCGAACGCATGTGAAACAAGCATCCGCCATTTAAAAAAAAGCTGTGTAAACACACAGATTATAGCCTATATATTTACTCCAGAAACTAACTCTACGAACATGGAAAACGGTGATAGATGGGCCTCTTAACCTTTACGCGAAGGAGAAAATCCAATGCAAATTTGAGAGGACCAAGCCAAACATGATTATGTGTTTCTTCTCAGCTAGCAACACTGGACATAATCAACACAGCATACGCTAATGCCTTTTCAAATACTGTCTACTTTCTATGTGTAACAGTTCTATCTAATAACGTATTAGACAGGACTGTTAGACAGATCGTAAACTAATGAACACGGAGAATGCGAACACAGTGTGCTCTGGCGGGAACCATTAGTTCTCGGGGAACCACCTGTCATGTAATGTGATATAGTGTATTGCTTGAACACTGTTGCTTTAAATGGGAAGTGGGGGATTGATGGTTAATAAAGCAAGAAGTTGATCGAGAGAAACTGCCTTTGACGGTCATTCTACATGGTGTCAGAAGTAAATTATGGCGAAGTTTAATCCACCATCGAGTTTTTCCTTCGACAAGCTAACCGAGTGTTGGCTTGCGTTTCCGAACGGCTACAAAGCTAGATAATGAGGATGGAGAAGTGCAAGTGAGTTGTCTCATGTACGCCATGGGGAGCTAGGCAGAGAACATCTATAAATCGTTCGTGTTCGTGGAGGATAGACAGAGAAATGACTTTGAAATTGTCCTGGGAAAGTTGAATGAGTATTTTTTCCCGAGGAGAAATGTCATTCACGAACGTGCATGCTTTCACCAGCGAGTGCAACAACCCGTTGAAAGAGCAGAAGCGTTTATCAGGGCGCTGTACGAACTGTCCGAGCACTGTGAGTTTGGTGCTATGAAAGACGAAACGATTCGCGACCGCATAGTGGTCGGTATCTTAGATAAAGATCTCTCTCGAAGGCTGCAGTTGATCACGGATCTCACACTACCACAAACAATCCAGACTGTTCGTCAATCGGAGGAGGTTGCCACACAAGTCAGCATGCAAGTCGAGACGGTGACCACGGTCAGAGCAGTTGTCAGCACAAGTAAGCAGCCTGTGAGGGGACAGCGCAAGCCTAAGGACAAAATCAGAGCTGACAGTCATGGAAAATGTGGACACTGTGGACGAGATATACATGCAAGGGATGAGCGCTGCCCTGCAAAGAAAGGCAAATGCCACCAAATCGGACACTGGGTCAGAGTATGCCACAGTAACAGGTCAGTAAGAGAAGTCACAGAATGTTTTGACCAACCTTCATACTTTCTGGGTTCTGTTTACAAAGTAAATGAACGAGATGGAGCAGTGGATGGTGCAGCTCATGATTGGGGAAACCCCTGTAAAATTCAAAATTGATACGGGGGCTGATGTAAATATTGTGGCAGAAGAGACTTTCAGCAAAATAGTCCCAGTAAAGTCACTTGAGCCAGCTAATGTTACACTGGATTAGCCCTGGGGGAAAGATAGACTGCCTGGGTCAGTTCCAAGCCACTGCAGTGTACAAAGGACAGTCATACCCATTTTCTGCCTATGTGGTCCGTGGATACAAGGTCAGCAACCTGCTAAGTCATTCTCTATCAGCCGACATGAACCTGGTAAGGAGAGTGGAGGAGGCGAACAGGGTGGCCTCTGACTATGATGCGTTTGGTGAGCACGGCACACTAAAAACCGACCCCGTCAAAATTCAGTTGAAAGACTCAGCTAAGCCATGTCAGACAAACACAGCGAGGCGTGTTCCAATTCCAATGCTGCAAAAGGTGAAAGAGGAGTTCAAGAGGATGGAGAAAAATGGCGTCATAGAGCGGGTGACACAACCGACTGAATGGTGTGCGCCGATGGTTCCCGTTCTGAAGAAAAATGGCAAAGTACGCATTTGCGTGGATCTCAAAAGACTGAACGAAGCAGTAAACCGAGAACACTTCGTGCTACCGACTGCAGAGGAGATTATTGCCAAACTTAGCGGTGCAACCGTTTTCTCTTCCTTGGACGCAGCCAGCGGATTCTGGCAAATCCCTCTCCATCCAGATAGCTGCAAACTTACCAACTTTATCACGCCATTCGGGAGATATTGTTTCAGGAGGCTCCCCTTCGGGATCTCGAGCACTCCAGAGATTTTCCAGATCAAAATGCAGGAGACGCTTCAAGAGCTGGAGGGGGTTGAAGTCTTCATGTACGATATACTGGTCTACGGGTCCTCCCTGGAACAACATGACTCTCGTCTAGAGCAGGTGCTTCAGAGAGTGGAGTCTACAGGGTTAAAACTGAATCCTGAAAAATGCTCATACAGACAAAGCCAACTTCGGTTCCTGGGTCACCTTATTAACGAGAAGGGGGTGCAGCCAGACCCAGATAAGGTGGATGCCATCCGACAGCTGCCACCACCACAAAATGTGCAGGAACTGAAAAGGGTGCTGGGCATGGTGAATTACTTGGGGAGGTTCATTCCCAACCACTCAACGGTCAGCCAGCCTCTGTACTAGCTACTCCGACAGAAAAGTTCATGGATGTGGACACACACGCAGCAGTCAGCGTTTGAAAACATCAAAGAGCTGCTCATGAAGGCACCAGTCCTCGCGTATTATGATGTCACTAAGGCCACTACTGTCTCGGCGGATGCAAGCAGCTATGGGCTTGGGAGAGTGCTCTTGCAGCTACATAAAAAAGGATGGAAGCCGGTAGCATACTGCTCCAGATGTCTCACTGATGCGGAAACCAGATACGCGCAGATCGAGAAAGAATGTCTGGCAGGTGTGTGGGCATGTGAGAGGTTCGAAAAAATCTGAGCGGCTTGGACGAGTTTAAGCTGGAGACAGATCATAAGCCACTGGTCCCTCTCATTAACAACAGAAGTCTGGACAATGTTCCAGTACGGTGCCAGAGACTTTTGATGCGTCTAATGCGGTTTAAGCCCATAGCGGAGTAAAATGGATTGTATCAGAAATGCCACTACAACAGATGCTGAGTTGCAAGCTGTAATTAAGCTGATCAAAGCTGGATGGCCACAACACAAGAGTCAAGTTCCGGCAACAGCCAGAGAGTACACAGTTGCAAAAGCAGAGCTCTCAGAGCATGAGGGCTTGGTGATCAAAGGAAGGAGAATCGTTGTTCCAAGAGAGAGAGCACAGGAGTCCGTGTGGTGGCCAGGAATTTCAACGGACATAAAAAACACAGTGCTGTCATGTCAGAGATGCCGTGAGTTGAGAAGTACACAGCAGAAAGAGCCCCCTATCTCCACACCACTCCCAGAACAACCCTGGAAGAGAATTGCAGCTGATCTGTGTGAATATCGTGGACACAATTATCTGGTTGTGTCTGATTACTATTCCAGACTTCTGGAGATACTGCATTTACCTTCTACAACGACATCTCATGTCACACAAAAGTTGAAGGCCGTCTTTGCCAGATTCGGGATTCCAAAAGAGGTGGTGAGTGACAATGGTCCTCAGTTCTCCAGTGCAGAGTTTCAAGAACTAGCCAAGCGACTGGATTTTAAACACACTACATCAAGTCCTCACCATCCTCAGGGCAACGGTCACATAGAAAGGGCTGTGCAGATTGCGAAGAGAATCCTGAAGCAGACAGATCCTCTGTTAGCTCTCATGTGCTACCGGTCGACCCGCTGTGCCACTACAGGGGTTAGTCCGGCCGAGCTTCTTATGGGAAGAAAAATCAGAACAACACTTCCAACCCTAGAGAAGAATCTTAAACCCAGGTGGCCAAATAGGAAGTCTGTCATGCTGAAAGACAAAATGGAGAAAGACAGACAAGCTTTCTACTACAATCGTCGTAATGGAGCTAAGAATCTGTCAACACTGAGACCAGGTGACCCTGCTCTTACCAAGCTGGACCACGAGAAGGTCTGGACTTCACCGGCAGTGATCAGGCAAGAATGTGTAACACCTCGTTCCTATGTCATCGAGACGGAACACGGAGTGGTACTGAGGCGTAACCAACGTCATCTTCAGGCAGTGCCAGGACCAACACTGACAACAAGACAGGCTCTATGCACACCTGTACCACAAACAAAAGGGACTGTTGACATTCAGCCTACACTTACTGATACAACAGAGACGGTACCGACTCAACCATGCAGGGAAACGTTTGCTACTCCAAAGAGTGGACTGTTCCTTACCAGGTCTGGAAGAGTCAGTAAACCTGTTGTCAGGCTTGACCTGTAAAGAAGAAGGAAACTATATGCTTCGTAACTAGTTGTGCTACGGTAGTTAAGTGTTTGTTCTGTTCAATTGTACAGTAACAGTTACATTGCAACTTCATGTTATTGAGAGATGTTTACGTATAAACTGATTACATAATGTTTGTTTTGCATGAGAAAGTCACTGTCAAGGGTTGTTCTAAAAAAAATATATATATATATAATAAGAATAACAAACAAAAGGGGGGTTAGAAAAGAATAGCAGACTTTGTTTTTTCAGAAAAGGGGGAGATGCCATGTAATACGATATAGTGTATTTCTTGAACACTGTTGCTTTAAATGGGAAGTGGGGGGTTGATGGTTAATAAAGCAAGTATCTTACGTTATGGCCCCGTAGAAGCCGTTTTTGTAAAAATAGGCTAACGATTGCGTCATAACCACGCGACTTTCTGTCGCACAATAGAGACATTACCGTATAGACAGGAGGAGAAGCTCGCAGGCAATCTTTTACTGTCTATGAGGCAATCGGGGGGACATAGATGCATAAAGTCAAGGGAGAAGCCCATAGATAGAGAGTCCATAAAAGCAACGGGACAAAATATTTCAACAACGTTTTTGAGGAATTAGGTGATTCAGATTTGACTTGTCAGAGCTACTAGAAGCTTTGCAACTATCAGACTGTCGTCACGCTCAGTTTGAGCCTACGCAGTCGCTCAGCCATCAGGCAGGAAGGGCAATAATCGGGCTTCAGTCTTCTCCGTTGAAATCAATGGGGTCGCTGTGTCCATTTCTTTTACTGTCTATGAGAACTACCCGGTGCAAATCCCCTATAGATTGTTTTGGCTGTACAGCAGCTCTAGAAGAAAGTCATTGTCCAGAGTTCAGCGTTGATTCATTGAAAAAAACATTAGTTTTTAATTTAGGGGCTGTTTACACAACACCGTTTTCAACTGAAAACAGAAAACATTTTATGAGTTCTGGCCGTTCATTTACATGACAACTGCGTTTTGTTGGCCTGAGAACACAAACTTTAAAAAAGGGGTTTCATAGTGCAAGTTTTTGATAGTGAGTTTTGAAAGCGTTTTATTAGCAAAATCCATATAGTAATCAGTTTTAAGGCCCTTTCACACCACAGATGAGAACTACAATGATAACGACAACTATACAGTTTTAATAATCGTTCCAATTCTATGAGAATAGGGAAGTCCACATCACAATTGAAACAGTACAACAGAAACACCACTGAGGAACGATGCCATTGGAATCACTTTCAGAAAATAACATTGACATCCATTCAGAATCCATTCTGCTGTAAAGAGCAGCTCAGAAAATTGGTGTTGATGCTAAAATAGTTATCGTTATTACTACCATTCTTGGTGTGAACAGGCTTTTATTCTTCCTATTTTTTCCCCCCAATATATGCTATTTTATTTAACTATTCATCTTTGTTTATTTTAGTGCTGTCAAATCGATTAATTGCGATTAATTGGATTAACATAAAAGTTTGTGTTTACATAATATGTGTGTGTATATATTATTAAATGTGTGTGTATATATATATATATAAATATATATATATATATATATTATACATATGTCTGTGTGTATATAATGTAATATATATATATATATATATATATATATATATATATTTACACACACACATTATTTTCTATTGATTGATTTTACAAAAACAGTTATCATAATTATTTTGTGAGTACACTATAATGTTTTGATGCCACATTTGCCAGAAAGATGTACAAATTCTAGATAAGAGATTTAGTGTGAACATTGTTGATGTTCTGTTAAACAAAAGGGCAAAATAGTATATATTTATAGTATGGGCAATCATATTGGCTATTAACATAACATAAAATTATTATTGCTATCAGTAGCAGGCAAAAATTTAATTCATGTATTGTTTTCTCCAAGTAGATAGTGTATTCATGTGTCTGATGGTGAGCATATGGAGTAACATGCTGTTGTTCTTGTAGCTTGCCACAGAGTCTTTGTCATGGACTGACCGGCTGCCAGGATATTGCATCAACATATCCTCTATCCTCCTTATGGTGGGTACCTTTCCTAAAAAGATTATGTGTCACATTATTGTTTTTATATGGTCAAAATTCTTATTGATCTGTTTTCTCAGGTTGGGGTCACGTTCTCTGCCGTGTCCGGAGTGATTCTCTACCGCATCATTGTGTTTGCTGTTATGTCAATGAACCCTGATCACGAGGCCAAGGCTAATGTGCGTGTTACCGTGACAACCACTGCTGTCATCATCAACTTGCTGGTGGTTCTGGTGCTGGATGAGATCTATGGCGCTATAGCGGCCTGGATTACAGAGCTTGGTGTGTGTTTACATGACAAAAAGATGAAATTTGGAGAGAAAAAAAAAGTGCTTACTTAAATTACTTGTAAACAATACAATAAAATGTTATTGTTATTATTAAAAATGTTATGAATATGATGTTAATGATGTTAACTTGCAGAGATTCCAAAGACTGAATCGACATTTGAGGAACATGTGATCTTGAAAGCTTTTTTGCTGAAGAGCATGAATGCATTTGCACCTGTCTTCTATGTGGCCTTCTTTAAGGGCAGGTAAAATGGAATCCCATTAGAATACCCACCCAAACCATTGTGACGTTCTGTCTCTGTTGAGAGCTATGATAATTGGATTATTATAATGTACTTTGTTACTGTTTGTCATGTCCAGTGTGTTGCAGTGTAGTTGTGTGCTTACTGTAGTATTGCGTTTATTGTATATTGTAGTGTTTGTCTCACTGTAGTTTTGTGTGTTTATGCTGTATACTGTAGTGTTGTGTGTCTGTCCTGTGTACTGCATTGTTGAGAAAGTTATTTATGTTGTTTATAATGTATACATCACTTTGCAGTGAGCATTTGTTTCATAAGAACATTTTATATGAGCAAAATATTTTTAACCTACAATCACAAACCTTTTGAGGAAAAACAAATTAAACTCTAGAGTAATTTTCTGTTATTTTTTCTTCTATTTTCTAGTTTGATTTTTGACTATATTTTCCGTGCTCTTTTATATAATTAGAGTCATATGTCGTGCATTTGAATGAAAGCTTTTTTCTATAAATTATTTTTGTAAAATATTAACATATTTTATTAATAAATTTCCAGCTGCGTATTACAATTCTATAACAACTTGTGCTGTCTGCGTGTTACATGTTGTGTTGTATGTCTATATAGTTGTAGTGTTCAATGTAGTTTCTCACTGTGCATTATGTCTGACATCAGTGTCTAACACCAAAATGCTAAATTTCTGGGTTAGCTTAGTTTAATCCAGAGAATATTTTAAAATATCTCTCATAACTCTGGTGTGCTAATTTAGGTTTGCCGGTCGTCCTGGTGACTATGTTTATGTCTTTAAGGATTTCCGCATGGAAGAGGTAATTATTAAAACAACAATATATTTGTCTTCGGTGTTCTAGCACAATATGACTAACTATTTGCATGTACATGTGTTTTGTGTGTTTGTCTAGTGTTCTCCAGGTGGTTGTCTTATTGAAGTGTGTATTCAGCTGGGAATCATTATGCTGGGGAAGCAGCTTATTCAGAATAATGTGTTTGAAATTGCCATTCCGTAAGTGTTTTACACACAAATACTGTATACACACGCAAAGTCTTCCCTGTGGTCTCTCTGCTAATTTTCTTATATTCCTTAAAGTACCTCCAGTCTATTAAAGGAAGCCCCTAACTCTCTTGTTAAATTAAATTTTGATTCTCAACACTGTTTAATATTACCAAAGCAGCGCACAGTGAGTAAAGGAGGAAGAATTGGTTTTAAAATGACACCACTGAGCTGACTTTCGGCTTGACATTACAGGAAGCTGAAGAAGATGTATCGCACATATAAGGAGGAGAAAGATGGATCGGCAGATGAGGAGGACAAAGACTCCAAACGAGAGCCACAGCGCTGGGATTTGGACTATGATCTGGAGCCATATGAGGGTTTAAGCCCAGAGTACATGGAGATGGGTGAGTATCACATGCTCGAACTGAACAATTTTCTACGTTTGGTGCATCGCTTTCATTATTCTACTTGTTTCGAATGGCGTGCATCCTTAAAATGTTTAGCAGCATGTCGTAACTATGTGCTTGGTACATTTACAATTTAATTTGTTTAAAAATAGACAAGTTTAAACTAAAGACTAGTTCAAACTAGACATGTGCAGGTATATGGATATACAATGTATCACAATAATGAATATGCACTATATTGTTATCGTGGGCACTTAAAATACAGTGAATAATTATTTATTACAAATTATTCCGATTTTTAGAATGTATTTTAAGAATACTTTCCCATCAACTGATTAAAATGCACAACACCGCTGCGTCAAAGAGGCACGCACACTCTTATGTAAACAAGCCCAACAGGAATGAAAGCATTTGCAGAATGAGTTAAGATGTAATGAAAATGCACATTCACTCTCTGACAGTAGATGGCGCTGATGGAACAACAGACATGCAGCCGTTACCTCAGTAACCCCGTAAACAAAGCAGCTGCACTACTGTTTTGAACAGCCATTCATATTTTTGTATTCGCAAATGCTTAACGCTATTTATTTTTACATTTTAATCTGTAATACAACATGCCCTTGCCTAGATATTGTTTGAAAATGTTTTGATTCTTTATTATTGTTCAGTAACACTTTACAATAAGGCTCAATTAGTTAACATAAACTGTGGATAAAAAAAACTTATAAAGCATTTATTAAAATTTGTTGATTTCAAAATTTAATAATACATTAATAACATTATTTTACTCTATTTAATGGGCCTGAGCTAACAGCCTTCTGTCAGTGAGTTTAATATTTTTTAATTCATATGCCCACTGCATTCCAAAGGACATAAATTATGCCTTCATAGAGCATTTGTATGGAAAATACCGGCGGGCGAGACCACACACTGCAAGCGTACCGCACGTTTCTCATAGCGCATATCCTGTGCAATGAAGCCCGCGAATGTCCTTGTAATTTGCTTCAAACTTTCAGAATTTTTCAGTGAAGGTTCGATAGGTGTGTGTGTAAGGAATTGGTAGCAAGCAGAATACGGGTGTTTTAAAACACACGCAGCATAATTTGCGGTTAAAAAATCTTGTTTTATCATATCGTGATATTATCGCAAATGCAATTAATCGTTCAGCCCTATTAAAATGATAGCCCACAAAAAGCTTGCGATCCAAGTTGTCTGTGTGCTGATTTGCAGAAAAAAAGAATATGAAGAAGAAAATGGTTGCTTGAAGAAGCCATGCTTGCTGATGTTTTATTGCAGATCTATGACTCTTGAAATTCTCCCTTGCCCTGTATCTTGCTCTCTCATTATTAGCTGTAGGTCGTTGTCAATGTAATTTCAGACAAAACACATTTCACACTGCATGACTCTGAATCATAGAAAGGTTCAGATATTTAGCATGCTAAATATCTCACGATCATCGACAACACATTGGCGCTTCCCTCAGGTTACGTCTTCGATCATACACACTACGCGATTGTCACTCAGATTGCCTCAGATTTCGGATATTTGTGTTCGATTTCCCCATAACTGTCGGTGAGTGAAAATCAGGGCTAAAATTGCGCAGTATAACCGGCATAAGTGACGGTGAATAGCAGAGGTAAAATCTGGAACAGGTGTATTGTCAAAGTCTGTTTCCTCTTAGGTTAGTGTTCCCCGTAATGCTGCCACGCAAACTGCTCATTGCACTGGTGAGAGATGTTGGTGAGAGATATTGTTAAAGTGACTTAGAAGTGGTTGATCCTATCTCATATGTGGATGGATCCTTACTAGTATCAGTTTGATAAATATTAGAACCTCGTTGTATAAGAACCATGGGGGGGAACAGAATCCAATGACGAGCAATCCAGCTGTCGAAACCTTTATGGTGAGAGATGTTGAAATGGCTTAAAAGTTGTAGCTTCTGTCCTGTATAGGGATGGATCTGCACATTTTCATTCAGTCAGTCTGTTTTTTAATACATTGGTCTGAACAGACAATTTGCATACAAAAACCGGACCCATTTGTGTTGGTGTGAACTGGCCTAAAGCTTTGTGATATTCAAAGAATGATCATGGTGGATGGGAGACCACAGACCTGACTTGATTGAGGGAAACAATACAACAGTATCAAGTTGATAAGATCCATGACAGATGTAAATGCATGTAAATCAGATTAGCCCTGTAGTAGATCATTCATATTGGTTAGCAGTTCTGTGTGTCAATGACCACTTTAAAGGGGTCATGAACTGCATTGTTTTAATGTTTTTTCACAAGTTAGTTTGCCCATATAATCTTTAAAGCTAATCAGGTTATAATAATAATAAAAATAAATTATTTTATTTGTAACACATTTTATATTTAAGCAAAATCCCAAAGTGCAAATTTTTTTAAATAACCAACCAAAATTAAAAATCAACCAAAACACTTCTAAAAAGGTGATTTTAAGACCGCGTTTAAAAGCATCCACAGGTGTCCTCAGGTGGTCAGGGAGAGCATTCCAGAGACTGGGAGCAGCTGAACAGAAAGCTCGATCTCCCATAGTATGGAGCTTAGTCCTGGGGGGTTTCAGGAGATATGATGATACAGAACGGAGGGAATATCTGGAAGTTTGTGGGATGAGGGGTTCCTTGAGGTAAGGGGGGGCGTCATCATAAATGCACTGGCGTGTGAGGAGGGAGACTTTGTACTCAATCCTGAGTGAGACAGAAACAGTGGAGTGATTTGAGGATGGGGGTGATATGGTCATATTACTGCAGCTTCTAAAGGCTTTTGTCAGTAGTCAAGTCTGGAGGAGACAAAGGTGTGGACAAGCTTTTCCGCATCTTCAAGATTAAAGGGACATTGTGTAGGAATTTCTCCCATCTTGCGGTGAAATTGTATTTTGCATTCAAACAAATTGTGCTCGCCAGTGCCTCGCTTTTTCAAATGTGTGTTGCATCTACGGTAGCTGTTATGTACCAAAAAGCTATGACAAGATGTCTTCTAATGGCACTTCGTCGAGTTTTCCTTCGGGTGAACAGGTTTGTTATTTCAAACAAACTGCAACTTGACTGTTACAGTATGAATTACTGACTGAAAAACATGAACTATTGTAATTAGTAGTTATGCCTTCTTTATTCGTTATATTTTCTGAAGTACGTGCATTGTTAGATCAAAATAACAGTACAATGCAGCCTTTTAAACTTGCCGGGGCAGTGACAAGCGCCTCTCACTGCTCTGCTCTGCTCCTCCGTTTCTGCTGCTTTCAGTTACGTGACGCTGGCTCTGAATGAAAACGCGTTGTGGAAACGCGTTGGCCTAGTACTTTTTGAGCCTCTCTGCTATTATAGTTTTCAAGATGGCGGAACGACATGGAAGCCTCCGTGGACCTACCCGTCATATGTATATAAAGATAATAAATTCTTCGTTTACGAGGATAAGTCAGATAATTGGCAGAGGTATTTGTACACAATTGAGGACATATTTATGAATAAAAATATTGATTTTAGATAATAAAATACCTAAAAAACTAAACGTTATCCCTTTAAGCATAGGACGGAGTTTGGCAATATTCTGAAGGTGGAAGAGGGAGGCCTTACACAGATGTTTGATGTGAGCATCAAAGTTCATATGAGAATCCATTTTAACACGCAGGTTGTTGACTGATGTTGAAAGTGGAATATCCTGGCCAGAGAAAATATTGCTAGTGATGTCTGATGTCTGGAACATGATGAGGGGTACTCCTAGAATAGTTTCTGTCTTTGAGCTGTTTAACTGCAGGAAGTTTAGCTTCATCCACGCCTTTATTTCATCCAGGCAGGTGGTCTGAGTAGATGATGACATTGCAGCAGAGGGGGTTGAATTTGTCCTGAGATAGAGTTTAGAGTTAAGCGTATTTGGCTTGCTGTCCGCAGTGGAGGGGCTCGAGGATGCAGCTTCAACTTAGCTGAGCTAAGAGATACCCCCCTGTGGGACTACTAAAGCTTGGATGATGAGTATGGTAGCAAGATGCCTAAATTATGTTGGTGGAAGGTTGAGGGATGCCAAAACAGCTTATGCCAGAGCCAGGTGAGCGGCTGCTTATATGCTCCAACAGTTAATTTAAAGATTAGATGAATTCACTCCTGCCGAAATTACGTTGTGAACTTCACATAATGTTTCCTGGCTGGGGTGCATTCATAATGTTAGTATGATTTTTTATTTTCATAATTTAGAAATAAAATGCATTTTTCCTACCCTGATTTGATCCCTCTGATTTGAACGCTCTGTATGAAGGGGCGTGTATGCTGTGAGACTTCAGTGTAAACGCCCACTGCTCTGATTGGCTAACATCTTTGCATATGAAATAGCTATTATTATATGTATTGCACTTTCTTTAATTAATTAGAATTAGAATTAAAACTGTTACTTACATGTTGTCGCGTTACTGTTGAGTCCATATCGTAAAATTCTGTTTGCAAAGCATGCACCGAAATTGCGACTGATTTACCAAAGAATCCACTGTGAAATGTACCGAATACAATAAATTATGCTCAACTGGGACATTCACATTGTTGAAAATAAATAACCACTTTCCTAGCATTAGGATCCTTTGGAAGGTAATGTTGTTTTTAGTCCAGTAATCCAACATGCCAGTGGGCGGGGCCAAAGTTGCAATGATGAAGTAGGCGTTGATCCTCTTCTGTAGAGGCGGTCTTTCACCTAGATAGGCAATACAATCTGTTTTTGGACTAACTAGGAAGTTTTCAGCTCTGAAATTTATAGAATATTCTCATAGTATGATGACCTCTTATATGTCAAAAGCTCAAGGAAAATTAGATTTCTCAGTTCATGACCCCTTTAAGCATTGTACGCAGTGATGACTGCCACTTGATTAATGTTGTCACGATACCAAAATTATGATTTCACTCTTCAGGTGTGTGGTAGCGCATGAGTACGACATTGATTTAAGTGTAAGATCCAAAATGGCGCCGCAGATGGCTGCCTCGGTGTGGGGCTCTCCAGCTATTGTGTTGTTTTTGTTCGTTTGTTCTGCGTTTAGTCATTCTTTTCCTATCAGTTTCACCAAAGACAAACTACTGGACATTAGGAAACACACACCAGATAACTTTTCTAAGTTTTTGATTATTCGGGCGTCTTGCAGGACATTCTCGTCGGAGGGGCAGCGTTGTTGTTCAAACGCGCGGTCAGACGCAAACGCGGGAAGCGAGCCGGCGCGCTGGTTAAACTCCACGAGCGCGGCCTCCGCACTGCACTCCCCAGTATCTCTCGCAAATCTCCGATCCCTTCCTAACAAAACGGACGAACTTCTTCTCCTCACCCGCACTAACAAGGATTTTTTAAACTCAGTCAGTATTTTCCTTTCCAGCTCATTATACCTCATTACGCGTTAATGTGCCACGCCCACGGAGAGCGCGCGGTATTCAGACGCAAATGATCTAAGGCAAGCCATGCAAACATGCCAACGCCCACCAGCTGGATTATAAAATCATGTTTAGTGAGTTTCTTACTACCGCTGTGAACACAGCGTATCCCTACCCTGTGAGGAATAATACTATCTAATAACCCTGGAAAATGTACCAGAAGTGCTGGTAGTTTCATTTCGAGGAGCAACGGATCCAGCTGATGTAGTGATTTTGGGTTTTTTGGGGACAGGAATGATAGTGGAGCGTTTGAAGCAGCAGGGAACTTCACACTGCTCCAATGATCTATTGAAGATCTGCGTGAAGACCGGGGCCAGTTGGTCAGTGCAGGCTTTTAAACAAGGAGATGAGATGCCGTCTGGGCCTGAGGCTTTCCTAGTCTTCTGTTTTTTGAAGACTCTGCTCACGTCCTCCACACAGACCTTAAGCTCAGGTTGGATGGCAGGAGGGGGGAGTAATGGGAGTGCAGGAGGTGATGGTGATTGTGTGAAGTGCAGGTCAGAGCTGATGATTGGTGTGAATGAGGGCTTTTCAAACCTGCAATAAAATGAGTTTAAATCATCAGCCAGGTGTTGATTGTCCACAGATCGGGGGGATGGTGACTTGTAGTTGGTGATGTTCCTCAGGCCATTCCAGACTCATGATGGGTTGTTGGATGAAAACTGTTTTTTCAGTTTTTCAGAGTAGCTTCTTTTATCAACTCTGATCTCCTTTGTCAGTCTGTTTCTGGCCTGGTTATACAAGATTTTATTCCCACTTCTGTAGGCATCCTCTTTGGCATGACGAAGGTGTTTGGTTTTCCCACTAAACCATGGTTTATCATTAGTAAATGATAAGAATGTCCTGGTAGGAATGCATGTATCCTCACAGAAACTTATATATGATGTTATATGTCATTAGTGTATATATATATATATACTACTGCATCATATATATATATGATGAACACCAACTTTCGTTAACCCTCAGGGGTCTGAGGGGTTTTCTGGGTCCTGGAGGTGTTTTGTGGCCTTATTTCAGACACTTTAAGTTTTAGTTTTTTCAATAACCATGCATAAACAATATTCTCTCAAAAATACAAACATGTACATACATGTTGCTCACATATTACGGTAGCCCTGTTTGTGCTAAATAGAGTGAATTTACACCTTTGCCATTAACATGTTTATAAATAACTGAAAAAAGCACAAATGTCAGAGCATGTCAGAACACCTCCAGGACCCAGAAAACCCCTCAGACCCCTGAGGGATTACGAAAGTTGGTGTTCAGATGTAACAGCACTGAAGAAGATGTGCTCTCCTAATTTAGAGGCACATTTAATAAACTGTAAACCTTTCTACTCGCCTCGGGAGTTTTCCCCTTTCATTCTCGTGAATGTATACATCCCTCCAGACGTGTGCGTGAGCGCGGCGCTACAACAGCTGGCTGAACAAATAGCTGAAACAGAACAAAGGTATCCTGACTCTCTTTTAATCATTCTTGGGGATTTTAACAAAGCAAATCTTTCCCGTGAACTACCAAAATACAGACAGCACGTTACATGTCCCACCAGAGACAGTGATACAATGGACCACTGTTACACCACAATAAAAAATGCGTATCACTCCGTTCCACGGGCAGCTTTGGGGCTCTCTGATCACTGATTGGTTCATCTCATACCGACCTACAAGCAGAAACTGAAATCAGCTAAACCTGTAATAAGGACTGTAAAAAGATGAACTAATGAAGCAGAGCAGAATCTACAGGCCTGCTTTGATTGCACTGATTGGACTGTTTTTGAAGCTGCTACCAACGATTTGGATGAGCTCACAGATACTGTAACATCATATATAAGTTTCTGTGAGGATACATGCATTCCTACCAGGACATTCTTATCATTTACTAATGATAAACCATGGTTTACTGGGAAACTCAAACACCTTTGTCATGCCAAAGAGGATGCCTACAGAAGTGGGAATAAAATCTTGTATAACCAGGCCAGAAACAGACTGACAAAGGAGATCAGAGTTGCTAAAAGAAGCTACTCTGAAAAACTGAAAAAACAGTTTTCATCCAACAACCCATCATGAGTCTGGAATGGCCTGAGGAACATCACCAACTACAAGTCACCATCCCCGATCTGTGGACAATCAACACCTGGCTGATGATTTAAACTCATTTTATTGCAGGTTTGAAAAGCCATCATTCACACCAATCATCAGCTCTGACCTGCACTTCACACAATCACCATCACCTCCTGCACTCCCATTACTCCCCCCTCCTGCCATCCAACCTGAGCTTAAGGTCTGTGTGGAGGACGTGAGCAGAGTCTTCAAAAAACAGAAGACTAGGAAAGCCTCAGGCCCAGACGGCATCTCATCTGCTTGTTTAAAAGCCTGCACTGACCAACTGGCCCCGGTCTTCATGCAGATCTTCAATAGATCATTGGAGCAGTGTGAAGTTCCCTGCTGCTTCAAATGCTCCACTATCATTCCTGTCCCCAAAAAACCCAAAATCACTGGACTTAATGACTACAGACCTGTCGCTCTCACGTCTGTGGTCATGAAGTCGTTTGAAAGACTGGTGTTGGCCCACCTGAAGGACATCACTGGACCCCTGCTGGATCCCTTTCAGTTTGCTTACAGAGCTAACAGGTCTGTGGATGATGCAGTCAACATGGGACTGCATTATATCCTGCAACATCTCGACAGACATGGGACTTATGCAAGGAATCCTCTTTGTGGACTTCAGTTCGGCCTTCAATACCATCATGCCTGATCTTCTCACAGCCAAATTGACCCAGCTCTCCATACCATCCTCGATCTGTCAGTGAGACTGGGGAAACTCACATCCAGGACTTTCACCAACAGCACTGGCGCTCCCCAAGGGTGCGTTCTCTCCCCACTGCTCTTCTCCCTGTACACTAATGACTGCACTTTTAAAGACCCCACTGTCAAGCTCCTGAAATTTGCCGACACACCACTGTCATCGGTCTCATCCAAAACGGTGATGACTCTGCTTACAGACTGGAGGTTCAACAGCTGGCTGTCTGGTGCAGTTATAACAACCTTGAGCTGAACACGCTCAAAACAGTGGAGATGATCGTGGACTTCAGGAGGAACAGCCCAGCACTCCCCCCACTCACCATCACGAACAGCACTGTGGAAGCAGTGGAGTCATTCAGGTTCCTGGGCACTTCCATCTCTCAGGACCTGAAGTGGGACAATCACATTGACTCCATTGTGAAAAAATCCCAGCAGAGACTGTACTTCCTTCGCCAGCTGAGGAAGTTCAACTTGCCACAGGACCTGCTGATTCAGTTCTACTCAGCCGTCATTGAGTCTGTTTTATGCACTTCCATCACTGTCTGGTTTGGTTCAGCTACCAAATAAGACATCAGGAGACTACAACGGACAGTCCGGACTGCAGAGAGGATTATTGGTGCCCCCCTGCCAAACCTCCAGGACCTGTACTCTTCCAGAGTGAGGAAGAGAGCAGGTAAAATCATCACAGACTCCACTCACCCTGGACACCACCTGTTTGAACTGTTACCGTCAAGACGGCGACTCAGATCACTGGCCACAAAAACATCTCGGCACAGGAACAGTTTCTTCCCACAGGCCATTTCCCTCCTGAACAGTTAACACTCCTCCCAAGGCATATGCCTTTAAGTGCAATACTCCCACTGTTTAGTGCAATACCCTACAACTCAGGTGATACTTATATGTACAGGTCCTTCTCAAAAAATTAGCATATTGTGATAAAGTTCATTATTTTCCATAATGTAATGATAAAAATTAAACTTTCATATATTTTAGATTCATTGCACACCAACTGAAATATTTCAGGTCTTTTATTGTTTTAATACTGATGATTTTGGCATACAGCTCATGAAAACCCAAAATTCCTGTCTCAAAAAATTAGCATATTTCATCCGACCAATAAAAGAAGTGTTTTTAATACAAAAAAAAAAGTCAACCTTCAAATAATTATGTTCAGTTATGCACCCAATAGTCAATACTTGGTCGGGAATCCTTTTGCAGAAATGACTGCTTCAATGTGGCGTGGCATGGAGGCAATCAGCCTGTGGCACTGCTGAGGTGTTATGGAGGCCCAGGATGCTTCGATAGCGGCCTTAAGCTCATCCAGAGTGTTGGGTCTTGCGTCTCTCAACTTTCTCTTCACAATATCCCACAGATTCTCTATGGGGTTCAGGTCAGGAGAGTTGGCAGGCCAATTGAGCACAGTAATACCATGGTCAGTAAACCATTTACCAGTGGTTTTGGCACTGTGAGCAGGTGCCAGGTCGTGCTGAAGAATGAAATCTTCATCTCCATAAAGCTTTTCAGCAGATGGAAGCATGAAGTGCTCCAAAATCTCCTGATAGCTAGCTGCATTGACCCTGCCCTTGATAAAACACAGTGGACCAACACCAGCAGCTGACATGGCACCCCAGACCATCACTGACTGTAGGTACTTGACACTGGACTTCAGGTATTTTGGCATTTCCTTCTCCCTAGTCTTCCTCCAGACTCTGGCACCTTGATTTCCGAATGACATGCAAAACTGAGCAACAGTCCAGTGTTGCTTCTCTGTAGCCCAGGTCAGGCGCTTCTGCCGCTGTTTCTGGTTCAAAAGTGTCTTGACCTGGGGAATGCGGCACCTGTAGCCCATTTCCTGCACACGCCTGTGCACGGTGGCTCTGGATGTTTCTACTCCAGACTCAGTCCACTGCTTCCGCAGGTCCCCAAGGTCTGGAATCGGTCCTTCTCCACAATCTTCCTCAGGGTCCGGTCACCTCTTCTCGTTGGGCAGCGTTTTTTTGCCACACTTTTTCCTTCCCACAGACTTCCCATTGAGGTGGCTTGATACAGCACTCTGGGAACAGCCTATTTGTTCAGAAATTTCTTTCTGTGTCTTACCCTCTTGCTTGAGGGTGTCAATGATTGCCTTCTGGACAGCAGTCAGGTCGCCAGTCTTACCCATGATTGCGGTTTTGAGTAATGAAACAGGCTGGGAGTTTTTAAAAGCCTCAAGAATCTTTTGTAGGTGTTTAGAGTTAATTAGTTGATTCAGATGATTAGGTTAATAGCTTGTTTAGAGACCCTTTTCATGATATGCTAATTTTTTGAGACAGGAATTTTGGGTTTTCATGAGCTGTATGCCAAAATCATCAGTATTAAAACAATAAAAGACCTGAAATATTTCAGTTGGTGTGCAATGAATCTAAAATATATAAAAGTATAATTTTATCATTACATTATGGAAAATAATGAACTTTATCACAATATGCTAATTTTTTGAGAAGGACCTGTAGATTTATTTATTTATAATACTCAAAACACTATAAATATGTTCACAATCTGTAAATCTGAAAATGTCTATACTGACTAAACCCAACTGTGATACTTTCATTCTCATATATTTATATTTTTATTTTTTATTCTTATAATCTTGTTGTATTTGTGTATGTCCACTGGAAGCCTCAGTACCAAAACACATTCCTTGTGTGTGCAAGCACACTTGGCAATAAAGCTCTTTCTGATTCTGATTCTGATTTATTTTTTTTAGGCTTATTGCACTTAATAACTCTTTTTAACATCAAGCATGTCCCTGGCTTTATTTTCTCATTCATGAATTTTTCTTTAACGCTCTAACGGGTCAATAACTTGTAGCAGTCCTCTGCTGCATGGATAAATAAAGTTTGGCATAGTCAGTGTTCCTGCAGAGAGTGGAAGCAGAGCCCTGCTGTCGCATGTCAACACAACTCAGGAAATGCAGCTCTTATTAAAACACTGTCTTAAAGTACTTGTACTAGTAAAATAAAAATGTGTTGTTTTTAAAGGGTAACTAAACCCCAAAACAACTTTTTTAAGTAAATGTGTAAAGACTGGGGCTTTATTAATGCTGTTCATTGATTCAAGTAACTTTTTTGACATTTGTGTATAAAATGTTTTAATTCTACAATATATGGTGTAGAAACGTCTGAGTGCTGACCGCTTCAGGTTGAACGGTGGCTGCTGCAGTTGAATTTTCCTATTGGATGTTTGCGGTGGTTCGTGACGTAAGGGGTGGGAGGTGACGTAAGCAGGTTCCAGCTCACCACGCCCTTGGTACGAGCTACCGCGCCCTTGGCAGTATAAAAACCATCTTGTTTCGTCAAAACCACTGTAGCGAGTCAGGAGTTGGAATTGCCAGTATTGAAAACGATCAGAGTATTTTAGCATCTATTTAGCATAGCATTTATATAGTTATTTAGATTATTTTGTGTAGCCTAGGTAGTTAATTAGCATAGTTGTTAGTGTAGGATTGCACGGGCGTCAGTTTGGTTTGAAATGTGCTGGGGACAGAGACGCATTCGGAAGTGCATTTTCAGAAGTGCTGGGTACAAACTTGTCAAACTGTGCATCATCTCTGCTCAACCCGTAAATAAATGCATTGATCCACAAATTTTTTTTCAGTTCTTAAATGGTCTAGTGGTAGATCTTTTGCCAAGCGTGTCAGAGGTTACGGGTTCTAATTCCGCACTCGTATAGTTTTTTCTCTCTCATCATAACTGAATATGTTCATCAGTCTCCACAACGGTGATAGAGTGAAGAGTGTGTCCGAGTGAAGACTGCGCGAGCCAGAACACAGTATCCATGACACTGATAGCAGTGGCAAACGAGCGCTCAGTCTGATTTAAAAAACAACACATTTTAGCGCTAGATCTCTTATTTAATGGCTAACTAAATGACTGCTCTGGTAGTTAACATTTACATTACATTTACATTTATTCATTTAGCAGACGCTTTTATCCAAAGCGACTTACAAATGAGAACAATAGAAGCAGTTAAACTAACAGTAGGACAACAATACGTAAGTGCTATAACCCCTCTCAGTTTAACTTTAGTGCAGTTTTTTTTTTTTTTTAAATAGAAGAGAAGAGAAAGTGTTAGTATTACTGAATCAAGTGCTGCCGAAAAAGATACGTCTTCAGCAGAGCACTTTTCTTGAAAGTGGCTACTGACTCAGAAGCTCTGGTTGAGTTAGGCAGATCATTCCACCAACAGGGAACATTCATGGTAAAGGTCCGAGAAAGAGATTTTGTGCCTCTTTGAGATGGTACCACAAGACGACATTCGCTAGCAGAGCGCAGGTTTCTGGATGGCACATAAGTCTGAAGTAATGAGTTTAGGTAAGAGGGAGCAGTGCCAGTGGCAAACATCAGTGCCTTGAATTTAATGCGAGCGGCAACTGGCAACCAGTGCAATTTTGTGAGGAGAGGAGTGACGTGTGCTCTCTTCGGCTCATTAAAGACCACTCTGGCTGCAGCATTCTGGATCAATTGTAGAGGTTTGACAGAGCAAGCTGGAAGACCAGCCAGGAGAGCATTACAATAGTCCAGTCTGGATAAAACAAGTGCTTGGACAAGGAGTTGTGTACCATGCTCTGTAAGGAAGGGCCTGATCCTCCTAATGTTGTGCATGGCAAATCTGCCGGACCGGGCAGTCCTAGCAATGTGGTCTGTGAATTTCAACTGATCATCAATTACAACCCCAAGGTTCCTAGCTGACCTTGATGGAGTTATGGATGACGAGCCTAGCTGAATGGAGACTGGAGATGTTTTATTTATTTGTATTAGGTACATCCGTGTCTTAATGTTTCCGCTCAGCCCCTCCCCCGGTTCATCCCCTCTATCTCCGCTGGGCTCTGTCCACTTTTCCAGCATTTTTCAAATATTGCCAGTGGGTGGAGTCAGGCTCTGACCAGGGGTTTAGTTACCCTTTAAAAGCAGAGTATCTCGATACCTTTGTAGTGCCGGTATATCTGGCAACACTACACTTCCTTTGCTTTACTTTCTGTCAAAACGTCTATGTCCCTTTGGATTAAAAAAGTAAAGAAAAAACATTTAAATATAAATGCATCAAGAAAAAAATGACTCCAGACTGTTATAGAGAATCTGGCAGTGGCAGACATCCCAAGTCTCCCGGGAGTGCCGGGACAGTTCGTGCTCCAAACCGTGTAGTGCGCGCACCAACCCCCCAAATCATCTCGCCCACGTAACACAACCCCCACCCCCCACCCCCCACCCCCCCCAGAGCAAATATTACATGAATTATATTTATGTAGTTGTGTATTTTGAAATCCCACCCATCTGCAAGGCAAAATAAGTAATACTTAGTAATAGTAATTAGTATTAGTAATACTTGCAGTAATTCTTCACTGTAGTCACACAGCTGTATGTGAAGCCATAGTGGCACAATGATTAACAAGAAACATAAAAAATATCAAAATGTATGCCAACACCTGCTCTATACTTAATATTATCAGTTTATTAAAAGAGATTTAGCGATGGTGTTTAAAGATGCCTGTAATGAATCCGGTTTGATTAAGGACATGGATCACTGATGTATGTGTTTGCTTGTCTGCAGTTATTCAGTATGGATTTGTCACACTCTTTGTGGCCTCCTTCCCGCTGGCACCAGTCTTCGCTCTGCTTAATAACGTCATTGAAATCCGACTAGATGCGGCAAAATTCGTCACTGAAATACGCCGACCGGATGCAGTCAGTGCTAAAGAGATTGGTATGAAATATAGCAGCAAATATGGACAGACTTATTCATGGTTACACTTAACATGACTGTTATTCATTCTAGTTCACACTGTTGCATATTTATCTTTCTTTTCACAGGCATATGGTACAACATCTTGAGTGGAATCAGCAAGTTTGCTGTCATTACTAATGTGAGAGTTAAGACAGAGATTGTGACTTATGATGAAAAATATATATATTTAGTTGCTGCTGGTTGTTAGTATGATTTATCTTATTGCATGCAGATATTTTCAACATTTTTTCCTCTTTCTATCTTTATTCCATCAAGGCATTTGTGATCTCCTTCACATCGGAGTTCATTCCTCGGATGGTGTATCAGTATTTGTACAGTGAGACAGGCACCATGCATGGTTTTACAAACCACACACTGGCTTATTTCAACACAAGCAACTTTAAACCTGGTACTGCCCCACATGACACTGATTTTGACAGACAACTCCGTATTTGCAGGTACACACAACACACATGCATACACATGCTCATGTGAACTGTACTCGCCTACATACCTGATATCATTCTCTCTGCTCGAACAATTCCTCATCTTCATAGGTACAAAGACTATCGAGATCCACCCTGGTCTCCCGAGTCTTACCAGCTTTCTAAGCAGTACTGGTCTGTGCTTGCTGCACGCCTGGCTTTTGTTATTTTTTTCCAGGTCAGTTTTTGTTACTGCTTTTCTTGTTGTTCAAGGAACATTGTGGGTTAAATACAACTTAAGCTCTCTGTACCTTAAAAAAATAAATAATTTAGTCTGTGCAACATTTTTCAACGAATGTCATGGCCATGTCATCCTGATATCTTTTACTCTTTTACTTGATATCCATGCAAGGATAGCAGGAAGAGTCGTGATGTAATATCCCTAAAGCTTTTGTTCATATGTCCATATAATCTTTGCACAATGAAGGCAAACAGATTTAGCTTTCTGTTCAGAATGAGTGGGCTCAAGCTGTCTAATTTCCCTCCTTTGAACTACTGGTAGAAGATTAAAATAGAGCTGAAATATTATAAATAAAGGTGGAGGTGGGGGTGGGGGGGGTTGGGGGGGTGCCGGAAGAACTGTGACCTAACTAACAAAAGCAGCAGTGGCCTATTTACCTCTGATTGACAGATGGACATGATTATTTTAGAATTCCATAAGCACATGCAGAAAATACCACCAAATAGTATTTATAAAAATAATGCTTAAGCTGAACTCTGTATATTTATTTTTAAAACCCAACATACCCCATATAGGCAGTGTTAACTTTTACAGTTTTTCTTTCAGTCATTGTCTTTTGATAAAAATGTCCATTAAATTAAAGCATTAGTCCATCTTCTAGCTTTTATTTGACTAAAATGGCATATGATTTTTGTTAATGACTAGAATTTTCTGATGATAATATGCAAAATAACAAAAATGTTCCAATCTGTAACAGACCAAACTTTGACCAAATGTAAAAAAATAAAATGTATAAACATTTATTAATTACTTTGTTAAACATAAGAATTATCAACATAAAATATATCATGAAAACCTCCCTACGTTTAGTCATTGTGAATCTTTTTTGTTTGATCTTTATTATTTTTACAAAAAGAAAAACTCTTTGTCACCAAACTTTTCACTGACAAGATTGAAGTTGGCATGAAACGGGAGTTGCAAAGGTATTTTCTTTCCTATTGTGACATATCCGAGTAAAACGACTTTTCTCTAATGCTGTGATCTCATGTGAGTGACAGGTTGTCCCGTCCTCACACCTAGACAGATACATAATTTGTAATAAACACTGCAATATTCCATAAAAATAAGACTTGTAAATTTTGATTTCATGATTGACTTTAATGCTTCCAACAGACTTCCAATGTAAGTCTGTTGGACTTGCAAAGTCTGATGTTCTTGCAAACTGAGAAACAAATCAAAATTACTTAGAGCTTAAATATAGTGGACTGGATGTTTGATTCTGTATGTTGTTGTGTTGTAGAACTTGGCCATGTTCCTCAGTATGCTGGTGGCTTGGTTGGTCCCAGACGTGCCTCGTTCTCTGAAGGAGCAGCTGAAGAGAGAGAAAACACTCCTGATGGATCTTCTGCTCTCCGAGGAGACAGACAAGCAATGCACTCAGTCACACCCACTGACGACTACCAACACTGATGTAGTCATTAAGGGTTTAGAGGAAGGATCACATGAGGATCTGCCTGTCTGCAGTGGGGTAATGCTAAGCCAGTCAGATGAAGAGCTGAAAGAACTTCGGGTGACCAACGAAGAGGAGGAAGAGCTTGAGGAAAAATCAGAAGAGGAACCCATAGCATCCACCAGTGCTCTACCTGATGATAAACTTCAAAATTTAACCTGTGAAAGTCTCAATTCAACTTCAGAGTCCCTGTCTAAGATAGCCTGTCATGATGAATCGCCCACTACACCATCAGCATGTTCAAACCAGTCCGTTCAAATAGTCAAAACCACCTCACTATCACGGCACTGGGAGTTTGACTCAAATGGACCTCCACCTCGAGACCCAAGTTGCAAGGCTAAGAGCCGTTGCCGAACACTTCCAACAAAGCCTGGAGGTCCTGAAGCTGAGGAGCGTGCAATCAGACCCAGCCACTCCTCCACATTCACACACCGCGACCAGAAAGTTCCTCCATCTCCTAAAGAACTCTCCTGGAACGTCCTTAGAGCACTGTCTACAACCAAGCCCTCTGGAAGCCAAACATCTGTCTCTGATTCACTGGATTTAGAGCTCACGTCCAGCCCTTCGATAGCACTTCCTCGCCCACCGTCCAGACCAGAGCTTGCTAGCAGCCTTTCAACATTCTTGCCACGTCCTCCTTCGAAACCAGAGCTCGTGGGCAGCCAGTCAACAGGACTACCACGGCCTCCATCCAAACCCGAGCTAACGGGAAGTTCAATGAAAGGGCTCCCCCCTCATGATCCAAGCTCGAAAGTTAAGGGCCGATGCCAGACTCTTCCTCTGAAGTATAGAGGCTCAGAGACTCCAGGGGAGACGTCAACCAGACCTAGCCATTCCACCACCTTCACAAACCTCAGTCAACAGATCCCACCTTCAGCCAGTGATCTCAAACGTAACACTCCCGTATGAGTGTGACAAGCCGAAGTGGAGAAACACTCCACCTCTTTAGAACCTTGCATCCGATCACTTTAAGTGCCAGGCAGCCCATGCCATCAACAACTCATCTTTGACTCTTATTGATGACTGAACGAGCATCTTCGGTAGCTCTGGATGTAGATCAATTGTTGATGGCTTGGCGGAGGTTCACTTGGTTCCTAACAAGATGTACTACGCCGGTTTATTGACAAATGGAACTCCTTTTGCACGGAATCATCAACTCATTATTGGTGGAACGAGTGCAGCCAATCTGGCTTGTACATTCTGGATATTCTGCTATTCTTCTAGAGCCATTTGACATGGCTTGATGACTCTTAAACATTGTCTTATACTGTGACTTGCCATTCTCTCTTTCACATATAAACACTTGTACAGACATACACACACATCAAATCTCATCCAAATCTTCAACCAGAACTGGTGAGAAGAGAGAGAGGATTAGGAATATGGGCCAAAGGGCTTTGCAGTCCATACTGATTTGTTACTCAGCAAGTGGAACTTTCATTTCATGGTGTTGTGAACATGTACTTAACCAGAATAATAACTAAATGTAAACTGAACACAATACTTCAGCTTCAAAATGAGCCAACTTGTTTGTGGAATTGTCTTTTTGTCTTTGATGGCAACATCTGTAGTGTCTCATCCATATGACAAGTTAGCACGTAGCTTGGCGGTTAGCATGCTCATGACATGATAAAGAAATGTGATGTTGTAATGGATATATAAGACTTGCAAAGCCAATTACAATGTACATTGCAAATACACTGTAGTGTTTTACATAAATCCCATTTAAGCACTATGCTAGCAGAGCTAAAGCTAATGTAAAGCATGCTATATTCACTGTGAAGAGGTTTTCAGGGATTTAGACCCAATCATCACTTTTAAATCATTAAATGAATGCACACTGGCCACGTGCACACTGCCAAGTTTTTAAAGTGTCACCTGCATTTTTTTCAGGAATGAATTAAGTTATCATTGCATTTGTGTACAGAATGCTGGCGTCAATCCTACTACACAAAACAAGCAATAGTTGATGTCTCAGCTGTAACCAAGAAGTAGTTTAGTCTGTTTGGTGTTTTCTATTTTCTATAAAATAATATTAGCATCTGGTAATTTTTAATACATTATTAGTTGTCACTAATACCCGAACTCAGTGCATACAGAATAGGATTAAAAGATTAGTTCACCCAGAATGAAAATGATGTCATCATCATTTACTCGCCCTGATGTCGCTCCGACCAATATTTTCTTTCATCCCTGGAACACAAAATAATAGGTTCTGTTGATTGATATAAGAAAGTTAATGGTTAGCCTATACTTTATAAAATCTAAAAAGAACCAAAATCAAGATAAAGTAGTCCAATGTTTGCTTGTATGCTGTATTCTGAAGTCATTCAACAGCTTGAATGGCAAAAAGACAAAAGTTTTGGGATGAACTGTTAAAACAACTGGAGTGACAACTGTATTTAGCTGCAGTGTGGGCTTGGCCATTGTGTATTAAAATCTGTGTTGTGTGGTGTTGGTGTGTATGATATGCGTTGTGCTACCAGGGATCCATTAGCTAAGAACAGTTACAAACCAGCATTCACATAGAACATTCATGTCCATGCTACAGTATTTCTAGAAATATTCATAAACTTTGAAATATTTTGATATTATAATGAAAAAAAGAATACGGTTCATAATAAAAAGTGTAAAGGAAGAAGATTGTTTTTTTTTGTTTGTACGTTTTTTTATTTACCATCTCAAAGCTGGAGATTACTGGACCCTCCTAAAAACTGGCACTGGAAAAAAAATACACAAAAAAAGGTGCGTGCACTAGAGTCCACTATCTAGCCGGGATCATTTAGATGCAGCCTTGGCACTTCACCGGGTGAGGTCGCTGTTACTGAAGCTTTGAGTAATTAACCCACTTTCAAAACAATTCTCAAGTGGTTCAGTGCTTCACCAAAGCTTCAATTGCCCATCACTACCAACACCTTGACCCCTGTGTTGTATACGGTTATACTGACTGACCATCTAAATACAGGTGCTGGTCATATAATTAGAATATCATAAAAAAGTAATTCTATTCAAAAAGTGAAACTTGGATATTATATTCATTCATTACACACAGACTGATATATTTCAAATGTTTATTTCATTTAATTGTGATTAAAACTGACAACTAATGAAAATCCCAAATTCAGTATCTCCGAAAATTAGAATATTACTTGTGACCAATACAAAAAAAGGATTTTTAGAAATGTTGGCCAACTGAAAAGTATGAACATGAAAAGTATGAGCATGTACAGCACTCAATACTTAGTTGGGGCAGCTTTTGCCTGAATTACTGCAGCAATGCGGCGTGGCATGGAGTCGATCAGTCTGTGGCACTGCCCAGGTTGCTCTGATAGTGGCCTTCAGCTCTTCTGCATTGTTGGATCTGGTGTATCGCATCTTCCTCTTCATTATACCCCATAGATTTTCTATAGGGTTAAGGTCAGGCAAGTTTGCTGGCCAATTTAGAACAGGGATACCATAGTCCTTAAACCAGGTACTGGTAGCTTTGGCACTGTGTGCAAGTGCCAAGTCCTGTTGGAAAATGAAATCTCTATCTCCATAAAGTTGGTCAGCAGCAGGAAGCATGAAGTGCTCTAAAACTTCCTGGTAGACGGCTGTGTTGACCTTGGACCTCAGAAAACACAGTGGACCAACACCAGCAGATGACATGACAACCATCACTGACTGTGGAAACTTTACACTGGACTTGAAGCAACGTGGATTCTGTGCCTCTCCTCTCTTCCCCCAGACTCTGGGACCTTGATTTCCAAAGGAAATGCAAAATTTACTTTCATCAGAGAACATAACTTTGGACCACTCAGCAGCAGTCCAGTCCTTTTTGTCTTTAGCCCAGGCGAGACACTCCTGACGCTGTGTCGTGTTCAAGAGTGGCTTGACACAAGGAATGCGACAGCTGAAACACATGTCTTGCATACGTCTGTGCGTGGTTCTTGAAGCACTGACTCCAGCTGCAGTCCACTCTTTGTGAATCTTCCCCACATTTTTTAATGGGTTTTGTTTCACAATCCTCTCCAGGGTGCGGTTATCCCTATTGCTTGTACACTTTTTGTACACTGTCAAGTCAGCAGTCTTCCCCATGATTGTGTAGCCTACAGAACTAGTCTGAGAGACCATTTAAAGGCCTTTGCAGGTGTTTTGAGTTAATTAGCTGATTAGAGTGTGGCACCAGGTGTCTTCAATATTGAACCTTTTCACAATATTCTAATTTTCTGAGATACTGATTTTGGGGTTTTCATTAGTTTTCAGTTATAATCATCAAAATTAAAAGGAATGAACACTTGAAATATATCAGTCTGTGTGTAATAAATTACTATAATATCCAAATTTCACTTTTTGAACGGAATTACTGCAATAAATCAACTTTTTGATGATATTCTAATTATATGACCACCACTAGATGGAGACAGCAAACCTACGCCAAGAGACAGTAGTGAGGGCTGGAACACCAGTGAGACAAAGGACCAGGATCAGGATCCAGTCAGTCATGCTCAGATTAGTCAACACAGGTGGAGCAAGTGATTCATGCACCTTTACAATATTACAGTGAGAAAGCATTTCTTCTGTACTGCATTACCACATACAGGACCTTTTCCCTAATAAAAATCTTAAGGAAATGTCTAAAAAGAAACCAATCCTAAAGGATCCAACAGAAATGTTCCTAAGAGTAAAACAAGCTCTGATTTTAAATGTCCAGTTTTATTCTTATGATACATATTAAAAAGCATTAATAACCATAGTCAAAATCCTAAAGGAATGTGTACAGGATTCCTATTGGACCATACTTTGGAACTAACTCTAAAGAATACTGGATTACAACATAACACACACCAAAAACTATTATGATTATCAATAGAATAAAATGCATTTGAAGAATAAGATATTAAAATGAATTTAAATAAAACTGGGATTTCCTTTATCTCTGGAGTAGTAAGACATGTTCTGATAAAGATTGCACAATATCCAGTAGGACTTAAAGGATCATGTAAAAGAAATGCAATTTGATTCAAATTATTTCCAATGGAATATATTTGTATTGGTTCCAAATTCTTTACACACTTTAAGATCTTTTGATTAGCATACTTTGATAAGTATTGCATTTTAACTGTCTCGTTCCTAGTAGTACAGTTAAAAGAAATCCTACAGGAGGCACAATAGGAGATTAAAAATCCTAAAAAAAATTATTTTAATTCCTTTTAAAGTCCTGCATGGGCATTGCGGCACATTGGATCTATCTTTTGTTTTGTGTTGGAATCCTGTAAATTCCATAAGTATCATTTTTATTTGTTTAAAATTATGATGTAGCAGGAATCCTGTACACATTCCTGTAGGACTTTGACTAGTGTAAGTGATGCTTTCTTACCAAATCACTCACAAGTTATTGAGAACCGATAGCAGAGTTTTCCTGTAATTCCGCTTGTATTACATGACCTTAACAACACCAAGGTCACAGTTTCAACTCTCAGGTAATGCACTCAACTGATAAAAAGAAAAGAAAAACCTTGTATAGCTTGAACAAAAACATGTCGCTTTGAATAAAAGCTTATCTGCCAGGTGCCTAAATGTAAATAAGATCTAAAACACACACTGCAAGTAAGAAATGTCAGAACAAATAGAACATTTCTCGAATTCACCTTGTGAGTTATTAACCTGTTTAGAGCATGCAATATTTCAAGGTTCATGTCCTCTCTCTCTCAGCCTTTCTTTGACTCGATCTACCTGAGGTGATTGTGGCCCCTCCCACATATCCAGTTCTCTGGCCCTCTTTCAAGACACACACTCTCAGGCGGTTCAATGAGCTCTTTGTGGGGGGGGTTGAGGTATGTGGTGAAAGTGTGTGTGTATGTGTGTGAGTGAGAGAGAGTGAGAGAGTTCACTTCTTCTGTAGTACCTTGCGGACTGGGCACTACTCTGGAGGATCAGCTTAAAGGTGTGTGTGTGTGTGTGTGTGTGTGTGTGAACAGAATCACAACAGAAGGGGAGAGAGAAGTGTGTAAGATCTAGAAAAGGACAAATCTGAGAGCAAAAGAAGGTATGGATTTCTTTCAGTTTGGCATGTGTTTCTCAGTCTTTGGGATGTTATGTGCATCTGTTTGTCATGGTAACCATAAACAGTCTATACTTACAGTACTATAAGAATACATACAGTAATTTGAGCTCCATTACAGTAAATTTCACTCCAACAAAATGCTGCTTGAATCAGAGTATTGTGCTTTTGTCTTTTGTGTGACAAAATAACAAATCTTGTATAACACAGAAGACAAAAGTGCAAGACTCTGAATCAAGCAGGACTGAAAGCAGTGTAGCTCAAGTTACTGTTTTTATACTATTACTAATACTAGATACCATTGTTCCATTTAGCTGTCGGCTCTCCAGATTGAGTCTGAATTACTTTATGTAAGTCCAGATTCGGATACTCCCAGCGAGACTTAATAGACTAATGGCTATTGTCTGTCTGTTCAAAACTCCTTTTCACGCAGCCACACACTCTTTCTGCATGTTATTGTTCTATATTTCATTAATATAGTCCCACGCTACTATTTCTGACACTGTTAAACACCTCAGAGCACGTTTAAATGCCCAGAATGTTCCAGTAAATTTTGCAGGACGGTGTCTGTTCATTTTTTTTACTTTTGTTTTCAGGGAGTGAAGTATCCTATTACAGTAGCTACCGCATAATACTACAATAGTGTGGAAAAACGGACCCAAACATTCTATTCAGTTCCATTCAAATCATTTCAATGACAATTGCTTTACAACCTCCAGTTTTCTCTTTCTTCCTGTTTTTGTGTTTTTCACAGCAGGGCGATGCTCAGTGAGTGGTTTTGGTGGGATCGGCTGTGGTTGCCGAGGCCGGTGACGTGGGCGGACCTAAAGGACAGTGAGGGGTGTGTCTACGCCCGTGTGTCCCACTTGTACGTCACTCTACCTGTAGCAGTACTGCTGCTAGGTTTAAGGGCATTATATGAAAGGTACACACACACACACACACACACACACGCTAAATGATATTGAAAAGACCAGCTTACATCAGCATTAACATACATGCTGGTTTTTGCTGATTTGGCTCTGGTGGACTCGTGTATCTGTTTATCAGCAAAACTGAAGCTGGTAAAGCCAGTTGGCCAAGGAAGCTTTACTGCTTAACCTACTTAAGAACAAAAAATATTTACATTATATGGTCTTATATTTGTTGAAGTGCAGTGAACAGTTTCTGGTTAACAGCAGGAGAAGGCATCACTCTTTGTGCCTTCACTGCCTTCCCCTCATTCAATAGGCTGATCGCGGTGCCACTAGCTGAGGCTCTTGGGGTTAGAGACAAAAATCGCAAGAGAGCATCACACAATCCAGTACTGGAAGAATACTACAAAACACACTCTAAACATCCAATACAGGTAACATCCCAAACACAACATCTGATTACTTAAAACCTGTGTAAATAATGCTTTTTAATGTATTTAATCTGGAACTGGACCAGATCACGTCACCCCAAAATTATTATTTTTTTGTAAAGAAAATAATGATTATTTTAAGGGCCTTTTTTTTACTTTGTGCTGAATTAAGCAATCAGAAGTTTTCATTTTAAGATTGCATTAATAATCAGAACAAAAAGCAGTTGAAGGATGACATGCATAATTCAATTATCTATCCGACGCTTTTAAGTTGTTGTTATTCTTTAACCTCCTATTCTTTAAGGCTAAAAGTCGTTCTTAGAACTGATATGAAAACGTAGGATTTAACCTGGTTTAGATAACGAAAGTTACAATCACTTTTGACTTCAAAATGATCAGTAGTAACAGATAAGATTCTCAAAGCCTTTAAAGGAGGCAAAGTTTTATGATGTTTAAATATACAGACAATAAAATGGAACATGCCTCAAATTCATCTAAAAGATCCGCATCTACTGCCTGGAAATGACCAAATGTCTGATATTTAATCGATAAATTCAATTAGAATAATAAGACACTTTATATAGCTGCCTGTTACCAATCAAATGAAATCACTAACAACTAAATTCATCTTTGGCACAGAAGCTGCATCTGAGTTGGTACAATTACAACTGCATAAATAATGTTGAGATTAATGTTAAAAAATAAATTTTGTTTATTCAACATTTGTATATCTCAAACTCAATATCACATTTGCAATTGTGCACATATTTGTGAAAACAGCTCTCTTGGTCTTGTGATATTACTTATTATCATATGTTACAATATAAAAATCAAGATCTCACAAGCAGACTTTTTTTTGCAATCATATCTTGTATTGTGTGGCCTTTTGTATTTAATGTTGGTGACATTTTTCACCATCGCCCTCTTTGATTTCTGACCTGGCACATTGGTAACAAAAGAAATCCCATTTGAAACAAGAAGATTTACATCCAATGTAATGATGTTAACAAATCAATCATTTAATGCAACGGCAATTTAGTAATATGCCTGCAGTTGTGGTCTTGACCCATCTTGAAATAAAATCCCAAGTCCTCAGACCAGGAAAAGTCTGAGTACAAATGCGGTCGAGACTGAGACAAGATCATGACCCTGAAAAAAATGTCAAAAAATGACTCGAGAGACCGGTCTGGAGTACTTCAACACTGAGGAAAATGGGTGGTGATCAATAGGGCAGAAGCACATGACATATTCTCCTCAATGCATGTTTAAGCAATAGTTCCTAAATTGTACATTAATATTTAAATATCTCTATTTAGTTCACCACAGCACTATTAAGTTTCTAAACTGTCAGATGAGACCACACATGACAGTTAGATGTTAGAACACACAAGTAGATAAATAGTATGTAGAGGGAAGCACAGGTGTCCTGTGAAGCGAATAGTACAGATTAGTTCAAATTGTTACTGTATTTTATGGAATATTGCAGTATTTATTATTAATGATTTATCTGTGCACAATTTTTTGTAATCTTTAATCAAAATAAGATTTACCTTCAATAAAACATTTATATATATAGTATAATACTATTCCTTATAATACATTAAATGTTTTCATTAATTATTGTCAGTTTTGGCAATACATTATAATAAAGCCTTGAACATGATTCAAACAAAATTGTATGTTTTAATATACATTGGATTCTTTAAAGGTGCAACCATGTGTAGGTAGGCTACATACTATAATGTATTATAACTGTAGTTGAGTTATGAAAACATAACGTAGGCCTACTACAATATTTATTTTATAAGGCATTACAAATATCGATTAGATTAAGAATTCCTTTTGTAATGCATAATATATAAAAACAGGCTTCAATAAAAGTGTTAGAGCGTCATTAATAGAAACATACAGCATATCCTATTCGCTGGTACAGTAAATGTGAAGTTTATGTGTCTAGGAATGTTTGTGTGTCATGTATTTAGTTGGATATAAAAGGTGTGTGTAAAAAGTTGGGCTGGTCGGAAAGGCAAGTGGAGCGCTGGTTCCGCATACGGAGGAACCAAGACAGACCCGCAGTACTAAAGAAATTCAAAGAAACCAGGTATATTTACACACACTAAACAAACTTTCATGATTGACTCATTCGTGTTTTACCATTGTTAACCTTCTCGTTTTTCCAAACGTGTATATTCTTTTTATTTATTTTTTTTTGTAGTTGGCGGTTTGCCTTTTATCTGTGCTCGTCTTTCGGAGGCGTGTTGGCTTTATATGATGTAAGTGTTTTTTGCTGTATATACAGACCTCAGACTGTATCTGAACACCTAAATGACCTCCAAACAGCTGTGTGTGTGTGTGTGTGTGTGTGTTACTGCACATGCAGAGGTTCTCAGGAGAGACCGTGAATCAGCATGTGTGTTTGTGAGAAATGCCTGAGGGGTAATTTGTTACATTTTCCCACCTGTGAACAGCTCCACCCTGATAGAAAGATCCACAAATGGCCACAATAACAGGCATGCACACACCCAGACAGGCACACAGAAATCAATTTTTGTTTTAAAGAACCTATAATTAAACAATGTCATGTGCAAAAGTGCAGTTTATCACATCAGACCAACGGCTTGAGAGTGAGCAGCCTACGATATTGCTTTTATGAAAGTTACATTTACATACACATAGACACAATATTGCCAGCTACAATTTTTTCACGGATGGATCCAAAGCAAAGCAACACTTGACTATCAGTAAATGAATCAGTGTTTCGACCAAGTAGAGAGTGAATGAATCAGTGATTCACCGCTTGTTTCGTTGCCGAATTAATCTGTGTCTGGAATTGCTACTAAGTATGTACTACATTTTAATTTACTTCTCGAGCATTGAAAATAAATTATGTGTTGTGTCCCAAATGATGTACTATGCTCTATGCACTTATACACTATGTACTCAGCCGTGTAATGTATGAACTAGATATAAAGTTATACAGTTATTTTTTCATTCACTATCGGAGAATGATTGCCCCTCCTCGCAAGCTGCTGAGTGCATGAAGAGTCCAACATTTCCACACTTATTTTCCCCCGGTAATTTATAAGTGCATCATCCAGTATTTAAAGTGCACTTTTTCGTTTTGAAATTTTCAGTGTGAACATATTACTTGCGCTATTTATGCTACAAAACAGCATATAATATTGCATAAGTACGCAAATTGGTACAATATGACCTCAAAATGTATAGAATTTTTTTTTTTTTTTACATTTTTTATAATACACATAATATATCTTTTTTTTTTGTTTACTTCTCATCTATACAGTAAGGCTCTCTCACTCTCTGTGAGAGTGTGAGCAGTCTTTTCTATATTGCATTTGTGCTCTAGTACCAGAGCTTCATTTCAGGATTTATTGCTTTTTTTTTTTTTTTTACAAATGAAAACAACAAAAAAATCGCATTTCCCATTCATTTTCAATGTGGGGTCATATTGACCCCAAAGGCCATGAGTGACTTTTTTTTTTTTTACATACCTTTAAAACAACTTTTGAGCCCAGTTTTTTTGTGTGTATAGATAGATAATTTAGAAAAAGTCATTAAATTGTATTCCACTGAGATGAAGGGAACCATTTTTTTTTATTAAAGAAAAGTTGATTGGGGTCATACTGACCCCAAAGCAAAAATGAGTTAAAACGATTCAATGATTCACTCACTTGTCGCCACCTAATGGCGCAACGATGTCACTTGGAGAAAGAATCACTGAAAAATCCTCACCGCTTATAAACTCTGAAATCTTTTCGTGTTTATTTTATTTAATGGTATTATTTGGTTATAGAAATAAATAAACTGTTAATTATATTGTTTTGTTCAACAGAAACCATGGTTTTATGATCTACGGGAAGTTTGGGCAGGATTTCCCAAACAAGTAAGTGTAACTTATGGAAGTTTAAAAAACACTACCTTACTTCTCATAGTGCTTTAAAAGAGTACAGCACAGTGAAAACCAGTCTGCATGTTGTTCCGGGAGGGTTGTGTTTGTGCAGGCATGTTTCTATGGCGGTTGGTTTTTAAATATGTTTGTTTTGTGTGTTTCTATATGTCTGTGTGTACAGTCACTGCTGGACTCTCAATACTGGTATTACATCATCGAGATAAGTTTTTATGGTTCTTTACTGTTCAGTGTGGCTGCAGACGTCAAACGGAAGGTAAGGATGCACCAATATCAGTATATCAAGTTCACCTTATCAGTTAAAGAGTATTTCACTATCTATATCACTTAAAAGATTATGTATGAATATGAGATTAAAGGATTAGTTCACCTCAAAATGAAAATTTCCTGATCATTTACTCGTGGATTAATGCCATCCAAGATTTTCATGTCTTTCTTTCTTCAGTGGAAAAAAAAATTACGTTTTTTGAGGAAAACATTTCAGGATTTTTCTCCACACAATGGACTTCAACTGTAACCAAATTGTTGAAGTTCAAATCAGTGCATTTTCAAAGGGCTCTGCACAATCCTAGGAATGTCATATCTAGCGAAACGATCGGTCATTTTCTAAACAAAATACTAATTAATATACTTTTTAACCACAATTGTTCGTCTTGTGCTGGTCTGCGACGTGCCATGCATTATGTAATCACGTTGGAAAGGTCACGCTGGACATAGCCGGAAGAAAACCTTTGGGTTTCAAAAGATTTAAACATCCAGGATACACACACGAAAGGACCATTTTAAACAATAAACTGACACAAAGACATAAATATGTCATTCAACATGCAATAAAATTTGAACGATCCTACTCCTCCACGCTTGTAAACAATGGGGGCGTTACTTCCGCCTACGTCCAGCGTGACCTTTCCAACGTGATTACGTAATGCGCAGACCAGCACAAGACGAGCAATTGTGGTTAAAAAGTATATACATTTTTATTTTGTTGACAGACAAATGACAGATTGTGTCGCTAGATATGACATTATTCCTTGGATCGTGCAGAGCCCTTTGAAAATGCACTGATTTGAACTTCAACAATATGGTTAAGTCCATTGTGTGGAGAAAAATCCTGAAAAGTTTTCCTCAAAAAACGTCATTTCTTTTCCACTGAAGAAAGAAAGACATGAACATCTTGGATGGCATTGGGGTGAGTAAATTATCAGGAAATTTTCATTTTGAGGTGAACTAATCCTTTAACATGAGATCGGTAAGTTCATAAACACACTTTATCAACTAGCCTGCAGGTATCAATCCTATTAATGTCATAACATAGTCAGCAAGTTACTTTACACAAGTCATTATAATGCAATAATTCATGCAGTTCAGTGCATTAAGGTTTAATAAATGGAATACAATGTCTTGCATTTATTAAAATAATATGCTTTTGGAGAAATTTGATGGAATTTGTAAATAACTGATAATATGATATATTAAAATTGCCATCTCTTAAGAGATATGTCCGTCAAGGTTTATGGAGCTCTATTTCTCTCTCTTTGTCTATTTGTAGGACTTTATGGAGCAGTTGGTCCATCATTGGGCCACTTTGACTCTGCTGTCCTTCTCCTGGTGTGCAAACTACATCCGCATTGGCACACTGGTCATGCTGGTCCATGACACATCTGATGTCCTACTCGAGGTGAGGGAGAGTGAAATAGTGGAAGAAAAAAATCACCCAAAAAATATATTTTTTTCTATTTAAAAACAAAAACAAATGCTGTTCTTTTGAAATTTCCATTCATTAAAGAATCCTTAAAAAATATCAAGCAGCACAACTATTTTCAACATCAAATCAGCATATTAGAATGATTTCTAAAGGATCGTGTGACATTGAAGACTAAAGTAATGATGCTGAAAATTCACCTTTGCCATCACAGGAATATATTGTATTTTAAAATATATTTAAATATAAGTTATTTTACATTTGCAGCCTTGGTGAGCATAAAAGATTTTCAAAAACATGACCCACCCCAAAACCTCTGAAAGGTAGCATTTTATGTATATGTACAGTATAGGGTATTTTGTGTTAAAGGTTTTTGTTTATCTGTTTCTCTAAGTCTGCTAAGATGTTTAACTATGCTGGATGGGAGACAATATGCAACAGTATATTTGTGGTGTTCGCTCTGGTCTTCATGGTAACCAGACTCATCATCTTCCCTTTTTGGTAAGTGTGTGTGTGATGGAGGTAAATGTGTGGTAGATTTTAGGGTTAGATACGATTAAACTGTGTGTCCATGTCATGTGTGCAGGCTGATCCACTGTACGTGGGTGTATCCTCTGGACCAGTTTGAACCCTTTTTCGGCTATTATTTCTTTAATGTCATGCTTGTGGTGCTGCTGTTATTGCACGTGTTCTGGGCCTCCCTTATCCTCCGCATGGTCAAAAAGTTTGTCTTTGGCAATGTGAGTATTCATTATTTAAATAAGATTTGATACATATTGATATTCTGATGTAGATCATTTTTGGTAGAGGGTAGAAAAACATGTGCGCAAGATTAATTCTCTTTCTTTCTCTTCAGCTAAAGGGTGATGAGCGCAGTGATGAAGAAGAGAGTGAGGAGGGCTCTGAGGAAGACTATACGCACACATACTCTAATGGATCTGTGAATGGACTGTCTAATGGCCATTGACACAGAGGGAACGCTTCCACAAACAGACACAAATTTACTTTTGATGCCATGCATGCATATATGTCCATATTGGACACATGATTCATCTGTAAATTTTTTTGCATAGCCTTTCATATTAAGGTTTGTATATGTACATAATATGGTAGATGAATAAAATCAATACAACACTTTTAAACATCAATTTATAATTTAAAACTTGTTAGCATGTGCCAATCCACGCAGTAGTAAAAATTTTCCACATGAAGGCTGCATTTGTTTGATATTTGTGAAATATTACTGCAATTTAAAACAACTATTTTGTTTTAATATATTTTTAAATGTAAATTATTCCTGTGACTGCAAAGCTGAATTTTCAGCACCATTAATCCAATCTTTAATGTCACATGATCCTTCAGAAATCATTCTAATATGCTGTTTGGATACTCAAAAATCTAATTTTGTGCTTAATCTTTTTGGAAACCGTGAAACATTTTCTTGTTTTAATGCATCCTAGCTGAATAAAAGTATTAATTTCTTTAAAAATAAAAGTACTGACCCCAACCTTATTTTAAGCAGTATTTTACATTGTATCATGTCGAAGCTAAAGCATTTTGTCAATTCAGGAGTAAAATCTTGCAATATGAATGGTTATTAACATGAGTAATATAAATGACTTTACATTAAGCTGCAACAAAGCAAACCCTATAACAAACATATTACAGTGTGTACCAGAGATGGGGGACTCGAGTCACATGACTTGACGCGAGTCGCAAATTTAAGGATTTGAGACTTTCTTGACTAAATTAAGAAAATGACTTGGACTTGAGATCCAATGACTTGGACTTGAGATCCAATGACTCGAGACTTGACTTGACTTGAACTGTATGACTCAAAAATGACTTCATATACATTTTTATATAAATCATCGAAATATTGATGAACAAAATGAAAGCAACGGAACCATTGACGCCAGTCATCAGATTCTGCGCGATTGCGTGACGCACAGAAAATAGCGCGCTAAATAAATAAAAAAATCTCCCAGCATCGTTTCTTTTTGGATATAAACACTAGAAATTTACCATATTCATACAAGAAGATTTAACTGGCAAGGGATATCGGACACGACCATCACAACCTCGAACTTCATTCACCACGTCTAAAAGTAAGCTATGGCTTGTTTAACCTGTTTGTTATAGTTAATTTGACTAAAGTTTAATCTAGAAGGAATAGTGGTTAAAACAGCATGCCTCTTTATACAATATTATCTTTTCAAATATAGCTTAAGGCTGTCAATAGATTCAAAAGATAATTAATGGTGGCATGTTTTTTAATAAATTCACGCAGACATTTGCCACGGTTTCTTTCAAATCATGCTTTAAAGCCAAATATGTCGCTATTTCCAATGACGAAAAACAGCGTAAAAACTGTTAATGATGTTTTGTCGTGTTTTATGTTCCTCTTGAAGCAGGGTCATATGTTATCAGGGGGTTGGGGGGCAATGTGAGCAGAATTAATATGCACCCAAAATTCAAGATGTTGAAAAAATGTCCCTAGGTTAGATGAGTTATTACATATGATATTAAAAAATAGTTCCAGAATATTGGCGCGATTGCAAATTTGATAATGATTTTATAGGCTACAACAGTCCAGTAAACAAAGAGTGAATATTGTGGTGTGACATAGACGTAATATTGTAAATTTTCTCTGTTTTTGCTCAATTTCTCCAATGACAGTAGTTTCAAACAAGCCACAGAAAAAGAGTAAATCCGGGGTTTTTGTGATTGAGTGACCTGGTTGCTTAGTTCCAGAATGAATCTGCCGCTTTGAACGAATCAGTTGAATGAATGCTTCTATGACTCGTACATTAAGACGTTGATTTGGCGCCACCTATTGGCGGTTTTAATTTCATAATTAAAAAAATAGAATTATTTTTTAGCATCTAATTTTTTCTATTTTAAAATGATTATATTTGAAATAATTAATCTCATAACATTATTTATGGTGTTGTGATTGCAGTGTAAATGCATGGATAGAAAAAAAATGGTTAGAACATAGTTAGAAAAAAATGCCCCTGGAAATCAATTTAAGGGGTCAAATATGGGCTATTAATGGCAAAGTTAATGTCTGGGTGATATTGCATTAAAAAAAAATATATAAGCAAAGTTAAACATACGACATTTACTATAAAACCAATATAATTAAATGCATCACGCTTGTGAATTTGCCTTCAAATGTTTTATCTTCAACATTTTTCATATAATTGTTATTATAATCATAATAATTCCAAATTTTGATAATAATAAATACATGCTGTAATAAATTATACGAATATTATTAATATTACGATATAAATGTATAAAAAAGGTAATGAAGGTAATCAAAAATAAATAAGGTTGAGGCCAATATAAACTTTTTTTCTGTTTGGTATTGTAACTTGACTTGGACTTGACTTGACCCTTAGCAGGACTCGACTTGATTTGCTTGAAGTGAACCATTGACTTGACTTGACTTGGTTGCGTGTACATGCGACTTAGACTTGCTTGAGACTTGATGGTATAGGACTTGAGACTTGTGACTTGAACATGTGTGACTTACTCCCACCTCTGGTGTGTACAGTACATAAAAGCTCAATATTTTACTCATGTTCAGAAAGTGTCATTCTATAAAACAGTCAGATAGTCTCAGATACTCCAGGTAGCTCTCAGATTGTTGATGTATTCTTCATCATCAGAGATTTCAAAACTTAGACCCTCGTAATAGTTCTCAAACTCGGCATATGACACAGTCTTGGTGACCTTTCCTGCTTCCCGTACGAAGACCAGAATGTCAGGGTTCGGAGCGGCTTCTGTCAACAGTCCGAAATAAGAATGATACAGTAATATCTTCATAAACATCAGTCATCCATGTTGCCCATGTGTTAGTTTGTTTTACTCATTGCCTTTATTAGTGTATCTGTAAAGGGAACTATATAGCCTTTCCAGAAATAAATACTGAAGTACCACACGTTACCAACATTCATTGTTTGTCATGAAATATTGACCGACAGTGAATAAACATGACTTCAATAGCTGCTGTCTGTGTGCAAGAGACTAAATGATCAGTGGCTCACCGTGTGTTGCGTCAGACTCTTGTTTGCCTCTATAGAATTTTTCAATATCGCTCAGGAAAATGGAGCCGGTTTTATTTGGGTCAAGCTTTACATAAACCTAAAAACAGAGAAAAGATAGGAACATTAGCAAATGGCCTAAATGGAAATTCAATAACTCACAGAGCTCAACAGCGTCCTCTGGAGGACGAAAGCAGTCCGGCTGGTCTGTCACCTTCAGGAAAACGGCTTTTCTGTTCTCGCTCATCTCCCCAGTAACGGCACGCATCACATCAGCGGGGTGCACCCGCCTCTCTGCACGCCGACCCACAATCCTCCACACCGCCTCGAAGTCCTGTCACACACAGCACACGCTAATGTAGCGGCTCAGCACTCTCACATTATGTTCTACATCAACATGCCTGCTGCTTTCCTACAGTCTCATTTCAGATAGATAGATATCCATCAGGAAATGTAAATATTGACTTGCTTCAAATTTAGCTTTTACATTTTTAAACATGTTTTATGAGATTTTTTCTCTTTACCTGTTGAGTAAGGCACAGTTGATCCATCAGAGATTGTCTGAGCAGAGCTTTTTGCTGAACACTATCAATCTTTATATCCAAGTTCTGCAGATCCCTTTCTAGATTGATTAGGGTTTGGATCGCATGTCCCCTCAGTTGATCGCGCACTGCACCTGCAAAAACATCCACCAATTAGAGCACTGGATTCCTTGTCAAGCTTACTGTGACTGGTTAATGTGCCATCAAAAGTATAAGGGCACTTTAAGGTGAAGTGTGTAATTTCAGGTAACTCAATACAGCTTTTAAATCTTAAAATGTGATGCTCAGTGTAAGACCGATAAATGTGATTTCAAAATGGGTTCTCGGCCAGTTGCAATGATATGCACAAAAATAGATGTATTGATTTTTAAAGTCATTTTTTTGTTTATTCAACATGTTTATTTATTTGTCTGACACAATAATGTAATTGCTTTAATGCTCTTATATCTTCATTTAGGGAACCCACAGCGTATAGCAAATATTGATATACGTTACCATTCAAAAGTTTGGGGTCAGTAAGATTTTTCATAGATATTCATAACGTTACAATAGATTTCTATTTCAGACAAATGCTGTTCTTTAGAACTTTCTATTCTTTAAAATCACAATTTCTACAAAAACTATTTCAGAAGGATCATGTGACACTAAAGACTGGAGTAATGATCACCGGAGTAAATTACATTTATAAAATATTACGGTTTACTATTTTACTGTATTTTATCTAATTAATGCAGCATTGGTGAGCATAAGAGACATTTAAAAAATCTCACTGACTGATGGTAGTGAATGCAACTAACTGGCATATCATAATTTGATTAAAATTAGCCTAATTTTAACATAAAAAATGACACCTCATCTGTGGGTGGAAATTTTGGATGAATGCTAATGCATTTGAAAAAAAAAATGTTTTGTGCAAGAGCGAATGCGTGTTAAGGATTAACCTTGAATTGCCTTTAGAGTCTTTCGATCATTGATTTCCTCTTCAGAGAGACAATGTAGACTTTCCCCAGACTGAGTTCTGTGCAAAAGAAACACTCAGTACTCTAACTTGTGCACTCAAGTACATATGTGTGTGAGTGGTACATACAGCAGGGCTCCCTTGGCTGTGTCATCCACATCAGTAACTCTGAGAGTCAGGCACGGCTGCTGTCTCAGACTTTGGGGGAGGTGTGGGTCGTCTGTACAGAAATGAAGCTCGGCACCCTGGGAGATGCAGGCAGAGTGTTGATGAATTAATGTTATTCGGGGAGTGTGTGAAAGATGATGAGTGCCGAACCTGTGAGATGTCTTGAAGGCAGTACGGCCTCCCTCTGTTCAAATACACACCACGAGCGATAAAGGGCAACGCGTTCCATCTGAAAGAGTTTCGATTAACATTTAACTTTACAAAAACAACTACATTTGGAGGGAAAATATGTAGTATGAGCAAACAGTGATGTGTTGTATTTGTACAAATGCAAAGCATCATAGCCTGACCTGTTTTTCCCAAAATTTCGGTACTCGTACACGGTCAGTGTTTGGTCACATGTGAAAAAGAAGCCAATCAGTTTTCGGCAAGCCTCACGTCCACACCTATATATCAAACACACACGCATTACAAAATAAAACACCAAAAAAACTGTTGAATCTCCATCACAATACTATAACTACCTTGATAAAATCCTGGCTTGAAAGCAGAGCTTGTTGGATAAAGTGTTCTCCGTTAAAGACATCCGAGTTTTTACCCTGTAGATACAAAACAAAAACCTAAATATCACAAATCACAGTTTTATCAAAGGGAGCAAAATGTTACCAGGTGCTATTTTCAGTTTCTTTCTTTAACAAACATATTAGTTCATTGGATGTTAAATTACATTTAAATACTTTTTTTTTTAAATAAAACAACAATTTTAAATTGAAACCAGTCAAAATAAACACTTACTAAAAAATATAAAATATTTTAATTGTTTCCCTGCTTTTCAGGTGACTATTAACCGAAATCATAAAAAGGGGGCCTTTTAGTCAAAATATTATCTAAAGTGACTTACAAATGAGGAACATCCCAAGCAATTAGTCATTAGAGTCATCAATATTTTAGAAAAGATTTCAATTCTAATTGAAATCTTTACTTTTATGTGTGTATTATACTGAAAATAGATTTTTATATTTTCTTAAGAAAAAGTGGTTCTTGGAAAACTTACCATCACGATTATTGTGTGCTTGTGGGTGGTTGTACAGGCGTTGCTGTGTGGTTGTGAGGGTGTACTGAGTGTTTTTTGCACGCCGACATGCGCCTGGTTATTGGTTTGTTCAAATCAGTAACCCCAAGTATGAGCAATAATGGAATAATAATAGTAGTGCTTTTCTAAGCAAAAACTTTTTATATATACAGGTGTATATATATACTATAAAAATACAAAACAAAAAATATAAGTGGGGACATAACCACTGTGAACTTTATCAGTATGACAGAAGGGGAGAAAGAGCGTTTTGTATCTGAGTCATGTATGTGTGTGGGTTTTACTTAGTGTGGTGAAGAGTTCTCCTGTAGCGTGGTGGGACACTCGTGGGACTGGCAGACACAGCATTCTGTTCCGGATCGCTAATGACAGCCCTGCGTGAGTATCAGAGAACCCTCACAACGTTATTACTAACCACAGACTGACAAAAATGGAACAGAACGAAGGAGAGCGAGAGAGATACTGACCTCGACAGCTGGTCCACCATAACCTGCTCAATTACTGCTTGCAGTTTTCTCTCCTCGGTAAGCCCCTCCTACTCACAAACACACAAATATATCATCCAATCACATTACATGCTCACACAGGACTTCTGGATCTTAACAAACACCCTCCTCCAGGGGGAGACAACAATCTCTGGTCAAAAACATGTGCCAGAAAATGTTTGGCCTGAATGAAAGTCAATGCCATAATTGCCAGAGTAAACTGCTTTTGTGTGGAAAGAAACATAATAAATGTGTGGATAAAATAATAATAAATAAATTATATAAAGTACATTTTAAATTATTATACGTTTTAATTTTTAAAGCAGTGTGTATATATAATATTGTGAAATATTTTTACAGTTTAAAATAATGGTTTTCTATTTTAATGTACTTTACAATATAATTTATTTTTGTGATGCAAAGCTGAATTTTCAGCATCATTACTCCAGTTCAGAAATTATTGTAATATGCTGATTTGATACTCAGTTATTATCAATGTTGGAAATAGAAGTGCTGCAAAAAGAACAGCATTTATTCAGAATAGAAATCTTTTCTAACTATATAAATCTTTACTATCACGTTTTATAAATTTAACATTGCTGAATAAAACATTAATTTATTTCAAAAAAGAAAGAAAAAAATTACTGACCCCAAACTTTTGAATGGTAGTGTATATTACAAAATATTTCTATTAAAAAAAATGCTGTTCTTTTTAAATTGTTATTCATCAAAGAATCATGAAAAAAAAGTATCACAGGTTATAAAAAAAAAAATAAGCAGCAAAATTGTTTCCAACATTGATAGTAAATCAGCATATTCAAATCTTTTCTGAAGGATAATGTGACACTGAAGTCTGGAGTGATGGCTGATGAAAATTCAGCTTTGCATCACAGAAATAAATTATATTTTAAAGTATATTAAAATAGAAAACTATTATTTTAAACTGTAATAATATTTCACAATATTACAGTTTTTTCTGTATTTTTGATCAAATAAATGCAGCCTTTGACCATAAGAGACTAATCAAAAACATAAAAAAATAGTAATGTTTCCAAACTTTTGACCGGTACATACAGTGTGTATATATAGATATATACTGTAGATACACTATATATACATTATATTAAATATATATATATATACACACACTATATTTTATATATATATATATATATATATTTTTTTTTTTTTTGTAAAAACATAAATGCACGAGGGAAAAAAGGAAATAAATTGACTATTCATGTTTTCCAAAACACTCATTTTGGAGTGACAGGTAGGAATAATTTATAGTACATTTAAATTTATTTCAACTTCCAACTTTACTATTGTGCTTATTTCAATGCTAAAAACCTGAGTTTGCAGTCTCCCATTATAAGAAAATCTCTGGCAAAGAGTAAGGAGGCACTTAATTGGACTGGGACCCAGTATTAAACTCACCGCATCCATCATCTTGCTGTTGGGCCGTACAGTTTTGGACTGTTTGTAGATGGGTTGTGTTGTGTTTTTAGAGGTGAAGGTAGATGAATCCAGGTTTGGTTTGTGACTGTACAGTGGACTTCTCTGTGCCTGGACTGTGTGGCTCAGCTGTAGGGATTCTCCATGATCCACAGCAGGTATGTGATTTTTAATTGAGTCTTTCATCTCGGACGAAAAACACTGGGAGGGAAAAGCACAAGATGCCTAATATAAACACTGCCTGTATTTTTTGTTGGGGGGGGGGTTGGCTTTATGCAGCCTCAAAATTGCATTGGGAAAAAAACTACCAGTAAATATTTTATATTTTATCCAAGCATATAATGACATAATTTTGGGTGCACTTTTCCTTTATGGTAATCTTGAATAAGCACCTGCTTTGACTGTGTAGAGGTTGGAGAGCCCCAACTCATGCCTGACAGCTCTCCTGTGACACTCTTGATAGCAGCATCCTTTGGGATTATGGCAGGGTGCTGTAGAAAATTACATGTTCAATAATATAAGACCAAAATCAAGTCATTAAAATACACATCATCATGTTTTGTTATCCCACCTCCTCTTCCGCGTCGTGTAGGGTCTCTAATTTTAGCACTGGAACTCTGGGAACGATATTTAATCAATAAATAACTATATAATAACAACTCTCTGCAAACAATATGTTTGCCAGCTTATCTTAGTTCTTAACTTACTCTGCTGGCCTCGGCCCGCGGTCAGCCCCACTTGTCTTGGGCTTTAGTATAAATACATCCAAACAGAAAGAATAAGTAATGAAGCTTAACACCTTTTCGAGTTCAAAGCCATCCATTAACGTTAGGTTACAGGCATTGCGCACTTACCTGTTGCACGGTTTTATGTAAGGGTGAAGATTTCACATTTGCTTTCATTATTAGTGGAACTGTACACTATATTTATGTATATGTAAATTCTATAGTTGTTTAAAATCAGCAGGTTTTAACACGGTTTTCACTCCCGCGCTCACGTTGCTGTGGTGGTTACTAACCACACAGAACACACACGATGGCAGCGTGACTGTCATCATTAAAGGATTGTGGGTAATGAAGTCTGAAATGAATACACTAAAATAAATGGAAAGATAAATACAAATACCATGTTAATGCATTTATTAAGACTATGGTCAAAAATGAGAGGAAAGTGCCTGTTTAAAAAGAAACTGTAAAATATACAAATGTATAAAATGAGCAGATTTTGTGAATCCCATTTCTATACATTTTTTAAACTGTTTTTTTTTTTAAATCATATAAAATAGCCTACAACATTACATGAAGGGACATCAATGTATTATTGATTAAAGGTAATATCCATTCCAATCGTGATTTTAATTAAAATCTTGAGTACTCTAGCCTACTCATGTCCGGCTAAATATAAAATATAGCCTAAACTTGAACTATAGCTCAGCTGACGTGTAAATTACATTAACTAACTCTAAATGCATTTTAAAAATAGACATTCTAAATATGTACTGGCTAAATATGGCAAAACAGACATTTTTGTAACGGTTTATTAATTTTACATTTAGATAAAGTGTGTGTGTGTGTGTGTGTGTGTGTGTGTGTGTATGCGCGTGCGCGCGGGAGCGAGAACTTGTGCGTGAGAGATGAAGAAAAGAGCCCCGCACATCATATTCTTTCGTGACATGGTGGGTGGTTCTGTATCGGTCCTTTAAAAAGCCCCTGTACGAAGACTGATAGACAGACAGAGAGAGAGCGAGAGATCGACAGACAGAGAGGGCGAGAGAGTGGGCAAATCCACGGCACAATGACGCACAGGTCAGCGCGTCTCTTGCAGTGATGATCCATTGACTCATTTCTCCAGAGCGAAGCAGCGCGGCTCAGGACATTCTCCTGCCATGGACTCTCTCGGCGGTCTTCTCTTACAGATATGGGTTCTTATGTACGGCTCATTCGGCGTTCTGGCTCTCTTACCGGGAATAACGGAACCGGAGTTCATCCGCAGGTGTGTGCAGGCGCATAACACGCAACGCTCGCGCGTCACTCCACCTGCGGTCAGTGCGCGCTCCATGGTAAGACAGGTGTTCAGGGCGCAGGTATTTGATGCATTGGTTATGTTTCGTTTAGATTAAGGATTCCTTTTTTTTATATATATATATATTTTTTATAATATAAATAATTTAGGCTATAATTATTTGCGCAGCTGTCTAAGCATGTTGTTTACTCAATCTTGTTTACTCATGTTCATCATCATTTGTCTGTGTTTGTGTGTGAGATCCAATGGCCCAGTGTTCCACATTTTAAATGTTCATGATTCATCATGCTACTAACAGCATGTTCTCTTGTTTTTGTCTCAGAGTGTTTGGTTTAAGAATATAACAAAAATGTACAACCATCATTGTGGTTGTCATGGCAATCGAGAGATGTTTTTGTATGAGTGGAAAGAAAAGGCTCCCTATTGATCTTGATCGCATTTTTTTAAGTAGTAAAAGAATGAAGAGAAAACAAAGGGTCTTCTTGTTTGTGATGTTGCTTGAAGAGGGTTCTGACAGGCAAATGTCATGATATCTCTAATCTAATATCAATAGCCTAATCATTTCACATGTGTTATTAATTAAAATATAAGCACTATTAAGCAGTTTTTTTTTGTATTTCAATTGATTCAAATAAGTTTCAGCATAGAACAACCAAACTTAGTTGCTCACATAAAATGTTCTGGGATCAAATGTTCTGGGACAAATCACATTGTAAATGTAAGTTTTGTTGGAGCTTGTTCCTCTAAATCCTGTGAGTCATATCTTAAATCATATAATATCTATATATTGTAATTCTATTGATTTGGATTATCGTTGAGTGGATGTGTTTGTGTGTTTGTCTGCAGTCCTGGGACAATGAATTGGCCAAAGGTGCCAGAGACCGGGCGAGACACTGCAAAGCCTCTCATCATCCCGGGCTGGCGTATTTCGGGTACCCGCCCTTCGGATGGATGGGCGAGAACATCTGGCTGGGGGCTCCGTTTGCTGCCTTCTCCGTGGAGAACGCCATACACAGGTGGAACAAAGAAGGAGTGTACTCACTCAAAAACAACAACTGCTCACGGATGTGCGGCCACTACACACAGGTATGTTCTTTTACATTATTACAGCTTTGTATGTAAATATATATCAGCACTGAATATCAGCACTTTCTCAACCTTGTGTATTTGTACATGCATTGTATGTTTTAGTTAATGTGGTCTACAAGCTTCAAGCTGGGCTGTGCTGTAAATGTGTGCTCTAAAGGAATCGAAAACTTCTCCACTCACCCGGAATCCACTATCTTTGTGTGCAACTATGGCGATACGTAAGTTAGACTTCATAATTTTACATTTGGAAGGATGTAGCCAAATGTTCAAGACTGGGGGGAGGGGGGTATACAATTTTTGCTTGATTTATTGTTGCATTGCATTGATATAAAAAAGTACAGAATATTACTTTGTCTACCTCTTGTGGTGATGTTATACCAACATGCTTTATTGCAGAGGACAAGTTCATGGTGTTACTCCAAACATAGCAGGTGTGGGATGCAGCGGTTGTGGATCAGAGATCTGCCGAGACAACATCTGTAGTAAGAGCATTCACAATGAAACATCACAATAACTATCACACAGCAATATTACAGTAATATTACAGTAAACACATAGTTCAGTAGGCACAAACTTTCCTCAACATCTGAACAGATTATATATATATATATATAATATTTTCAGATGGTGTGGAAAGGTTGTACCTAATAAGACTAAACTGTGAAGTGTGTGTGTGTGTGTGTGTGTGTGTGTGTGTGTGTGTGTGTGTGTGTGTGTGTGTGTGTGTGTGTGTGTGTGATAAAAACTGTCCTTATTTACTGTACAAGAGAGCTACTGTATGTCTGCCTGATCTTACTTTTAATTCAACTTCAACTCTTAACTAACTCCTGATCTTACTCATTTGTGTAATTTTATGAAGTCAATTTGATGAGTTAATATCATATTAAATAATATATCTGACATGAATAAAACCAGTTAAATTAGATATAACCACATGTACACTACACATGTCGGTTTTTAGACTATATGACAGTCAATTTCATTTGTATAGCTCTTTTCTCAATACAGATTGTTTCAAAGCAGCTTGACAGAAAATCATAATGTTAATGTTTAAAACTTATTAATATCTTAATGTCAGCTACATCTTTTTATTTAAAGATTTTTATTATTATTTCCATATTTATATAAATGTTGCATATATTCCCAGTATGACGCCTTTTAAACCTACATCTTAATGTCTCTCTTTACAGGATATGATTGGTTCCCTGGGTGGGACCATGGCCCGCCCTCTTCAGCCCCCAGTGTTTCCTATTGGCTGACTAATCTTGGACTGTGTTTACTAGGAGTTTGTTGGCACTTTTATGTAACACATTAATGTCATCCCGTGTTATCTAATGTCTCAAACTTGAACCTTAATCTTTGAATTGCTCCATCATTTATATACGGTTAGATATTTAATTAGTAATCACTGAAATATTATCATATGTATATATATATATATATAGTTCCATTTCTGCTGTGTGTAAATCTGTAAGGTCTATAAATAAATTTGATTTTAAAAAGTGGAATTTTCATTTTACTTCTAAGATTGGCAATCATAAAAGTGCTACTTGAATAAACGTGGGTTATTTTATACTCTTACTGGTCTTCGGTGATCTAATTTCTAAAGTGTGTTACAACCATTATGAAGCGTGAACATGTGTGACTGTGTGTAATATTGCCGTAAAGATACACAGTATGGAGGCTGAGAGTTCAGTTGTTGTGTGTTTCACACACACACACACACACACACACACACACACACACACACACACACACACACACACACACACACACACACACACACACACACACACACACACACACACACACACACATACCAATGAAGTCACGATGCATTCCTGATGATTTTACCGTAACCATGGAAACGGGTGTACGTATAGGACACTGTAGGCCGTGAGTGAGAACAGCTATGAGTCACAAGTTATGAATTATGTTTTGAAGTAGTTTATTTTTCTGAGTAATCAATCAGCAGTGCTCTATTAGTGCACGAGTAATGTGTCATCCATTTTTTTTTAGGATGTACACACACCTACAGTATTATAAGAATTATCAGTATTATTTGCCCCCTTGGTAAATATAATCAAAGATAAAAATAAATATAATCAGCATTGTTATTCCTTTTGGTATATATATATTTTTTTTTTTAATTAAATGCAAAAATCTAACCTTTCATTGAAGTAAAATAATTGAAAATGGGTGGTAAATCATATTATGAAATATGTTTTTCTCCAAAACACATTGTGAACAATTATTTGCCCTCTTTTATTAAATACTTTTTGCAACCTCCTTTTTCCAAGATAAAAAGATACGCTTCTTCTCTTCAGATAATGGGCCATGTTTGTCTTCAAAATGAAAACAAAAATGGTTCACTGAGCACAAAACCAAGGATCTGCAATGGCCATCCCAGTCTCCAGACCTGAACCCTATAGAAAATGAGTGGGCTGAACTGAAGAGAAGAAGCACCAACATGGAGAATCTGAAGGATTTGGAGAGATTCTGTATGGAGGAATGGTCTCTGATCTCTTGTCAGTTGTTTTCCAAACTCATCAGGCATTATAGGAGAAGACTCAGAGCTGTTATCTTGGAAAAAGGAGGCATTTAAAAAAAAATATCGAAAGGATAAATAATGCAGATTTATTTTTTATAGCCATCTTTGACAGCCATTAATTCATTCATTCATTCATTCAATTTGCCAAGGGGGCAAATAATTCTGACCAGCACTGTAGGTTAATTCACATAAGGATGTCAGAGATGAAGAACATGAGAAATCTGAAGAATCTAAATTGCATGAGTAAAGTTCTTTGAAGAGTCATCTTTGCGTTCATGTTTGTTTCTTACACCTCTGAAAAATGTTTAAACAATTTTCAAAAATTAAAGTCATTTAAAGGGATAGTTCACCCAAAAATTAAAATGATGTCATGCACCATTTGCTCACCCTCAAGTTGTTCCAAACCTGTATGAGTTTCTCTCTTCTGCTGAACCCAAAAGAAGATGTTTTGAAGAATATCGGTAACCAAACATTTACTGGTACCATTGACTTCCACAGTATGGAAAAAAAAAATACTATGGAAGTCAATGGGGTCCATCGACTGGTTACCGACATTCTTCAAAATATCTTCTTTAAGAAAAATACCATTACAAACTTCACTGAAAATGATAAAACACAGACAAAAGAGCTTATTAAGAAAATCTCAGTCCAGGCTATTAGTACGAGACTAACTGATCTAAATAGGTAACTGAGACATGAAAATGACATATTACATGATAAAAATGTTTTTACATTTTGTAATTTTTTATACATTCAAAATTAAGTCTGTGTGATTCTGTTGTATATAAATATACAAAACATTAGCTTACAGCATGACCTGTGCATTTACCATATCCTGACTTCTCACTGCCTGTAATCTAATTTGTTTCACAAAAGCGCTCTTGTGTGTGAGAGAGAATGAAATGCTTGTGAAATTTTAACTCATTGATGTCACGTGAAATTCAACAGGCGCACAAGACAGAGTCCGATTCCTCTACATACTTTCTGTTTGCAGATTAAAGACAAGTCACAGTTACGGACGGCAATAACTGGGAATCTACAGCATAAAACCTTCTGCAAGCATCCGTTTGTGGATCTGGGCAGCTGCGATTCTTCTGTTGAAGTGAGTGGAACTAAACTAACTATCCTGACTAAACTATCTTGATTGGCTCTCTGAATCTACACCTCAGTTTGAAAGGCCATCATGATGTCGTCTTCTACTATATTGATTGTGGTTACGTTACTTTCAATGATGCCAATTGTTAGAGGAATACAAGAAAGTGAAACTCAACAAAAGACCTTCTATGTACACAAAACTGGGACTCGGACAATGTTGTTTAACATCCCAAATACTGAACAAAATGAAGTACATGAGAGCTTGGATGATGTTGTTCTAGGTGAGTCTTTAAACTTGCTCAAGAGTCTAGAATTATATGCTAGTACTGATGATTTTTCAAGAAACACTGTGGCTGAATCTAGTGATAAGCATTCAGCAGCTGATTCCATAACAACCAGAACTGATGAAAGTAATTTTGAAGATGATAATATTGTACACAAAGAGCCTGAGAAGGATGTTAATGAGCATGAAGACTTGAATAAGGTGCGATGTGATGGTGAATGTATAATTAATTCATTGGATAACACCTCTGATGGCCTGGATGATACGGCTAGTGAAGATCCAGTGGTCATCACACATCTCGGGCGAGTTCGAGGCCGTACTTTGGACAAAGCTCACGTGTTTTATGGCATTCCTTTTGCTGACCCTCCTGTGGGAGATAAACGCTGGACTCCTCCCTCACCCGTGTCACCTTGGTCGTACACGTATGATGCCACATTTCCCCGTCCCGCGTGCATGCAGATGTGTGCTGGAGAGTTCTCTCGGCTGTGTCCTCCTCAGGTATGCAACATTGTAATCATTACACATTTTAAAACCATCCACCTATTAAAATACAGCACATTTAGAGAATTATATGTCTGCATATTGCACGCATAAAATATTTTTTAGTTACAGTTACTCATAATTAAGGTTAGAGGGTTTTTAAAACGATTAGTCGCCCTGCACCGTTTGTGCAATATGGACATAAATAGGGGCCCGAATATAAGATCTTTTGACTTGGGCCTGTAAGCAATCACGTAGCAATGCCCTAGAAACTACACTGAAACATGCATAGAAACACATTTAGAGCATGTCAGCAACTGCATAGCAACCAGATATCAACACACGTGATAATACACAGGGCAACTTTTTGAGCAATGTTGCTGGGCAATCTTGCCTAGTGATTGTTGCTAGGGCACTTTCCCATTGAAAATGGGCAATATATTTTTATCTGGATAATTTAGATCGGTCGTGGGCCCTGTGTCTCATCTGGTTGCCCATTTACGGCAACATTGCCCAGCAACATTGCTCAAAAAGTTGCCATGTGTATCATCACCTTTGCTCAGAACACTTTAGCAACCACCTAGCAACACTGTAGAAACCACATTCCAACATACGAAGAAATACTCAGAGCACATCAGCAACTGCCTAGCAACTCCACAAAGCAAAACTAAAAAATGCTTAAAACACTTTAGCAACCACATAGCAATGCCCTGGCAACCCCATAGAATGCCCTGGCAACCACATCGCAGTGCCGTAGCAACCACATAGCAACATCCTGGCAACTACCTAGAAGCCAAACTGCAACATGCTAAAAACACCCGGAAAACTGTAGCAACCACATAGCAACACCCTGACAACAATCTAGCAATGCCCTAGCAACCACTTTTAGCCACACTTTTAGCAACCGCGTAGCAACACCCTGACAACAAGCTAGCAATATTAATCTAACAAAGGTTTCTTACTGCAGGTCTGAATACTGATTATGCATTTACTGTACATAGGTTAGCGAGGACTGCCTATATTTAAATGTGTTTGTACCTGTGAGCGTCAACCTGTCGTTGCCGATAGTAACAGCACTACCAGTGATGGTGTGGATTCATGGCGGTGACTTCATCGCTGGCTCCGCCTCTAAACCTCTGTACGATGGCCGCTTCATCAGTAACTATAGTAACACAGTGGTTGTAAACATGGAATATCGTCTTGGTTAGTGAAAAAGCATTACATTTTCCATATTGGTGTATGTGCCGACATCTGAATGAGCAGGTTTGTAAGATGTTCTGGTCAATGTTTAGGTGCATTTGGCTTCTTAGTCACAGGCAAAGATCCTGATAGCTCTGCAGTGGGGAATTATGGGATTCTAGACCAGCAGGCAGCATTGTGGTGGGTCCAAGAAAACATTGCAGCTTTTGGAGGAGACCCAAATAAGGTATCAGAGTGCATGGGGGTGGATGAATGATGACAGTCTGGACATCTAATTACTGAATATATATTTGCATGTGTAGGTTACACTGTTTGGCGAGAGCGCTGGAGCCCAATCAGTGTGTCTTCATCTAATGATGGAGAGCAGTGAGTCTTTGTTTAGACATGCAGCTATTCAGAGTTTACCATTCTCTTTGCCACTGAAAACCAGGTAAAGCACACATAAAACACTCTTAACCTCTTTCCCAAAACCTGGTCAACTGCCTTGCGGCCTACATGGAGACAATCAATTTGACATTAACATCTTGTTATAGAAAAAACAGAAAACATATAGCAAACGAACAATTCATTTTGATTCATCTGGAATATTTTTTTAAATCATCTTGGATTTATTGCATGGCGCAGTGCATTATGGGATTGTCTTCTCTGTGAAGAATAAATACAGTGCCGCCTTTAAGAATCTGGGCAAATCAAGGTATCTTAGCGCATTTCTACTTACCTTTTGTATCTGTTGCACGTCTATGATGCCATGAACTCCTCCTCCACAGCTTAGGGGCCGGTTGCAGATACTGCTAAAACTAGTCTTACAAGTTAGTCATCACATTTTTTCTTCATAACTCGTTCATAAAAACAATTGGTCTAATTTGATACCAAAAAGAGACCCATTGACTAACTGGTAGTTGGTTATACTAGTAGGCCTACTACTCCCCATGAAATCAAAATTTAAGTTTTTTGGCTTTTAGTATGAATATGTTAGCCTTGCTGTTATCTATAAGCTAGTGTCCTCCAAAATTCGCATTTAAAAGATATAAGCATTCAAAACTTACAGTCTCTCACTTCTGCCAATATGGATCAATGATTTTGATGGCATCACGTTGCACTTCAGCTTCTCATCAGATTTTCTGTCCAATCAAGTGGTCTCTGGAATCTAAAGCACCCCGCCCCCAAAAGTCGCTGAAGCTGCAGCTGAAAACGGTCACTTTTTCACAACTACATGGTGAATGGCACATAGTGTACTGAATAGGGAACGATTCAGACAGTGTAAATATGCTTTCAAATTGGGGTGATGAAGTCTGGTTTCACGTTAGTATCACATGAACTACCACAGCTTTGGTCCAGAGACGTATTGGATCCATTTGAATTCTGCACAAAATGCTATATTTTAAAGCGATATGTTGATTAGGAGGATAAACGGTTAGAGATTAGGAAACTGCGGGTTTACCGAGCTCAACGGCTCTGGCCGAGCTGTGATATAAACTAAACGCTAATGGCTATTTTTAAAAGGCTGTTCGATATGTCCCACCCTGTCCTCCTGTTTCAGTGGAAATTATAACACACTGAATAATGCTGCGCATAATGGTTATTTTAATGCAACTGGACACTGATTTCATCAAGTGCAACATGTTCCTGGATGTTGGAATGTTGTTCTAGGATCAATAAAATATGCTGATAGAGGAACATGTCTTAGGCTACTTGACAAATTCACAGTGACCGTTTTGGGAGTCTTAGCCTCCTGAGACAATAAAGAAATTATGATAAAGCTTGTAGTAATAATGTTGTTTATTATGTTGTAGATGGGATGCTGTGAAACTGGGCTGGGATTTTGCTAAACAAACTAATTGCTCAGTATTTGATCTGCCATGCCTGCGCTTTCTCAGTTCACATGATGTACTCAACGCCCAGATTAAATCAGGTATACACTTACATCAGAGTTGTTAATGTTAACGAAAACTATTAAAAATCGTTGAAATAAAAATAAAGTAAAATATAAAATATTAGATGAAAATCTTTAAAATCTTAAAAATTTGAATTTTTGCCTTGGTAACTGACTGAGAAAAAAGTTAAGGTGAAGGTTATAGCTAACTGAAACTAAAAACATTAAAAACATTTTCATTACTTGAAATAAAATAAACATCAACTGAAATACAATAAAATGTAAAAAATGTAATGTATGTAATGTAATAAAATTACTAAAACTGAAATAAAAATAAATAAAAACTATACAGACATATTTCATAATAATAATAATAATAATAGTAATAAAATACATAATAATAAAATTAACTAAAATTAAATGACTTTAATTGAAATGATAATGGAAAATATTAAAATTAAAATTAAACATCAATAAACATAGCAGTATCTCAGTGATACTAAAATACCCCTGAGTTGAAGTAATAAAATGACAAATAAAATGAATTAGAATTGGAATAATTTTTTTTTAAATGACAAAAACACATGACAAAATAACTAAAACTTGAACTAAAATGAAATACTAAAAATAAAAGCTAATTCAAAATATTAATAAATACTATAATAGTATATACATAATCTTGAAATAATATTGACTCAGATTACACACAGACACAAAATTGAGGGGTTTGTTTCACCCTGATTGGGTTTATTTTGCTTTATCCCTCTTAATACACAGCTATTTACCAAATAAATAAATAAATGAACATTAAATATTAATTTATGCTGAAATTGTTTTATTATGTGAACAAAAGCATATGGAGATATATGGTTTTAACTGGGACGACATTCAAATATACAATTTAGTGAAAATTATATAAAAATATAATGCATAATGTTCCGATTGGCCAATTAGAATCAATAAGGATTTCAGGGATCCATGTAATAAATGCATACATCAGACAAAAATATCAGACATATACAAACACTGAAATCATTCACTTAAAATCTAATTCTGTCTTTTGAAGGTTCTAAGATCATCAACCCCTTCCATTTCCTAGAGGTCTTTGAGACATGGGGGCCAATCATTGATGGAGAGCTTATCCAGGAACAGCCAATCACAGCCTTCCAAACAGGCAACTGGCAGAGTTACAAGCCAGTTATACTAGGTTTCTGATACTTTCTATACTCCAACAACATTATCAGCACATTCTGTGTTAAATGCACATAGATCGTATTAATATAGAAAATAACTGCTAAAATGTAACCAAAGCTTTGAATTGTATTTTACTTTGTATTTTAAATGAAGTAAGATTTGTATCGTTTACCTTTGTGAGTTTTCTGGTCTGCACTGTAGGTACAACCTCTGAGGAAGGAGTAGTCTTTGTGTACGGCACTTTCAACCAGTCTGTGTCAGTGCTGGATTGTTTGCTCTACACTGTTGCTATTTTTAAGCAACATGCGTTCAGAATTCTGCACAAATACATTCCTTTCTACCGAAACCAGGACAGACGAGTGATGCTTTCACAGGTAAGACTTCAGCATCCTACATGCATAAACAACTGCAAGACAAACAGCACAAGACAGAGGTTAGGCATTATGTGTTCTTAAAATGTTGTGCTTTGGGCCTTTATTTTTGCAGATTGTGACAGATTATGTGTTTCTGTGTCCGGCTCGTTGGTCCGCTCGTTCTGGAGTAAGAGCTGGCGGATCTGTTTGGTTGTATGTATTTGACCACGCTCCATCTGATCCCAACATATGGGCGGGGCTTCCGTTCTGCTACAATCACACCTGCCATGGGGCAGAGCTTCCCTTTCTGTTTGACTCCGCCCCCAGCACAAACTTTACACTTACTCCTCAAGAGAGCCTTCTGGCCAATCAAATGGCGTGCTACTGGGGAGCGTTTGCCCACACGGGGGACCCAAATTCTCGAAGTGAACAGACGCACTTTTGCAGAAAGCAGAGGCTTGCTGTTTGGCCACAATACACGGCTACAGAAGACTGGCCCATCCTGAACCTGACTCTACAGTCACATCCACAACACGGGGACAGGGACCATTTCTGTGACTTCTGGGACCAGCTGGACATCTATTGAGACACATAAGATAATGGCTCTGACCGCATCTATCTAGATCTAATATCTAACAAATTTGACAAACTTTTGACTCTACTCATATAATCAGTGACAGGGCCAGCACTATATTAACAGGATGTTATTTTTAAAGTACATTACCATGCATGTACCAAGATGTTATTTTTAAAGTACATGTCTCTTATCCTCACCAAGGCTGAATTTATTTGATCAAACATACAGTAAAAACAATGATATTGTGAAATCTATTATTACAATGCAATGTAACTGCTTTTTATATTTATTTCATTTTAAAGTGCCCATATTATGCTATTTTAAATGTTCCCAGGTTTAAATGCATCCAAGGTATAAAAAAAAAAAAAAAATATATATATATATATATATATATATATATATATACATTGTATCACCACTTTTCCTGTCTGAAACAGTTTGATCAAGGATCCGGTCATTAAACCACTCCTTTCGGCAAGCCTACTCTGCTCTGATTTGTCAGAAGGCCCAGTCTGTTGTGATTGGTCAACCTTTTACAGCGTGTGTCGGTAAGTAAACGTCCTCCAGAGGCTTCCAATCTGCTTGATACACACAGTGATAACTATCAACGGTTGGTTTTTCCGTATCAATTCGAGAGCAAGACCTTCATTTTTTTGAAGTGTATGCAAAGTGGATTTACTTTCGCAGCAGAAAAAACAGCATCTTCTTGAAATTTCGAGCAAAACGTACCAAACTCTTCCAGGCGTCAGCTACAACTACAGTGTTTGAGGGCAGGTCAAAGACGTTATTAGTGGGCAGCAAATGAGGGGCATATGCTGAATTCATGCAAATTTGTTACGTAGGTGTGTAGACTGGAATTACTGACGACTCGTTTCGGCAGTTCAGAATGGATTCTTACTTATAGGAGACTATATTTTTATATGTAGTTCATTTTGATCTTTAAAACTTTACATTTTACATTCATAAACAGCTATATTACACACTGCATGAAACGTATAATATTTGAAAAAGCGTAATGGGGCTCTTTATAATTTATTCCTGGGATGGCAAAGCTGCATTTACTGCATCAGTATTTAGTGTCACATGATTCTTCAGATTTGGTGATCAACATTTTTTCTTATTATCAATATTGAAAACAGTTGGGCTGCTTAATATTTTTGTGGAAAAAATTTCAGGATTCTTTGATAAATAAATAACAAAACTTATTTATTAGAAATAGATATCTTTTGTAACATCATAAATGTTTTTACTGTCACTTTTGATACTTTGCACGTGACGTCACAAGTGCTGGCTGGCGGGCAAGAACGTCGTTCTCTAGACATGTCAGAGATTTGATATGGGCCGTGGGATAAGACAAGGATGTCCTATATCACCGTTTCTCTTCACATTGGTTACTCAGGTCATGGCTGCTCATATCAAAAAAGCAAGTTTTCAAGGAATTTCAGTGTTTGGAAAAGAGATTAAACTTAGCCAATTGGCAGATGATACCACAATTTTTCTCAAAAACAGTGACGAATTAGATGAAGTTATTAAATGTATAGGAACATTTTCTGGAATTTCTGGATTAAGGATGAATAAGAATAAATCTACTTTATTCTCTCTTAAAGATTGTGTGTTGAAAGAAATTTGTGGGATACCAATCAAAGATAATACCACATACCTTGGGATAATGGTATGTAAAGATTTGAATCAAAGAAGCCGGCTGAATTTTGAACCTATTACTGAGAAAATTAAAAACAGATTCAATATGTGGCTTATGAGAGATCTTTCCCTAAATGGTCGTATTCTACTTTCAAAAGCAGAAGGGATCTCAAGGTCTGTTTATATATCTATGTCAGAAGATGTTCCAAATAATGTTCTCAAGGAATTAGATAAGAATCTTTATGATTTTATTTGGAGGAAGAAAATACACTATTTACGGAAAGATATTCTAAATAATAATAGAGACTTTGGTGGCCTTGAGGTTTTAAATTTTACAGATCTAAATAATGTGTTTAAAATTAAATGGATAATCGAATTTATTAAAAATAAAGATAGTGTATGGAATGTTTTCCCAAATTACATATTTAACTCTTTGGGTGGCATTAATTTTCTTTTAAAGTGTAATTTCTCAGTAGATAAAATCCCTGTTAAACTGGCAAACTTTCATAAGCAGGCACTGCTGGCTTGGCAATTAATATACAAACACAACTTTTCACCGCATCGATGCTTTATATGGAATAACAAAGATATCTTGTACAAAAAAAAGTCCATCTTTAACCAGACATGGTACGACAATGGAATTCTTAATGTTAACCAGTTTCTTAATGAACAAGGTTTACTTTTAACATATCCTGAATTTCTCAATAAGTTTAAGATTCCTGTGAGGCCAAAAGAGTATGCTATTGTTTTAGATGCTATCCCGGGCAGAGTAGTTTCACTATTGCGTAATCCTGGATTATGCCCTATGAATGTTGATCGTCAAATCAGTTTTTGTTGTGACACAATATTTATTGGGGATATTAATATATTAATAGATAAATGCAGTAACAAATATATTAGAAATACTTTAAAAACAAATTTTTTGCCTTGTTCAACAGGTTTTTGGTCATCTAAATTTGAAAATATTAATTGGAAAAGAGTATGGTCTATAACAAATAAGTTTTGCATTAATAATAAAGTTAGAGAGGTTTCCTATAAAATTGTACACAGAATTTACCCTGTCAAGGAGTTACTTTCTGAACGTTTCCGTTTGAATATTGAAAACTTGTGCGAATTTTGTGGCAATGCCAAAGAATCTGTAACTCATCTCTTTTTTAATTGTATTTATTCAAAAATGTTTTGGTTGGATGTTTCAAATTTCATTTCTAAGTTGTTTGAAACATGTCTACGAATTGAACTGTTTGATGTTGTATTTTTTTTTGTGCAAGACAATATTGATTCCAAAAGTACCATGTGCTTCCTTATACAACTTTTCATATTACTTGGAAAATATCACATTCATGTGAAAAAATGGGCTAAAGCTAAGCCAAGCTTTGAACACTTTATAAAGGAGATTAAACAATATGGGAATTCATTAGATAAAATTAAGAACAAAAAAGCAAGAAAGACCTATGAAGCTTTTTGTAACTTTAAAATATTGTAACTTTACCCCTGGCATGTTTTTTTTTTATTTTCTTTATTATTATCTATTTGTTGTGAGTTGTATTGTCATGTACATCTTTTTGTATATTCTCTGTTGCAATAAAAAAAAAAAAAAAAAAAAAACGTCGTTCTCTAGCAAGGAAACACAGTCAAGAAACAACTAATCAAGGATCTTGCCAGGGCGTCGCCAGTTTTAATATACAAAAGTTGGTGTTTTGAGGTGTAACGACATGCCAGATAGTTGTGCGATTGGATGCACTATTATTCAGCATTATCGCGTTAAAGTAACACCAGGTAACTTTTGCTCTCGGGCTCCCCCTACAGTTGGGAAACAGTATTGTCCTCTACTACTGTCGTAAACTCTGTCATCGTGCATTTGTTGACAACCATGATAGCCCTGAACACTGTAGGAGGAGGTCACATGCAGGTGTTCTGCTTGCGTCGCGTGTGAAATGTCTTCATCCCAGGTACAGTGGCATATATTTCAGCATGTCATATGAATATAATTTCATGGGTTTTATTTTTTTTTCTAACGACAAATGATCGCGATGATCACGTTTACAAGCCAATGTCATTATAGTAGCCTAGTCTATTGGTTACCGTTTTACTGAATCTATATGATACTTCAATGCAATGTTTGAGTGGTAGATAATAACCATATATCGTCAGTATTATAATATCAAGCTACCATAAATAAATCTAAAAATTTTACAAATCAATTTGCATTATAGCTTGAGGCAAGACAAATAATCATTACCTGATTCATGAAGATAAACGGAGGATAAGATAGCTTCCGTAACATAGTCAGGCAGACAAAAAAACACCCCAGACTACGGGGTGTCATTGGTTGTTGCGTTAAATGTTACCCAGATACAATAGTGCTATTTTCTGATTGGCTAACAACACCAGACGAACAACACCAGAGGAGACGCGCTTGAATTCATGCCTGTTCCACAGTGAGAGCGGCGCGGGCAGAGTTTTGAGCGCTGCGGCATATTAAATATATTACAAATAGTTTTTCAGCGTGAGAAATACAATGTGTGGCGGGAGAGCGTGACAAAAGACCGAAATTAGTGACTGTCACGCTCAATCCTGACACTTGACAGCCCTGCGATTTTAAGGAAGTGGGGGTGGTGGTGGAAGTGACGTATATGCCGTAAAGCAGTCGAGTTTTGTAGTTTTCTTTGTTCTCCGGTTACTACCCGAAACCCGAAGTTTAAAAGTACGATTAAAAACGCTACAGACCCCGTCAGGCTATGGCAGACGTGTCATTCAACCTATTGTGAGTCGGTGTACCATCACAAGAGACTTGGAAATATATTATTAAGGTTGAAAAGTTATCTGGTGTTACTTTAAGACCGTGCATGTAAACACGCTCATTCACTTAAAGTGAAAGTAGAAACGGACTGAGCTTTAAGCATCTGTCGCTGCATTAACGCCGCGTTCTCGCAGAGACGACGATGGATATAACGGTATAGCGAATATCGCTAAAATAATATAGAGCTCGCTCACGATCGTTTCGTCATTTTAGTGATATTATTAACATTTAGTAATTGTATTGTTTTTAGTGTTATTAGTGTCATTGAACGTTTTGTTAATGTGATATGGAAACAAAATAGCCTCACTATATAATTGATTGTAGGCTAGCATTGGAAATTTGCCGTTTTTTCAGCGTTTGTTGCCCGCCAGGTATCCATGGTAGTCACGTGACTGCAAAGTATCAATTGAATGCGTCCTTGCTAAATAAAAGTATTAATTTCTTTCCAAAATATTCTTACTGACCACAAACTTTTGAATTGTACTACTTTTATTGACCTCTTTTAAAAAAAAAAAACTGTTTTGTTTCTACAGTAGCCAACAATTATTTTAAACTTTTTTAAAACTAATTCAAACAATTTTGTATTTCCGTGTTAACTGCATATGTAACTGTTTTACAAATATTTTTAAAAAATATTTAAATAAAATAACTTGCAAAAAACAAAACACTTCTATAAACATTCTATTTGAACATATGTTCAATAGAATATTTTATATAAATAAATATAATACATAAAGATATCTGGACTCTTAAAAACACTTAAGAATGTCTGAATGTTTTCACATAATAAAAAAAATTTCAAAGCAAGTGGCATTAAAAGAAAAAGAAAGGAAAAAATTAGTAGCCTTTATTTTGCAGATGCCACTTAGTTTTATTTATGTATGTAATGTGAGAACATTCAGATGTTTTTAAGCATGTCTTAAGCATCCAATACTTTTTGGAGCCACTTCGTTCATATGCCACAGTGAATAGAATTTACACACAACATTATAGGCTTGGATATTAAGTGTGGCTTATACATCCGTTCTTTGAGTGGAGTTTGATTGCTCTTTCATTCCTTCCTCCTCTTCCTCATCCTCCTCAGAGTGTGTTTGTGGGCCGGTGCGTAATGGAGAGCGGGTGTGTAAAATAGCCCCTGCACATAAGAGTCTGTGCAAACACTGCAACACAGAAACAACCAGCTGCTGTTTACCACTGACCGACTCTAGACACGGTGCCAATTCAGAACTCTCACCAAACCCGAGCCCAAACTTTAGGTCTGGCAATTCCGACCCTCGCAATTTGGCCCTGTCCAATTGCTTAAGATCATTTAAGAAACAAGTCTGTATATTCAAGAAGCTTCTTCGATTGTGAGAGTATAAAGTTCTAGGCACACACAACAAAGCCTCTGCCAGCAGCCTACAGCACTCTGGGTCACCACAGTTACGTTCGTTCAGCAGGAAATGATGTAGCAAGAACTCAAACATGCCACCAACGGGAAGCACTCCACCTCCACACATAACTCCACCCCACAGGTCTTGAGTTGAAAGCGTGCTTTGTGATTGGTCGGCAGCAGGAATGGAGCTTTGAAACAGATGCTGCAACATCGCAAACACACCTTGGCTCACACACACAGTCTGGTCAAGCAATCCTGGTGCTGGTGCACAAAGGAGAAGTGTGTGTGTGTGCGTTCCCAGACAGGCATAGCGATGCCCACCAAGTTGCACACGTCTACAGTACTTTAGCGTCACAAGGTGTTGGAGAGGTGGATGAGAGAGTGTTTCTGCAGCACCGATGTTGGAAAGCAAGTCCAGCTGGGCCGAGTCGACAAACTCAAGTAAAGCGATGTGGTTCAGTCGAGCCCATTGCACCACACTTTCCGGCTGCTTCACGGATGAGAGCAGCACATGCACCTGTAAGTCTAATAAACTTAATAACTTTTGCTTCATGATGCTCTCTGTACGGTGCAGCCAGTTCTGTTGAACGCATATGGATATGTTGTTACCTGAGGTAACAAAAGTAGGCCCAAAACTCTCATATAAAATGAGTGCTTTTACTGGTCCTTGTAGTTCAGTCCACACCGACCAATCACGAGTCACAACCAGGCCTTCAATCACCTCTGAGGAGCCAATAGGAAGTCCTGTCACTGACGTATGCAGTAAAGAGAAGTGTGAATGTATGAATGAGATTGTTTCTACTGCGTCTTTTTCTTGACTGACTTTGTGGTAGAACTCACACAGGACTCGTTTCAGAATTTTAGCCTGGCCAATCGCCACTCTTCCAGAAATATACCCACCAATCAACAAATCAAGGATGCTGCCCTCCCGTTTGTAACTATGGCGACTACAGCACAATGAGGCATATGGGGTAATCTTGTGTATTATGGCTTCATCCAACTCCTTCCGGCTGACAGCGAGAAGGCGATTAGCAAGATTTCGAAGGCCAGGGCCAGTCCAAGATCCCTTGCGGTGCATGTGAGCAGAGTTCTGTATTCCTCGTAAAAGTGCGGCCAGCAGGAGAATGAATGACTTTGTGCCGTCTCCAGTAGCTTTAGCATGTGCACACATGCAGTCCAACACCATCCTAAAGAACCAAGACAACAAAAATATTCTAAATAAATCCACATCATTGTGATTTAATAATAATTAATATGCATAAAACCTGAAAAATGTCAGAACTGTTTGTTTCTCTCTAGTTTTAGGCTTTTAAATATGAATACATATATTTTACATATTTGTTTTCATACTAGACTTGCCCTAAAACACTAGATTTAATAATATTTTATATGTAATTAACTCTATCTATGTATCTCTCTCTCTCTCTAGAGATATATATACATATATATAGAGAGAGAGATAGATAGATAGATAGATAGATAGATAGATAGATAGATACATAGATACATAGATGATAGACAGACAGATACATACATACATAGATAGATGATAGATAGACAGACAGACGATAGATAGACAATTCTTAATTCTTTTAATCGATTAAATAAATCAAAAGTGACAGTACTTTTACATTGTCACAAAAAATATATATTAATGTTAATCTATCTAATGCTGTTCTTTTGAACTATCCATTCATCAAATAATCCTGAAAATAATGTATCATGGTTTTCACAGCACAACGGTTTTCAAAATTGATAATAATAAGAAATGTTTCTTGAGCAGCAAATCCGCATATTAGAATGATTTCTGAAGGATCATGTGACGCTGAAGACTGGAGTAATGATGCTGAAAATTCATTACATGAATACTTTACATTTTAAAATATATTAAAATAGAAAATAAAAAGGTATATGCAGATTGGAATATGATTCAGCAAACAAAACCATACTCCAATATTGCAGTTATGAGCAATACTTTTTTTTTAAGAGAGTATGAGCACCTGGCCATCGGGTGCTCCAGGTGTAGTGCGCAGAGAAGGCGCTGTCCGTGTCTACTAACGAGTGTTTCTCCTGTGTCTCGAGTGAACAACACACTCCCGCCGTCAGGACCGAGACAGCGACGCACGACACACTCCAGCGCTGCGAGCACACACACACACTCCTCGAGCATCTGCACGGGACACAACAAAAACCAGCAAGCACCTCAAAGCAACATAAAGCAATGTATGTGTAAAGACACAAATGATACATCATATTTCCAATGAACCAGCAAACTTGTGAGCATTTATTAGCACATTTGTGATGCAGACAGATGCACAAGCCACCAACGAATTCAGTGATGTTCGTCATATAAGTTAACGATAATAACACTGGATACAAGTTACAGAAGAACTAGAAAAACAAGAAGCCAATGAACTGAACCAAAGCAAACCCAAAACTACATGTCGTGATCGAATCATAAAACTTAAAACAAACTGAACAAGAAATAAAAGATGATTAGTTTTAATTTAAGTGTCAGGATACAACATGTAAAAACGATCACTTTAACCTGTGTAAAATTATTTTGAAATGATAAAAACCTTCTAATCAGGTGAGCATCCTCTCAAGCTTCATGCAGTATCCAGGCGACGCTCTTCTTCTACTATGTGTTGTTGTTTATCCTGCCATAGCGGAATATACTGACACCTACCGGACAATAGTAATGATACATGAAAGTAATGTTTAATAAAAATAAACATTTTGAATACATTGCATGATTCTTCCTTTTGCATAGAAATGATTTTATATATTCCATACAAACTGGCACATTTCATAATTTCAGTTTCAATAAAACCTGTTGAACAAAAATCTGTTAAATAAACATTTAAAAGTCATTTCTGCAGTTTTAACAGTTTTTTTTAACAGTTAGCAGTTATTTTTGCAGTTGTAACAACTGCTATCTAGGTCATTATAACAATTACCAGTTCTTTACTACCATTAAACTATGATGATATACATTTTTTAAACACTAAAAATAAATAAAATAAAGTTTAATGAGCCTTGTATTTCCTTGAAATGCACAATATCAAACCATTTCTGTGCTAAAGGAAAATATTATATAGCCTATTTCGTTTGTTTAGGACTAAAAATAAAAAAAAGGTAATTTTGACATTTTATCTAACGACAGTTTTTCCTCACTGTTTATCTCATAATTAGGTCAATTTTGAGGAAAATGTCAAAAGTGCGAGCCTAAACTCGGAATTGCGAGGCAATTGTGCCTTTTTCCTCTAAGAAATGTGAGATATAAACTATTTGACAGACAGAGTGTGTATGAAATGATGACTTTCTAGGGTGGCAATGACATTTAGACATTTCTATGTATGTCCTACAAAGATTTAGGGAAATAATGCTTAATGTGACCCCTACTTTTCAAATCATAGGGTTCCACCCACTGCTGCACAGCTTGCCAATTGGATACTTCTTACAGTCTCTCTCTCTCTCTCTCTCTCTCTCTCTCTCTCTCTCTCTCTCTCTCTCTCTCTCTCTCTCTCTCTCTCTCTCTCTCTCTCTCTCTCTCTCTCTCTCTCTCTCTCTCATTTTCTCTCTAGCAGTGGTCAGTCAATCATCATAATATTTTCTTCTTTTAAAAGAGACTCACTAAGACGCACAAGACTCTCTCTCTCTCCCTCATTATCTTTGTTTTTGGACTTTAATTTTCTGTTCTTGCTCTACAATAATTCAGAAAAACGGCCAGTCCGAGGGCACTCCTCAAATCAGAGCAGCAGGTAAGTGTTCTTCCTCCTCAAATTTAGTGTGACTCTTCACGATCCTTAGATTACCTAATAGTAAACTTTAATGTGCTTATACAAGATCATGTTGTGTCCCAGGTTCTGCTTGTATTTTTACATAAACTATATAATGCTTTGAATAGCCTAAATTCCGAATTCCTCTGAGGTTTGCAAATATTAGAAGGATATGTTTGATGGTTTATTTATTGGTGTATGCATGTTTATTATTATTTGTCCTGCATATTCAGGTATAAGTTTGAGTCAGCAGTGCATCTCAGGGGTATCAGTGTCACTGCCTGTCTGTGTCTCATTTTACTGTAAAGAGAGAGAAAATCAATAAATTCCTACTCAGCATTTCTTAAAATAATCCAAGGTTAAGGGGCGTCATGTCACCTGCTGTGTGTTCTGAATGCAAACCTGTCTTTGCCTTTACACTTTATAATGAGCTCCCAATTCATCAGCATTATGATCACTATGCAAATGCAAAAGGTCATAAGGGAGTTAAAAACTTTGTAAAGTCGCATGCAACTCTTTAGATAATGCAACTCTCTGTTGCTTGTCTTCAAGAATGCATGAGGGCGATGCTCTACTGGCTGGTCCTTCCTTATCTCCAGCATCTCCAGCACAGAATGGATCAAAGCTACCTGGACCGGCTACGAGTTCTCCACCCGCTGCTGTTCAGCCCACAACTGCAGAGAGTTTGGCCCATAGCATCAGAAGCAAGTTTCTGAATGAGCTTCATAAAGTCTCATGTGAGTACACAGTCTCTCTCTCTCTCTCTCTCTCTCTCTCTTACACACACACACACACACACACACACACACACACACACACACACACACACACACACACACACACACACACGCGTATTTATTGTAATTTCTGTCTGTCTCTGTGTGTGTGTGTGTGTGTGTGTGTGTTGTTTCAGTACCATCCTGGGCTTTGGTGGCATTCGGCTTCCTCGTAGTCCTCATCACGTTAAGCTGCTGCCTGTGTTTTTGCAAAAAGATGATATTTAAGAAGAAAAAAGATAAGGGTGGGAAAGAAAAAAATGAAAAGAACACCATAAATATGTCAAGCGTCAAAGAAGAGGGAACAAAACAGGTACAAATTATTAAACAAATTGATAATTAATTGAATAGTTTTATTGAACATATAGAGATTGAAAATATAGAGAACAAATTGAACATATAGAGTGTACTGCATCTGATTCACACAAACAGTACTGTATGTGCAGAAGTTATCTTAATCGATTAAATAAATCAAAAGTGACAGTACTTTTGGGGGGGGGGGGGGTATTACTTTTATTCAGCAAGGATTCCTTAAATTCATCAAAAATGAGAGGGAAAACACTGCTACAAAATATTTTTAATTCAAGTAAATGCGGTTCTTGTGAACTTTCTATACATCAAAGAATAAAATGTATCACAGTTTCCGCAAAAACATTAAGCAAAAACTGTTTTCAACATTGATGATATTAATGAATGTTCTTGAGCACCAAATCAGCATATAAAAATGATTTCTGAAAGATCATGTGACTGAAGACAGGAGTAATGATGCTGAAAATTCAGCTTTGCCTTCACAGGAATAAATAACATCAAATATATTAGAATAGAAAATAGGCCTTTTAAATTGTAATAATATTGTATTTACAGCCTGTCCATCACGGTATTGATTCTGACCCCAAAGAAGAGGATCCAGAGTCTAAAGAGGCTTCAAAATTGGGAAAACTTCTCTATACCCTTGACTACAACTTCACCGACAGCGCGGTATGAATACAAATCAGTGACCTGTGTTAATACAGCCATCGATATCCATATTAATGAGAGAAACTTGCTTAGGCATTGGAATTAAAATGTTGCTGTGGAGAACTGTATTTTTTAAATAAAAATAATGAATAATAATAACATGAATATAAAAATATGACTTTCTTTCTTGTTCAGTTAATTGTGGGTGTGATTCAGGCAGAAGGTCTTGCTGCCATGGATATGAGTGGCACTTCGGATCCATATGTGAAAGTCTACCTACTCCCCGACAAGAAGAAAAAGTTTGAGACAAAAGTTCACCGCAAAACACTAGATCCGACTTTTAATGAGCACTTCACCTTTAAGGTACCTCTTAAAATCCACTTACACTAAAAATCCTTTATGGAAGGAATGTTAGAGAGGTCACAGCATACAAATTCACAATTACAAATGTGCTATGTGCATTTAATTGCATTAAAATAGTATCAGAAACTTATGAGACTCTGACATATATCTGCAGGTTCCATATGCAGAGCTTGGTGGAAAGACGCTGGTTATGACAGTGTATGACTTTGACCGTTTCTCCAAACATGATGCTATTGGGGATGTGAGGGTGCAGATGAATAAGGTGGACTTCAGTCATCTAACGGAGGAGTGGAGAGATCTGCAGAAAGCCGAGAAAGAGGAGGTACGAGTGAAGAAGGGATTCTTGAAGACATTATCTCCAGGGTTGGGCAAAAAAAAATCTTCATTCTTGAGTTGGAATTTGAAGCATGATGAAGTGGAATGACACAAAACAGTTAGTACAACACAAGCATGCTGTGCAATATAACAAATACATTATTAATTTTGATTAGAATATATTCTCAAAATTATATATTTTAACACATGTACTTTCCATTGCATTAAGATTTATGGAAAAAATAAATGGAAAGTATAAACTTAATTAAATGATAATTCACTAAAATATTGTGTATTTACTGGGCAAAAGTGATGTCCAGCCTAGGAAAATCTCTAGCCTTTATTCATACAATACTAAAAATTTGTTAAAGACTTTTCACAGGAAACTGAACAGGGAACAATGCGAAACTAAACTACTCACAAACACAGATCAAACGTGACAGTTGTAGTCAATCCATACTTTTTCCTATGAGATTTTTGTTTTTCTGTGCATAGTAAAATACAACCTGTAACTGTAGTTTCTTTTTTTGCCAAATAATTTTGTCAGATAAACACCTTAACCAAGTTTAGTGTTTCGTTCTTCCCTCATGTTTAAAAAATAAAATATTTCCTCATATTTTGATGGTTTAATCAAAATTACAGGGTCATTAAAAGCCAATATCCCCTCTGGACATCACTTTTTATATATATATACATATATTATAAATAATGACTTTGGCAAAGTTGCTTATAGTCAGATATTTAGTTTGATTCTTTGGCTGTTGAATTATTCAGAAATGTGTTGATTTCAGGATGAGTGAAATGACAATTGACTTTGTGTTGTTGACTCAACAGCATGAGCGGTTAGGTGATATTTGCTTGTCTCTACGCTATGTACCCACTGCTGGAAAGCTTACCGTTGTCGTTCTGGAGGCCAAAAACCTCAAAAAAATGGATGTGGGTGGTCTCTCAGGTGGGTGAAAAAGTGCCCAATTATATAATGACACATTTCAGATCCCAGATCAGAAAAATCTTTCCACCTAGTTCAGTGATTCTGACATTATATTTCTGTTCTACAGACCCATATGTAAAAATCCACCTGATGCAGAATGGCAAAAGACTGAAGAAAAAGAAAACCACAATTAAGAAAAACACACTAAACCCATATTACAACGAGTCATTTAGTTTTGAAGTTCCATCTGAGCACATTCAGGTAGAGTTCTGTTAATCTTAAAATTATTTTAAATGTCTTTTGAGTCTGAAATGGAACACACTGATGGTTCTTGTCTTGTCTCCTCATAGAAAGTGCAGGTTGTGGTGACGGCGTTAGACTATGACAAAATTGGGAAGAATGATGCCATTGGAAAGGTTTTCCTTGGACTGAACAGCTCGGGAACGGAGCAGCGTCATTGGTCAGATATGTTAGCCAATCCAAGAAGACCGATCGCCCAATGGCACGCCCTTAAACCTGAAGAGGATGTGGATGCTGAACTGACAAATAAGTAAAGCTGTCCGTGCGTGTGTGAGCATTTGCATACTTAAATATATAGCAGTTTTCTTTTATTTGTGAAGTTTGTGTGTATATGTATGCATGTATGTGTATGAGGGTAGAGGTTGAGGTAGATCTACTAAAATCTCTCTCAGCCAGATTAATCATCAGACCCATTCATTTTCAGTATCTTGTGTGCAGATTGTGCAATGATAAATTAAACAATGTATTAAAGATGTAAAAAACTGTATTAAAGACAACATGAAACGGCATTAACAATGCAGCTTCTGTTATAGCATTTCTCTGTTTAAAACAATACTTAGAAAGTAATGGTGAAAAGTATGTTATTACAATATTTGTTGATATACAGTATATCTTTTCCCCATATGTGTAAAAAAAAAGAAGTCATTTCAGAAGTGGATAAAGTTATTACATTTTGATTATGCAATTTTCTCTTTTCTCTAGAATGATGCCCACTAATGAATTGTGTATAAGACCTGTAATATCTGTTAAGAAAGTAAACTTATGTTGTCTTCACAGGATAGAACAGTATTACTTTCAGCAATGGCACAACAAACACATCTTAATTAAGACACAATTTAATATAATTGCACATAAATATACAAATATACAAAATCATTGACGAGGTTCATGTGATCCTCACAATTTACATGCATATGTAATGAATTATACATTAAATAGAACTTATAAATTATATGGAACAATTGGAAATATGCAGTATATATTCAGGTTTTTGCAATATCACTGTTATTTGTAATAGTAAACTGGGTTGCAAATGCAATTTTTTGTTTATTCATTCTCTTGTCAAAATATAACAAGCCATACATTAGCTTGCATAAGTTTCCTGATTTCACGCACTGACAGTTCAAATGCTGAAATGTTCATTTTCCAGCAGTGGATCTGTATGTTCTTCTTTGTTCTAAGACACACAGGGTCAGATATTGCATTAATCATAAAATAAATAACCTTTATATTGCATTTATAACAGCATATTGTGGAGTTTGAAGGTGTGAATGCTGTACCTGCGTTACACTGATGTAGTCCTTTCTGTAGGACTGCATACCTCTCCAAATAAGAAAAAGGCTGTACATGGCTGCAAACATACACTGGAGGATGGACATTACACCACTGCCCTTCAGCACATGCACACCAATGCGCTGAGAGAGAGAGAGAGAGAGAGAGAGATAGAGAGACATGAACTCATGCCAATGGCTTATTAGCGAGTGTCAGTGTCTCTGTATTCACACCTGCTGAGGGGTGGCTTTGTCAAGTTGTGAGGATTTCATAAAGAAGGGGAAAACGGAACAAACTGCAAACAGCAAGCCGAAGATGTTCAGGCCCATCAGAGTCATGACCTACAACACAGGACATATCTCATATTACTCAAACAAGCAGCCTATATGATATGTTACAATGTTAACAAATGACATATCATGTGCTATGATATGTGATATTGCCAAGAGAGAACTGCTTGTGGTTTCGGCAAACCCAACTTCTCCATTCAGCTAGGCTCATCAACCATAACTCCTTCCAGGACAGCCAGGAACCATCAGCAAAAATGTACAGACCACATTGTTAGAACTGCCCGGTCCTGCAGATTTGCCTTATACAACATTGGGAACACTGTGAAACCTCTGCAACTGATCCAGAATGCTGCAGCGAGAGTGGTCTTTAAGAGAGAGCAAGTCACACCTCGCGTCATAAACTTGCATTGGTTGCCAATTGCAGCTCGCATTAAATTCAAGGCACTGATGTTTGCCTACAGAACAACCACTGGCTCTGCACCCCTGTACCTAAACTCACTCCCTAAGCTTGCGTTCTGCAAGTGGTGCCGTCCCAATTGGCACAAAATCACTTTCACAGACCTTTACCTTGACTGTTCACTGCAAGTGGAATGACCATTTTCAAGAAACGGCTAAAGACGTAATTTTTCATCAACACTTGACCCATTAATACTAACACTTTCTATTATATTTCTTTTCTATTTAAAAAACAAAAACCTTGCTAGACTAACTGGGACTAGTCTCAACACTTACATGTTGCTCTTTTGTTTGTTTAACTGCTTCTTTTGTTCTCCTCATTTGTAAGCGTCTTCTAAATGGTTAAATGTAGTTGCAAATGTAAGAACATACACATACATTTGTCCCAAATTATACAACAAACATTTGATTTGGACATAAATATCTGAATATCATCAGACAACAAAACATCAAACTAAAATTTTATTTAAAAAAAAGAGCAAACACACTTTTCAAGCATTTTATACAAAGACGTTTGTTGAGTTAAAAATGACAAGTTGTAGGCAAACAGTATTGTGTCTTGACTAATGAAGTATGCTTATATACTTTGGGTCACTGTAGCTGGTTAAGGTGGAAAAAAAAAGACATAAAACAAACTTACTTTGAATTTTTTGGGTTTCCTCTGGACGTCAATTGCAAGTGACCCGGTGGCTACATACTAAGACAAACATGAATATGATACAGATATTTGAAAAACAACTAATTAGTAACTCCACTCCTGCATGTGATAATTGCTTTGTTCTGATTGTCAAATTTGGGAACCAGAAATGTTAATTTGAGCACTTACAAACAGACCACACCATACTGGAGCTGTCAAAGACGCAGAACAGCTGAAAGTCAAACAAGTATACGAGAAGGTGGAGAGAATACAGAAGACAGCACTGAAAATCTGAACAACCTGAGAGAGAAGAACAGAGAGAGAGAAACAAAAGAATCACAGTATATACTGTCTAAAACTGGTCAAAAATAGCATGTGAAGCAGTAATTATATGCAACAATAAATATTTCAAACATTAGTATGCCACATTTTGCAAGTTTAATTAAGTGAGAGGTGTTCGTGGTTGTTTTTTAAATCTTTTTGGCAGTCCAATCAAATAATGAGTCAAGAAAAAGATAAACGATAAATATCATTGTTGATACAGCTATCATGTCAAATTTAAAGTGTTTATAGTTTAAGTTCCAAATCCTAGTCAAACTGAAAATTAAAGGTTAAGTTGACCTTCAAAATTTGGAAGGGACGCATGTGTGTATTTTGGTTGTAAACCACTATTGCAAAATGTTGCAAGTCATCCAAGGATTCAATGTAATACAGAAAATTTTGCATACTATTCACTGTGCACGTACAATATATTGCAGAAATGTGGCATGGTAGTATGCCTTTTTTGGAAAGTCAAATACTATATTAACATTCAAAGATGATTATACATGTTTCATGTAATCAGTTTTATTTGGGTTTGTTGGGTGTCTATGACAGTTAAATTAGATTTTTGTTACCCCACACAGAAGGAAGCGGGTGTTGACCACTTTCCCAAACCAACGGACCAGTCTATCCTCCACCAGCTCTCCAGTTGTGGAGTCAGGAGCTGAAACTATGCTGGGCAAAGGGCGTTCCTTAAGAAACACCTGATGAATGCCCTCCTGGAACATGTTCTGACTCACCTGGGACAAAACAAGTGACATCATGAGAAACAATGGCAGCAAATGGTTTGGCTATGGTGAAATTCCAAAACTGATTTTGAATTTTTGTTGTGTAGTTATTCGATTGATCAACAATATAGTTCTAGATCTATGGGATTCTAGATCTATGGGATTCTAGATCAATGGGATTTACAGTCATGTCTGACAGCTGAAAAAATATAAAGTCTATATCTGACTGTTATTGACATACAAGTCCTCCCAAATAAAATAATGCATAACTTACCTCCGGAATGGCAGGCATTAGATATGAAACAGTCCAAAACAAGTCAACAAACAATGAAGTCTACAGAATCACTTCAAGAAGATCCGTCTTCGTCAAATACAGGGTCAAAGTTCTTTCTCAGGGTTCTTAAAGCCCGCCCAATAGGGAGAGTCCTGATCTGTGATTAGGCAGAATATGGTCAAAGGTTGCTTTAGTGTCATAGTTTCATATTGGTTATTATGAATCTTGTTGCTTCTAGAGCTGCTGTAAAGCCAAAGCTGTCAAAGCCACTGTAAAGCTGCTTTGAAACAATCTATATTGTTAAAGTCATAAGATAAAGTGATAAGTGATACCCAAAGTGATAAGATAAAATAGAATTCTGCATCAAAATTTATAGACAAGACAAGTAGTTTGTTTAGGCATGGTTTGTAAGGAATTACAAACCTGCGCACATATATTCAAACGCACATAACTATAGAATCAATTCTTAATGCGCATGTGAGTGCCATCAGCGTCTATCACAGGTTCAGGTTTAAAGTCTGTTTAGAGAAAACGGTGTCGTCTTAGCGGCCCCTAATTTAATAACAAATGATCATTTAGACGGAAGTGAATCAATCAAAACTAACTTTAGCTGGAAAAAACATTTTTCAAGAACCACTATAAAACCAAACCAATCTCTATTACCTTAAATTATATGTTTATCTCTGTAAAGCTGCTTTGAAACAATCTACATTGTTAAAAGCGCTATATAAATGAGGATGAATTGACTTGACTTAAAAACGCAATATAAATGATGGTGACTTGACTTAAAGTAAGCTTTATAAAGGGTCAATTTTTAGAATTAAAGCAACAACAAAAATGCACACGTTAAAATAACATTCTATACGTTGCTAAAGCAGTGTTTATTGATAGTTAAACATTTTATAATTTTATTTTATATAATAGCAAAAAAGAGCTGGCAAATACAACAAAGTAGTAATGAGATAAACTATTGTATTAAACAAAAGTCAAATTAAAACGTAAAATAAAATAAAACATAAATAAAGAGCAGGTGCTTGTCTTATGTACATTTAGTCAGTTTCAGTTGCATAACGCAAATATAAAATGTATGCATACGTTTTTCTGATAAAACAACTACATGCTAAATTAGAGTAAGGAATGAGAGAAAACAAAAAAAAGATACCTTCAGCACCATCCCCCAGTCTTGGATTATTATTTCTGAATTAACTCTATACTGTAAGAAACACTGCACAAAAATAGTCTCTTTAGGCCAGGGGGACAACAACTAGTCACTGATGAAGGATCTAAAGAATTCAATAGCAACCTGTGTGTGTTTTTTATATAACTTCATTTTCTATTGTTTAAATGTTATGATTGTGTGGTTTGAAGGGATGTTTGTCTTCATTTCATTCCTCCATTTCAAAGTTTTTAACGTCACAGGACGATGATGTGAAGCAGTAATTTTTTCCGTTGTTTTACCCTTTAACAACACTTTCTGGAATTGTAATGGCCAGACGAAGTCTTGAAACATACGCAACTAAGATTATTCAATAAACTGTGCTCTTTCTATAATCATCACTTCATCTCCAGCGTCTGCTCCTCCATGGCTTTGTCAGTCAAACTCTTAGAAGACTGATATCTTCTGGCAGGGATTCGGCGTCCAGGGTCGAATTATATCTGATATATATGACATCGAGATCCATCCGATCTAACATTTTGCACGATCTAACACTGTGGAAGAACCCTCAAAGTTACACATTTTCTGCCTTATCTATCCCTAAATGGTGCATATTAGTATATTAAAGGGTTAGTTCACCCAAAAATGAAAATGATGTCATTAATGACTCACCCTCATGTCGTTCCAAGCCCGTAAGACCTCCGTTCATCTTCAGAACACAGTTTAAGATATTTTAGATTCAGTCCGAGAGCTTTTTGTCCCTCCATTAAAAATGTATGTACGGTATACCGTCCTTGTCCAGAAAGGTAATAAAGACATCATCAAAGTAGTCCATGTGACCTCAGTGTGTTAGTTAGAATTTTTTGAAGCATCGAAAATACATTTTGTTCCAAAAATAACAAAAACGACGACTTTATTCAGCATTGTATTCTCTTCCGGTTCTGTTGTCAATCCGCATTCATGAGTCTGTAAGACGAACTGACATGTTATCTGGTGCGCCCGAGCTTCGTTTACAGTCTGAGGGAGACGCACGCTGTAAACAAAACAATCTTTGCAAACATGTCTAAGGATTTCCACACAGGGGAAGACTTGCATTTTTTTTTTAAACCAGACATATTTATTTGAACCCGAATAATGACATAATTTTGATTTTTGGGTGAACTAACCCTTTAAGGGTACCTTAAAAGTACTTTTGGGGTAGATAAGGTATGCGGCGGGTTGAATGAGGACACAGAAAAATGCTCCTTTGTTTCATCCATTAAGCACAAATAAAAGCCTGACAATGCTAAATGTTCAGTTTTCTGATATTATAATTCACAAATTAAAATTTGGCAATAAAGTCAATGTAGACCAACAGAGTTGTATGAGGCAAATAATGGTGCGCTAATTATTTTATGGTTTTTATACTGTTTATATGGCAGAATATATGATAATGTAATATGGGGTATATATAAAAAAACTTGAACTTCCATAAACCCTTAGAGTATTGGTCTGTATTCAAACATTCTGAAAGTAACAAAAAGTAAAGCATTCACGTGACTGGAAAGAAAGAAAGGCTTCGTTTTTGTTTGACCATGTGTTTCTCTGAAAACAATACGTGCTCCAGCACGGAGATTGATGAGAAATTGTGCTGCATACTCGATACGCGCTTTGAGGCTTCAGTGTCATATGTAACATTGCCCCAGTGACAAGCTAAAGATAAAATTTTCCTGTCAGCATGTATTAACACATTACAGCATATTTAGTTACAGATTTCACATCACACATTCCTATACATGCATACATAAATATCGAGGACATATCACTCATCTTCTTCTACATCATACATATCAGCCAGTCTCTTGAAGTGAGGTCCCCAATGCTGCAGATGCTGGAAGTCCTGATCTCCATCGCTGATGGACGACTGCAGAGAGCTGAGAGATCCGGCTTCAGACCCCTCACCCTCATGAGCAAACACCAGCATGGAGTCATACGGCGCCACATAGTGGTCATCATCTGCTGTGCACAGATTCTACAGAAACAGAATCCAATATATTACACATCAATTTAACTCATGATGATGGGGATTCTGTTGTGGACATGTTCCTGGATCTTTTCTTTTCCATAGTTCCAGGGCCAACAAGTATGTTGAACTTGCAGAAATCATGGTGACTCTTATGCACATATACACACAAACACTCTATACATACTTCATAAATGAAGTGTCCGATATCTTCATTTTCTTCTGGATGTTGGCGATAGAAGACCGTATATAAGGCCGGCGGGGCAACATCTGTAGAGAAAATCTCTGGACTCCAGCACAACTGCATCATATCATAGTCCTGTAAAACACACACACACACATGTACACACACAACATAAGCACGGAGCAAAGTAACAGTAAAAGGCTTCAGTGGATTCAATGAATATGACATGAGGAAGACCATGTGCACCTGGTCCTGTTCACCACCTCCTTCCTCATTGTAACAAAATATATTGTCCCTATCTTCTTGTTTGAGGCTAAACTGTTCCAACTTTCTCCCACACTTTCTCCTCAGGTAAAGAAACAACAGCAGAAGCAGCACTAAAGAAAAGAAGATATATATATATATATATATTTTTACATATTATCAGCACTGTTATTAGTGGAGATTGCAAAGGCTAGTATCATTATACAGTAATAATAAATGTTTCTTGAGCAGCAAATCAGCATATTAGAATGATTTCTGAAGGATCATGTGATACTGAAGACTGGAGTAATGATGCTGATAATTCAGCTTTACATCCCAGGAATAAATTACATTTAAAATATATTAAAGTACAAAACAGTTCTTTAAATTGTAATTATATTTCACAATATTAATGTTTTCACCATATGCTTGAATAAATAAATGCAACCTTGGTGTGCATTAGAGACTTCTTGCAAAAACAATGTTAAAAAATGGTAATTCATAAATAGATTTACAAATATATATTTCGAAATTAAAATGTCCTATTAAGGTTTATATATCTGATTTATGAATCACATTTTTCTTTTTTTGTAAACCCATATTTATGAGTTGTTTGCTTACCAAGAAAGCATAAGATAGCTGCTAAAACATAGACGGACAGGGTGGAGATGTTAGCAGCATACACACCGCTGGAGCAGGTCACATCATCATCTTTACAGTCACACACCTCCACTATGATAGAACAGTCCTGAAATAACATCTTAGAGTCGTACACACGCAACAACAGGCTGTAATCGCCAAGAGCCAAACGTCTGAGTGGTCTCAACCACGCCGCACAGCCTGAGAATACCACAGAGAAGATTGCGAGATATACAATTTATTTAGAACAGATTAACAAAACTTAATGTTAGCTGAACCAGTCTTACTGGAGTTGCTGATGATGGTCCAGTTTCTTTGATATTCTTTATGTAGCTCTGTGATGAATGGTGGGCCGTTTTCTGGTCCATCTGGATCTGTGATGGTCAAACAAACAGGCTTTGTTTCTTTAGAACATATTGGGACTCTGCGCTGCTCCAGCACTGGAGCGTTGTCATTAACATCCAACAGCTTAATCACTAATGTGCCTGTTCCTGTGGCGGGCTCGTCATCTAAACAAAGAAATACAATGCAACAACTTTTAAGGCTTGAGGCATTGCCTTGATCAGAATAATTACTAAAGTGTGCAGTTTAAAAAGAGTAGCTCACCAGAAGAGTAAAATTCTGTTATCTGTAACAAGGAGTGTTTAGGAGAAAGTCTACTCTGCTCTTTTCCACACAGTCTTTACTCGTAAGTTACCATTAAATGATCATTTGTGAACATGGACCTTTTTTTTTTTTATATACCGGTAAATCGGTTCTGGCAATTTCCCTGTATGAGAAGATATAACATAAATTGTGGAAAACAAAACTGATGCTGTGTGTGAACAAAGAACTGGATTACCGGTATGAGCGCATACAAGGTCAGAACATGCTTACGTAAAAAGTCTGCTTTGGGCCAATCATAAAGCTCAGTGCAAGCTGTTTACAGTAAGTTCCACTGCTTTTATCTGTTTTTCAATATATATATGTTAGATGGACATCTGACCGACCGTTGCGCCATCAGTCCTGTGGCTCTGCAGTTATTGAGTACTATAATAACTGCAATAGGCTACTATACAGTATTATGCATCTTGTTTTTTTTTAAGAGCAAAACCACATTCTGTGTGATCATCCACTTAACGCCTGTCACTACAAAAAAGTAGTCAAATTGGAAAGTGTGAAACTAAAACACTTCTCATCCAAGTGGATGAAAAAAAAACAAAAAAAAAAAAACGGGTCAGAGTAGGTCATTTTCTGTGATTGACATTGCAGAGTTTACCAGTGTTTTGGTACTAATGTATGAATGGTATCTTAGTGTTAAAAAGACAGAACTCCATTGCTTACGTTAATTTGTGTATTTACTGGAAAAGTTGTTCTGGTAATTTAACAGTAATTTACCGGGATTTACTGTGTGAAAGGGGCTAATGACCACAGCTGTAAAATTCCAAAAAGGCAAAAAAAGTATTCAACACAAAATATTATATTATGAAAGTCTAATAATATATTCCAAGTCTTCTAAATTCTACATCAGATTCGAGCAACAGAGGAGTGAGTAGATGACAAATTTCATTTTCGGGTGAACTATTCCAAGTCTTTAATCATCTAGATTTATAATTAAATTACCATCGTCAAATGCAACTACTAAGACTGTGTACTGATCATCTCTTATGAACAAGGCCTCTCTGTCCAATGAGCTCCTGACTCGGATGAGTCCAGTGTCCTCTGTGATCTCCAGCCAGTTTGCGAAATCATGCAGCAACTTATATCTGACATCAAAACAAAAACAAAACAATGAGCACAACAGACACAGTGGTGCACATAAAATCGTATTGTTTGTATGTGTACTATTGTAGTACCTTGGAGTTAGGGCTGTCACAATATCATATTTTTTTTACTACAAATACTTCACAATAACGATTAACAATATATCTTGATATCTATAGAAATCTTGAATTTGTTTTATTTTTTTAAATGCTATCATAAAATAATTAATTTATTCATTACCAATGAATAACACCATTGCATACAAAAGGTCAATTACACTTGATAGAGACTAAAATGAGGGCACGCAAGGTCTCTCGCTCTCTGCCGTGCGCGCGCTACACGTACACGTACAGTAGGCTATGTTCTGTCTCGCATGCGCGGCTCAGCACAACTCCAAAAAGGAGGACAAATGAGTGTCCGGCTTGAGGCTGCGCCGGACAGGGGGCTTAAAAACCGGACTGTCCGGCCACCCTAGGACTGATCACAGTGAACCCATGAATCACTGATCATCACCACCATTGTTATGCTTTTTACCTGATCTCGTATCAGTTTTATAAATTTGCAGACATTTTTATGAGGCATTTGAGTAATTAAAGCTCCAGTAGGTAACTTTTGTAAACAAATATTTGTTAAAACTGTCATTATGTCCTGACAGTAGAATATGAGACAGATAATCTGTGAAAAAATCAAGCTCCTCTGGCTCCTCCCTGTGGTCCTATTGCCATTTGCAGAAATACGCCGCTCTCGGTCAGAAACAACCAATCAGAGCCATTAGGAATGTCTTAGCAGTGTCAATCCACTCGTGTACGCGCTGATCACCCCTCTCTTGCACAGCGCGAGCGCGTACCGTCGTTCGTGACTCTCCAGTTCAAACTCGTTCATCCAAATGAACGAATCTTTTTTCGAGTCATTTTGTTCATTCAACGAACGAAATGACTCGAAAAAAGATTTGTTCATTTTGAACCAGTCTTTTTCGGAGTCACTTCGTTCAATCAACGAACAAAATGACTCGAAAAAAGATTTGTTCATTTTGATGAACGAGTTCGAACAGGATTACGAACGTGCATCACAGAACAGAGCAAGGCGAGCATTTGTGCTTATAAAACTTAAAGTTTTGTATTTATTTTTGAAATGACCGATCGTTTCGCTAGATAAGACCCTTATTCATCGTCTGGTATCGTTTAAAGCCCTTTGAAGCTGCACTGAAACTGTCATTTGGTCCTTGAAACGTTTGTGTCCTATTGAAGTCCATTACATGGAGAAAAAGCCTGGAATGTTTTCATCAAAAACCTTCATTTCTTTTCGACTGAAGAAAGAAAGACATGGACATCTTGGATGACATGGGGGTGAGTAAATTATCAGCAAAAGTTTTTTTTTAAAGTGAACTAATCCTTTAACGTTATCTTACTAGCTATTTATAACTTATAGAAAGAGTGCAACGTTATAAAGTTACATGTATTGCAAAATACATAATGATTTGAGGACCAAGTTTGTAGTCAAAGTATGGGCAGGCCATAGTCAATGTAAAGCATATTGTTGATGTTTCGTCCCTATTAGTGAATGTTCCATAACTGTTTATAATCCGCCGTCATCGGTGGTCCTGCTTACTAGCCTGCGCGTTCACGGCCGGCTCCGCTGTGGGGGAGGAGCTGTGGAGGGAGGGCTGTAGTGTAGCAGAGAGCAAGGGGGTTGGACCTGTAAGTTGTGCTTCAAATTTTCAGGCCAAGTCAACATTTTCTCTAAACTCCCTACTGCAACTTTAAAAGAAAGAGTAGTGGTTAATAGTCTCTTATTGGCCTGTTTTGACAAACCCCTTTAACCAAGTCCTGCAAATTGATAAAAGAACATGTTATACAGACACTTCCTATTTATTGGTATTTGATCATTTGTTAATTGCATTTAATAAATAAATACTTTCATTAAAACTTTTGCAATGGGTTTTAAAAGCTGTTTTTACATATGTTTTGGCAGGAGTTAATTTTTTTGCATTTAAAGAGTTTTGACCAGCAGGCGTCACCAACGTGTGGTGTTGAGCGGTTCGAAATAGTGAATAATTTTGCGAAGCAATTGGTTCAATTGGTTAAAAGCTTCGAAAAGGTTTCTTCCATCACTAATCAGTCCAAACACGCATTATAGTGTCAATCAAATGTTTGAAATAACTTATCTGCGAACTGCTTTGGCTTCTTATCACAGAATGAGGCAGAAATTATATTATTTTGTAGTATTCTATACAGTGATAAAGGCTATGTCGATTAGCATTGCATTATAAATATACATTTTCCTTATAAAATATACGGTTTGAAGATAAACAATACTGTTGCAATCGTGTTAATTCTCTTCACGTTTCATCAGTCAAAACATTTCTTTCTTCTCTTTATTCTTCTCCAGCGTCGAGTATGAATGAAACATACACAGACTTTAACGCTGTACTTTTCATTTTATGGTTTGTGGTTATGACAACATAGTTGAAATGATGATAAATAATACATAATTACTGTAAATACATTAATATGTTGATAATTTAATACCATATACTTCAAAGTAACATAGTATTACATTGGATAACTGTTAAATGGTACCACCACTGCACTTTATTGTAAAGGCCTTTTGTGATTAAAAAACGTTTTAGTTGGTTTAGTTGTTTTTTTAAAGTACAAAGAAATTTTTCAGATTAAAATAAAAGAACATACCCAGCAGGCATTTCAATGTTTACTGAATCAACGTCATGTATCAAGGTTGAGTCACTGTTGAAATCTGTTTCAATTTTGCAAATCGGATCAACGTTGATATCAAAATTGTTCAAAGTTGGATTATAAGTATTCTGTAAACCCTTTTACAAACATTTAGCATTAAACATTGTTTCAACGTTGAAAACAACAGACATTATTACAACTTTGGTCAAGGTTGGTCACATGATAAATATGCTAGATAAATACAAAAATGGGGTTGATATGACACACTGTATAATTGTGCTGTTTTGTGTATGTATGCATGTAAAACCTTATTTTCTGCTCTCTAGTAGTGTCTGGGTCTTTGGCTGTGTATTTTTGGATGGTGCTTCCCACCACAAGGTCCTCATAAACTATGATCCGTTTCTCTGCAGACTCAAAGACAGGTGGCTCGTTTACATCCTGCACAGTGATGGTGACGGTTGCAGTAGAAGTGGGCAAAGGAACAGCAAAAGGAACCTCGTTCGTTACCACTACCAGCAGAGAGAAATTGTTGGCCTGCTCGAAGTCCAGAGCCTAAAAATATACGGACAATTGGATGTTTATTTTCCGAGGAAAAAAACAATCCCCATCACTGACCCAAGTAAATAACAAACAAAGAAAAAGCTTGTAACAGCACACATGCTGGTGGAACGAAATAAGTCACGGTGCTATTGTGAAGACAATAAAATACTCAAAATGTTTGGGGTTAGTAATATTTATTAAGTTTTTATTATTATATGTTTTTAAGACTGCGTTGATTTGATCAAAAATACAGTAACAACGGAAATATTTTAACTGTCATTACTCCTGTCTTCAGTGTCACATGATCCTTCAGAAATCATTCTAATAGGCTGATTTGCTGCTGTAGAATTTTTTTTTATTATCAATAAATCATCAACAGGTGTGCTGCTTGCTTAATATGTTTTTGTGTTTTTCAGGATTATTTGATGAATAAAAGTATTCATTTCTTTCTAAAATTAAAATTAAATTCTTGCAGACCCTAAACTTTTGAACGGTAATTTAATAACAGCATTTATTTGAAACAGAAATCTTTTGAAACATTATAAATTTACTGCCACTTTTAAGCAAATGAATGCATCCTTGCTATATTCATTTCTTAACTGATTCTTAAACTTTTGAACGGTAGTGTATCAATCTCAGTGTGTTGTATATTTTCTTTGTATATTCACTTTTGATGTTGTGATAATTCCCACCATCCTGCTGGGGCCGGTGCTGATGTTGAAGAACCCTTCCTCGTTTCCCTGGATGATGGTGAACTTTGCCACTGAGTTTGCAGTTAAAGGCTCATCTCTATCTGTGACGAACAACCTTACAACAATTTCCTCAGCCTTATTTTCTTGTATTGTGCTTGCATACTGTAAAAAACACACACAAACAGATTGTTTCATAAGGACTCAATGCCATTGCCAGATGTTTAGAAAATTAAGCATGAAGCGAAAAACAAACAATGAACTCACCGTTCTTTTGCTGAACTTGGGTGCGTGATCATTGCTATCAGTGATTATGATGGTGACCATACAGGTGGAAGAAAGACCGTGACCATCCATATCTGCCGCCTCTACATCCAGCGTATACACTGTATGATTCTGTTACCACAGGGATGGACATGAACACATTCGATCAAAAGTGAATTCTGTTCTCTTGAACTTGCTATTAATCAAACTATCACGACGACAACAACAAATATCAGTTTCCACAAAAATATTTTACAGCTCTCGTTTTCAACATTGATAATAATAAGCAATGTGTCTTGAGCACCAAATAAGCACATTAGAATTTCTGAAGGATCATGAGACACTGAACATAACAAATTCTTACCGACCCCAAAATGTAGTGTACATTGAGTCTATATCACTGAGCTTTAACTAATTTGCTACTAGTGATCATCCTGGTGCTTTTAAATGTGGGTGCACTAGTCATAAATTGTGACTTTACCCACCCAAAAGCACAGTCATTTGCATTGCTAGAAGCACCTGACACGAACCTGGGCAAAATTCTGAATTTAAGTTGGATTGTGAATTAAATTTTAAACTTGCTTAAACTTTCAAACAAGGCATTGTAAAGCCATCATTCAAAGTATGTCTTGATGAACTTAAACAGTAAAACCAGAGTACGGTAATCCGCAGAAACCACCCACCACAAAGAGAACACTATTGCCAATTTAGCCATTAGTATTTCGACACCACAAGTTGCCACTTAGCGGAAAACCCAGCGTATTTTAGCCAGCAAGCAAACTAAGTCAGAGATCGCAGATTCTACCCAATCTAAAAAGCATCCATTTTAAAAGCTCTATGTTTAGAAGAATATTAAAACGCGGATAAATCAACTCCTCAACTTAAAGTGTAAGGCTCGTCACCATTTATTAATAATTGCACTTGTTCCTGTTGCATGTCCTGAATCTGGAAACCAGCGTGAGGGTCGAGTCTGAGGAGGAGGGAGAAACGACCCTCTCCAATATTTAGAATTTGGACTGCAATACCCATTTCAAACACTAGCTATCAATATTACATACTGCACCTTTAAGTATAAGTTCATCTAATATTTATATATCATTTAAAGATTTCTTTTTGGAATTTTGTCTTTACTGAGCATAGGGAACTGACAGGAAGCAAAGTGGAGGCAAGCCCAGGAAAGGACCACAAGCTGGGACCCGAACACAGGTCGGCCGAAGCGCAATTGCGCTACACAACAAGCTTCCATAACAAAAATTATTTACAATAGCTTTAGTTTTCATAACAACCGGTCTCTACATGTACAAAATCACTTAAGTTTAATACCTCTCTGTCCAAAATGCCCATAGAGGCCAGACTAATGACTCCATTGGTTGGGTCAATGCGGAATGCCCCAATGCTGGGATCCTGTGTCACCAGTTTGTAACGCACAATGGCATTTAAGGTTCTGGGGTCATCCAGGTCCTCTGCTGTCACTTGTATGAGAGGCACATCTGTATAAAACATAGTATTTAGTGTTATTTTATCTTCTAAGAAACAAATGTTTAGTTATTGAAAGATATTTCTGAGACGGATAGAAGGATCTCCACATCCTACTTAGTTTGGCCCGTTCTAGGACCTCTCCCATAAAAGGATTTTGGGTACAGAAGGGTTTGTGGTCATTTTGGTCAAGAACTTTTATGGTGAGTTGAACAGGGGTTTCAGTGTAGTCTTGATCCTCTGCTGAGGCATGAGTTGTGAGCTGCTCAAGTGCACAGACACATAACATACAGCAGTTATAAACATAAACTACTTCTATAAAATTACACACTAACTTTGTTATATTTGAGATCCTTCGATCACTGTAGGTCACTCACAACGTATTCTTTAGTTTCCTCTCTGTCCAGGTATTTGGTGACCCACAACATGCCTGAATATTTATCCACTTTGAAAAGGCCCTCGGGAGGCTGGTCGGCTCCAGCACCTGTTATTTTATAAATCATTTTCATGGAATCAGCAGCGGTGGACTTCATCTATAGAGCAAAACATAGAAGCAAAGAAAAGAACTCTTCTTTTATGAAATTTTCAAATAAAGACAGAGCAAAGAAGACAATGATATGCAAATTAAAAATAGGATACAAAGTAAAAAGGACATATAGAAGAGAGATACACCTTCACCACTTGCTTTGGGAATGGGCCTTTGTCATTTTCTGAAATGCTGACAGGGGGAATCAACCAATCCCTCTTTCTTCTGATCATGGCATTAAATGGCCTGGGAATGTCCCTCATCAAGACACTATGGGTCTCTGGGGTTGTGCTATTCTAAATGACAAATTTAAGTAGAATAACCAAAATATGTAAAGATTTTAAAAGATTTTGAACTACAGTACAATGCTTCCAAAAAGTATTTGGTCTGTTCAGCTGCATTTTTAAAATCCAAAATACAAGTTGCCTTTAAATCAAAGCAAGATAGCACTAACACACTTTTCTAAATGTTTGTTAGGTTTTAGAAAAAAATTTGATTAAAATGTATTTTTACAATTTGTGGTTGTCAGATGCAGGTAGAAAATGTGAACAATAAACTGACTTGAATAATAATAAAAAAGTAATTGCAAAAATGTCATTTATTTGCAGATGCCACTTGTTTTTGCAATGAATTTCATTTCAAATAAGCATCCAAAAACTTTTTGGAACGACCAAAAACTTTTAGAAATAATAAAGGAAAAAAAACAGTTTTATAATAAATATATAATAGGGTAATTTATATACCTGCCAAAGCAGACTGCTGTTTCTCGTGTCAAGCATGAACTGTCCCTGTTGAATGGCTTCGAAATACTCTGGTATGAGCTTTCCATGGATAGTGAATATCACCTGTTAAAACATAGATGAAGCATGCATCATTTTATATGATTTCAAATAATAATAAAAAAAATTCAAGTAATCAGAAAATGTACAACTTTTAACTTGAATCAGGTTGCATACTACTATAGGTAAAGTTGGAACACATAATACTATGTTAATTCTGATGCATTCATTTTTTCTACATTCTATAATAAAATCTGCAGACATGACTACTTTTAAGGAAGTAAACGCACTCACACAGTGATTAATTTAAAAAGAATGACATGACTCTGCATTGAAAACAATTTCCATACATACAGTACATTCAGAATATTTAATTTGAATTAAAATATAACATTTTGTAAGATCCATTTTCTGGAATTAAAACTTTTACAGACAGAAATACACACAGATGATGGTGTCTTCATAACAACATGCATTGAACAAAAATATACGAAAAAGATAAGTAAATTAAACAACACTCACCAGAGACAAAACACAGGTATATCCCTTCATGCTCACAATGTAACAGAGTAATGAAATACACACTTTCTCTGTGTATCTCTCTTCCTAGTTCCTAGAGGTAACTGTGTTGCCTAGTTCCTGTGCTGTAAAGTCTGATCTCAGTGTGTGTGTGTGCGCATTTGCATGTTTATGAGAAGGTGCTAAAGGCAAAGCGTCAGAGGACAATGCGTTTCACGACAGATGATGGCATGTTTAAAAACTGATGAAGCACACATAAGTGTAGAAGTCATATGCAGACATTGCATGGACAATTCAGTTATAGCTTCAGCAAACTACATCCATGATTGTCAGAGAAGTGACAAAAAATATTTGACAAAATAAAAAAAGTTTATTTTCTAATATTATAAAATGCAGACTTTTTGCAGTGTATTGATGCTTCAAGCCTAGGGCCGAACAAATAGACAAAAGTGCTGCTGTCATCATGGAAAAATTACTTCATGAGAATTGTTTATTTTATGGAGATGCAGCAGTGCATCTGGTGAATTTTCTGGTGAGACTTTAAAAAACTGTTCCATAATTAATATGTAAAAATGCAGGAGCAGCACAACATTAACTCTGCAGTTCCTGCCATAAACTACTGTAGAAAGGTGGCAAACAGATGATTTGGGTTGTTGACTTTTAGATAATCATTTACTGAATCGTATGCAAATACTGGAGAACTACTAATGACTGACTGTTTAAACTTTAAAATAATTACTAATGAACCACTTTACACAAAAGTAACCTCTTAAATGCAATGTTGATAGCTAGCCTTTGCATTCATTCAATTGCAATAATTGGCAACCATTTCACTGTTCACCATGATGTGGTTTTCTTTAAAAATTATCATACAGTTTAGGACAAAACATGGAACTCAAGCAACCCAATAAGGATGAAGTCTAAGGACTGAAAGAACTCATAAGCCAATTTAGAACAATCACCTGGCAGTACAAGCTAACTTGCCTCACAGAATGATATGGAAGTGTGTGTCCTACATCTGGTTTCTTTAGGATTTCTCTTTTGATCATTACCAGTAAGTGTCTATCTGGATCAGTATTTAAACCTGATCTTGGCAATATGCTAGTATTTTCTAGATTATGTAAAAAACAATACAGAAAATACTAGTTCCTTTGGAAACACTTAAGGCATAGTACGTGATTATTGAGAAAAATGTATCATTTACTTTAATACAGGGATAAACTAGATTAGAGAAAGAAAAATTTCAACTACAACAGGAGTTTTTAGTTAGGACATGATTTAGGACAAATACAAAGTGCTCATATTTCTATTTGGTAAAATGGCTTGTACTGATGTTCTGTCAGGCAATGTAGAGATCTGCAAAAAATAAAATAAGATCTGCTGCCAAGTTCACGCTTAAAAGAAAAACAAACACTTAAGGGCCAGGCTTTAACAGCCATTTTTATTTTACAATACCTTTACCAGGATATTTCATATAGTTTTATATAGTTTAACACAGCAATAGCATATGAGACCCTTGGCAAAAACACATATATAGGACATACATGGCACAGAAACATTTCCTAAGAGTCTCACAGTCCCTAGAGTGGCAACTCTTCACTCTGAAGACAATCAGAAGCTTCAAATAAACCTCAAAAAGGTCACAAGGTCATACCTTGCTCTCTCCCCCCGCAAGCATGGCAATTTCTAAGGCATTTTCAGACAGATAGTTCTGTAGTGTTGTTTTTACTCTTGCACATTCCAGATTTGAACCCAAGAACCCCATATGACCATCAGATTAGAGTATAAACTCAATTGCTTAGTTTGTGCTGGCCAGACTGTCTCCCGAAATATAATATACACCTCATTAGATATAATGCATGGTCAGGTACTCCCAAAATCATTTTTGAAGTATACAACTGCCAATGTTTTTCAAAATCAAGTTATGGAGGTATACTATGAAACAGTCCTCGCTGAAAAATTATAAGCTATACGATTCATGACGTACTTATATTGGACATTCAAAATAAAAACTATTCTCCCTTCTAGGTGACGACTGCAGTATGACAGTCATTTAAATTGTTCCCCGAGTAAATGAAAAAGCAAAAACATAAAAAGCTTCGGTCAAAGGCAGACAAGAAGTGCTTTCCAACTAATGCTATAAAAAACTATATTGTTTAGTGTAATTAAGGAAACCCTCACAAAAGCATAACCCGGAACAGATTGCATTAAAATGTAAAACTTTCATTCAATAATGGGCGGTTGTCAAAAAGACAGGAGATAAATAAACAGTCATATAGGCACTCAAGAGACTTGCCTCATACATATAAACTGGACTGCTCTCTTACTACATGGTTTACCTAAAAATTAGGATTATGAAAATTATGGATATGGATTATAATACACCATTACGTAAAACAGTCCTGTTTGGCTGCCCCCGAGTTTATTCTCAGAAGCACTTCATTTATTTTTTTTAGTGCCACATATGATATTCTCAGAGATCTCCTTTCTTAGTGTTACATGGTGAGGTTTTACATTTGTGTTGTGTTACAGAATGCTCTCACGAGAGGTCCCAGTGTTAGAGGATGTGCTGGCCCGATTATCGTTAGAAAGAGGCTTCCTGTTCCAGGTAAGAAAGTCCAGTAAGGTTTGATTTAGTTTCTCCATCCAGTCAGACCTCTCCTCTCTTGTGTCTGCTGAAAACCAGCACCTGCACCACAAAAGATCATTTAAATACACCTTAAATTCAAAACTAGTGTAAACTAATAAAGAAATATTACAGGACTGAATGCAGAAATGTGAAGCTCATTTGGTTTTGCGTGATTATCTTTTTTGGAACTCTACGAACATGATCACTACAATCAATGTCATTAGATGGAAAAGAGGAGCATGTCATTTCTCCTTTGTGAAAGAAGTGTCATTTCTGGCTGAACTATTGCTTTAAAGTGCTACTTCACTGGCAAAATGGAATACAAAAATGCAAAGGATCATCTGTAGTTTTCACGGAAGTCCTGGTGCTTTCAAAAGTCTTCAGCTGACAAATAAACGTGAATATCTCTGTCCAGCTAACATAGAGAACGAGTAAACGTTGTTCATTTACGTATACTATCGACATTGTACCAATACAAAGCAGGTTGAAAGGGGATGCATTACTTCTTCAAGGTCTGGCTGTCTTCTTGCTGAAGGGTGTTAGTCTCTACTAACTCAAAGGTGTGCGGCCGTGCGCAGGACTCTCGCTCCACAGGCCTGACACTGCTGAAGCCAAAGAGAGAGAGACTGCCATCTGCTGGCTGGAAGAAAAGATGATAAAAAGACATTGAGTAGAAAGGATGCGCATTACCTACAAACATGCTGCACAAACACACCTTGTCGCCCATTTCATTAGGGTGGTTCCAGTAAAGCAGGTGTCCTCCTTCCAGAATGAAGTAGAACCTCTGCCAGGCTCCAAAGCCACTCACATCCTCAAACATAGTCTACAAGTGGAAAAAGAAAATATCAGCATACATTTCACAGCACATTTCCTACACAAACAGATCATAAATAACACGAAATAACGAGATTTTTTGGTCCAACACAGATGAAATTAATAATTAAATCACAAAATGAAGTACTGATGTAATAGGCGAGGAACACTGCTTTATTAGTCTCTTCCTCAGACCTCAAGCCCGCACTCCGTTCGTTCACTGAACTTTACAGTGCTTCATCAGGCTAGGCTGACTACTGCTTTCTGAGACCAACTGCAGCTATACTATGCAACACATGAAATATTCTTGTATCCAAAGCCATTCTCAAACTTTCATTTCAAAACTTGCATTCATCAAACTATGAAGATAAACTGTTCCCTTATTTCACACATCTGGTTTAGTAAATATGTATTATCACAGTTTTGCTTATATACAAATTAACTGAGGGAGCACTGATATGTTAAGTGCCCTTTTCATGCAATAAAACCAGCCAACTGAGGCATCAGTCAGGTTCTGGGACACATATACACCAACCCACCAAAAAGCTCTGATGCTGGACATTGGAGTGGCCCTCACTGTGCAGCCGCAGATAGATGTGGCCCTCTAGAGGAGAGAGGAAGGGAACCTACACAAAAACAACAAATAGGTAAGTTACAACACAGGAAAAAAAAAAAAACAGATGGGTTTTTTGTAATGGTTAATATAACCACATTGGTTATATTGCACATATCTAAATATAACATTCAAAGAACATTAAAAACAACTATAATAATTCTAATGAACCACATATCATTAGAATTTACATTTTTGACAACAGGGCAAAACTAGAACAATGAATATTTAATTTTCCAGGACTCTCCAATTTCCTGATATCTCAGTAATAACACACAGAACATTAGGAAATTCAAAGAGAGGATATATTGTGGGATAATGGTTTAATTTATCCCAAAGCAAACAAAATAATTTTTTGACCATTGCACAGGCCAGGACATTTAAACAGAACACAGATGAATAAAATGCACAGCATTTTACTCTGTCACACACAAACACAGAAAATGTGCAATGCCCACTAAACCAGACGCAGAGACTAAGGTGGAAAGAGTGACACCTTTTCCAGAAACTCATCTCCAAGGAGTCGCCTGATTTTGCCTTCAAATTTCATCTAAGTGGAAAGAAACAGGAGAGATGGACAGAGACCCAGTTACATCACCACAACTCCCACCACAGTGCAAACACAAGACAAAACCTCAATACACCGTTCAACTATTGATGTCCTAGTTAATGCCCAAAGTGAAGATCCACAATTAACAGTGTAAAAGTGTATACAATATTTATTATTGTAAGTGATACAAGTGCCTAAAAAAGTGACAACACACAAACACTTCCTCTCCTTTTTCTCTCTAATGTGACCCCAGTTTAGCAGTATCAATACCTTGTCCAGAGGAAACTTGCTCTGTCCCAATGAATTCAAGGTGATCTTGTGAGAGCCCACTAATGTAAAGTTACTAGAGCGTTGGGTACTCAGACCAGGCAGAGTAGCAGCTATAATGGACAGAAGAGAAATATAAATATCTGTTACCACCAATCAACCGATGATTAAATGAGGAACTTAGTTAAATACTTACATGTCACACTCTGGTTAGACTTCTAGGAAAACAAAAATAGACATTTGGATGACCTGAGGTTGTCTGTCATTCAACAATTTTTCATTGATTAATTTTCTCCCAATTTAAACACACATTGCACCTCATTCATGATACATAAGCAGAATTATTTTCTGAATTGTGTGTGAAAGCATTCTTATTGATTGTTAGAATTACAGAAAATACAGAAATTTTATTAACGCATGTTTCATGAAGCAGAGAGAGAAGATGCATACCGTGATGCTGTGGAGAATCTTCTTGGGTGTCACCTAGAAACACAAACATTTCTGTTGCAGTTGTGCATTGACAAAAGTAATAAAACACTCTGCTCTGTACATAGCATAACATACCCTTGACTTTGTTGAGCTGCGAAACTGCTGAGCATTAACACTGCTGGTATTACTCGGAGTACTGGACTATAAAACAGAGAAATACACAAAGTCGTATAACAAACTAGTTTGAGGAAGAAAAACAAATTTGCGAGAGGGGCAATTTCTCTTCGAATGAATGAAAACAAATATTTTTGGTGGTATATGAGTGGTACCTACCAAACTGTAAACCTCAACATCAATCTCAAAACTGGAGCGAATGTCTTGTCTGTGGAAACAAACATTAAAACCAGGGTAAATTACTAGTGTTATATTTAAAAGCCTTCTACCCCAAAAAACTGTGCCGTTTTAAACTCTGATATCAGTTTAAAGAAGCAGAAGAGCCTTTTATGTAGTGTAAGGACTCACAGTGTGATGGAAGTCGGGAAGGAGATGGTGTCTCCATTTTGGGCATCAGCAGCTGTAGCCAAAGGTGTCGCGACAATGTTACATGGGCCATAACGGATCAAAACGAAGAAGTAGTGCGTTGGACGGCCTTTATAGAGACAACAGTCATAACAAATTGTATGTAAACACCGACCTTGAGCAATCAAGATTTAACTGCTTCCAAAAATAAATATGCATCAACACTCACCTGTGCGAGCAGAGCACACAAACTCCACCTTGAGGGGCAGCTGGATGCTGCTGATGCTGACAGTGCCCCTGCAGGGCTGAAGAGCTGCATTCTGGGACTCTGGTTCTCCAGACTCGCCCTCTCTCAGCCTGCTGACCTCTGCCACTAAAGCTGCTCGCTTCTCACCTGCATTACAGGGACGGATTAGAGCCAAATCAGAGCATGAAGCCCGAGTGATTATCAGAAGGTTCAAGCTTTTTCACTAGGGTTCTACTATACTTACTGGAGACAAGCAAAAGTTTCTCAGCCTCAGCCTCCTGCTGGGAACCCTTCCCGTGTTCCTCATCACTGCAGCAGCTCAGAGCTTGCAGAGTCTGTGTGATGATTGTCTGCAACTTGGCTGCCTCCTCATTTAAAGCCTTAAATGGACCAAATACAATCTCCTGCATCAACTTTTGCATGCATGAAGTCTCTTAAAACACCCCGGAAGTCTCTCTACAGGTAGACAAATGAATTCAATATCTATAGACCCTTTTCAAACCTTAATTCTCTCCTTGATGTTGATGGGCTTTTTTGAGCATGTCTTCTCTTGAACCTGCTTCTGAACTCCAGGGGTCAGGCTCTGAGTAGAGGGATGGTGGATCTTCCTTTGTAAGCGGTAAGCGTCAATGCTGTCAATTATAGGTAAAACAACAGTCAATCATAATGACCTGTGTAAGTAATTTAAAAGGGATACCAGTGACAAAATACCAGTGGCTGAGCAAAATCGAGAGAGCTGAGTGGCTCATGACAGATATGATACTGTTATGTACTATTGTTCAAAAGTTTGGGGTCAGTAATATATTTTCATTGCACTTTAAAAAAAATAAAAAAAATAAAGCAGCCTTGGTGGGCATAACAGACCTTTTTAAAAAACATCTTACAAACCTAAACTTATGAACGGTAGTGTATATTATTATAAGAGAAAAACTGGCTGATATATCAGTCTATCACTAGTAGGCATTATGCATCATCATTTCTAAATACCAAGAAAGATAAGCACAGTGATAGAGAATGACAATAAGGTTCTTCTTTTTCAAGTGAGGCACACCTGTATAAAGGTTGAACATTTTCAGCAGGACTATCTGTTATTTCTTCAGGGGAGGGTGGTTGGACTGATGGCTTAGACACAGTGATTCCAATCTTCTGTAGGAACAATAGAAAAAATAGTCTTGTTAACCACCTAAAACATTTATATCTATATAATCGATTACATTCTCACGCTCTAACTGAAAGTTGCATGTATCTGTATATGTGAATTTCTCATCTACACAAGGGGGAAAAAAAATATATTTTTTTTTAGGATTTAATTTCATATGAAGAGTGGCATATTTATGCTAAAAGGCATATTGTTGTAGGGTTTCATAGGCTACAAAATACACAGCCATATTAATGCAATTTCTCCCATTTATTGGCTGCCACTACAAAATCATTTAAAACATCTGAAACCAGGCCAGTATACCAGTGGTGTGACAACAGCCTCCACAGATTTGCTGAGAGGAGAGAGGATACAGCTGGGCGGCAGGGTTAGAAAGTCGTCTTCAGCACTCATGGGGGCGCTCTCCTGTTTCCCCTCTATTTCTCCTTCACCATGGTCAACAGACTGGACCTCCTTGTCGTCATCCATTGCAGAACTGGCATCAGGAGTTTCTACACTGTCTTCACACATCTCGCTATGGTCAAGAGGCTCCTCATTTAAGGTGACTGTGACTGGTTCTGGTTTGTCTTCCATTTCAACTGTGTCTGGTTCTGCTTTGTCTTCCTTTTCAGGCTGTGATGAATTGCTATCATCTTTCTCCACCTCCTCTTCCTTATTTTCATCTTCACCTTTATCTTCCTTTTCTGCATGCTGTAGGACTTCCTCAAACATCTTGTCAATTAGGGCGGAGTTGTTCAAAGCCCCAGATTCTGTTAAAGATGTATATGTGGTAATTATGGCCAATATGGTAGTAGAACTAATAGATTTCAGGAAACTACATTTACCTGTTGAGGTGTAAAGTTCTTCATTGGGGAAACGGATGTCCACAGTACATGGAAGTGTGGTGTTCAGACTTCCATCAAATACCTTACTGTCACCTTCACAGGAGCTGAATTCAGTTCCCTTTAGCTCTTCCTGCAGAACAAATAAAAGGCTGTGAATAAAAGCTGAAACTAGGTTTTGCCCTACCTTCACAAATAAAACGGTGCGCAAGTGTGAAACAAAACACTGTTCTTCCCAAGTGAGTCTGTGCAAACAAATCACTTTGCCCCAGCGACCATAGGCAAATACAGGAGGATGAATATCAAAACCAAGGGTGAGGAAAACCACAAAAAAAGAGAGAGAGAGAAAACAACCCAAAAAGGAGCTGAAAAATCAAATACACTTCAACGAATTGTCTCAAATACGTGCTCACACTCCCGGGCTGTAATGGAGGCCACTGGAGTTTTCGAGTTTTCCTGTAAACCCAGGGAGAGGATGTAGATGGAGATGCCCTCTGGGAAAATGGAGATCATATACTTTCGATCTAAACTCCTAAATGCCCTAGAGCCAAACAAGATTCCACAAGTAGCACAAAAACATCATAACTTGATTGGCTCACCTCAGCGAGGGAAGAGTCAGACAAACTCCTCTTCAACCACATGTTGTCTGCCACTGGCTGAACCTTCAATAAACGCAACTCATCCTCGCGTGCCTGCACAAGAGACGGTTGGTCTTAGTAACAATACAAATCCTGCTCTAAGAGAAGTGTTTCTGAAGGATTGAATAGTCAGAAAAAAAGGTCAGGTGCGTGGGACAGATCTACCTGGCGGATACGGGAGGCCTCTTTACTGCTGGGTGTCACTGCAGCGTTCAGCTGCTGTTGGATGCCATGCACAAAGCTGGAGAGATTGCGTGTGCAGGGGGTGGAGCGACCAGGGCTGTTCAGAGGCGTTGGAGCTTTGAAGCGCTGCAGGCGAGAGCTAAACTCTCCTTCACCTTACATAAAAACACACATTCAGAAAGCTGGCCACAATTAAAGAGCATCTTTGACATAATACATGATGCAGTAAATAAAGAAGCATAGTGAAGCCTGTGTGTAAGAATATACTCACCAATGTGACAGACCGCCGAGGTCATGCCACCGACGCAACCCTCAGACCCGGGGTCAGACAGGCAGCGCTGGACTAACCCAGTCCCACCTGACCAAACAGAAAAAGGGCAATTCATTACTAAACTTCGGAAATATAATTAAAAAACCCGATTAAGAGCATATCGACAGCACAATTCTAAACATTTCGAGGCAATAAAATGAGCATGCATTATAAAAAGGGCCCGTAGGATAGTTAATAAATAACATGGCCATTTAACATCAAGATTTTACATTCAAATTCACATTTAAAGGAAAGAGCATTTTGTAGATGATTTAGTTGGTCAACATTTGGTAAACAAATTTAGTATACATTCCCAAATTTCTAAAAGAGGAGAGTCTGAAAAGAACAAATAGAAACAATATAAACAAATAACAGAAATGTAAAAAGCAAAACTTATTTTACTGTCAGGAAACATGGTGCTCCAGTTTTACTCCATAAATTTACATAAACTGAATTAAAAAACAAACATTTCTCAAGCAAAACGATTTTTGGAATGTAATGGAAAATCAACTTGCAAGTTAAAAGACATGAACAACTGCTAGAAATTTTTTGAATTGTTTGGCAGAGTGAATTTTCGAAATGATCAATCTGAATTCTTACCATCTCGTCTCTGGCTGAGTTGCTGGACCCTGGAGCGGATGGAGGATATGGCTGGAGTGTCTGGTTTCACCTCTAGCTCTGCCAATCTCAAGCGTGTCCTGGCAGGGGATTTTGTGGGGTCCAGGTTCTCATCTCCCCCAGCCAACCGCCTTTTCTTCAACAAATTTTCAAGTTCTGGAAAACATTATGTAGCCTAATGGTTAAACTGACAGTGTCACATGTAATCTGTGTAGCTGCTATATAAACAATAAATTAATGACCTCAAGCTTCTGTATCTTAGACTTTTCATCAATTAGCCTAACAAATTAATACACTCATAAATGCTGTGTCTAGGTAGGCACTTGCACACTGGTTTGTGTGTATAAAGCGTGAATGAGGTTAGTCTTACCACTACAAGTTGAAGGGTTTTCCTCCAGTGGATCTCTCGGTCTCTTTTGATTTTCCATCTTTTCACCTGACAGTTGAAAAACAGCTTCAAGTTCAAAGAAATTAAGTTTAATTTAGACTTTACAACATATTGAAGTAAAAGAGACTGTCCAGTCTTAAATCATCTGTATCTGAGATTAACGTTACATGAATGATAGGCTAACTGTTATATGAAATTCGACTAGTTACTAACTTTGTTTACATAGAGTACTATAGAACAATTTATAGTTTCACTTCAAATATTTATATCTACAACAATAAACTACGACCGTTGACGTTAAGATTACAGATTAATCTAAACGATCGAAAATACGTGTTTTTCATAAATCGAGTTTAACGTTAAGAGGCCAATGCGCTGCTAGCAAGCAATCATTGTTGAACATTGTTGAAAATACGATATCCAAAATGGTCGGAGTCGTAAAGAGTGAAAGGCTATGGTATGTGTTTAAATATATTAAGTCATTTTTGTCAGTTTTATCGTTAAAATATATTTGTCTTACTCTTACCTCAGTAAAATAACCGTGTCAGAGTTGGTGGAGTTTTCAAATGTCTATCTGTCTGTCAGCTGAGCTCGAGCGTTTGAATTTCCGCGGGCGTTACGCGCATGCGCAGAACATCGGCTCAGGTCACTCCGCAGAGCCCTCCAGTGGCCTGATGATTAATGCCGTTATGATGTGGAGAGATTTACATAATATTTGCACAAATAAACAAAAATACTTACATAAATGTTCAATTCCATTGTACCTGTTATGTATGCCTATCATTAGATGTTGTGTAACAGATAAGTTGGTTTAAGCATGAGCTTAAGAAAAATTCTCATTGTTATTAAAAACAATTCCACATATCTGACTACAAATGTCATTCCAAGATACTAATAACTACAGAATTTAGACCAGAGAGTGAAATGTATATTTTACTTTATATGAATCCTTTTGAGGTGTTTTAGCATTATTTTATTTAATAACCTTGTTCTTATAAGGCATAACATAATATTTCCATGTTCAGAGACTACAATGTGACTTAAGGCTCTGTGGTTGCTTCTATCTTTGTGGCATTCAGAAAAATCAACAGATCAATCTGATAATTTGGATTAATCATTTTAATAACAAGATAGACTGAATATAACAGACATCATAAAAATACAAAGACAAAATTCTGCAGTGAATATATTATCCCATTTTAAAATTTCTGATAGAGGAGTCTCTGAAGTCTGTCACTCAAATTAGAACAGATCAAATAGTAACAATATAGACACAAGTAACAAAAATATAAAAAATCACAAAACATTGTTTACTACCAGAAAATACGGTGCACATTTTACTTCATAAATCTACACAAGCCGTGTAAAAAAAAAAGACAAATTTTCTCTGCAAAGTGATTTTGAAAAGTACTTCCAAGTTGATGTAATGTTGACACATAACCTATAAAAAAAAAACTTCCATAAAACCAGCCCCTATGACCTTCATACTTTGCACTACAACTATTATCAGTTGAAGCATTGCCAAGAATTTTGTGGTGGTACTTTGACACAACCTAAAAAGTGCAAAGTGAAAATGTCTTCATAACACAAGCCAAGACAGCTCAGAAACAAATAATATACAGCAGAAGCCAAGTGTGCTAAATTCATGTAATATTCAGACTGCACAACAACTTAAGCTTAATGCAAGTGATATTAATGTCTTATGGAACAGCTATGGAATTCTAATTCTACTGCTGTGAAAATTAAACTTAAATGACCACTTCTATGAACAGATATACTATAACAGATATACTATAACGAAAGATTTGTAGACATTAAATATAAAAAACAGCCTAATGTAATATAAAACATAGCCTACATAGACAGATTAAGACTTGACCTAATGTACCTTCACATTTGATGTCATTTAAAATGAACCAGTGAATTCTACCCATTGTTTGTATTCACATTTTCCAAAACAAAATGCAAGAATCTGTTGCAAACTCAAATTAAAGTTACCTTCAGGAATTTTGAGGTGTATGCAGTGCACTGGATGAAACAATATAAAAGATAAAAACTGCCTAAAAATGCATAAAAATTCTCAGCTGAAAACAATTCTTTAAATCTAACTGTATATGTATGAAACTTTAAAATGTTGTTCTTTATTCGTTTTTAGTTTTGTTGAAGTTCGGGTTAAAGTAAATCACGGTGACAGTGATGTCATCACGGTACATGCGTGCTAAATCGCTAGGCAGAGCCAGCGTGGTTGCCAATCTCTCCTGGTCCATCTCACCATACTCATTTGTGCCCAGTGCATGGCGAATCAAGTGTGTGGCTCCATTCAAATCCAAAGCGGGTGTTGCCCTGGCCCGTCGCCGCAACAGCAGCTGCTGCATTTGTCCCAAGTTGAGCTGGCTGGCTGAAACTGGATCCTGCAGATGAATACCTGTCAGATGTTCCGCCACAAGCCTGACTGCCTCATCATTGTTCATCTCGTCCCAGAGACCATCAGAGGCCAAAATCAAAAATCGGTCCTGTGGCCGCAACTGGTGGTAGGTGACATCTGGTGTGGCCTCCAAGTAAGGTGGGGTGAGATAATTAGGTGGAGCATACTGATAAAGATTCAATGTTTCTAAATCCGATTCTCCATTCTCTAGAACACTCTGCTGTAGCTCACGGCTCCACTTAAAGCGCACGTCGCCGAAAGCACGCAACGGCATCAGGACCCCGAGCAGCCTGTCATCTACGATTACGGTTTGCCGTTCACTGGCCGGGTGCTGCCGATAGATCCGCTCCAGCTCGGTTACATTGGCAGCGTTGTGGTCTTGTGTGAGTGGAAGAGCACTCCAGCTCCCATCATCCTCCTGGACACCCAACACTGCCCGACAGTCTCCTGCATTTGCAACATGCACACCCCCTTGTCCAACGTGAGCCACACAAGCTGTGCAGCCAGCGAAGGCGGCCTGGATGGCTGTGTTCCGCATCAGGTCATTTGCGAGCGGCACCTGCGCCTCAAGGGAAAGATCCGTGTCGAGTCGTTGGAATGCATAGCAGAGAGCATCATCAGGGCGCATGCCGTCACCGTGTTCTTCACTTGCCAGAAGCTCCTGCCAGTAAACACGCAAATGTTCGGCATAGAGGGCCGCTGACTCCCTGTAGTTGTAGTCATTATGGTGCTTATACCACTGCAGGATGGGCGGCACGGGTCGTACGGTCTCCATGGCGGCCTCTAGATCCTCCAGGACAGACTCTGCCATCATCGCCACAGCAATGTAATAAGGCAGGCGCTCACTGACCGCTTGAGCGCACACATGTCCGCCGTGTCCATCAAACACACCGAAAAGCATGCCACGAGTCTGCAGGCAGTTGGCGCTGCTGCGTCTGTCCTCTAGCGGAGTGTTGGCTGAAAGCTGGTTACTCTCAAACCTCAGCACCGGACTGGGACCACCGCGGCCATCAAATTCTGGAATACGAACAGACTGCTCGTTAGCACACAGAACAGCATTGATCTGCAGCCGGCTCAGCTGGAAGTCCATGTCATGTCTTGGAGCACACAGTGTGTTCTCTCCTTCCTGTCCTGAGCTTCCATCTGATCGACCACTGCGGGAGGAGAAGCTCCGGGTTTGAGAAGGGAACAGGCAGGTGCTAAACTGTGCAACAGGTATAACATGCTGGCTGGCTGCAAAGAAACGGGACAGATGTCTTCGGCCAGTGTAAAAGAGGAGTCTCGAATGCAAATAGCCAGACATTACTGCCTGGATGCAGTGACTGAAGCAGTCTACAACTCCAGCATCTGGGAAAACACAATGTGAGATCACATATGGTAACAGACAGTCTTAAATTGAAATGAACAGCAATATGTTGTAGAGATTAAAAGCTGCAAAAATAGTTGTTTTTACAGGCTCACGTCAGTGATATAACCAACAAAGATTGAGAAAATGTTAATAGATACTTACAAACTATTCCAACTCTTAAATCGATAAAGGCATACGTATAAACACAGTTTCCCTTTAAACCATGGTTTTAAAGTGAAACGTGCTAGCTTTACAAGCTAACATACCGGCTTTCGTGATAAAATTGGCACAATGGTTAATTTTGCATTATATTTATGTTTGTCTGCAGATTGTGTAATTGAATAGATATGCTGGAACTGTCAGTGCAACAATTCCGTCAAAGAACAGCTTTAATATGAGTGAAATGCGGAGTCAAAGTGACATACCTGGCACTACTCGCCGAATGATTCTTCTTCTTCAGTGCTTTTCAGTTCCATCGCAGCAGGTTGCAAACATGCAGATCCCAGCGCCCCCTACAGTCCTATGCTATGTGTAACGTTACTCAACATTTTACATATATATATATACATTGAGTTTTTTCGTAACTAAAAAAATATACATATAAATGTGCGTCCAAAATAAATAATATAAGTTAATTAATTGCGATTTTCATGAACTATGCTGTTTTCATGAGCGCCTCAAATAAATCACGTGATTCAAAAGAGTGTCACATTCTGGAGCGGGAATTTGAAGATCTTCCGTTGAAATGTCGTTAATCAATCAATCAAATTAATGCGAGAACTAAAGGAATTTAACGACTCTGCGTCTGGCCTAATCATAATTAAAACATTTCTTTTGTAAATACTTCAGGATTGTGGTCCGTGGATATGATGTAAGCTAACCAAACCCTTCAATCGTGAAGGTAAATATTGTGGCGTCCAATGAAGTTGACGAAATATTTTTACTTATAGTTATTGCTATTTACTTACTGTTAATGTACCATATTCTAACAGCATTTGTGATGTGTTTTTTTGCAGGATATAGTGACATTTTGAGCGCATTGGTGGAAAGGATGGTTTAATGTCCAATGAAATGAAAAATGGAAGGTCAACATCATATCATAACAGAAAAAGTTTAATTTTATAAAACAATATGATAACTTTCGTTAACAACATTAGCAAACACAATTAAATAACATAATATATATAGATAACTGACAATACATAACTGTAAATATAATTTATTCATACGTGTGGGAATTATTAATCTGTAAACAATTATGTGTTAATGACTAATGAAAGTTATTGTATCAGTTTCTAGTAAAAATGCTTTACCATCTCTGGTTTGTTTTCTGTTGAAATGTACCTGGTCTGAAGTGGCAACATATATATATTTTCATATTATATTGTGTTTTATTGCACAGTACCCATCTATTGTACAGATCCAAGTATGTGTTGCTTTACAAGCTAAATAATTTATCAGTGTTCACATTTTCAGCTACTAAGACAGATTTGCAACTGTTACTGGAATGTCTGAAATACCAGATGAAATGGCCTGGCTCACAGAAACAAGCTCTTCTCACTATCATCTCAATCTGCAAACAAAATGGTCTGATTTACAGCTCAGAACATACTCAATATGACACAAAAATATGACCTGCATCAAACTAACTTTAAAAATATATATATAACAAACAAACAAACAAAATATTTGACTTTAATGATACTTTTGATTGTCTTTAATGAATTCTCTGTATCAGATCAGTATGTAGAGTTCTTCAGAGAGATTGGAGGAATTTCCTTCATCTATAGCCTGTCAAAGTCCAGCACTTTCTCTCAGGTTAAAGAGACCGCGCTATTTACACTTGCATCTTTAGCTGAATTGCAAGGTTTGTATGCAGTTTATATATATATATACATATAATGTGGTTTTATATTTGTATTGTTTGAGATTTAATATTTAATTATAAACATATTTTCTCCCTGCAGAGAGCTGTAAACAGGCACTGTGCAGAGAGGAGACGTTTCGTGACTTAGCGCAGCATCTGGAACAGAAAATGCCACTTACGGAGAAAAGAGTAGCGGTGTACATGCTGTCTGTATTGGTTGCCAACAACAGTGAGATTCACCATAAAATTTACATCCATTGAGACCATTCCTGTGCTGATAATGTGGTTTTATAGAGTGGGGAGAGAACAGGTTGTCAATTCACAAATGGCTTGTTTATCTGTGTTTTGTGTTCCAGGATGTGGACAGACTCTTGCTAAGACCTCCAGATGTATCGAAACCTTGCTCAATTTGTTCAGGTACACATATTAGGTTTAGTTTGTTCATGTATGCATCATTATATGCCAGTATTTAATGTATTTAATACCTTTACATTTAAATCTGTGATGTCACATAACCCCTTGAAGGGTGTTAATTGCAGCGAAACTGAAAAAGTAAAGTGTATGGTGTCCATCTGCATAATGTTTAAATAGTTTTATCCCAGTTAACATCTATAGGGTGTTAACATCTAAACTCCTGTGGAGAATACGTCACAATATTTTAATAATAATAAATGTCAAGAATGTAACCATTCTGGTGAACGGCAAAGCATAAATTAGGAAAAGTAAATTAGGGATTGTCCAGCCAAAAATAAAAATCCTGTTATAATTTATTCACCATCATGTACAGTAGTTCCAAACCTTTATGGGTTTTTTCCCCCTGATATTTCCTAAAAAATTATAATTTTTTTGTGTATGTGTGTGTTCCATATAAGATAGACAGTACTACAGGTTTGGAACAACATTAAGGGCAAGTATTTTCATATATTTGGTGAACTATACTTCAAGTCTCCAAGACTGGATAAATGAAAACATTCCCAAACAAAATGTAATATGCTTCCCTACTTGCTGTGGAAGAGGAACATTTCAAACACTGTCTGGTGTTTGTTAAAGTGATTCACAGAAATCCATATAAACATCTGGAAATTTACTTAAACACTCCTTTGCTGCTCGACAGGACCAGATTTCAGTTTATTTTCTTTCTAATGCCACTTTTCAGGCACAGTTTTCCAGATCCCAATGACTCTTATGAGCAGCTACAGTTGTGGGCCACTGTGTCTAGTGCTCTCTGTGGCTCTGTCAACAACCCTCAGAATGGTATGGTTATGTTCTCTATCCCTTCTCTCCCATTTACCATCATTAAACCCCAAACTGTTATGTAGATTGAGAGACAGATTTTTCTGTACACATGCAATTGAACACACTGACAATCTTCCAATGTGTTTGTTTATGACAGAGGAGAATCAGAACGCATGTATGCATGTGTTTCCCCTGGTGAAGACCTGGCTGCAGGAAGTGGCATTGCCCAGAGCAGATTTGGCACAGCCTATATGCTCATTTATTGGCATGACTGTGGCAAACAACCGTGAGCGAAAAGCACATCAGAACAAAATAACATATAATGGCATCTTATGTGCTCATTTTCCCATCTCATATGAATGTGTTTTTCAGCTTGTGCTCAGGAATATTTTGTGTCAGTGGGAGGCCTGAGTTCACTCTCAGACACTCTTACCAGAGTTTTGTCTCAGTCGGCACACAGTGCTGCTGCTTGTAAGATGGCAACGGTTATCACTAAAACACTCTCGGCCTGCATCTCAAACAACGGTAAGATGAATGCATGCACACCCCAAGAGAACCATATTGGGTTGTTTTGAATGCTCTATTTCCTTTCTCTTTCTGTCTCAGAGCAGTTGGTATCTTCTTTATCAGAGTTGAGGGTTATTCCAGGGCTGTTGTGTCTGTTGTCCAGCCCAAACCTTGACCAACAAGACCGGCTTGCCGTGGTGCTGACGATTGGACACCTTACGGATGCCTGTGGTGAGTGTGTTGGTAAATGACTGGTAAATGACATGCATTTCACCAAATTCAAAAATTATATGCTGCACTACAAAAAAAAATGAAGGAAATATTTTTAGGTATGAAGTAAGAGTAGACAGGCATTGGGACATTGTACATCATGAAATTGCATTTTGATGATGCATCATACAACATTTCAAACCTTTTGTGTGTGGGAAGAATTAACCAAAAAAAGAGTTCTCTAATGCCTACTTCAAAAGCTCACCAGAAACTACTTAGTCTGGGTAGAGTACCTTTAAATTACTATAATGATCAAACTTTCATCTGTTTTAGACCAATCTTAATCTACCCTTCTATATGGGAGTATGCAGATTGGAAATCAGGGTTGCATTCAGTTCATACCAGGGTGTCCGCGGGGTCTTAAAAAGTATTAAAAGTTGATAAATCAAGTATTAAAAAGTCTTAAATGCCATTTTCCAAGGTATTACATTTGTATCATCTTTTCGTTATGTATATTTGTCCATAAAGTATAAAGTTTGTCTGAATTTAAACATTGCGTTGGCGAATAGTGGGGTTCTGTGTAGTTTATGGAATCCTGCTAGATATGACGTCATCTGTTACCGCGCTTCATGAGTCATGACTTACCGCTGCGTGATAGCGCATATGTCCCGTACGCACAGTTGTTAAACAACATCGTTGACTAGTAGTGAAATTAAATATACGCGACAAGCTTAAGTTGCATCTTAAGGTTTTCTTTCAGTTGAAAACATTAAACAATATGTGTAAACAAAAAATGTAAAGAAGCATTTAAGATCAATCAGTACAAAAGGGGAAAAACGCCAATAAAACAGACCGTTCCACTTATCATACAGAACGAAGGTATACACTCGAGTCAACGTAATATTTATCTTGTTTATATTGTTTCACTTTCTTGTGGAGAAAAACAATAATTTTCACATGCTCGAGTAGAAAACGCGCTGCCGCTGACGGACGTTGCAGGGACACAGTGACATAACAAAGTTTCTAACAGCACTTTGCGTTTTCTGTTAAGGACTGCTTCTTTAACGAAACTTAAAGAAAGCATATGTGTCAAAATCATTTTGCTATCAGTTAAGTAATCATCTCGCTTACTCGGATTCAGCTGCGCTACTGCAGTCGTCAATGCAGTGATGGACAGCTGTCTTTCCTCATTCGACTGCTGTTTGGATTTCGTGTGATTTCTCGTTGTGGTGGTATTATAACTCAGTATCATTAATTAATTTGATTAAAAGTAATTCCGTTTTGTAATATCATTTAGTAAGATCATTTTCATCCAAGTAATTCCAAACTTCACGAGGCTGACGACGACATGTGATCAAATACAATCAACACGCTCCACAGCGCCAAACAGTGTATTTAATTATAACTGCGAGTAAATGATTGGGATTTATCATGGATTCACAGCATTTACTGCCAGCAAAGCAACGTAGTAAAATTCGAATAGTATTTTATTTTTTCGGATAATAATTAAAGATCGAATATTCGTTTACTGACACTCTGCTCTGGTGCATCAAATCAAGCACTCAGTGGTAATCTCAGGTAAACTGTCTGACCAGTCAGGTGTTTGTCATGAGAAGTGTACCACAAAAGAGATATGGTTTGCAGACAGGTATAAGAGTTGTTGTTACAAATACGTCTTTTGAATATACTTTGTGAACTCATTGTCCCTATAGCTCAGAGAGGTATATTTTCCCTCTTCAATAAGTTTTGTCAATTGTTTTGTTTATTGGTCTAATTCTGGTTTCTCTTTCTAATAAACCTTGCATTGGGTCAGTCATTCAATTAATTATCTTGTGCTTCATTCCCACCATTTTGAATTATTTTGTACTGATTTACTAAGAATTAGTACATTACTTGAATTACTAAGACTGTTTAGTTGTGCTATCTTACAATCAGTATATAAATGTAAGGTGTCGCTGATGTAACGGTTAAAACTTGAAGTGGCGATGAGGTCTTAAAATGTATGGAAGGGGTCTTGAAATGTATGGAAGGGGTCTTGAAAAAGGTCTTAAAAGTTATTAAATTTAATTCCATGATTCCTGTGTATATACCCTGCATACACAAGCAAAGCTCCAGTATATAAGTGCTTGCAAAGTGAACTCTAGATTCAAATTTCTGCTACTTTTTATCATTCTCAACAAATTTCTGCAATTAGCCAGATGCACTTAAAGGGATAGTTCACCCAAAAATGAAAATTCTGTCAGTATTTACTCACCCTCATGTTGTTCCAACCTCGTAAGACCTTCGTTCATCTTCGGAACACGAATTAAGATATTTTTGATGAAATCGGAGAGCTGGATCACTCCTCCAAAGGCTTCTAAGGGATTGAAACTTGCCAGCCCCGAAAAAGTTATTAAAGACATCGTTAAAATAGTCCAAGTGACTACTTAAAACACCCCATTAGCAGTTAGTGCTTTCCACCTGATGAAATTAACACAGCAAAAAATCGACCAATCAGAATTTTGGTCGAGCCAGAACGTATCAACCAATAAATCGACTAGTTGACTGGGAGATTACAGCCCTAGAAAACATCCATCTGATGAAGCAAAATGTGTCTTTTTTTGTCATCCAGAGGACTTTAGACAGCTCCAGGGATTTTTGTCTAGTTATGTAGCAGCACCAATTTCAAAAAGTTTTCACATTACTTCTGCATAGCCAAGCTTTTTAAACATTTAAGATAATATTAAATTAAATGAGTATTTGCAAATGAATTAAGATTTGTCTTCATTCTTATTTCAATATTCTTTCCACCATCTGTTTAACCACTTATGGGTGCTTAAAGCTTGTTTACACCAAGAGCGATAACTATTACGATAAAGATATAGTTTTAAAAATCATTCTAAATATAAAAGAATATACATAATCCACAACACAACGATAATGGCACGAAGAAACAATATCTTTGGAATCACTTTAATAACGATTTTGTTCCAGCTGATGAGCGATAAAAACATTGACAGCCAATCAGTTTCCATCCCGCTTTAAGGAGCTTGAGGATTTAAAGTGACAGACGACACATCTGTAGCGGATGCTTAGAAACATAATGAAATTGTGCATTGGTTTTGATGCTAATGTAGTTATTGTTATATTTATAGTTATCGTGAAAGGGCCTTAGCACTGCACATAATTCAGTTACCAGTATTTGTTTACATAACAGTATTGAAGTTTTGTTTTGCTACATTTCAGGCAGTGAAATCTTGATACAAATCTTGTATATTGTTGTAATTATTCTGTCTGTCCTCTGTCTATGCAGAAGAGCATCAATCTCAGTTGTTGTCGGCTGGAGGTTTGCCAATTATGATTTCGCTGCTCACTGAGGCCAGTGATGAAGAGGTCAGAAAGGCATCTGTGTTTGTACTGCACACCTGCAAAAGAATCAGTGAGTTTTTTATATATATACATGTTCACACTATATGGCTGTAGTAGCTAGTGATGGAACTAGTGAAGTTCAGATCATTTTACTGACTCTGATCTTTATATTTTGTACAACAAAATGTACAAACTCATTTGTTCATTTCTGCAGAATTCAATTAAAATGTTACATGTTAATAATTCCAAAGTCAACGTCTCTAGCCAAATTATGAGAAACAGAAATGATTCATTATTTCGTGACAGCCACTCAAGCTCTGCAATCTGTACAAGAAACAGAAATGATTAGTTCACCTCCTAAGTCTTCTGGTCCAAGTCATTTGTTCTTTTGTCACGGAACAGCTCTATAGACCGAAGCTATGCAGTCTGTAATGAAAACAGAAATGATTAGTTCACGTCTCTTCTCTTGAGTCTGCTGGTCTGAGTCATTTGTTTTTTTGTCACATGACTGCTTCACAGCTCAGTATTACAGTCAATAATACTAACGTAATGTTGTATTTGTTGTATGTTGTGTTATATTTAGGAATTATTCAGTGCAAGACCATAGTTGAATACTTACATAGAAGCACAGTCGCTTTAGACAAGCTCATGGCCAGACAAAAACAATGTCTGTTGAAACAATGTCACAACAAAATATGGCGACAAGGTGGAATGCAACATTCTACATGTTGAAAAGATTCACTAAAATCAAGGATCCAATCATCCCCTCCCTGGCACTAACTAAAGGTGGGCATACACTGTGCGATGTCTGAGTGATTTCAGCAAGGTTACCTACTCACACTGAACGAGTAGATCGCATGCGATGTAAAGCCAAAGCTCAGGATGTATGTGCTCACACTATACGGTCTGAATGTCAAGCTGCGACTGCTCACACTATACATGTGAAATATGTGCGATAAACCCCCGAGCCGGGTTGCGCTAATATCATGTATCCAGAGATATTGTCAAAACAAGCATCAGCTATCAAATGATTTAGCATTTCCAATTTATGTATTAAATTATTAGTAGTATTATTGTATTATTATTATTATTAGGGAAGGCCTAGGCTACCTTTATTATTAAATTGATAGGCTATTATAATTAATTTGCCACAAAATAATTTCATAGTGCATCACCGTTTAACCAATGCGTTGTGTTGATAATAAAAGATTACATAGAAGCTTACTCCTCCTCATTGAAAATTGTCTAAAACATTTAGGTCGATTACAATGAATTATAGGCATATAATTAAAATGATTAAGTCTATAATATGTCCGAACACAGCAATAATGAGTAATCAATGAAAATTAAAAACAGCTTTATAAAAACATTGTTTAAGAAATTAATAAAAGAGGCACAGTGTAGCTACATCGCTGGTGGCTTGGAAGAACTGGGTGATAGCCTATATGGTTAATCAATTTTGCAACACGAACTGGAGGTAAGCAACAGTAATGAGCTAGTTTGAGCAACAGAACTTAAAGATCTCCCTCTTTTCGTTTTCTTTCTTGCTGCAGATGAAATGGTTAAACTTCTGTTTTCGCGCAGGGAAAGTGAGGGAAAAAACATTGGGTTTAGGGCAATCGGTTCTTAGCTTTGCTTCAACTGGGTGATATAGTCACGAGGAGCGACAAAAATTTCTGACATGCCAGAAATTCATCTGACCATCTGATTGCCTGTCGGGAGGGGTTAATCGCCCCTCGTTTCTCCCTGTACACTGCACGACAAACGAAGTACGACAAAGCTGGAAATCGGCCCAACCCGAAAAAGAGTCGTACGAGTCAGAATTCGGCTTAATATCGGACGAAAATCACAGTGTATGTCCGCCTTAATGCATCTCAGCCAACCTTGTCGCCAGATGAATGGGAAATTGCCAGAGAAATTGTTAAATTTGAACAAAAGAGTGTGTACTGTGTTTATAATGTCTAGTGCAGGGGTGTCCAAAGTTCAGCCAGTGAGCATAAGCTATTAAAATACAACACAAGGTGTCAACACAAGGTGGCAGAACTACATTTTAGGCCAGGTGTTGCCTGAGTAAAACAAAATTTGATAATGATAAGCGCTGCCGTCTCTGTTGCTTAAGAGAAACAACTTCTAAACTATTTTATTTGAGTGGTAACATTGCTATATTTCTATACTGAACGATTTTTTTTTATTCAGTAATAACATATTACAAAGGAAATAAATCATACAAGTGGATGTATCATTAGAGATAAAAAACAGCTGATCCAAAATGAGTTCAATAGTCAAGTCAATAAAATGGGATTTTCCCACACATTTGTATTATGATCTTTTATTTTCTGAAGAGAAGATAAATGTTAATCTACTGTAAATAAGTATCTTGCTTTATCAACATGATTTTCCCCATCATACGTATAAAGTTCATTAACCAATAACCAACAACTCATGGAAAAGATCAATCTTGACAGAAATTTACTAATTTATAAATTGTAAGAAATAAAAAAATCAACAATTTGTGACCAGAAATGCATCATGTAATTGTAAGGGTAAAATAAAACCTAACTATCTGCTCATTTGTAAGGAAGGTTGGGAAATAATAACTATATTATGATAGCAATACAGAATAAATGCGGCCGTCACATCACATGACAAAAGAACGAACGACTTAAACCAGAAGACTCGGAAGGGTAAACTAATCAGGTTTGTTCGTCTTGAAGTGGCGTTGCACAGACCAATCGGTGTACGACATCAAAGTACCACGAGAGCGATACGAAAGCAATGGAGCCATCTGCTCTTTAATTGCTCTTGTGGTACTTCAAGACCAACACACCTACTATTTTTGTTTCCGGTACTGCATATCTTCAGCCTATGGGGATGTCACGTGACAAAAGAACGAACTACTCAGACCAGAGGACTCGGGAGGTGAACTAATAATATCTGTTTCCTTTAGAGAGTCTATGCAGGAATGAAAGAATGTTGCACAAGCACGGTCAACACAAAATGAACTAATCACTCTCTGAGACAACTCGTTATTCCAGAGTCATATAAAAGATTAGTTAAAAATGAACTACCCATCGCTAGTAGTAGCATGCAGAAGTTTTAGTCTTCATGAACACACCTGAAAATAAAAGACCTTATTTAGGACAGTACAAATACAATACACACACACGGCTGCCTTTATTGCAGTGGTTATGAAATGCTATTAACTTCAGGTGCATCATATCACACAGCAGCACTTGGTAAACATACCCCTTCTCTTTATTAAGTCCCTCGACAATCAATAATTGTATCACTTAAAACTAATATAGCTTCAAAACATAAAAGCCAGCATTACATAATAAAGAGGAACAAAGAAACATTAAAAGCAATAAACAGAGTGCTTTCAGTATTTAAGAGTAGGCTATATCTAAACGTTTTCCATTCAAGAGCAGAGTGATCTTTCTCTTTCTCAGCTTTAATGTTGTTTGATTATTACTGATGACATCATAGACAGCGGGAGATCTAATAAGCTGCATGCACACTAATGCACAGATTTCTTTTGAAATATAGATGTTTTTGTACTTTCTGTTAAATCCCTTAAGACACAATTGATTTTGTTTACATACATTTTTGTAAGGAAAATAACAGCAGGCGAGAGTGCGCAAGTTACTCACAGTGCATATCCTGTGCAATGAAGCCTGTGAATGTTCTTGTAATTCGCTACAGCCTTTCCAAACTTTATGAAAGATTATTTTATGGAAGGTTCAAGTGGTGTAAGTGTGTTTGAGGAATTGAAAGCAAGCAGAATACGTATGTTTCTAAAGCATACACAATGTCATCATGTGTTTTTGGTTAAAAACTAAGCTCAGAATCAATTCTGAAACTCAGGATCGATCCGGAATCGTTGGAGAGAGAATCGCGATGCATCGTTTTTTACACAATGGCAAGTGGAAATATTGGGTTAATTCAGCCATATATGTTTGAACCAGAAACTGATTCAGAAAATATTATAAGGCCCAGTTCTGTGGGGGTGCTTGAGGGAGCCTCAAAAGAATACAAGAGCACTGTAATAATAATATCATATTGACGAAACAGATTTGGTGAATGCTCCAGTGCGAATTAGTGTTTGCACTCTGGAGAATGTCAAATGTTTTTATTAACTGTGTGTTTTTGCAGCGGTGAGCAATGTTGCCAATCACAGACATGTTTGGTAATCTCTTGAATGCAGTGACCAATCAGGGGTGTTTCATTTAGTCAGAATCCACTCACCTTACCCAGTTCTGCATGCTCGCGAAGTGTAGACACGATGTAAATAAGAGATTCATTGTGCAGTGTAGACATCTTCATTGAATATAACGAAACTTTGTGAGATCGCAAGCTGAGACAAGTGACAGCTTTTTAGTGATTATAGAGGTAGCTGTCTTTCCGGGCTTTCTAGACTATATGTATATAATCTATCCAGAATTAGAATAAAAGTAGACACATAACAGTAATTCATATGATCAGCCTTTTGGCTTGACTATGTTATCAAACATCTAATAATATGTTGCTAATATTACACAAACCATGTTCCCATTCGCCATCTCAGAGTAAGACAGCTGCCTTCTAACACCACACAGACATATAAACAACATTAAAAACTTGAGTTTCACCACAGAGGAACCACAGACCACTTTAATGTCTTGCTTCTATTAAACTTTGGCTCATGAGGATTGGACATTTATTTCCCTTTCCCACCCAGCTGAATCATTAGGCGCAGACATGTCCAGTATGGATCTGCAGGAGAGTGACAAAGAGAGACACTTGCGTTCAGCTGGAGAAATCCTCCAGAGAATACAGCATCTAGAGAAAAAGGTATTTGTAAATGTATATTTTTTCACCAAGTTTTCACAGCTATTGTGCATACCTGTAAATGTCATATTATAATGTGGATGAGACAGATTTTGGTGTTTTTAACATATGAAGCATCTGTTAAGATACCCTTTTAAGCTTTAACACCTCTAAGAGCATTCTTTTGTTATTTTGTCAAAATTGCTTTAACCAGATTTGATAACATGGTAAGACACCAAAGACAAAATGTGACTAAAAGCATTTCAGAGTCCACAGAGCACTTTAGTTTTTTAATGTTTAACTTGAGCATGCTTACATTTCATGGTAAAGGAAGAGTGCGCTATGAATACATTCTTATTACTCTGAACTTTATAAGCCTAATTTTGTATTTTGATTCTCAGATGGGTGTGAAACTGTGGGAAAGAGCCATCGAAAGCCAGCAGCACACCATGCAGAGGTCAGCCTCATTTGTGGAATGTAATGAGGCAATGTGGGAGGGCCCTGTGATGCAAAAGGTCAAAGTTGAACACCGAGTATGTGAGTCTCCTGCAGGAACTCTTGAACATCCAATCACAAATGAAATACCGTACGACCAAGAGAGCTTGGTGAGAATCACATGTAAACACATACAACTTATAGTAATGTGTAAATATTATTGAGCATTCTGCATCTGCAGTTTTAACAACATAAATTTGTGTGTTTGTGAATGTGAGCAGCAGTGTGTCAGCTCTGAAGAGTGTTTGAGTCCTGCTCAAGTCACTCACTTCAAAGGCTCTAGCTGGGAAGAGAGCAAAGAAAGAGAGCATGAACAAATGAGAGAGAATGAGAGGAATATTGAGAGGAGTGACAACCAGGAGACAAGGAGAGAGAGAGTTGTGAAAAAGAGAGACATGGAGTGGAAAATTAAGTCTGAAAGAGTGGCGAAGAGATTAAAGATGATGAATTTGGACTCAGATCTTGATGGCAACAAACGTCTCCAGCACTGCAGCGCGCCAACACGGGGCGGCAGAGACACACGGGGGTAAACAAACATAAATTAATGAGTTTTGCTATTACGGTTTTGCTTGATACATACACGGTTTCATTACATATAATTTGACGAATAAAGAGTTCAAACCAATGTCTTTTACAAAATATATTGTACACTTGTGGCCAGAAAATGTAAACAAAAAGATTTTTTGTTGGAAGAAAATGCGGTACGGATAGTACAGTTTGAGTTATTCTTGCTATCCTCATTCCTAGTTGTTTTATTCATGATTAGTTCACATTAAATCCAGATTCACATAAAGCATTTCATGTCAATGACTTTTCAAGACAGAGTAAATTTTTCCTCCTCGAGGGAGTGACATTTCTCTCTCCGTTTTATTTTTCTTGGGTTTCAGCCCAGATATTTTCAGACATCCTGATCCCATGGAGAGAAACCAGTGCACGCAACCTCTCTCAGATGGTAAATCTTTCTTAAAACATCACACTCTCTTTGGGCTAAATCACAGAAAACCTACTGATTTATTTTAGTAATCAAGTTGTTTGCCGTTCATTTGATGTTTTAGATAATGAATTTGTGCTGCGTTCTGTTTTTAGATGAGATGTCTCTGTGCTCTGAGCTGTTAGACAGAGAAATTAACCGGTTTCTGAAGCCGCCCTCTCCCGCTAAACCCAGCAATCTACGCTGTGCAGGTGTGTGTCTGTATAAATGCAAACAAACAACACATTAGATAATAAAAGCAATACATTCTCCCACTTTCTGGTTCTTCAGTACTCTCATTGTTCTTTTTGTCTCACATATTCATTTTATCCATGCTGTCACATGCACACGCATGCACCTTTTCCATCTCACAGGTTGTGTGAAACATATGAATGAGATGGACAGTCGTTCATTTGGCGCCGTGTTGCGTAGCTGCAGGTTTCTGTGTGACTTTCACCTGGTGCTACAAGAGGTTGAGGATCGATTCAGGAGAAGCTGGCAGTTAGAGAAGACTAGCCACATTTTAACACATGCTCATATCAACACACATGGCAAAAACAGAGAGCACAGCACATGCACTAATGGGGATAATAAGAGGAGCAGGAGGGAAAAACACAGACTGAGTCACCAACCATCAGACAGATGTAAGAGACGGCATCCACACAGTCTTTCACAATGTCTTTGGGATTGTGGAGGAATGTGCACTTACTTCAAATATTTAGAAAGTAGCTTTGATAGAACAAGGCATGGAGAACAAAACACACCCTCATGAGTTACATTTATCAATTTAGCAGATGCTTTCATTCAAAACGACAGTGTATGTTCAGACAAAATGTTAGGAATTATAATTATATACATATTCCAAGGATCTATTTATATTTTACACACACATGCTATATTGGGGTTTTTGTGCATTTTGTATTTTCTTTTCTGCTTTGTAATTCTCAGTGTTTCTTTCTTCAGGTTTTAGGCTCACACCACTAAGAAGGCCGTGTGAAACATATGGTAAGAGAAGTGCTCCTTTCCTGTAGATGTATCTCAGTCACTTTGAGTTTGATGGAGAGGGCTGTGAAATTTAGGCATTTATAATATCTGTGCCACTATAAACATCTGCAAAATGCCTAAAGTTTGATAAACTATGTGTGTGCGTGCAATGAACTGGGTTATATAAAAATTGAATAAGGTGCTGTTCTGAAACACAAGACTCTCCTGTGCTTTCCACTTTTGTCTATGCTTCTGAAATGTCTTTCCAACTTTACTTTCAGTTTTTTTCCTTTGTGTCCTCCTTTTTCCCTCAGTCTCACTCATTCCATTGCCGAGTTGTGGTCTCTGAGTGCTGTTCAGTTGTTCCTATGTGGCTTCTTTCCCATAACCTCAAAACTTACTCACGAGACTTTCTAGAGATGTTCTCACTATAATTGTCAAGTAAATGGTAATTTACCATCATCCAGTCATTATCGCAAGTCTGGATAGGGTGATCTGGACCCCATTGAAAAATAAAAAATATTACAGTTTAGTGGCTATTATGCAAAAGTACTTTACCAATCAATGCTCCAATTGACCAATCAGTCAAGTATTCTAAAGAACCATGTTTATTTCAGCTGGATGTGTTTCTTTTTCTTTAAATTAAATGTTTCTTTATTTATATGCATCCAGTCAACTAGAATAACTCTACTAGAGATTCTATGATGATCTTGATGGATATCTTACATTTTATTTTTAAAAAGCGACGTTTACATGAATATGTAAATGTGTGCGACACACTTTCCTCTCAATAGCAAAATAAACACACAACAAAAATAGCAATGGTGAGAAAGCATCAGTTAAGATCTGATCATAGCAATGTGAATATGTTTGCACCAGCTCTGCAATTCACTGGTATAATGTCAACAGATGAGGTAATTAAAATTACACTTTTATGATAGTTTGATTATAAAATATATTTGAGACTAAATAGATCTGGCTTTGTGAGACTAGTTTGGATCAATCCCTTTTCTTGGCATTAAACATTGACATTACAGTAAAGAATAGCTCTTTCGGCATTATCCTGAACATTGTTTAAGCATTTGTTTCATCTTGGGAGCACGAGTAAACGTCACATCTCTTTTCAGGCAACAATGTCCTTCACAAATAATTCTGTCTACAGGCTTTCATAGGCAACCTAAGAAGTCGGAGAAAGTCTTGTTTTTTTTAGGATTCGATACAAGTTGCTCACACTGGTAATAGAAAAAGTGATTAATACATGAAAATTCGTACATATAGACCCTTTAACTGTACAAAAAAAAGTATATTGTATTTATTATTTTAAAATTGCATTTTATGATTTTATAGTCTTGATACAAAGGAGTATTTGTGTGTGTGTGTGTCTGTGTGTGTGTGTGTGTGTGTGTGTGTGTGTGTGTGTGTGTGTGTGTGTGTGTGTGTGTGTGTGTGTGTGTGTGTGTGTGTGTGTGTGTGTGTGTGTGTGTGTGTGTGTGTGTGTGTGTGTGTGTGTGTGTGTGTGTGTGTGTGTGTGTGTGAGAGAGAGAGAGAAAGAGAGAGAAAGACAAATAGTTGGAGCATATGTGTAGGTAAGATGGGTAACTAGATTATGGGTCCCCGGAGGTTCTGAGCTCTAGTTATTGAGCTGTTACTATGGAGACTAGTCTGTTTTGTACCCCAGAACAAAGTCATTAGGACTGAGGATATGACCAGACACAAGCACACGCTCAGTTGCACTTACATGATTTTCACACACTGTTTCAGTGTGTTCAAGTCTGCCAATACACATGTTCACATATATACATGCACATACACACAAAGTGTTTTGTTCTTCTCAAGAGTTGGTGGAATGAAAGTCTTTCATGCTGAAAGAAAAAAGTCCTGCCATAGTCCTGCTAAAGAATGATGTGTATTTGTTCTTTAGGTTGCTAGTACAGGGTTCAGTACTGTGTGTGCAGTTTCAGTCTGCCCACTAAATCATTCTAAAGATCAATACACCTCCCTGCTGCCCTGTGCAAGTTCTATCATTAGTATCGCTGTTGCCAGCATGAATGAAAGTTGAAATGCTTTTGTTCTGTAATACTGAAGAATTATTATTCTCTTTTTGTTTTCTTTCAGGCCCAGACATGGAAAAGAACATACATCACATACATAAGAAGAACATCTCAGAATACTGGCTCCCAAAAAATGTATGGAACTGTTAGTTTTAGGTGAAAGGATTATACTATGATTTCACACTAACTAAATCTGCATTGAACCTGGAACATCCTATGCAGGCCCGGTTCTAGAACCAAATCACTGAGGGTGCTTCTGAAAATAGTGAGGGTGCTTACATAAACATAGGAAATGGCTCCCAAAGTTGTTATCAGTCTGAAAATAGTACCTCAAAATAGGGCTGAGCGACACTTATTGTCTACGACAATAATGTAATTGCTTTTATGTTAAACGATATACGATCTGGCATGATCGAGTAGCCTATGTCCCTCACTTTGCAGAAAACAAATAAAAACATGCCACGCATAGCCTATACTGTGATGTTACCCTATAGTTCAGACCATGGCACGTGCATTTAGTGATTTACTGCACGGTTTAAATGCAGCTAGAATGGCCAAAATTCAAAATATGGGGGGAAATGCCCTGTACGAGTTTTTGTCCTTTACATTTATATCTTGCTTGAGCCAATTTCGTTTGTCCATGATTAACAATGGACTATTAATATTTTTAGGCTACCTAAAGCCCCGTCTCAGAAAGTCAGCTAACGAATTTCCTGAGCGGGACGCACACACGCAAGCAAAGTGGGCAATTAAAGAGACCGCTTCACCTATGCGAATCACGATCGCGAAAGGACACACAACCTATCAAATGCATTAAACATAATGCATAAAGCATTATGAAATAATTTCTGATTTGAAAAATCGTGTTAATGGATTTATTTTGTGTATATGTATGAGTGTGAAATCCGTCTGTGTTTCTATTGTCGGTAAAATCTCGTTTACATGTGGGCTATTAAACATTTCATCTGAGGGTGCTTTCCCTTTTGTTTGAGGGTGCTTAGCACCCTCAAGCACCCCCGTAGAACCGGGCCTGATCTTATGGCATTTTAGATGTTCAGGCAGTGAACCATTGTACAGTTTTATTTTCATCATAATATTCTGAGCAGAATCATAGAAAATGCAAATGTAAAATGCAATAACTTGCTCTTTCTCTGAAACAATGCAAAGTAAGCAGTTACAGTATGAACAGACAATGTTCATATTTTTGCACTCATATGCATAATCATCTTTAGTCCACATTTATTCCATAATTTGTAATTGTTTTTTCGTTTAGTCTTCAGGCAGACACAGAGAGAGGCAGAACTGGTCTGCTGATGAGTTGCGCTATCTCAAAATGGGTGTGAAAAGGTTTGGTCACTCCTGGAACTCAATCCTCTGGACGTATCCCTTCCAGCCCAGTCGCACCAATGTAGGCCTGGCCAAGAAGTACCAACACATGCAGGCATGACATGACCAATAGTGAAGATATGTTTTCTGAATACTGGAACTTACCGTATCAATTTAACAAAGTCAAGAACGTTCACTTAATATTTTAACTTAAAGAATTGTTATATTGTGCAAAAAGAAGCCTTTTAGGACGATTACAATGTTTTGCATCGTGACATTCCTAATTTTCTTTAGTGCAATGCAGAAGAAAATCCTCATTCTTATAACTGTAATGCAAAAAACTACAATGTAAATAATATATTTTATTATCTGTTGTACTGTATTAATTTTACCATGACTTTAATTTAAAAAATCCATGCTTCCAACAGGATGATTCACATTTCAGTAATGATAAATAAGAGGGGTGCTCAATTTCACATTGAAAAAAATTATAATGGTACACATTGCACGTGCACATAACGTTCACATAACCTTGTGTGAAATAAATATGCTAAATAAATCAGATGGAAGTTTTATTGCAGTGTTGTTACCTTCAGGGCTATGGAGTTATCTAGCTTTTATACTGTGAAAAGAAATGCACATATTGTATTCTTGCTTCCTGTGTCATTTCCCCAGTAATGCTCTTTCAGAATCCTAATTTTTTCTCTCTCTCTCTCTCTCTTTTATTAACAGAAAGCCAAAGCACAGGGTGTAGATCTGTCTGGTGCAGGAGATGGATAAAAACATCACCAGATAACCACAAAATGACTACTTTCCTGCCATCTAATCTATAACGATTTTTCACTATTTATGTTCTGTCTTATTTAATAGAGTAATATATTGGATGTTTTTGTTTTTGAATTGTTTAGAATTGCCCTTATTTTGCTATATAACAAGGTGACGTGTTAGAAAATAACATTGTTTGTACTTAAGAGAAATGGAAAAAGAAGAGAAGATTTTGTTTCTTATAAAGTTGTATTTTCCTTTAGGGTAACAGTTACCTATTTATTTGTTTGCAGTCAAATCCACTTGATTTGCATGGTAGATGCATATTTGTATAAAGTTTACATTGTGCAACTGTTGATTCCCCAGTGTCCATGTCATCTGTATTCATTCCTCTTATGACTGAAGTACACAAAGCTCTGTTATACAAGGATAATGAGGCATGGCATTTCCTTGAGATTCCAGCAAGCGAAAGCAGCTTAATATTTCATTAAAAACTTTGTTACACACTAAATACAGAAAACTCAGTGGAAGGATGTTTATTTATATAAATCCAAAGTTTCTTAGGGCAAGAGCCAGAAAGTTAACCTAAAAAAATAAATGAAAAAAAAAGTCCCATGAGACCCCTTTTCTCTGGAAAGAATGTTGCCCCTCTCCCCAGAAGCTTCTCTGAGAAAACTTAAGATGTGTGTAAAAGAGAGATAGTGCATGTTATCTTCCCAGAAACATCCCGGGAAACTCCAGTGTTTTGGGATAGTTCATACAATACTATGTTGAGTTTGGTCTGTACTCCAAATTATTTCTGACACATAACAGCACTGCGATAACATTGTGTCAATTTATTTTCACAGACTGCACTCATCTTGATGTTTTGTTCAGATGTTCGAAGAGATGAATACATGCCACAAATTTGATTAAATGCATTTCTAGTTTAAAATACAGATTAAGGAAAGAAAGTTTTTGTAATGTGTTACAGTCTTTATTTTCCTTTACTACAATCATTGTTTTAATGTACATTCTTTTCCTCTTCTATGGGAGATTGGGTGCACGTTTCATACACAATTGCCAAGAGCTTGGAAGAATATAGAAAAAAGAAGAAAAAAAATTCAGATGGCTGATTTGCTGCTTGTCAATGAATCGATAGGCATAACATTAGTAATGTTCTTTAGACATCTGAGGTGGCTCGATTCCTCATTTAGAGGGCTCTTACTTTCAACTTTTTCATTACAGCGTTGTGAAAAATTCAGAATTGAAGAATTGACTTTATCGTCTATAAAGCTTCAACGATCAAGGCTTTTTAAACTTTTGTCCAAACATTCAAATACAGATTTGTCTCGCCAACTTTGCTTTTATTTTTGCTTTGCTTTTTCCTGCTTAAAAAGTTAATTTACACTTCTTAGTCATACCAGTTCAAATCTGATTGACACGCAACCCTGTTTTATGGGGGGAGGGGCAGGTTTAATTGTTCATTAATTTCTTGAATATTGTTCTGACATACTTGCACCTAATGACCATCCAGCTGCTACTGTTTTCTAGAGGTGAGTGTAGTGATTTATAAAATGTTGACATTGTCAACTGCGTTCTGTCCCATATCTTCCAAAGTGAATGAAGGATCCGAGTTAGGGATTGTGGATTCATGGGTCAGTTTACAATCCAGGAGGTCCAATGAGGGCGTCTCCACCTTATCCAGACATTCCAACAAATCCTTGTTCTCAGCTGGTGCAGGACTACTAATTTTGTCTTCCATCATCTCGCTGGTAATGGCTTCACTTGCCATTGTGACTCCAGTAATGAGGGCTTCAGAGATTGGAGATTTCAGCAGGTCATCCAAGAGACTGGGTTCTTGAAGAACATCAGAAGCCTCGAGATCAGCAACAGGTTCAGACTTCTGCTCTGGAGCGGCAGGTTCCTTCCCAATCAGGCTGACGGAAGCCAATCCGGACTCCACTGCTTCAATACCTTTGTTTACAGCATTTTCCACCGGTGCAGAAATCTGTTCAGTGACTGCATCGACCGTTTCTTCAACAGCTTGTGTAATGGTCTGCAGAACACTGGTTGAAGAGGCAGGCTTGCCCTCCTCTGGAACCTCACATTTCTGCTCTGCATTCTCAGTCACAGTGGAGTCCTCTGGTGTTGCAGACTCCTCTACAGCCGGAGCTGTTGTCTCTGCTCCTATCCCTACTTCACTCTTCTTCCGACTGAGCTTCGCTCCCATTCTGCTCCCTTTGCAATAGAGGGATACATCACAGTTATTAAAGCAAGCTCACACAAACAATTATTTTTATGATGGTCTCTCCCACCACGAAATAGACTGGAGAGATTTCGACGCCAGTTTTGGAAGCGATTAGTATTAAATCAACAATCTGTTGAAAAGAGCTCGAACAAATGGGACACAGGAAGTGGCTTTAGCTGGAATAACATGATAAATGAATTACATGATTTAAAAAAATGTCTTATTCTTTCCAACTAAATCAAGAATGGTTGGTCAAAACTTGGATGACATGTTAAAACACTAGGCTACGTATTATGGGGTCAGGGTGTTTTGCATACCTTTGTTAAGCATCAACCAGTGGAATTATTAATGCACATCAAAAATCAACTGAATTACTAAGATTAACAAGTATCATAACTACTCGTTGAAACTTGTGCATTACATATGAACATTTTTGTTACTTCAACCATTTAAAAACAGTAGGATATAAGTCTTGAACTATAATGCTAAAATTGGTGACCAGCATGGGTTAACACGTTTTAGACATCAGAACATCATGTTCTCTTGTGGTTTTATTGGCCAGAAAGTAGGAAAGAGCCACAAGCTCTGATGGATATGAACAGCTTCCTATTTATATGATTGAAAGCAACAAGAAAAAAGAGAACTGTTTTTATTTGTTTACTTAAATAAAAGCTTCTCAGAATTCTAACCATTACCGTAATTTGGAATAGTAAATTTAAGAGTGATACTTTATTATTCTAACTCAGCCACACCTTCCTCCAGCTGCTGAAGTGCTTTGAACATGGGTTTCATCTGGCGACCACACTCTTGAAAAGAGGTTTAAAACACAACTTACACTGTCAAACGAAGTTTTTAAAATAATACACCCTGAAATATCACGGTGGAGTTCAAACCCGTTAAAATTTTCACCACTGACGTGGCATCAGAGCTGGGACAGAGGGACAAAGCAGAGTCCTACTGAAAGTACCGATGATAAACATGATACTTCTTTATCTTTAACATACTACACATACATATTAAAACGTTGCAAACATTGCAAAGTAGCTATGCATGCGTTGCGAATTGTCAAACCAGTATAAACCCACCTTTTTGACCGTTGAATGAGTGGAGACGCGCGCAGATGCAGGATCAAGGATGGTGAGACTGACTGTGCAAAGAGAGGAAAACTCGAAGATGGTGATGTACAGTTTCCAAACGAATCACTCTTTTGAGCCGATTCTTTTTAATGATTCTGATTCGATTGAGCCGATTCTAAAAGCGTTTGTTATTCAATGGGCCTACTGTGAAAATTACTTGACATAAAAAGTCCTTTAAAAAGCTGACGGCTTATGGAAGTCAAAGAATAATTTGCACGCTGTATTTAACGGCATATTAATATATACTATAATATATATATATATACATATTCATGCATAAAAAGAAAGCAACTTCCGCAATCCACATGAGGGATGACTCAAAATAGCCGTTTTGAAACAGTTCAAAGGAAAAGAACCGAGTCGGTTAAATGAATCAGACATGCTAACCCTGAATGACTCCTCCGTCATTTTCAACAGGGCTGTCGGAAATTTATGCGTCCCACAGACACTCCCTGCCCCGCCCTCTTCCAAAACGTCACGGACTTCTCTTTAAACCGTGGAACTATTGATTAAAGTGAGTAATTGTCTGCCTCTTTGACTCCACAAACGGTTCAATAAATCACAGGCATTTAGAGCCATATATTTTCACTCAGGCTGTTCCACACACACAACAACAACTTTTTTTTCTTTCTTTTTTTTTGTGAAAAAACAAAGCACTTTTGGCAAATGCTGTATATAAAATAGTCCACAAGATGGAGACAGAGTTTACCTAATTTCTGATGTAACCATGAACATGAAGAATTTAGTCCTCTTTTCATTGTTTGCTATTTTCTGTTTGCCTCAACATTTTTCCTTTTCGATTTGAACCAGTGCTTCATTTTAAATTTTTACGTGAAAATTATCCTATGACCCTGATGGTTTATATCTTCCCTTTTTATAGTCTGGGTACCAAATGTCATCTCCATCTCTTTATATCTCTCTTGTTTTTGTCTGTCTGTTTGTTTGTTTGTTTGTTTGTTTGTTGTTGATGATGTTGTTGTTGTTGTTGTTGTTGTTGTTGTTGTTGTTGTTGTTGTTGTTGTTGTTGTTGTTGTTGTTGTTGTTGTTGTTGTTTTGCTGCAGATGATAGCAGGTGTTGTTGTAAGCAGTAATTGTACAGCTGAACTTCAGCTGCTGAAGTCGTAATTGCAGAGCTGTGAGAAACTGCTTGTGTAATGAGTGTGAGACAGAGAGATGAAGCTCTTATCACTCTTAAGACTCTCAATCCCTTCATTTCAATTCCTCTATCTTTGTCTATCGTGGCATTTTCATGCTTTTTCGTCCTTTTTCTTTTTGGAAGGAGTTTTTGGCACAGGAAGTAAGGGATGATTAGAAACATCTGCTTCGGAGGAAAGACAGTAGTTGGACTAGTGTGTAGGTTTTACAGATTTCAATTCCTGTTTGCTGTTTTGAAATTGTCATCTCACCACTTAGATATACAATGCCTCTGTTGAGAATGAAATTACTGATTTCCTTCTCAAAAACCAGACAAACACACAAACAATGCACATTTCTGGACAGTTTTAATGAAGCCAAAAAAATCTGAATCTGCTTACAATCAAATATAACTGTAAAGCCAGACATGTAAACATTCCATAGCCATTCAGAGCATATGTAATAATAATGGGTTGGGTTTTTTCCATAGTAGTGCTTTGGGTTTTCTCCATTGTGTGTTTGATCAAATGTATAATGTGTCTGATGATGTAACTCATGGGATTTTATAACAGACTCTGATTTTACATTTGATTTCTGTTTCTGTTTCAGAAATCATTAGGCTATGTTTCCTCCAAGGTCACATTTCAGATATCTCTGCGACAAAGATTATAAACTTAAACATCTAACAGATTTGGTCCGCGGCAAATAAGAATATGAATTAAAAGTTTTTGGAATTTTAGTTTTCTGGTTAGTTAGACTAGTAAGAGAAAAGTTAGGGTTAGTTCACTAAAACAGATTTCTGTTTTTTTTTTTTACTTGATGGCAGGCAGTGAAGATCAGTATGTGTATCTGACCTCTTTGGTGTGAGTGGGTTGCTGGTGGCTTTAATGTATTTTGAGGTTATTTTTAGTCTGAGGGATGTTGAGAGATTTGCTGAAGTCTCAGATTGCTTGACATCAGGACTTCAGTCAGAAAGACTCTCTCCATTTCCCTCCCCATGTTCTCACAGAGAGAGGCCAGCTGCCTTCATTTCTTTCTTTCGGTGAAGTCTCAGTTATCTGGATAGACATATCTTCTGCACTATACGACCATTTACAATATTGCTTAACTGTAGCTATAGTTTAAATAACAGATTTAGTAAATAACCTAAAATATAATAATATAATATATATATTTTTTTATGTAATTTGATTTAAATTATGTGTTAGACTACCTTGGCAATATTGTAAATCATGCCAATAAAGCTTATTTTACTGATATATAGATGACAGATAGATGTGCTGTTCTTCTTTGCCACTTAGTTTTTGCTCTTTGGCTGATTTGCAAAGTCTTAAACCTGCTTTGCTGACGGTTTCTTTAAAAATAAATTTAGTCATCTAACAATTTTAGTAATACATTACTAATGCAATTTTAAAAAATGGCAGACAGAAGAACCACTCTTTCTGAGAACATTAAAGCCACAGTATACGTCACACACCCTTTAAAATATCTGAAGAAAATCACTTATATCTTTGATGTCTTCTTAGAATCAGTCTGATTGTGTGCTCTGTCACATGGTATATTAATCCAGAATGTTTCCTGGACTTAACCCCTCAAATCACATACACATATGGCTATACTGGGTTTATCTGCATACCATGTATTCTATGCTGTTCTGCTGTATAGGTTTGAAAGAATATATAAATTGAAAGTTAATAGTAAGCATCTTATATGAAGCTTATAATGTATCTGATTCTGATAGTTGATAAGATCTTAAGATCTGATAGTCTCAAATAAATCGCACTAAATTATGGTTGTGTTTAGGGGAAGCGTATAAAACATACAGTTTGTTCAGTATAAACATCAGTATGTCTATGGAAAGTTACCATAAATTTAAAAAGTGCATAGCCATACTGTATATGACTGTCGTATGTGTTTGTATTAAATTACTTGGCTTTGTTCCACTCAAAATTCAGTTAGCTTTGCAGTACGCATTTAGACACATTTATATGAGTGCTAATTTAACCATTTAATATATACAATTATTTAAAATATATATTATTCTAATAAAAATCAAATAAAGTAAAGTGGTTTACATGTCACACATGGTTTTGCATAGATAGTACATTCCTTATTTTTGTTTTTTTCTTCCTTGAAATTAAGTTTGCTGACAGGAAACAGACTAGCAATTTCTCCCCCTCTCTCTTCACAAAGCACCAGATTAACAAAAAGATTTGACTCTTTTCTTAATCCGTCAACACTCAACCAGACGCGACAGTAAGATTGACTTAGATCTGTGTGTGTATGCGTTCGGAGGGACGAGGCCAAACAAGGGAGTGAAGGAGAAGAGAGTCTATATAGTGTACACTGATGATGATGTGCAGGTGCAGGGAATCAGAATTCTGGGGAGAGTGAACGAGTGGGCGGAGCGTGCTGATCTGGTGACTGTTACAGTACCCCACCTACACGGGCGGCTCCTGACGGATGGGACGACGGGGCCTACCTCAACCCGTGCCATGGGTATTGTGGTATTGTGTGGTATTGTGTGAGGAGTGTGGGATCAAGGATGTCATGACGTCCTTGGCACCGTAATTCTCCCAATCAATGAGGTCCTGCAGCCTGGGACCCCACCGTCGCGAGTCTAGGATAGCTCGGACCCGGTAGATGGCTTCCTCTTCTGCGATTTCGGGAGGAGGTACCTCATCGCCACCCGACTCTGTGGGAGGAGACAACATAGGTTCAGTGTGACGTTTTAAGAGAGACACATGGAAAGATGGTGAGATACAGTAGTGAGGTGAAAGGTTTGCCTCTGCACAGTGAATGGACCCATGTACGAGGAACTCAGCTTACGGCAAGGCAGGTGGAGATGCATGTCCCGTGTCGAGAGCCACACTTCCTGGCCTGGTTCGTAGCGAGGTTTAGATATTCTTTTGGGTGTCCGATTGTCTCTTGTGTCTCCGCACTGCTGGTTGGAGATGCACATGAGATGAGTCCCATACCCTATCGCTCTGCTGGAACCAGTGGTTGAGAGCTGGAACCTCCGAGGGCTCACCCGACCAGGGGAATATTGGAGGTTGGTATCCCTGGATACATTGGAAAGGGGTGAGCCCTGTGGTAGATTGTTGTAAGGAGTTCTCGGTGTAATCCGCCCACGGAAGGAATTGGCTCCAGCTGTCCTGGTTCTGTTGGCAGTAAGACCTTAGGTATCTCCCGATTTCCTGGATGTTCCACTCTGTCTGGCCATTGGTTTGAGGATGGTAACTGGAAGAAAGGCTTACTGATACTCAGAGGAGCTTGAAGGCCCGCCAGACCCGAGAGATGAACTCAGACCCGGTCCGATACTATGTCTTCGGGAATACAGAAGTGACGGAAAACTTTCTGGAACATGGCTTCAGCCGTTTTGAAGGCCGTAGGTAACCCCTTGAGTGGAATCAATTTACACGCCTCTGAGAAGCGGTCCACGATGACTAACACAGGTATGGTTCTCTGAGGGTGGAAGGTCAGTCAAAGTCGATGCCCAGATGCGACCGTGGACGATGTGGAATAGGCAGGGGTACCAGCTTTCCTTCAGGACATGTCCAGGGAGTGTTGGTAACGGCACAGACTGAGCATCCTTTAACGTACTGGGAGATATCCTGAGTCATGGTGGGGCACCAGTGGCGCTGAGATAGGAGCGAGAGAGTACGTCGGCTACCTGAGTGTCTGTCCAGAGCCCGGAGATGTATTAGCAGAGTCCAGAAGGGGCAGACAATAGGTTGGAGGAATGTAGAGGAGCCCTTCTGGGTCTCCCAGCGGAGCAGGGTTGGACCGAGTAGCTTGGGTAATTTGCTCATCGATGGCCCATTGGATAGGACTTACAATCATGGCTGGAGGGAGAATAGGTTTGTGAGTAGAATCTTCTGGATCAGGTTGATGAAGACGTGATAAGTCTTCAAGTCATTAGCCTTAACGTTCTTATCTCCATGACGATACAAGACGTTGAAATCAAACCTGGTGAAGAATAAAGCCCACCAGGCTTCACGTGGGTTTAATCTCTTAGTTTCCCGCAGATATTTGACATTTCGATGATCGGTGATTACCCTGAACCGGTGATATGCACCCTCCGGCCAATGTATCCATTCCTCCAGAGCTAGCTTGATGGCGAACAGTTCTCGATTACCTATGTCGTAGCTCTGCTCCACCGGGGACAGCTTCATGGAATAGAAGACACATGGATGGAGTCTGGCGTCAACCTCAACGATGAACAGGAGATCTGGAAGGATCAGGATTGGAGCAGCTTGGAAGGCTTCTTTGAGTTGTAGAAACGCCTCTGAGGCAGACAGGGTTAAGGACAGAGACTTGGGCTGGCCCTTGAGTGAAGAGGTCAGAGGTGAACTGAGTAGGCTATAGTTGTGAATAAACCGTCTGTAGAAGCAAATCCTAGGATGCACTGGAGCTCCTTGAAGGTAGTGGGTTGAGGTCAGTTCCGAATGGTATCCACCTTCCTCTGGTCCATCTAGATGCCACATTGATCTATGACATTTCCCAGGAAATGTGCGGAGGTGGTATGGAATTCGCACTTCTCCAGCTTGAGGTAGAGATGGTGGAGCTTCTCGATGACCTGTGTAACGTGTAGGCGATGTTTGGCCAGGTTCCGGGAATAGATGAGGATTGTCATCGATATAAACCACGACGAATCATTGGAGGAATTCCCGGATAACCTCATTCATATAGCCCTGGAAGACAGAAGGTGAGTTGTACAGGCCATACGGCATGACCCGATATTCGTAGTGCCCTGATGGGGTAACGAAGGCTGTTTTCCCCTCATCGCCTTGGCGTACACGAATGAGGTTTTATGCCCATTGCTGTCGGGACCAGAGGAAGTGAAAAGCTGTACTTTATACTTCTGTGAGTTGAGGTGACGGTAGTCGATGCACGGCCTCAAGCCTCCATCCTTTGCCACGAAGAATCTCGAAGTGGCAGGGGATGTAGATGGTCTGATGAAGCGTTCTTGAAGTGCCTCCTGGATACACTCCTCCATGACCTTCTGCTCCGGGATGGACAGCGGATAAACTCTGCCCTTGGGTAGTAAGTCGATTGCACTGTCCCATGGCCGATGTGGTGGAAATTGGGTTACCAATCGCTTACTGAAGACATCCTGGAATGCCCGGTATTCTGGAGGGATCTCCACCTTGTGATCCACCTCCGGGCTCTCAACGGAGGGAGAGTGATATTGGTTCCGGGGTGGCGAGTGATGGAGAACGAGACTTTCTGGACAGAGGAGAGACAGGATTGGAAGCAGGCATTACTCCACTGTAATACTTCACCGGTTTTCCAGTTGATGTGAAGTTGGTGTTGTGACATCCACGGGCATCCCAGGATGAGGTCTGCGGTGGATCCTTCCAGCACCTTGAATGTGATTTCCTCTGTGTGCAGGCATCCTATGCGGAGCGTCAGTGTGGGAGAGAGATGCCGGATATGACCACGACCCAGCGGCTTCCCTTGGATGGTGTGAATCCTCAAATCCTGAGAACAGCATTTCTTGCGGACACTTAGTTTTTGGAGAAGTTTTTTTTTCCGCTGAAACACAAATGCGGGGAGTTATGACATATACCGTAGTATGGGATAAAGAGTCTATTTGAGGTGGAAGTTGAATGGTACTCACCACTGGGCGTGGTGGTCGAACCGGGCAGGGGGTGATGATATGACACTCTCTCCCACAGTAGAGACAGTTGATGGAGAATACTCCTCTGACGCTCCGCATGAGTTAGATAGTAGGAATCAACCTGCATGGGTTCAGGTGCTGGAAGGGCGACAGATAGTGCAGAGGGCGGAGGACACACAGCGGCTGAACAATCATCAGTTGACGAAACTCAGGATTAAGCCCTTGTCCAAAAAAAACGGTGAGCAATACAGTCTCATTCCAGCCACTCGTGGCAGCTTGAGTGCAGAATTGAAGAGCACAGGTAGGTATCAGGATAGAGTCTGTATTCATTCACAAGGACAAGACCAGACAAGGGAGTGAAGGAGAAGAGAGTCTATATAGTGTGCACTGATGATGATGAGCAGGTGCAGTGAATCAGAATTCTGCGGAGAGTGAACGAATGGGCGGAGCGTGCTGATCTGGTGACTCTACACATTACTCCTACACATTGCATCCTCGGATTACTTTTTTTTTAACATCATCACAAGAATTATCACATTGCACACTGTTAAAGACTGAATTACTTTTTTGTTACATTTTGCTCAAACAGTAACTAGAAAACATTGTGCAATTGTTAAATGTAACTGTTTTAGTTCTTTTGAAAAAGCTAAATATGATAAATAAATAAGATATGTTAATCAATGTGATTTTCACAACCTGATACATTTCTGATACAGGCGTTATGCTCACATTACTCCTCTGCTTTATGACCTTCACTGGCTACCCGTACCATCACGTATCCACTTCAAGGTATTGCTTCTAACGTTTAAGGCATTAAATGGTGCACCCCCATATTTGTCGGATCTACTTTACACCTACCGCCCTGCACGGTCCCTTTGATCAGCTGAACTTGGTTTATTGTCCATCCCTCGTTTCCATTTGTCTACAGTAGGTGGAAGGTCATTTAGTGTTCATGCTCCAAAATTAAGGTATTCACTACCCCTTACACTTCGAAATATCTCATCTGTGGCTACATTCAAGACTCAGTTAAAAACATATCTATTTAACATGTATTTCGTATAATGTGACTGTATGTATCCTATGCGACTGTAATGTGTGTGTGGCTGTGTAAATGTATTGTAATTTACAATGTAAAGCAACCTTGAGCTACGGAAAGGTGCTATATAAATAAAACGTCTTCTTCTTCTTCTTCTTCTAAAACACCTTATATCAAGGTGGTGTTTATATCAAGGTAACTCCTCGTTAGTATAGTGGACAGTACCTCCGCCTGTCACGCGGAAGACCGGGGTTCCTGCAGTCATGGCCTAATGGTAACAGAGTTGGACTGGTGACCCAGAGTTGGACTGGTGGCTGGTTTGATTCAAGTACCGGCAGGAATATGACTGAGGTGTCCTTGAGCAAGGCACCTAACCCCCAATCGCTCCACGGGCGCCACTCAAGGCTGCCCGCTGCTCCCGGTGTGTGTATCCATGTTTGTAGTGTGTGTGTGTGTGTGTTCACTACTCACTACTCTGCTCCTAATGTGTGTGCACTTACTTGGATGGGTTAAATGCAGAGGTCAAATTCCAAGTATGGGTTACCATACTTGGCCATCACGTGTCACTTTCACTTCCATCAAAGAGGCTCTTCCATTAATAAAAGTTCAGAAGACAAGTTTTTGGAATAATATTCTACATTCATAAATAAAACATGATAACGGGATTAAATAAACATTTGTTTTCTCCTTTTGGCACAATGTTGTCTTTGTGTTTCAGTTTTCTGCCTACAGAAACAAACCTGCTGTGATTGTTGCAGCTAAAATCATTTTGAATTCATCTTTTTACCTGTTAAGATAAACATCCCGAAACCATTCAGGCATCCATCAATGCATTGTTCTCTTAAGTAACATGTGACCTAGATGTGCATCATATGAATGTGGACACCCATACCTCTATGGTTACATGCTGACTTCACCACAGTAAGAATGGCTTCATTGCCTTATCTAGGCCATTGTAAATGAATGTGGCAGAATCTCTATTCTCAGGTGAGAATCTCATCTCCTCAGTAAGAGATGAAAGGGAGTTTGAACTTGATTTGAATTGCAAATGAGTGCCATCATACATCACTGGCAGCTTAAGTTATTTATGAAAGCCCTTCTTATGTTAGTTGTCAGCAGGCATGGTCTTGTTGGGCCATGAATGGAAAATAACTGTTCTGTGATCATTTAAACAGTGCATATATTTCAACCGGTCTGGAGCTTCATTCAAGAGGCTTTGATAACCCCCCCTCTTCAATTTTTGCAGTGGCAAAGTTTACTTTTGAAACTTGTAGCACAGACGAGAAAAATCTGGGCTGTTAATTGAATATGGATTTAACATGCACAGGATGAAAATGATAATACATATTTCAATATACAATTATGGGAAATAATTTGCCAGGTTTGATGGCTGCAAGATTATCTCCAGCTCCCTCCAAGCCTATAATATTCTGAGCAAAAATCATAAATCGGATCGCTTAGAGTCGCATAATTCATATTTGTACCACAAACAGTGTGGGACAACATTTAATACTGAGGGTCAGGGCTCTATGAGCAATAATAATAGTGATGCTTGCCAAGATTAAAGGTGATTAAAGCTATAGAAGCCTTGACAGTCAATACATTATATGATCACACGTAGAAAGTCTGATATTAGAATATCCTTCCTTACAGCAACCATGTAATCAGCTTCTGCAACATGCATCATCAGTTCAGTCCCCTCTGCTTATCAGGCGTGCATGGGTGGGACAGACCCCTCCAAGAGACCAGTGTTAAGTCTCAAATCCCTTGTCTTCAACAGATGTGTGGACCCCGTCTGCAATATTACGAATCCTACTATCAAGACTTAGCTTGTGAATATTACTTAGGTAATGTGGATGCTTCTTTGTAATCTTCCTAGAGCTGTGGTTCTCAATCCTGGTCCTGGAATACTGTACATTTTAGATGCCTTCTAATCTAACAGTACTGATTGAAAACTTATCAGCTCATTAATGGAGAGTTCAAGACCTAAAATGTGTGTGTCCAGGGAGACCCCCAGAATGTGAAGTGTTTTTTTGGTCCCCTGGACCAGGATTGAAAACCTATGTCATCTTTACACAGCTGAGTTAAGACTGCTCTGTACAGGCTCTGTGCCGCCTCCAAATTTTGTGCAAAGACGCAATGCTGCACAAAATATTAGTACTGAAATATGGTAGTTCTGACTAACCTCAACCCTGACTGAGTGCCTAAGGCAGTTTGGATGCTGCTGGAATTGTCATGACAGAGTATATTTAATTATTTATAATTTATAGTCTCATATTCATATAATTAAATATATCATTATTTATTCTGCATTTATATATATTTCTAATATATAAAACATATTTAAATATCTATATAAATATAATAAAAATAATATTATATTAATGTCGTATTAGGTAGCCTACATAACATAAAAATTATGTATTAACACACGTAGTTAATACAAACAGTGTAGGTCATGATGAACTTAATTAATATTCATGAGCCCCCCCCCCCCACCCCCCCTCTCTCACTCTCTCTCGCTCTCTCTCTCTCTCTCTCTCTCTCTCTCTCCTCCCAGTGTCACAATGAAAACTCGCTGTTCAGGATCACATCGCTCAAGAGTTTCTGCAAACGCCTAGCCGTATACAGTTTAATTTGAGAGCTTTCAATGGATTTTTTCGAATTTATTCTAGGAACGAGATGCTTCTTTATTCATGAAATCTGTTGCAGAACCGTATTGCGACATTCTTAACTTCATGGCGTTGAAAATGTAGACAGCAAATCTCACGAGAGCAAAAGTGTTCAGTGAAAGTGGAAATGCATGAAGGTGAGTTTGTTGAATGCTACTTTTGCCTGTCAAAATCTGTTATCGTATTTGTGCAAGTGTCAAACATGTTTTGAGAATTGTAAATATGTAATGTAGGCTACATTTACAACAAAGTAGCCTACTGTGGAATTACACAGTGATTAAATCAGATGGCTACACCGTGGTGCTGAATGATATTCACCATATTCATTTGCCACACTGTAAAATGTTTTAATAATTGTCATAATAGCATCTTTGTCTCTCTTCATCTATCTAGCTAAAAATCAAAAATTCATTTAAAACTCAATGCAGCATTTAAACTTCAAATTTCAGTCCATTTTGGTTGCAATGGGAACACTTTGCAAATACATGAACAGTATGACATAATTAGTCATTAGTCCATCAAGGTAGTTGTCTGTAAAAAAGATACTGGTGTAGTAGTTGGGTTATTCCTATTATGTTGTAAGTTTTAGGTCCCCATTATACTGTAAATGGCAGTTGTCTGCTACAAATTATAGTATAGAAATCTACATATTACTCCATTATTTTGGTGAGAAACATGAGCAAATATTAGCAATTGGTTTATCACACTGTAAAACTTCCCATCACGTTTTATGAAATTGCAGAAATCAGTTTGATAATATTAGCATTTGAATTTTAACTCTCCACCTCTCATGTCACGAAAATCACATGCAATGACCTAAACACAACCCTGCCTAACACGTGCTCCAGTATATTTAAAAACCTTTGTTGTTAAGCATAATCAATGACATCAAGCTATAGAGCTATGATTGCAAAACTTTCTGGGTTTAAATCCTGGGCAGGTGTCATTTTCTTTTTAATAAACCATGTAAATTGGAAACTCTGAACCTGTGGATGTATATCATGAGTTAGGGAGCATGTTGAATTTTTATTTTAAACTTAATTAACGTGACACAATACAACATCCACCTTTTACAGACTATTGCTCAGTAAAGACATTTATAATGTTTCAAAAGATAAAAAGCTTTTTTAAATTTAAATAAATGCTGTTCTTTTAGATCTTTCTAGACATCAAAAAGTCCTTGAAAAATATTTTTGCGATTTCCACAAAAATATTATTCAGCACAAGGTTTTCAACATTGATAATAATAACTGTTTCTTGAGCAGCAAATGAGAATATTAGAATGATTTCTGAAGGATCATGTGACACTGAAGACTGGAGTAATGATGCTGAAAATTCAGCTTTCAACTTCATAGGAATAAATAACATTTGAAAATATCCTCAAATAGAAAACAGCTATTTTAAATTGTAATAATTAAAAATAAAAATTCTTGCAGCCTTGGTTCTGCTTATCCTGATAGAGGAGGGCTTCGCATTGGCACAGAAAACTCAAGGTAAGTTTGAATTACGAACTTGCCTGCTAAGCCACGTTATATTTCCTGTGTGAGAGATTTAAATTAATTAATTAAATTATTTTTTATTAATATCTGTTTTGCTTTAATAACCATTACCTTTAATGTAGATCATCTTGTGCGTGTGTGTGTGTGTGTGTGCTGTTAGCTTTGCCTCAGAATGTGGCTGTTGAGGATAAGAAGCCTGCTCACTGTGGAACTTTGATCCAGAATGCAAATGGAGGATCATTTAGTTCCCCAAACTACCCCAACCCCTACCCACCAAACAAGGAGTGTGTTTACATACTGGAGGGTATGAGTAGCACTTCCACAAGCAAAGATACTTATTCTTTCCTATTCGTTGTTTTGATAAAACATGCACTGCAACCGTTTTGTTCATTATTTATAAAGACATTAATTCTTTAATTTGATAGAATTTTATTCAGCAAAAATGCATTAAATTGATCAAAAGTGACAGTAAAGAGATTTATAATGTTTCCAAAGACTTCTATTTCAAATAAATAGAAATAAATGATAAATCGAATCATCAAACAATCCTAAAAAAAAGGAATTACATTGCTATTTTTAACATTGATAATAATAAAATCTTCTTGAGAAACAAATCAGCATATGATTACTGGAGGATCATGTGACACTGAACACTCAAATAATGATGCTGAAAATTCACACTTTAAATTATATTAAAACAGAAAACAGTTATTTTAAATTTTAATAATATTTTAAAATATTACTGTTTTTACTGTATTTTTGATCAAATAAATGTAGTATTGGTGAGCATAAGACACTTATTTTAAAAAGATTTAAAAAAAATCTTACCAGCCCCAAACTTTTGAACAGTAGTGTATGTTTCTCAGTCACAACAGTTAGACATGTTAGTCCTAACCTTTTTCTTGTCTACATCAGCCCATCCACGGAAGAGAATCCAGCTCGCCTTCGATGACATCTACTACATCGAGCCGTCCTTCGAGTGCCGCTTTGATAACATTGAAATCCGTGATGGGCCGTTTGTTTTCTCGCCGTTGATTAATCGGTTCTGTGGGGCAAAGAGTCCAGGGATCGTCACCTCCTCTGGACGCTTCATGTGGATCAGATTTATTAGTGACGAGGAGCTGGAAGGCATGGGTTTCAGGGTGGAGTATTCATATACTGCAGGTAAATGCATCTTGCCATTCTTCATGCAATTAGATTTTTGAATCATTTGCTCTAATGCCTTTTTGCTCTGCTCCTTTTGTATTTTGTTGCACTTGATTTTTTTTTTATTATCCAAAAACCTCACTTGCATCCAGATCCAGATTTTCATCTCCATGTTGGAGGACTCTTGAATCCCATTCCAGGTAAACGGATAACACATATATATGGAGCATGGGTTGGGAGGTGGTTATTCCAGGGGGTTTGTCCCATTTATTGATTTGGATAAAAGCTTCTGCAAACCGACTTCTTATGTAAAATTTGTTTAAGAATCATTACATTTACCATGGCAGTTGGAAATTGTGCAGTTCTATTTTGGGTTTTTTTGTGCACTGATAATTTAAACTGTTTAAATAAACAACTAAACCTGACCTTGCAAGTCTTGCAGAAACAGACTTTTTCTTAGTGCCAGATTTTTTTTTGTAGATTTTGCTACCTATCAGAATAACAGTTTATGCGGTCTCTTTTTCAGTTGCTATGGTTACCGAGCCCAACAAATATAAATGTAAATTCCATCTGTAGTGTATCAATTATGTAAACTCCTAAATATTTCAGTGCCCCAGAATTTATTAGTATTACTTTTCCCAGCTGCTGTCTGCAGACTCTCGGGTCTCTTTCTCAGGCTATAATTTTATAATAATTTGAATGCCATAATGTTGATTTAATTGTCTTTATCTTTACTCTTGTCTCTTCCCCTCAGACTGTCAGTTTGAAATGTCTGGATTAGATGGTATAATCAGATCTAGTCAAGTTGACGAGGAAAACAAGGTGAAATCAGGGGAAGCATTGGATTGTATTTGGACCATACGAGCTCCACCGATGTCTAAGGTTAGTAATGCAGCACTGGGTAAACATCTGTTCCTCTCACATTTTTTAATAAGGGATCATGTACAGTCACAAGTAGATGGTTTTGTATTACCATGGAGGGGGTTCATTTTATGATAATGTATGCTATCCTGCTTCTTACACAACTTTTTACCAAATAAATAAATGAATGGACTTTAAATAATGAAATTATTTTATTATGTGAGAGGATAGTGACCATGAAACTAGTACAGCTTTTTAGGATATAGGTTGCCTGGAAGAATGAGCAATTATGTAGTTCAACACTTTATATAAAATAATTTCCTCGGAATTATAATTAATTTTTTTATAGCGCAATATAATAAAACTTCAAATGTCAGGACTCTACACTTACATTTATTTTTAGGAGTACTTGTGCTCCCTAATTTAAAAAAATAAAATAATATAGGAGCACAGTTAAAAATTAAGGTGCACCTTCTCAACTTTTATAGGGGAATATTTGCCTCTTTAAATTTATTTTCAGGGATGTTTTTCTTAAACCTTTTTATGAGGCATTTTCTTCTAACCTTATTAAATGTCATCTTTCATGTCAAATTCTTCAATTTATATTTATTTCAATTTAAAATGTAAAATTTTGAATATAGAAATATTGAATGATTAAAATAATTGAAATGGCACTTTAAAAAATGAAACTAGAACCACCAGTAGGTGGTAACAGGTCACTGTCTTTGTTACTGATCATTCATTAAATAGATTTGTTCGAAACAGCTGATTCTTTCAGGAACAAAGCAATTGTGACTGTCTTTAGCTGTGTCCCAATTCAAATTCTGCATCCTTCAAAGGACTCTGACTTCAAAGACCCCGCCTTCGAGGGCGCGAAGGTCGGACTGAACATTGTTAAATGAGACAGTCTAGTCGGTTTAATATGGAGTTGTCCCACCCTTTTTTGTCCCTGGGTTTTCCACAAGGTTTAGAATTGTGTTTATGGGAATTTTTGACCATTCTTCTAGAAGCGCATTTGAGAGGTCCGGACCGGACACGGAGGCTGCGGTACCTGGTGGCATGGACAGACGAGGCGAGAGAAAAGGAGACGGAAGCATGAGGAGCGACAGAGACGAGAGAGAAAAAAAAAATCTTGGTCCGGTTCCCACAACGCGCTGTCATCTGGTCCTCCACTAGCTGTGGGATCTTCTCCGCGGTGCCTGGCGGTGGCGCTGGATAGGCCTCGGTGGACGGCTCAACACTCCTCCGCCACCTGGTGGACGTAGCAGGAGTCCCCCGCTCCCTGCTCCTCCCCATCATGGCGGATGGCAGCAGGCTCCGGCCCACGACGCCGTCTCCTCCACTCCCTCACAGACGGCATCTGTCACATATAACAAAACAAACAAAACACAAGTCCAGGCCTGGCCTCTCTCTATCTCCACAGTCGTCGCTCCTTCTTTTATGCTTCCGCTCCTCCGTGAGAGATACGAGACCGGTGTGTCGCGCAGGTGTCGCTCATCAGTAATCACGCCACCGGCCTCGTGTCGCTCTCTCACGGCCCTCGGCCTCGTCCTGCTCGCCACAGTGTACTTCTGCAATTTATTTTTTAAAAATCCTGTCATCACTGGCGCACAATGAATTCTGGGGTACGTGAGGCCGCTAAGGGTCCATCTGTTTTATCCTTCATTTCATAGGAAACGAAGGACGCATTTGAAGGAGCCTTTGAATTGGGACAGCCTTCGTCGTGCCGTGGTGACGCAACCGGCCTTCGAAGGATGCAGCCTCTGAATTCAGACACAGCATTTGTGAATGGGTCACTGAATCTTTCACTCACCCGATTCAAACAGATTCATTCATCAACAAAACATCGCTGTGTGTTTTCTCGGAAATGCGCAGCGGCTCAGCTGTGACTTTGTTTGGAACTATTTTTGTTGATGAAATAGCGCAAAACCAGACAATATTGTGCCTAAAATGTAAGTCACTTAATATTAACTTCTTGGTTATTCATCAGTATCACAAATCAATATCACAAATCACAATAAGTTAAATCAATATCACATTTGCAACCGTGCTGAAATCGCGCATGTTAACCTGCTGCACCTCTATGTAGTTCCTCGCACAAAACTATCTCGCACTTGCTGTGTTGGCTGAAGGCATTTAAAGCAGCCAATCACAGTGCAATACTGAACTGTTGTGCAGTTTGGATGCCTTTTGGCAGTTGTAGTTTTAATTTTTATTTGATTACACAGTTGTTGTTCATTAGCTTTGATCGGGTCATTCGCACTGTGCAACCAAATATATTTTCACTGTCGCATGCTGTCATTTTGTTCGCTCTGTAGAGCACTGTGTGTACCATTACAGTAGCATTACCAGTCTCTGTTTGTGTTTCTATTTCACACACAGATATATCTCCGCTTTCTGGAGTATCAGATGGAGAACTCAAATGAGTGTAAGAAAAACTTTGTTGCGATATATGAAGGCAGTAATGCCATTGAAGATCTAAAGGCCAAGTTCTGCAGCACTGTTGCCAATGACATCACACTTGACAATCCCGTTGGTGTTGTCCGAATGTGGGCCGATGAGAACAGCAAACTGAGTCGGTTCCGTATGCTCTTTACGGTCTTTGCTGAACGTAAGCATTCACAAACCTTTTTACTGTCTGCAATTTTATTAAATTTATAATTCATCCAAAAAATGAAAATTCTGTCATTACTTACCCACATCTCGTACTATACACATGTGCTGTTATTTTCCCATTGAATGCAAAAGGAGATTTTTTTTAATCTATTTAAATCTATTTTATTTTTTAGATCTAATTTTCCAACTCTTTGGGTGAAATTTTCCTTTATCTTCAATAGGCATGTGCCGGTATCAAATTTTCATGCTGCGATTAATTGATTGAGCTTTTATCACGGTATTGTCACGGAACACACACTGGAGGCAGAAAATCCAAAAGCAGTAGTTTAATATAAAAGGGCAATCCAAACTCTTAGTCATCCAGGCAGGGGTCAAAAGTCCAATAAGGCAATCCAAAACATAAAATACAAACGAGAACCAGTATGATACAAATAACGGAAGTGTGGGGACATAATACAAGGACTCCGTGACATATACTGAAACAGACAGGGTTATATACACAGGGAATCGACAATGATAATGGGGAATTGGCTGAGTGCAATGATCAGTGATAAGAAACAGCTGAGTGCAATGATGAGACAAAGGATCGTGGGAAATGTAGTTCATAATTGAAGGACACCGTGGGAAAGGAGGACATCTAGTGGACATCAGGGGAACACAAACCCAACACTGTGACATAACCCCCCCTCTACGGAGCGGCTACCAGACGCTCCATGACAACAACAAGAAACACAGAAAACACAACACAATATAATACAAGAGGTTCAGGAGGGAGGTGGAACGGTGGAGGATCAGGGGGAGGGAAGGTGGGCCAGGTCCATGAAGGGAGACAGGAACAAGGAGTGAGGGTTTAACCGGGGACCGGGGCAAAACAAAAAATCTATTGGGCATCCAGGGGTAAACACAAAGTCTATCGGGATGCCAGGGCGAAACGCACAGTTCATCGGGAGGCCAGGGCGAGACGCAAAGTCCATCGGGCGGCCAGGGCGAGACGTAAAGTCCATCGGGCGGCCAGGGCGAAGAAGACCTCTCGGGCGGCCAGGGCGGCAAAGACCCCTCGGGCGGCCAGGGCGGCCCCTCGGGCGGCCAGGGCGGCGAAGACCCCTCGGGCGGCCAGGGCGGCGAAGACCCCTCGGGCGGCCAGGACGGCGAAGACCCCTCGGGCGGCCAGGGCGGCGAAGACCCCTCGGGCGGCCAGGGCGGCGAAGACCCCTCGGGCGGCCAGGGCGGTCCCTCGGGCGGCCAGGGCGGCGAAGACCCCTCGGGCGGCCAGGGCGGCGAAGACCCCTCGGGCGGCCAGGGCGGCGAAGACCCCTCGGGCGGCCAGGGCGGCGAAGACCCCTCGGGCGGCCAGGGCGGCGAAGACCCCTCGGGCGGCCAGGGCGGCGAAGACCCCTCGGGCGGCCAGGGCGGCGAAGACCCCTCGGGCGGCCAGGGCGGCGAAGACCCCTCGGGCGGCCAGGGCGGCGAAGACCCCTCGGGCGGCCAGGGCGGAGCAGACACCGGCTCAGGAAGAGCAGACACCGGCTCAGGAAGAGCAGACACCGGCTCAGGAACAGCAGACACCGGCTCAGGAACAGCAGACACCGGCTCAGGAACAGCAGACACCGGCTCAGGAACAGCAGACACCGGCTCAGGAACAGCAGACACCGGCTCAGGAACAGCAGACACCGGCTCAGGAACAGCAGACACCGGCTCAGGAACAGCAGACACCGGCTCAGGAACAGCAGACACCGGCTCAGGAACAGCAGACACCGGCTCAGGAACAGCAGACACCGGCTCAGGAACAGCAGACACCGGCTCAGGAACAGCAGACACCGGCTCAGGAACAGCAGACACCGGCTCAGGAACAGCAGACACCGGCTCAGGAACAGCAGACACCGGCTCAGGAACAGCAGACACCGGCTCAGGAACCGCAGACACCGGCTCAGGAACCGCAGACACCGGCTCAGGAACCGCAGACACCGGCTCAGGAACCGCAGACACCGGCTCAGGAACAGCAGACACCGGCTCAGGAACAGCAGACACCGGCTCAGGAACAGCCACAAGAACTGTAATAGTCACAAAAACAGACACAAACACAGAAACAAACACTGGCTCTGGAACAGGCACTGGCTCTGGAACAGGCACTGGCTCTGGAACAGGCACTGGCTCTGGAACAGGCACTGGCTCTGGAACAGGCACTGGCTCTGGAACAGGCACTGGCTCTGGAACAGGCACTGGCTCTGGAACAGGCACTGGCTCTGGAACAGACACTGGCTCTGGAACAGACACTGGCTCTGGAACAGACACTGGCTCTGGAACAGACACTGGCTCTGGAACAGACACTGGCTCTGGAACAGACACTGGCTCTGGAACAGGCATTGGCTCAGCCTCCGGCTCTGGAACAGGCATTGGCTCAGCCTCCGGCTCTGGAACAGGCATTGGCTCAGCCTTCGGCTCTGGAACAGGCATTGGCTCAGTCTCCGGCTCTGGAACAGGCATAGGCTCTGGAACAGGCATTGGCTCTGCCTCCGGCTCTGGAACAGGCATAGGCTCTGGAACAAGCATTGGCTCTGCCTCCGGATCTGGAACGGGCAATGGCTCTGCCTCCAGCTCTGGAACAGCAGACACTAGCTCCGGCTCTGGAACAGCAGACATGGGCATGTCCAGGATCCGAACCAGACGCTCCAGATAGTCCAGATCCAAGAAGGCAGACGGCACTGGCTCTGCCTCCGGCGCTGGAACGGATACTGGCTCTGCCTCCGGCTCTGGAACAGGCATTGGCTCTGCCTCCGGCTCTGGAACCGGCATTGGCTCTGCCTCCGGCTCTGGAACCGGCAATGGCTCTGCCTCCGGCTCTGGAATGGGCACTGGCTCTGCCTCCGGCTCTGGAACGGCCATTGGCTCTGCCTCCGGCTCCGGCTCTGGAACAGCAGACACTGGTTCCGGCTCTGGAACAGCAGACACGGGCATGTCCAGGATCCGAGCCAGACGCTCCAGATAGTCCCGGCCCAGGAAGGCGGACGGAACGTGAACAGTCTCTCGTTGGGCAGACGTGACGTGAACAGTCTCTCGCTGGGCAGACGTGACGTGAACAGTCTCTCGCTGGGCAGACGTGACGTGAACAGTCTCTCGCTGGGCAGACGTGACGTGAACAGTCTCTCGCTGGGCAGACGTGACGTGAACAGTCTCTCGCTGGGCAGACGTGACGTGAACAGTCTCTCGCTGGGCAGACGGAACGTGAACAGTCTCTCGCTGGGCAGACGGAACGTGAAGATTCTCTGACTGGGCAGACGGGACGTGAACAGTCTCTGACTGGGTAGACGGGACGTGAACAGTCTCTGACTGGGCAGACGGGACGTGAACAGGCTCTCGACCACCTCCTCCACTGCGACCTCCACGGGTTCCACGAAACTTAACTAATCGGGTCCCCTTAAAAAACTCCCTTCTCTCCCGCTCGGTGGCTGGGGAAGAGATATTGAGAAACATACCGCTGGATCTTGTGTGACGGAGTCCTTCTGTCACGGAACACACACTGGAGGCAGAAAATCCAAAAGCAGTAGTTTAATATAAAAGGGCAATCCAAACTCTTAGTCATCCAGGCAGGGGTCAAAAGTCCAATAAGGCAATCCAAAACATAAAATACAAACGAGAACCAGTATGATACAAATAACGGAAGTGTGGGGACATAATACAAGGACTCCGTGACATATACTGAAACAGACAGGGTTATATACACAGGGAATCGACAATGATAATGGGGAATTGGCTGAGTGCAATGATCAGTGATAAGAAACAGCTGAGTGCAATGATGAGACAAAGGATCGTGGGAAATGTAGTTCATAATTGAAGGACACCGTGGGAAAGGAGGACATCTAGTGGACATCAGGGGAACACAAACCCAACACTGTGACAGGTATACGGTATTATCACGATATTTTAATTGCACAAGAGAAACAGACGGGGGGTATCTAAAAAAAACTTGCATCACAATGTGTAATTGTGATTGTCAAAACATTAATTTTATTTTTTAGTGACAACATGTTATAATGTTTACATGGTACAGTTACTGAGGCTACTGTTTGTATTATTGCTTAACACAATTTTCATGATTTCAATTAAATTCTTGGATTTAATTTCAATCTTGATTCAATATTGACTCATTTGGATAAATATTAGGTAGGCTACAGTAGATAGCCTGCATTTAATTTTTTCTCAAGAAAAAATATATCTCACATAATGCTGTAAACATACAGAGAGAAATTAAATATAATGCATACAATATAAATATAATAATAATATAAATATAAAAATGTAATATGCCGTAATTTTCATTATAATAACAATTATATAATGACAAGTAAACATATATTAAAATAATATAGTGCACATATTTAGCAAAATACTCCTCTCTATAGCTATTTTCTTATAGTCAACTAACATTAAATGGCTTTCCTGAGGTAAATGTAACGTTCTGTGACATAATTGTTCTCCTGCAGTGTTATTGACCTCTTTCCGTGGTTGAAAAACACTGATTGATCGAAAGTACGTATACCTTTCGGTGGGTTGTACTGTATCTTTAATAAAAAGTAACAGATGATCTGTTTACTTGAACTGAGGCGCGCGATCTGTCACGTCATTTACAAGCACCAAAACAGTATTTATTGTCTGAATTTCGTTATAAAACCTGAGAGCTGATATTTTTTTCATATCAAAAGTAACCTGCTCTGTCTAGTCTGTCGGTGTCAGTGTCCTCTTTGCTCCGCGATTTTTCTCTGCGTGAGAAAATGGATGTGTGGCGCGAGACCGTGTGAAAGTGTCAATTGCGTGAGTCTCAAGCTGCTGAATGCGTGAGAGTTGGCAGCCATGCGGGGGATAAATAGTCGGAAGCGTTCCTCCCTCCGCCGTGCTTCTTTTCCATGTGAGGATTGTTTACATTAGACTAGAGTGCACACTGCATTCACACAGTGCTTATACATGTGATGTGGGGATTGTTTACATCAAAGTGCGCACGTGTTTTGCGCAGCATATACGCATTGTTTTTTTAAGCGGTTGATGGAAAATAAGCTGATGCGCGTTCTAAAGATCTAAATTCGGATCTATTATTTTTCACGGTATTTCGAAGTCCCCGCGATAACAATATCGTGCATATTCATTACCGCGATTTATCGCATTACCGAATACCGGCACATGTCTAATCTTCAATCCTTTGTCTAGGAATAGTACATTATAACTAAAACCATCTTTAACTAAACAAAATCTGTCAGATGTTTTGAATGACACAATAACTAACCAATGGTACTAGATTTTAAATGTGGTATAAGAGGTCCACCAAGTGGACATTATGTGCATTATATGTTTGTCTGGCTTTCATGTCATTAAAAACTCTGTTTTGCAGCTCCATGTTCAGCCAACACATTTTTCTGTCACAGCAACATGTGCATCAACAATACTCTGGTCTGTAATGGTGTTCAGAACTGTGTGTTTCCCTGGGATGAGAACAATTGCAAAGGTAAAAATGTGCTTTGCTTTCACATGACCGGTTTCCAACTAGTGTCGCTAATGAGATGCAAATCTTCTTAAGACTTTTGCAAGCAAATCAATGTTTTTGTCGATATCTTTCACAGAACTAGATTCCCTCCTTCAGGGGTTTGACCTCAATGAACTGATGTCCACTAAATTAATGTTGAGTATATAAAGCACATAATATTTATGCATATTGAAGTATTAGTCTATGAAGGATTGGACATCATGGGTTCAAGGGTTATTATGCAGAGCAGAAAATGCCATGAGCCCTGGTTATGTAAAGCAGTAATAAGGATTGATGAATTCAGTTTTATTGTCATTGTTCTGATTTAGGTGGAAAATATGAATTTTTCCTCAATCATGACCCTGGCCTCTTCGGCTTTCTTTTGTCTTTGTTGTCCCGTCTCTCTCAGAAAAGAAGTCTAAAAGTTTTTTCCAGCATATGAGTAAAACTCATTGCACTGTGATTGGAGTGTCCACTGGTGTTGTTTTTCTTCTTCTCATCATATCTGTATTTATACAGATGAAGCAGCCGAGAAAGAAGGTGACTATTCATATCGAGAAATCACCATTTAGAATGACAAATTACCAGCCTCCTAGGTGTCAGAAATGCACATTAAAGTTATATACATTTTCAACGTGAAAAATATTCTTTCATCAGCCTCTTATATACATAAGCCGTTTGTAGGTTGATTTCCCTGAAAAAAGTAAACACTGTGGCGCTATCAAAACATTACTAGTGCTTTTGTTTATTTCGGCTTCAGCAACACTGCAATATTGACTCAGCCAATGGTGTGACTTTGGGTCTGTTTGTTTGACCAGTAGTAAGGGTTGATTTATGGAAAACATCATCCATATGGTTGTGGCTTCCATTATTAAAAAAATACAAGATAATGGAGGTAAAACGATCATTGTGCCAAATTTAATTTTGCAATGATCTAATTTTGTCTTGTGTTCTTTTTATAGGCGTACACACACACACACACACACACACACACACACACACACACACACACACACACACACACACACACACACACACACATATTTACTTTCAATTACTTATCACTTTTATAATTAGAGTTTTTCAGTTTAGCAAGTTTTTCTTTTATTAAGTTTAATAAATCCATGATGAAGTCAATAAATAATTGTGGTAGATATTCACTCAATATAGACCAAAATAATCAGGATTATAATTCTTGTCAAAACTAAGCAGCTCTATCTGACAGCATGGATAAAAATGGGAAAAAAACATTAATAAAAATGTATTAATTATTTAATTTGTATTCAAATGTTTTAATTAATGTGAATAATTAATAATAATATAATCATTAATTATTATTACTGATTCAATTAAAGAATAATAAAACTCATGGAAATGTACTCGATTGATATATTGAATGCACAAACGCAGTCATATTGTGTGTTCATTGAGCATTTCTTTCCACATTTTTACAAAAATGTTCTTTGCAAACTTTGATCAAAATGTAATTCTTCACCTCTGAAACAACTTTCCTTTTTAGATGATGTCACAAATCCCTCTTAAAATCAAAATAATATCCCTCTCTACATTTTATTTTCTCATTAAAAATCCTTTCCCCCCAGAAATACATAAAATTGCTAAAGTAGAATAGTGAAACGGGATTTTACACTGATGTTAAGCATTAAAACCCTAGTATTTATTTATTACTTGGTGCATGGAAGTTTAACTTGCAAAAACATGTGACATTGCTAATATGTATTTATCTTCTGCAGGTTTTGAGCCGTAAAGGTTTATTCAGCACTGCAGAGATGCAGGAGGTGCTGGAGCCGCCTCAGTATGAGCTGTTCTCCATGCGGGAAGCTGAGCTGCCGGATGAGCTGTCGGAGGAGCTGGAGGGTCTGCAGAAACTCCGCCGGTCCTCCAGCGTTTCCCGCTGCGTCCACGAGCATCACTGTGGAACTCAGAGCAACGCTGCTTCCATTGTTATGGCAACCAGAGCCCATCATCTCTCGCAGGGCTCTGAGGAGCTGAGTACGGTTGTCGGGGCCAGAGGCTGGGGCAGTTACCATGGACGCAGGAGCAGCTCGCGCTCGCACCCTTTCACGCACGATCCGCGCTCGCACGCTTACAGTGCACAGAGTCTGCACGAGGCACTTGAAGATGAAGATCTCGGGCTGGAGGGACGTGTGATGGAAGAAATCGGCTACAATGATGTTTTCGCCCGCGGACGCAATGTCGTGATGGTACGTAACCCTGTCCAGCAGCGTTCTCTCTCTATGGACTTCTGAGTGGAGGGTCAGAATCAGCTGACACTTTTTACATCCTGTTTAAAAATACAATAATATAATTCATACAGGGGCGGAGCTAGGGGGCCGTGGCCACCATTGACCGAAGCTTGGCCACCCTGCTCACAATTAGCCATTTCTGTCTTTTTTATCTTGACCAGAATTGAGTTTATTTAGACGTAGAACCGTCTCTTTAGGACCCCAACACACGGGAGACTTTTCAGGTGCGCACGCAAAGTTTGCATCAGTGCCAGGCGCAAATCATACAAAAGCGTAAAAAAAAAACACGGGTGCCGGGGAAACTCAGCGCCTCTGGTGAACAGTAAATATAGAAAATCGCTGAATAGCTGGGTAAATACAACTTGGTTAAATGTGGAGATGATTAAAGCAGAGTACTCTGGGACCGGGCCATATTCCGAGATCGGAGCCCTCCCCTCTGACAGAACGCTAAATGCACATACTCTCTTGCTCTTTCTGATTATTTGTAAGTGTAAACTCGTGAATTGTATTCAGTAGTGTTGTAGGCACTAAAACTGTTCAGGGCTGCGTTCCTCAAATGCATTGTGACCTAAGTTGATCGCAGAGACCATTGGTTGCAATGGTTCAATGATCTACTTAGGCCTACAATGCTTTTGGGAGACGTAGCCCAGTAAGTTCTCCACCAAACAAATTTTTTATGTTTGAAATTTGAACATTTCTATGCCACCCCAGACTGGTTGATGGCCCCTGCCTGGCCACACCAATGAAAATATCTTGGCTCCGCCACTGAACACATAGCTGTAAATGTTCACATTTGCCCACACCTTCTTTTATTATTTTAGTTTTTTTTTTGGTCGTAGTTTTATGTGTGACCTCTTTGCCGTTCCTATAATTTATTTCAAGCCAAGTCGGGTAGTTTTATTGGTGTTATTCTCATTCTTCAATTGTAAATTGAGCAATTGTCTAATGATTCATTAATTATTTATCCCCTTTTTGCATATCATTTAGACAAACACATGTCTTTGTGTCACCTGCATCACACATGAGCCAGTTTTCTATTTGAATATATTCAAAAATGTAATTTATTCCTTTGGTAGCAAAGCTGAATTTTCAACATCATTACTCCAGTCTTCAGTGTCACATGATCCTTCAGAAATCATTCTAATATTCTCATTTGCTGCTCCAGCAACATTTAGAATAGAATAGTACAGTATGTGATTCCGAATTCAACACATGATTAGCTGGTTCAGGTGTGTTTAATAGCCGAAAGGTGGCCCTCCAGGAATAAAAGAAACGTATAGTAAATATGTAACCAGATGACTAAGTTAGATAATAGAGATCTATGTTGCAAATTTCCCCAAGTTCCTTTTTCTGCAAATACTTTTTCTTTCTTTTCCCAAGTGCGCGTGGAAAAGCCCATATATATGGGTTTGTCTGACTCACTGTGCAGCCGAATGACTTTTATGGCCATATTATGACTGTAGACATAATAACCTGCCCTGTAAATCAAACGGTCCAAACTGTACAGAAATGTCATGCCCTTTTTCCCCTCCACTGATTCGCCCTTTCTCATACTGTAACATATTTCCCATTATTATTATTATTTATTTATTTTTCTGTGTTCTTCGATTTTGTAATTTTATTCTGATCCATGTTCTTGTTTCTTCTCGACCATTTTGGTTAGCCTTCATTGTTTGTGAATATCTTAGTTATGTCACACTTCATAGATTGTCATGTGGAGTTTTTTTTTATTTTAAATACAGTAAATCTACTTTTGTCTTCTTCATCCCTGTATTAAACATGCAAATTTTTACAGCACATTTTGGCATGTGTCTCTCATAAGTTGCACAACTGCTAGTCAGTGATGGTCCACCATATACACTCACCTAAAGGATTATTAGGAACACCATACTAATACTGTGTTTGACCCCCTTTCGCCTTCAGAACTTCCTTAATTCCACGTGGCATTGATTCAACAAGGTGCTGAAAGCATTCTTTAGAAATGTTGGCCCATATTGATTGGATAGCATCTTGCAGTTGATGGAGATTTGTGGGATGCACATCCAGGGCACGAAGCTCCCGTTCCACCACATCCCAAAGATGCTCTATTGGGTTGAGATCTGGTGACTGTGGGGGCCATTTTAGTACAGTGAACTCGTTGTCATGTTCAAGAAACCAATTTGAAATGATTCGAGCTTTGTGACATGGTGCATTATCCTGCTGGAAGTAGCAATCAGAGGATGGGTACATGGTGACCATAAAGAGATGGACATGGTCAGAAACAATGCTCAGGTAGGCCGTGGCATTTAAACAATGCCCAATTGGCACTAAGGGGCCTAAAGTGTGCCAAGAAACACCCCCCACACCATTACACCACTACTACCAGCCTGCACAGTGGTAACAAGGCATGATGGATCCATGTTCTCATCCTGTTTACGCCAAATTCTGACTCTACCATCTGAATGTCTCAACAGAAATCGAGACTCATCAGACCAGGCAACATTTTTCGAGTCTTCAACTGTCCAATTTTGGTGAGCTCTTGCAAATTGTAGCCTCTTTTTCTTATTTGTAGCGGAGATGAGTGGTACACGGTGGGGTCTTCTGCTGCTGTAGCCCATCCGCCTCAAGGTTGTGCGTGTTGTGGCTTCACAAATGCTTTGCTGCATTCCTCGGTTGTAACGAGTGGTTATTTCAGTCAAAGTTGTTTTTCTATCAGCTTGAATCAGTCGGCCCATTCTCCTCTGACCTATAGCATCAACAAGGCATTTTCGCCCACAGGACTGCCACATACTGAATGTTTTTCCCTTTTCACACCATTCTTTGTAAACCCTAGAAATGGTTGTGCGTGAAAATCCCAGTAACTGAGCAGATTGTGAAATACTCAGACCGGCCCATCTGGCACCAACAACCAACAACCACGCTCAAAATTGCTTAAATCACCTTTTTTTCCCATTCTGACATTCAGTTTGGAGTTCAGGAGATTGTCTTGACCAGGAGCACACCCCTAAATGCATTGAAGCAACTGCCATGTGATTGGTTGATTAGATAATTGCATTAATGATAAATTGAACAGGTGTTCCTAATAATACTTTAGGTGAGTGTATATATATATAAGTCAGAATGACAGAACAAGGTAAACTGAACTTAAACATATGAGACACTTCAAGCATGGATTTATTGTCTTTAAAATGTCTATAAAAACAGCAGCGTTTCTGATAAGAATATCATTAAAGCTGCTTTTATCCATAACATTAATTATAGGGACTGTCACATGAAGTGGTTGTGATTTAGGCCACCGCCAGGTTCAAAAGGCACAATGGCAATAGGTCATGTTTAATTAGATGAACTTGCTGCTGTGAATTAATAAATTATAAAGAGGGTGCAGTGAAAAAGCTATGCTTTCCTCAACTGAGCATAATGCAATAGTATGTGCACATAAGCTACCAGTACGCAAATCCTTTAATCACATCTATAAATCAGGCCTATTGATAACGCAGGCAAATGCTGTGAAATTAAGTCAGTTTCAATATATATTTTGAGTCTGGAGGTTACTTGTTAAAAAAACAGTGAGGATACCTGGGCTGATCCCATATACTGTAATTTACTTTATGTGCATAGTATTTTTTTTGTGATCAAATGTTCATCCTGTAATTTGTCATTTAGGTGCAATTGTTTTCAAGCTACTAGATAGAGGACCTGAAATAAATCAAAGCTAAAAGCCTCGCTCAAAAGGCATGTAGTGTTAACTGGATTTTGACTTCAATAAACATTGAGGTTATACACATTTATTACTAAGGAAAGTTACCAAATCTTTTAAAAAGATTCTTTAAATTGTATTTATCTATTGTGTAAATATTTGGGTTATATATATATATATATAAATAGATGGGCTTTGGTTCCCAAAGTATCTTTCCATTAATTAATTTATTCATCACACAAATCAAAATAAAGAAAACCAGAAAAAACACTATGGAGCAAAACTATGCTTAAATTTATTTTTATTGTGGAATAAATTAAGCATCCCATAAAGCATTATGAAATAATCTAATGAAAATAATTTTCATGTGGCAAAGATAAATCAAAACATTTTTACTTCCAGAACTCAACTGATGTGATCTGTCTACAACCATACACATTTTCCAGTCACCTAAATAGCAAGAGGGCTTTTTTTTATGAATTCAGCCTTAATTATGTAATATACATGATCAGACTTATCACATTTTTATGGCCCTTGCGAGACTAAAATAAACACAAAGGCTAACTGGAATCTGGATTATTCAATTGATTATTCTTTTAGTTTTGGATTGCTAGTGGTTTCAGGTTGCACATAAAGAAAAGTCCATGCTGTTTGAACTCACCATGTGACATGTGACATAATCATGACCCTTTTGTTCAGCACATATTTGACTGTTCTGTACTGAAAAGTTTTATGGGATCACACTTTATGAGACAGAAGTTTTTTTTACAACCGTGGCATACGTTGCTTTGTCATTGTTAGGTAAGGGATAAACTAAAAAAAACTTTCAGTCAAGAACTAGAAGTATCTGCACATGGCTAAGCAGACATTTATTGAACAAAACTGCAGTTCAACCTCTGATATATCAGAAATACATTTTCCATATAATATCGCTTTTGTAAATAAAATGTGTATTGTTTGAAAATAATCAACTAATAATTTGTCTTTTTCAAGCACAGCTATTGTTTTATACATTTCAAGTATGGTTTATACTGTTCTGCAGACAGCAGTACAATTGCCTATTAACAGGTATCACAAATATATGTATAAAAATAAATAGAAAACAAATATTTGTACAATGTGGATACACACTAACATTTACATGATTTCATACTGCGATTTCATGATGGCTCATTTAACGATTGTTCAAAGAAGGCTCTGTTTGAATAGGCCATGAGAGGCAGATGTTCCCCCAGCACAGCGTCTCTGAAATTGCGTCGTCTCCACGCATACACAATACTGTTCAGAAAACCCTGGAGTGACACTGACAGCGCCTGTACAACCACACATGGGAGAAAATATACCACACGATTAAAAGGTCTGTGAATAGCATTCATTTTTATACCTCTCAAACAACATCAAAACCTAAAAATCATATACTTCTATCCAGGGCCGTCACCAGCCCGAAAGGCGATTATGTTTCTAGTTTTTAACCGTGTCGATTGCAATATTAAGGTGTTAAGTGTTATTTCAACTTTACAGAATAAAAACGTGATTGTTCTCCTCACAAATCAACTGTTTCTTGTTTTTCACTGGGATGTCTCTTAGGTGTTGAGGACTTGTGGATCTTTAAGCCTCCATTCAGTATCAGTAAAATACTTAAGTATTGTTAAAAACAGATACTCTAAGACTTTGAAATTGATGACTTGCATATTGTAATGGAGAATTTTTTGCTGTAAGGTATCTGTACTTTTACTTAAGTATTTTCAGGTACTCTTTACTCACTGATACACAATACATGTAAATAAGTAAGCATGATTGTGAGTGTGATAGATTTTAAACAATAGTTTAGTAAAAGAGTTAATATTGAGAAACTTAGGCCAACTGTACATTTTAGACACAATATTGCTATTTAATTGGACTCTTTTTGCTTCGCAAACGTGAATGTTGTGCGTGATGAAATCCAAATGAATCGGTTAGGTAAATGATTCAATGAGTCGCTTATACAGTAATTCACTTGTTTCGTTCCTAAATTAATTATGTTTTGAATGAATTGGTTAAGTGAATGATTCAATGAGTCACTCATACAATCAGTCACTTGTTTCATTCAAAAATTAAGGCCAGTTAACACCAAGGATAACTATAATGATAACGATAAACATAAAGTTCTAAAAATCATTGGAAATATAAAAGCATAGCAGAGTCTAGTCCACACCACAACTCTAACGGTAATGGCACGGTAATGGAAACAATATTGTTGGAATTACCTTCAGAACGATTTTTTCCCAGCTGTTGAATAATCATAAAGACAGCCAATCATAATCTATTCTGTTTTAAAGAGCTTGAGCATTTAAAGCAGCAGACGACAAACCTGCTGCACGGGCTTAGAATAAACAGGGTTATCGTTTGCTAGTGTAGACGCTAATATAGTTATCGTTATCTTTATAGTTATCGTTCTTGCTGTGAATGGACCTTTAATCAGCATTTTTGAATGAATTAGTGAAGTGAACGATTTAATCACTCACGCCGACCATATTTAAATCGGGACTGCATGGAATGAATGAATTGCATACTACTCTTACTATTTTTACCATATCTTTATATGTCAGAAATAGTAGACTAGTATGCAAGTATGTGGTTTCAAATTCATCAAGTCACTTTTGTTCCTGAATGAAGTAGCGATTTTTATCTCAGTGCTTCCCAACCCTGTTTTAACATTGTTTTTTTATGGTTGAGTTCAATGACTCACTCATTCATGCAGTCACTTGTTCCGTTTTTGAACGAATTGGTTGAGTAAATGAGTCAAACGACTCATCGATAAAGACAGTCACTTGTTGCCACCTATTGACGTAACAATGCACCATGCAGAAAGCGTCAAAAATCCCTGCTAATGCACATATGTGTTACTTTTTACTAATGCATAATGCTAAACACACACACACACACACACACACACACACACACACACACACACACACACACACACACACACACACACACACACACACACACACACACACACACACACACACATATATATTTAACAGAACATGTTCTAGTTTAGAAAATGCGTTTTACCTGTATGACATAGAGGGGGAATGGATGTTTTATCGGAGATTGTGGGAAGGACAGACAGATGAGAACCAGAGCTGAAAAAATTCATCAAAATATAACTTTGTTTAAAATGACAAATACAACCATTCATATTCAGAGAAATACATATTCACATTGTTGTGTATGTGTAGCATTTAAGAACACGTGTGTGTGTGTGTTATTGTACTGACCTGGTGCCCAGCAGAAAATGATAACAAGGATCATGTATCGAGCCGAGGACCAAATCCCACCTGGATGTCTCTGTGACATAGTGAACATGCTTGTGTTCTCATAATGCCTATAACAGCTTTGTAACCAACAGTACACAACCTACAGGACAACAGACACATATTACAGGAGATTATTTATGTAAAATACCTACAGAAGTATCTGGAGACTTGTCATTGCATTAGATAATAAAATATCAAACAACGTGGCATTTATTTAAGACAAAGCATGACATATTTGAGTCCACTATTAATTTTCAGGGTAAGTGACGAAATTGACGGAAAAGGTCAAATGATGTGATTTGTGAGCAGTATTATTCATAAACATGTGTACCCACTGTGCAGCTGATGATGACGATCAACACACTGGTGAGAGTGAAATCACGAATGAAGTCGGCATGAACTTTATCCTGTTAGACAAAAGACAGTGTGATGGAACAGCTCCGAAGATTATTTAGATTTAAACTTGTTGTCTTACCAATGTTGTGCAGGAGTCATTTGTGTGATGCAGGAAGAGAATGCAGCTGGAAGAAGAAACAGACATGAATTTAGGTAAATGATTCACATATGTGTACGTTACACAAACTCACATTGAGAAAGTCATCCTCACCTGCCACAGAACCTGGCGGAGGGTCCCCTGCTGACGTGTGTCATACCAGGCATGTGGGCTGGTTCATTTGCTGGCACGAGAGTAGCTTCCATAACTCTGAAGGTATTAATATAGATGAGGTATCCAATTATTGGTACAAGCCTATAGAAATTACATGTAGTAAGCATATAGATCATTACATACACATTGGAATCATATTTATCATATTGATGCATTTAATATACATTTAAGAAAACTAAATGGAAATACTCACCATGCAATTACATAGACAAGACAAAACCTCCTCCTCCTGCGTGATAACTGTGACAATGAATACATAAAAAATTAGCACAATACAATTAAATATATATATATAATCAATAACTACAATTTTGATTCATAGACAATCAAAAAAGTGGGTAACTTAAAAATGTCTACATCTGTTTTCAATTTCTGTTTTCACTTTAATTTTAGTCAGTGTTATAGTTAACTAAAGCTAAAATTGAAAGTAAAACCATAAAAAAACATTTCCATCACTTGAAATTAAAATAACTGCAATAAAATATTTAAAAATAACACTTATTTTATTTCAGCTATGTTGCCAAGGCAAAATGTATTATGTTCATTTAGCTCAACTAAAATAACTAAAAACCAAAATAAAAATGAATAAAAACTATATAAACATATAAAAAAGTATTAAAAATGACAAAAAAAGAACAAAATTACTGAAACTTTTAAATAAAAACTATTTAAAAATATTAATAAAAACTATTTTTATTTTGATCATTTTTGTTGAGTGTTTTTGCCATTTTTATTATATGTCTATATAGTTTTAATATTTGTATTTATTAGTTTTAGTTTATTTAGTTTGGGTTATTTAGTACTTCAAGTTAAACTAAACGAAAATGAGAATTGTGACTTATCAACTACCTGAGATAAAATAAGTTAACTTTTTTATATTTTATTTCAGTTAACGTTCATTTTATTTTAAGTAACACATTTTTAATATGGTTTTAGTTAACGACAGTAACACTGATCTAAATTAACAGGATTTGAGTAAAAATATTATTTATTATGAACTACACTAGGTTACAACAACAAATATTATTTTAGTGTTGGGTACTTTTAAGAAATGTACTGCACAGAGATAATAAAATGTGACTATATAAAGAAAAAGCGGGAGGAATGTGGCACAACCTGACCGGTTTCAGACTTTGCCAAAATGCTGCCTCAACAAACATTCTGCTGTCATGTTAGGTAATACCTGTGACATTGATTTCATTTACATAACAGTGACAGTGACAGCGACAGTGTGAGAGTGTGTGTGTGTGTGTGTGTGTGTGTGTGTGTGTGTGTGTGTGTGTGTGTGTGTGTGTGTGTGTGTGTGTGTGTGTGTTGTGTGTGTGTGTGTGTGTGTGTGTGTGTGTGTGTGTGTGTGTGTGTGTGTGTGTGTGTGTGTGTGTGTGTGTGTGCGCGCAGCAACCCTGCTCACCTGTATTTCAAACGCTTCTTGCTCTGCTTTTTCTCTCCATCCTTGAAACGCAAGTGCTGACTCACAGGCATAAACAATGACAAGCAGAAAGGAGACGCAGTAGAAGGCCTAGGAAGAGACAGAGAGTTAATGCTTAAACAACTGAAGTTCATCACAGCTACTTGCATAGATCCACAGTGAAAGCTTTGGACCTGACTAAATTTATGTTTGATATTTTAATTTAAAGGTGTAAGCTGCAATACTTCTAATTATTTTAGAAAACAAAAGAAGTATTTTATGCAGTATTAAGAAAAGTTTCCTTCCTACTGTTGTGGCCTCATATAAATATCCACCTGTATATATATATATATATAAAATATATTAAATAAACTCATGTTTTTGCTCATCCAGTGTCAACTCGGTGTCAAATGAGGCATGACTCAGTGGTTCGACATGTGCAAAGATGAGACTCTTCAATTGCTTTATGGCAACACACAATAATGCTGGAAATCGACAAAGCACTGAATGAACATCTACTGTGGAACTAGACACCGAGATCTCATTGTTACCAAAATGTTAATTTCTCAGCTGTTCAAGGAAGTTGTCGCATAACAAGGACATTACACACACACACACACACACACACACACACACACACACACACACACACACACACACACACACACACACACACACACACACACACACACACACACACACACACACACACACACACACAAACACTACAAATTGTTATTTTTCTACATTAATGTGCACTTAGTATTCGTATCCCGGTTGGAGATACTTTCAGACTTTTATTAAACTTAAATTATTTTAACAGCTACACATGATTCCCTATAAGTTTCTCACCAGAGACAAAGGCAATCCGTTGTAGCAGAAATGTTCACTGAATGGCCAAATTTTATAAGGCAAATTAATTATGGCAGTGCACATCAAAACAAGCGACGCCAGGAAATCTGCCAGGGCCAGCTGAAGTAGAGGCTTAGCCTGTAATACAAGAACAATGATAAAGAAACATACATTCTTACACAAAGGTTCTCCATGAAGAAATTTGAACAACCAAGGAACATTTCCTTTCCACAAAAGGCTCTTTAAAGTGGAAAAATGTTCTTTAGATTTTTAAAATGTTCTTCACTAAGAAAAAATGGTTCTTTTAAAAACTGTTCTCTGAAAGTTTCTTTGGGCAACCAAAATGGTTCTTCTATGCATCGCTGTGAAACCCCTTTTGGAACCTTAATTTATAAGAGTGAATGTGATGAAGCATTAAAAAGAACATGCTGTATATTTGCAAACGGGGAAGCCCAATTTAAGGAGGCTGCTGAAGAAATATTTTACAAATGTTATGGTGAACTTTGCAAAAGAGTTATATAAAGCGTGTTATGCTGATAAAGAGAGATGTATGCAATGATGTAATCTGAGGGCTTAGTTTTCATTGCGCACACTGGCACACGTTTAGCCAATATTGACCCTCACTGTAGACTTTTGCAGCAAGACTTTTGGGATTTCAGCTGGGGAATGCAGATCCATCAAATCCATCATTTCCTTCCATTTGTCAATGAAAAAATTCAGATTATGAACATAAAATCTGCCCGTTTTGAAGCTGGTGGTTTAATCAGATCTGTTCCCACAAGATGAAATGAAATTTCACATTCGCATATTGACTTACCTGTTCGTTGAGATGCCTTCTCTTTATAATGGACACCAACACCACAGAAAAACTACCTATCAGACTGCAAAAAAAAAAAAAAAAAAAAAAAAAAAAAACAGTTAAGAATTCTACTTTGTGATTTTAAAAAAGCAACTTCTGTCCCTGTCGCTCCATATTTCTACCTGGTTTAACCCTTAGAAATAGTCAGTCCATGTAATAAAATAAAACAAATTACTTTAGATGGTAATCTAAAGTTACATCTGATAATAGATATAACCATATTAACTAACATTTTGTTAGTTACGTCTATTATTATTTGTTAAATTATTTTTTTTAAAACATGGTTGCTGTGGTTGGTCACAAAGCTGTATTGAGATACTGTAAACACACGACATATTGTCATAAACAAAATACAATTAAGTATAAAACTACAATTTGCATAATTAAAAACAATAAGGCAAAACTAACTTTTAAAGTAAAATCGAAAAAAGTGATTTTTACTGTACAATACAGTAAATATGCGTGTTTCATATAAATACGTTGCCTCAGTTTGTCTAAGTAAATTATATAAGCAATACATACGTTTTACTCATAGACTGTAAAAAAATGGTTTTACTTCTAAAAAACATGTTTATGAGCCTATATTAAATGTTACTACCTCAATAAATAATGCATAACTCCAGCTACAAGTAGGCTAATAGTTAAAAATGTATTTCTCACCTTAAACTCAAGGTCGAGACGTAGATCCAAGACAAAGCAGTAATCTGTGCGTCCAATGAAGACGAAACACAAAGAATAAGAATATGTAGCCTATAATATATTTTTAATACAAAATTAGCCTACGTAATCAAATCGAAAGTTTAACAGTCATCAAAGTAGATCAATGTAGCCAACTGTCTGTTTTTAGTTTAAATATTTTAAAGCAAATTGTATAGTGGCAAATAATGACATAAGTATGCTGTTTTTGTCCGAAATTAAGTTGTATTCTCGTAGACTTCAAGTGTGATTAATTACCTCTTCATCTGAAAATCCACCGCTTGAGTTCATGATAAAGAGATTAATTCCATGAACTACATGCCAGCTCGTTGTTGTTCTGTGTATCCTGTCTGTACATAACGTTAGTAGTACAGCTGCTGTCTGATTCTGATTCTACTGATTCTGTCTGTCTGTCTGACTGACTCCCTCCGTCTCACCTGGACGTTGAACCTCTGATCATGTGACATCTACAGTCTCACCTGTAGCTACTGGCGCGGCTGCGCTCCTCTCATTGCTTTCATACCTGTTTTTGCGGGTAAAACCTCATGTGTTTTACAGTACAGCGCTTGTGCCACAGGTGTTATGTGGTCTGAGTTATCATGGAGATCCAACATAAAAGTCAAGCTATAGATGATTAAACCGTGTGGGCTACATTATAGGCCTACAACTTTTAACATCTTTGGAAACACTTTCAAATGGCTAATATAGGCCTAAACATTAATAATGCATAGGCTATATGTGTGTTGAACTACTAATCTGTAAACTGTGTTTCTGTTTTGTTTGTGTTCTGTACTAATATCTTACTCGGACCCTCACCACTAAAATAAGCACGCAGTGACCTCTACTGGTCAAAATGTAACGTGCAACAAAATCAGTTATCCAATGAAAAAAATACAACTGAAAAGTGTTTTGGCTATGGCATAGTTGGCTAGAAAGATTACTAAATTTCAAAATAATATAACAATACTGGGCGATGGGGGATAATATAAAATTTAATGAATCAATTTAAAAAACAACAACCAACTTAACCATAATGAATCATAGAAATAACAATACAAATGGAAAATATGCCTACTTTTCGATTGATTTAATAATAGCCTAATATTATATACATTATATATATATATATATATATATATATATATATATATATATATATAGGTCCTTCTCAAAAAATTAGCATATTGTGATAAAGTTCATTATTTTCCATAATGTAATGATAAAAATTAAACTTTCATATAGTTTAGATTCATTGCACACCAACTGAAATATTTCAGGTCTTTTATTGTTTTAATACTGATGATTTTGGCATACAGCTCATGAAAACCCAAAATTCCTATCTCAAAAAATTAGCATATCATGAAAAGGGTCTCTAAACGAGCTATTAACCTAATCATCTGAATCAACTAATTAACTCTAAACACCTGCAAAAGATTCCTGAGGCTTTTAAAAACTCCCAGCCTGTTTCAATACTCAAAACCGCAATCATGGGTAAGACTGCCGACCTGACTGCTGTCCAGAAGGCCATCATTGACACCCTCAAGCAAGAGGGTAAGACACAGAAAGAAATGTATGAACAAATAGGCTGTTCCCAGAGTGCTGTATCAAGGCACCTCAGTGGGAAGTCTGTGGGAAGGAAAAAGTGTGGCAAAAAACGCTGCACAACGAGAAGAGGTGACCGGACCCTGAGGAAGATTGTGGAGAAGGACCGACTCCAGACCTTGGGGGACCTGCGGAAGCAGTGGACTGAGTCTGGAGTAGAAACATCCAGAGCCACCGTGCACAGGCATGTGCAGGAAATGGGCTACAGGTGCCGCATTCCCCAGGTCAAGCCACTTTTGAACCAGAAACAGCGGCAGAAGCGCCTGACCTGGGCTACAGAGAAGCAGCACTGGACTGTTGCTCAGTGGTCCAAAGTACTTTTTTCGGATGAAAGCAAATTTTGCATGTCATTCGGAAATCAAAGTGCCAGAGTCTGGAGGAAGACTGGGGAGAAGGAAATGCCAAAATGCCTGAAGTCCAGTGTCAAGCACCCACAGTCAGTGATGGTCTGGGGTGCCATGTCAGCTGCTGGTGTTGGTCCACTGTGTTTTATCAAGGGCAGGGTCAATGCAGCTAGCTATAAGGAGATTTTGGAGCACTTCATGCTTCCATCTGCTGAAAAGCTTTATGGAGATGAAGATTTCATTTTTCAGCACGACCTGGCACCTGCTCACAGTGCCAAAACCACTGATAAATGGTTTACTGACCATGGTATTACTGTGCTCAATTGGCCTGCCAACTCTCCTGACCTGAACCCCATAGAGAATCTGTGGGATATTGTGAAGAGAAAGTTGAGAGACGCAAGACCCAACACTCTGGATGAGCTTAAGGCCGCTATCGAAGCATCCTGGGCCTCCATAACACCTCAGCAGTGCCACAGGCTGATTGCCTCCATGCCACGCCGCATTGAAGCAGTCATTTCTGCAAAAGCATTCCCAACCAAGTATTGAGTGCATAACTGAACATAATTATTTGAAGGTTGACTTTTTTTGTTGTATTAAAAACACTTATTTTATTGGTCGGATGAAATATGCTAATTTTTTGAGATAGGAATTTTGGGTTTTCATGAGCTGTATGCCAAAATCATCAGTATTAAAACAATAAAAGACCTGAAATATTTCAGTTGGTGTGCAATGAATCTAAAATATATGAAAGTTTAATTTTTATCATTACATTATGGAAAATAAAGAACTTTATCACAATATGCTAATTTTTTAGAAGGACCTGTATATATATATATCGGGGATTGTTGTTCATAATTTAGTCTTGTTTTTTTATTTAATTAATAAATAACAAACAAAACAATAAGATAAGAAATATCAAAAAATAAGGTTGTCCAGCTGCTTTCAAATTCGCCGTGCCCCTAATTATGGGGATTTTATTATTTAAAAAATAAATAGAATAATGCAAGTCTAGTTTGTATGCTATCGCTATCGTCAGACAGAATAAAAAGCACGTGGGCGTTTCAGAACATATCGGAAGTTATGAATAATTATGACATCACTGCCCAGAATGCGATTGCAGCAGGAAGTGACGCCGAGACTTCCACGGTGGCTCCTTTCTTACGTGGCAACGCGTCAAGCGACCGCGAGACACTGAGCACAAAGAGACAGAATATTCATTAAAATACGTTATTACATTTTCTTAATTGTTTCGCTTGTTGATAGGGTTTAAGCTCTTCTTTTAAAGCATCATGGGTCTGACCATCTCATCGCTGTTTGGGAGACTTTTCGGCAAGAAACAGATGAGAATACTAATGGGTGAGTGTTTCAAGTACTTTACACTTCTGTGTTTCTGATGTATTTTTGTGGTGAATATTAAATTCTATGACTATATTGATAGTATGTGGGTTTAAGATTAAATAAAATATGATTTTAGTCATTTCCTCATTGAAATTCAAGAACCAATGTCATATTTCTTGGGTAGTGGCTAATGTTAGCTTGCTAGCTTCAGATAGAGCTTGAATGAATATATAAAATAACACCATTGTAATGAAATTGACAGCTAAAGGTTTTTTTAAACATATATTTCAGTGGGTTTGGACGCTGCAGGTAAAACCACAATACTCTACAAGCTAAAGCTGGGAGAAATTGTCACCACCATCCCCACTATAGGTGAGATTACACTGACATGACTATCACTCTTTCACAATGTTACATTTTTAATTTAGAATAGAATCAGTTCATGATTAAATCTTATATGTAATGTATGTGAATCAGTTTTCAAGATTCTGTTCATTTTGTTGATCAATGTCTGTAATGTCACAGCTATTGCCTTTACAACTTCAGTGTGGGTTTTTTAACCAAGTGTTTTCAGTGAGAATTTTGCACTTAAAGTAATGTTTTGTCTGACACTGACATTATTAAAAGCTTTTATAATTGTTTTTATTGGTACAGATATCTAGATGGGTCCAATTGCCTATATATTACTAATTCATGCATAATCACATTTATTGGCAACATATACAATTAATATGAATTACTGAAATTAAGTGGTTTTATTTTTATTCATAATTCATTAAAATAACTGAAAATGCAAAATATGATCAGCAATTATGATAAAATATTGTGTTCATTGGCAATGCTTTCAGTTGGTCTTCGAGCTGCCAAAAGGTGGAGTGGCTATATTATGATGGATCTTGAGTAAGTTGTTGTTGAACTCTATTTGTTTTCTGCTGATGGGCAGGTTTTAATGTAGAAACTGTTGAATACAAGAACATCTGCTTCACTGTGTGGGATGTCGGCGGTCAGGACAAGATTCGTCCTCTCTGGAGACACTATTTTCAGAACACACAGGTATGATTTCTATATAGGGATATTTTGCTGGCGAAGGTGGCAGCAAAATCAAGGATCAGCATCCTGATCTGAAGTCTTTCTATGTGGTTGAGATGTACTGTGAACTTTAACTCGGATGCTTTTGTGAATGTTTTTCATTTGAAGCATTTTTAGGATAATTATTTTAGCTGTTGAGCCCAAACTGTTCATTCTTTTGTCCTCAGGGTCTGATCTTTGTTGTGGACAGCAATGACAGAGAAAGAGTTGCAGAATCTGCAGAAGAACTTTCTAAAATGGTAAGCATTCCATTTAACCTTCAGATATTACATACAATCCTGTATCACGCCAAAGTCCCTTTCAAGGAAAGTCTGTTCACTCGGAGGCAATATTTGCAATGCCTCTGGGCAGTTATTTCGGGCATCCAAGACCAGGGCTGCATCCAAAATCGCATGCTTCCCTTCCCTTAAGAGTTCACAGTACTCATTCCGGCGAGTTTTTGAAGTGCATATGATGAAGACTTTACTATCCCATTAGCCCATGGAAGAGGATTTGTGAATGGCATTAAAGCGATGCAACTGACGCGGTCATATGGTAATGACAGAATGGCAAATCAATGTAGTACTTCCAGATTACATTCCTACTATATAGAACACTTTTTTTTTTTTTGTGGTCGTGAAGTAATTACTTATTCAAAATAAGTACCTATTCAAGAGTGTGCGATTTCAAATGCAACCCAAGTCCTATCTATTTGAATGGGGTAATCATGAAATCTCACCTTTTTGTTCACAATTGGATAACACATTTCAAATCCACAACAAATCTGACACAAACTGTCCCATAGATGTTGTTTCTTACGATCATATAGCGAAAAAAAAAAGGTGTTTAGTTTTTTAGACTAAACCAGCCAATGCACATGTGCAGCCCTAAGCGTGAGTCTCAAGCTTCAATGGGAACCGGAGCTTCTAACGGGAGCTGCCGTGACGCAGTGACTTTTCCAATCAATGATTAGCTCTTTTACTCAGAAAATATTGCAGGCTGCAGTTTCTCCCATTTGTAATAGGAGTGAACCGTCATTCTATATCTGAAGTCTTGGACCACGCTCTAGAACCTGTCACTTTTTCAGTGACCTGAACTGTGATCACGTTACACAATGTATTTGTATCATAGACTGTAAAAAAAGATGGACAACGCCCCTTCGCTCTCTTCCATTGGCGAGAAGTGAAGCCGCCAGCATCCCGATATGGCGCTGACATCTTGGGACTTGAGTCTGCACAGTTGCGATTTCGGGACCAGACCTGCGCAGTAGTGAGCAGGAAGTAAAGCCGCGAAATCAACGCCCCGCCCTCACACTCACCGAATGCACTCTGCACTTTTTTTTAAGTGACTTATGACTGCTCCTTTCCTCCGTTCTGCTCCAATTTTATGTCTGTTGATTGCAGTACGACAGGAGGCTTGTTATAATAAAGTAAATACAATCTCCTCAGTCCTCCGAAGATCCCAAAGTCCGTTAGTGCTTCGCTCAGAGAACCTGTCAATCATGATGTCACACTGCCGTTTTTATAGCATCACGTAACTAACTAAAAATAAACTTATTTTAAAAACAGACACTTGAACTTTCATCAGCGTGATAAAAACGACAGCAAATGACAAACTACTTTCGGGAAAAATATATTTGAAGTGTAATTTATTTGTTTAGTTGGTCCCATTTAATAATGCGGGGAGGCGGGGTTTATGACCTATACTAGGACCAGTCACCGGGGGCGATCTAGATGCTTTGGCTTCACTTTTCAGGGCTTGTGCGGCACACTTGATTTGTGTTTACATTTGCATTTATGTTCTTGGCTGAAGCTTTCTTACCAACGTGACATAACGTAGTCCATGTATTATGTTTGTTAGGAACTTTGCCATTTGCTAGGACACACAATGTCATTAATCTGTGGGAATAATACTGCATTTTCTTCCCTATTGTCAAGTCAAGTTTTTACAATACGGGTTGTTTCAAAGCAGCTTTACAGTGATTACAGGAAAATAATGCAACAAGGTTTGATTTGGCAGTAGAGCAGCTCTAGAAGAAAATAGTGTCATTGTCCAGCTTAAAGGGTTGTTTTACCCCAAAAATTTAAATAGTCATTTACTCACCCTCAGGTTTGTCCAAACCTTTCTTTGGCTGAACACAAAAGAAGATATTTTTAAGAATGTTGGTAACCAAACCCATTGACTTTTCTTACAAGAAAGGGCGGGACTTGTTTTTTTCCATTGTGAATTGATTGGAACGCTGAATGACTGTGGTTTGCTACTGCTGTGATCTCACGTCAGTGACAGGTTGTCGCCCCAGGAAACACGTCATCAGCGAAGAGATGTCGCTGTTAGAGGCAGGGGAAGTTATTTTGTTTAAAGATTAAGAGGGCACATGAATTTAAAAGAAAATGTGCGTAATAAATAATTAAATATTTCATATTGACTTTCATATTTTATTTTAAATATCAGGAAAAGTATTTATTTTTTTAAATCATTCAAAATACTAGGTTTTAATGTGCAGTATTGGCTCATTTTCCAGGTGTCCCGTGACTCCATTCTTATTGTTGAGCCCTGTAATGTATAGATGTGTTGATTTGTTGACATTGTTAGATCAGGCTCATCATGCTCACTTTCTTCATTTATACAGTTGCAGGAAGATGAACTGAGGGACGCCGTGCTGCTGGTTTTTGCAAACAAACAGGATCTGCCCAACGCCATGGCTGTCAGTGAACTCACAGACAAACTTGGGCTGCAGAGTCTACGCAGCCGAACGGTACGCACACTTACTTGATTGACTCCAACATCCACTTGTTTAAGCAGTGACTGCATTTTTATTGCCCGTTGTCTGTTTTCCACAGTGGTACGTTCAAGCGACCTGCGCTACACAAGGCACCGGACTCTATGAAGGACTGGACTGGTTATCAAATGAGCTCTCCAAACGCTGATAGTGAACTTTAGAAAGACAGAGGGCGTCAGTTGATAGACTCTGTCCTGAAGAACTTGGGTGTGTGTGTGTGCGCGTGTGTGTGTGTGTGTGGAGGAGCTATCAAGTGTTCGGCATCATGTCTAATCTATCTTATCTGTCTTTTTCTATGCCGTATTCCTACTAATGTTCTTTTAATTTTTTTCCTCTTACAAATCTGTTTGTTTTTCAGGACTGTAAAAAAATGCTTAAATTGCACGTTTACTTGATAACTGTGAGAGCATTATGGCACAACAGAGAGGAAGTTTTGGTGGAATTCCAGGTTGAGGCATCCCTATCACGCAAGTTTGGAGTAGTTGTAGCTTAAGAGCGAGCAAATGCCAGTCTTTGTGCATTGACGCTCACTCCAAAGTCTCTGTTGCAGTGCTGCCTAACCTGACATGCGAGTCGCAGGACTCGCCGCTCCATTTACATTCCATTTCTTGGTAGTTAATTTCATTCCAGGAGGTTTTGTAAAGCTACACATTAACTTTTGTTGCAAAAGCCTCCTTAGTCTTGTTTCAGGGACTTTGCCACCAACTGAGCTTTTGAGATGTTTGGAACAAAATGGTATATGAAGTATTGACAGCAATATGGAGTCATCCATGATCGATTAGCCCAATGATATTTAACCGCCTTTGATGTAAAATACCTCCATTGAACAATATGTAAGTAAATGTTTTAGTTGAAAGCATTTGAACAGATGATAGTACCTTGCTTGATTTTTCTAAGGTGGGATGGACATGGTGGATTGGACAGGGATGAATCGTTTCTTCAATCTGCTCCATGTTTCTTTTCTTTTCGCATCATATGTATGTATGCTGGCACCTTTAATATCAATGATCAAGGTGCATTCGGTGAGAATTTTGTATGGGACACTCCAGTAAACCAATAAGGTTCCCCTTTCCTGAGCAGGATTTTCTGATCTTATACACTTCCCTACTGCGGCAAATTCCCTACTCTTGCTCGAACTGTGCCACAAGGTCCACACCTGTGAGAAAATAAAGATCTGATAAAAACTGAATGGAAAAAATTGTATGCTGGTGATTTATTTGTTTATTAATTCATTGATATACCCCGGTTACAGACCTTTCAAATGGATTTTCTATTCTTAAAGACCATTGCTATAGGCTGCATTATTGCACAGCTTTATGCTGGTTATCTTATTTGAGGTGGATTAAACCAATAGATTGTTTATTATTTTCAAGGTTACCAGTTATCAAACTGGTTGTTTAACCTAATTTTTATTCACTGCAAAACATCTGGTAATATAAAGATGGTTTACTTACCTAACTTTCTTCATATTCATGTTACGGGAGATACAACTTAGATGCATGTTTATTAAACCTAAAAAAGTTATTTACGGTTTCCTTCTGGTATAATACAACATATTCATCTCCTATTTTTTTGTTTCATGAATATGTGAAAAATACAGAAAATATCTATCTTAAATGTATTGCAAGTGTGCATAGATTCATGGGGGGAAAATTCCAAGGTTGGTTTAGTCTAGTAATTTTGTAATTACTGCCTGTAGTGATTACATCACTATGGCAGAATAGTGTTCGGTTCTATTTAGAAATACAAATTTAAAATGAGGAGGTAGCTGCTGTTTGGGTTTTTTCATTTTTATTTTTTTTATTAAAAAGCCTGCTTGGCTGAATGAATGAGAAAGAAGTGGGGGGAAAACATATGCACCAAGAAGTTATAATGCCTTCTGGATTTTATTGATATTGACACTGCTTTGTTCCCTTCCCATATTCACTATAGATATTTTTATAAACGGAATAATTATTCTACCACCACTAGGTTATATACATAACGAAATCATATCAATAAAATAACGAAGGCTGTCGAGATGCCAAATTTTAAAATATTTGTAACCGACAAGCATACGTGAGAACCAAAAGTACTTTCTCATTTTAATTCGTCATTTGTATAGACCACGTACCGTCACAATTTGACATTTTTTATTACAACCAAAAACAGCGTATAATAATACGTAATAATTATTGATATAATTATTACTGCTCAGAAATAATTATATCAATAATTATTACGTATTATTACTGCTCAGTAATAATTATATCAACAATTATTACGTATTATTACTGCTCAGTAATAATTATATCAATAATTATTACGTATTATTACTGCTCAGTAATAATTATATCAATAATTATTACGTATCATTATTTAACAGCATGTGTTCCAGTTTGTATTATTATACGCTGTTTTTGGTTGTAATAAAAAATGTCAAATTGTACAATAAATAATAACAATAATAATTGCGCTATTATTATTATTCGTTTTTTAACAGTATGTGTACTTTGTATTATTATTAAGCTGTTTATTTTGTTCTAAAAGCTGTCATTGTGAAAAACTCCTTGTCGGAAGTGGCGTGGCATCATGATCATATCTTCACGGCATCCGTGACGTGGCATTACGCAAGCGCAGAGTCGACAAGGTTTCTTGACACCAGTCGAGCATCACAACGAAAAACTTTACACATTCGGAGTAGTCCCGTAGTTTTAGGTGATTTGTGTCCTTCATCATGGGTCTGACCATCTCGTCGATCTTTAGCAAGCTGTTTGGAAAAAAACAGATGAGAATTCTCATGGGTGAGTACTGTCTATGGTATTGAGTCTCATGCTAGCTAAGCTAGCGGCGTTAGCCAAATTTCGCAATTCTGTCATTCCCCAGAAAATAACAGATGAAATACAAAACTAAAACTGACTCCCGATTTTCTTTACAATTTAGGTACATATATAAGTCAAGTGGGCATTTATATTTAGGCGAAATAGTCTGCGATATGATCTCACAAGCTTTAAATTTGAATAATTGTATGTGATAAATAATTTCAATGTAACTTAAGTTAACTTACTGTCAGTTTGTGAGCAGGAACGCCTGAGCCACTGCCCGTTTACGTTTAGTATCATTTATCCTCGAGTGAAGTGTAAATTATTTCATTGTATAATGTAGAATAATGTGTATTGTTTTTTTTCGTGCTTTATACTGTGCATTTATGAAATAGTATACTACTTTTTCTCATAACTATCATGAAACCACTTCACGTTTATTATGGCATTATACTTGTACAGTTGTATTGTGTTGTGCTATTCAGTAATTTATTAATTAAAATATTCTGTGCTCAAGAGTAAGACCTCTTACTTTTTTGCTTCACTGAATATTGTAAAAAGAACGAAAAGTGCTTTCATTTAATTCATTCACATTTTTGACCAAATTTCACATTTTTAAATGCAGTTTTACTAATAAAAACTCAACTTTATGGTTTTGTTGACTAAAGAAAGGCTCTAAATACAGAAAGTATTAGTCTTTGAATAAGACAGCTTTAAATATAGGTGTATATATTATTACCACCTGGCCCTTTTTGCACACTTTTTTTTTACACAATGTCTAGTAAAGGTTTCCAACTTTCCATACTATTATAGTAGAGTTACAGTTATGCTTTAGTTAATTATAGTGTAAAACTGGTACTCTGTAAAACCACAATAAAGAGTAGTCTCGTTTAGTTCATGTTAAATGTTATATTCCAGTATATTTAATAGAATAGTAAAATGTAGTTTATATCCTTAGCCATTTAAGGACATGACATGAGCTCTTTTGAGAGTTTTAAAGTCACGTGACTGCTGTTTCTGTCTCATATATTTGAAAACCTCATTTCCATCATGCACTCTTGGTGTTTTACAGTGGGGCTGGATGCTGCCGGCAAAACCACAATATTGTACAAACTGAAACTTGGAGAAATAGTGACCACCATTCCAACCATAGGTAAGAGGACAGGACTGGTAAACATGTGACACCATTAGCTCATCTTTATGATCCCAGAGCGGTTCTCATGGATAGATTGAGGTCATTGTCTTGTATTGTCTTCTGAGCAACAGTCATATGAGTATTCCATCATCCACTGGGGACAATTTATGAATTTGTGTTACTTTTGTTTCCCTTTATGATATGTCAACATCCACTGGCTGTCCGTCATACATGTGGTTTCTGGGATTGCCTGATTGTCCTGTCTTGCACCACTAAAGTGTTCAGCCAGTTTTTCATTAAAAAGCAGAACTGTTCTATTATTGAATGATGTGTATTTCTGAAGACTGTGTTTCTATTGGGCAGGTTTTAACGTGGAGACCGTTGAATACAAGAACATCTGCTTCACTGTGTGGGATGTCGGCGGTCAGGACAAGATTCGTCCTCTCTGGAGACACTATTTTCAGAACACACAGGTATGATCTTGATGTGCATTTGTATGAAATATATTATTTCACTGCACACTTACTTATAGTTTCTTATAGACTCATTTCTCTTTTTCCGTTCATTCTTTTGTCCTCAGGGTCTGATCTTTGTGGTGGACAGCAATGACAGAGAGAGAGTGGCAGAATCTGCAGAGGAGCTTTCTAAAATGGTAAGCATATATCGTTGTGAGCGTCTCTAATGGCAGCAACGAATCAGGACATTTGTGGAAGTGTTTTGTTGGTTTAATGTGGTTAAGTTGCCTCATCAGTGTCTTTTCCTGTGCATATGTGCAGTTGCAGGAAGATGAACTGAGGGACGCTGTGCTGCTGGTTTTTGCAAACAAACAGGATTTGCCCAACGCCATGGCTGTCAGTGAACTCACAGACAAACTTGGGCTGCAGAGTCTACGCAGCCGAACGGTACGCACATGCACACTAATGAGACCAATGTGCTCCTCTACTCTTTAGTTTCAACATAGTCATACCTTTTATTAAACAGCACAAAATCTGAGTAACGTCTAATTAACATGTATACACTAACGTTCAAAAGTTTGGGGTCAGTAAGATTTTTAAAATGTTTTTTAAAGTCTCTTATGCTCACCAAGGCTGCATTTATTTAGAAAATACAGTAAACAGGTAATATTGTAAAATACTCTTACAATTTAAATAACTGCATATATATATATACACTTTTTTTTTTTACATATCATTTATGCCTGTGATGGCAGCATCATTTTCAGCATCATTACTCCAGTCTTCAGTATCACATGATCCTTCAGAAATCCTTCTAATATGCTGGTTTGCTGCACAAGAAACATTTCCTATCATTTTCAATGTTGAATACAGTGGTGATGCTTAATGCTTTTGTGCAAACCATTGCATTTTTCAGGATGAATAGAGTTCAAAAGAACAAAATATATTTGAAATTGTAATCTTTTGTAGCATAAATATCTTTACCATCAACTTAATTCATCCTTGCCAAGTAATTTCTTCCAAAAAGGACCACTAAATTGTGAATAGTAGTGAACATGCGGGACAAAACTGGTGCTGCTATCGCATTATCTAGGTCTGTTAGTCTGACTAGGCTGGCACGGAATAAAGTGTTTACATGACATTTAAAAAGATTAAGTAGAGTAAGCTGCATCAACCTACTTACAGGCATTTTTATTTTTGTACATTTTGGCTGATTTCCTCTGTCTTGGCTTCTTGCAGTGGTACGTTCAAGCGACCTGCGCTACACAGGGCACTGGACTCTATGAAGGACTGGACTGGTTATCCAATGAGCTCTCCAAGCACTAGTGGGTCTGCTAGATGCGAGATGAGGTGTATGAACCAATGGAAAGGCAAGAGACTCCTCTTAGAATTTTTAAATGTGTGACAGAACTGGAAGCTGGGGAGAAACCATCAAACACTCTGCGCCTGTCTTAGCTTTCCTTTTTTACAATATTTTGTAGTGCAAGTTTATCTATTTCTATTCTTCTTTTTTTTGTTTTAATTCCAAGAAAAACAACTTTTAGTTTATTATTTTGCAAGAGGAAAAAATGTTTTGAAGGACCTTCCTTCACTCTGACTTTTCAGTTTTTCGAAAGGCCTCATGCAAAACCAAAAACACTGGAGTCCCTGATCAGTGAGCAGGGTTATTGGTTTTGATTTAGCATCCTTAACATCTGACCATCATGTTTTAGCATCTAGCTGAGAACTTCTGTTAAGGAGCTCACTGGAGAATCTGTGGGGTCAGTAATATTTCAGAACTGGTCTTTACATGTGGAGTCGTTGGGCAAATCAAAGCCATGCCTGTTCCATCAATCCTTATAGGTATGCAACGTTGTCAAATTTGTTTCATCACATTATCCGCTGTAGTGGCGTGGAGTCCTGTGGTCCTTCTGAACATTATCCTTGTCTGCATGAGTTTACTTCATTCTGAATCTTGGTTGAAATTCCCCACATCAACAGCACATGGCATGTATGGCATGAAAATGTCTTTCTTTTATTAGGTTAGTTTACTCCCCACAATCCATTGTTGTTTGTGGCAAATGTTTGAGCGACTGGTTTTACTCACAAGAGTCAAAGGGAACATTGTTCTTCAGCCACAATGATGCAATGATAACATCTCTGAAGTTCTTTCCATTATAATTTAAAGTTTAAATTGATGTGTTTTATGTTTGTCATGCCATGTGTAATGTTTTGCTCAGGCGTGTTTCTTGAGCTTATCATTATTTGTGACTGAATCTGAGTCTGGAATGCAAATTTAATGTATTGATGAATTCCATGTCTGGTTGAAATGGTATGCTTTCCTGAACTGATGTTTAACAGATAAATCTATTTTACCCTATTATCATGACAAATTTGTTTGTGTATTATATGTATGATATTGTTTTAGAATAAAACATAATCGTGAGCATAAAGTGTTGAATGTTATAAATCTATTTTGCTCTTTCAATGCAGACTTTAAATTCAGGTTTCCCACTTTTTGGAAGCAAAATATTTTATGTATAAACATCCGAAGGTCTTTTAATGTTTATAACAATTTTCTCCACAACACAAATCTGTAAATTTCTCAGTTGTATTTCATCTAAGTTGTATTTATGCATCTATCCAGCAGATGGCACCTGGAATTAACAAATTCAGCCCACTTATACTAAACTGTAACTAAAATATCGGAAAATTATATTGGAAAAGAACACTAAAAAGTTAATATAGATAGCACTTTGTGTGCATTTACAATATTTTAAATTTTGGTTTATTTTACAGATCACATCTATCAGTATATATTTTCTGTAGAGAGAGAGAAATTATTATATAGCCTACAGTTACACGATGACATCTGTGTATTGAAATATTTTTTTCCTTGAACTGGAACTCTTTTGAAATTATGTTTACGTATATTTAGTGCTTGTGCTTCCAATGAGAAACATACGGAGAAACCAAAACCAAGAGGAATATAATGTTGCCACCGTTGCAAACATGATTGATACCACAGCCACGGGAACTGCGGGCTTTTGTCTCTTATCAGTCATGATTAGATTTGGGAGTGGAGATGATTCTAGGACTTTCCAGCGCAACATATTCCCACGTCACAGGTAGGAGGGTGTTGATTGTTTATTTCTTGAGCTTGGTCAATTTTGTTAGGTTTGTGAATAAACTCGGACGTCCGTGAATCAGTTTGTGGTGATTCCTGGAGGACGCTTGCTGCTAGTACTAATGGGTAGATAGACCTTAAAATACACCAGTGAACTGTACATAGATAAATGTAATAAAACCTTCAGTTACATTGTCGATTACATAATGTATAAATTGCGAACTCCAGATATAAAAAAAACTCCATCTGCAATCCCATTTTGCTGACCTTGTTTTGTTGTTTGATTGTTTTATAGACTGCAATTTAATAACCCCTTTCAAGGCCCAGAAAGGTAGTAAATACATCGTTAAAATAGTCAATGTGACTGCAGTGGTTAAACATTAATGCTATGAAGCTAAGAGAATACTATTTGTGCGCAAAAAAACAAAATAACTTTTTTTTTAAAACAAATTTCTTCTCTTACGTGTCAGTCTCTGATGCTGTATGCGAAACAGTGCAGCGCTTCCGGGTTTATACAGTAACGCCTGCCAAATGAAAGACAAGTCTGAACAAGATCAACTCGCGCATGCCTGAGGCGGGGAATCAGGCACAGTGCTCATTCATTAAATGCACAGCTAAACAGATGTGTTTTGAGTCTGGATTTGAATGTGACTACAGTAAGAGCAAATCTGATCTCTTCTAGATGGTGGTTCCAGCTGCGGCTGGCATAATAGCTAAAAGCGGACTCGCCATGCTTTGAGTAAACCCTTGGTATTTCTAGCTGATGTGATCCTAATGATCTGAGTGACCTGTTAGGTTTATATTCAGCGAGCATATCTGCAATGTATTGAGGTCCTAAGCCATTGAGTGATTTATATACCAGTAATAATACTTTAAACGTGCTCTAAGCGATGTTGGGTGACGTCACTTCTTGTTGACGTTCGAAGTATTGTCAAACGAAACGGAGGCTAGCTGGACCCTCCCTCCCTCCTCCTCATCCGCACAAGTGTAAAGACCTGAGGACTGGTGTGATATGTTCATATTTTCTGGTTCTGCTCAGAATCCTGGCAGCAGCGTTCTGTATGAGCTGCAACTGTCTTATGGTCTTTTTGGGAAGGCCAGTGAGGAGTTCATTACAATAATCCCACCTGCTGGTGATGAAAGCTTGCACAAGTTTCTCTAAGTCTTGACTGGTCTGGAAACAAAGCATCTAATTCAAAACTTGAAATCCCTCAGCGATTTTCTGCAGAGCAAGTACTGAAAACGCAATCAAATATTAGTGTCACTGTCACTTGATGGTATCAGAATCAGTTTTCCTGTCGCTCCACTCTAATTGGTTTCGCTCCCGAAATAAATCGCTCTTCATTTGCATAAATTTAAACGGATCTCAAAGGTCGCTGTTGCACGTGTTGCCGTAAATCGCCTGCTACCCTTTTGAAATGAATGGTATCGTGTCGCTTTGTCGCTTGTAGTGTGAACGGGGCTTTAGTGGTGAATAAGTTGGCTAAGGCGAACGCTGAGCATACTTTACGACCAAACGTTAGTAATTGGTTATGGCCGATCCAATAGTTTTAGACTTCAATAGAGTACCCGCCTACCAGGAAGTTAACGCTTGTCAATGGAGCAGTGCCAGACTCTATGTACAAATGAAATGAAATGTACGAGAGTCTGGTGGGACCAGGCTAACTTGGTAGATCTGGTGAAGAAGCTGTCAGCGATCAAATTATTGATTTTAAAGATGTTGAAAGAGATAGTTTTGAGAATTTGTTTGAGATTGCGGATATGAGCCAGATGCTGAATGTACTGGGAAGTGAGCTCTGATGAGGACAGAGATGATGATGATAAAAAACATCTGCTCAAACTGAACCCTTCCAAGCTTTAAAAGGTAACAAAATAAGCTTTATTTTATTCTTCTGTAATTGTTCCTTAAATATCAGGAGTGTTTTATATTATCCTGACAGGTAGAGATCCATCCGTGTTAGATATAGATCTGGGTCGCTAAAGACCCGAATATGTAATAATGATTAGCGAAACATTCATGCATTCAAGGGTTCAAGACAAATCATTAAAAAAAAACTATTTATATTAAAATCTGTAACTTAATTTTATACTGAGTCTTCTAAATGTATAAATGTAAACACAAATGTTGAATGAAATATTACAATAAAAATGTCTTAAGACAAGTCACTCGTGTTGCTTTCTATTTACTAAGAAACTGAGTAAGGAGAGGGAGGAGTTTATTAAGGAAATGCTGTCGGGTATTTAAGCGAGAGGAGGCAGAGATCAGTCTTTTCTATCCTGCAGACTCTGTTGTCTGAGACGGAGCGGAATGACTCTATTTGTATGCTGTGATCTAGTGTGCAGTCTGGTGAGTGATCATGTCTATTTTTTGCTTTTTAAAACTTGCAGCAGTAATAATTGCATATTGTTTTATGTCAATGTTTTAATCATTTATCTTTTTTCTGTGACCTCTTTACTGACTAATGGTAAGGGTGTTTTCCTTGAGGAATGTAATGAATAAAATCTCCACCCGTTTGTCAAATTAAATCACAATCCATTGAAAAAGTTCTGTCTAAGAGATCTAGAGACCTACAGTTTTATTGTAGTCTGAAGAAAACCGAAACTGAAATGGGGGAGGAAAAAAAGGAAGACACTTCCTGGTTGATAGACAAATTCTTGATTATTTGTGATTATATTCACAGACCTATCAAGCTGATTATATATATATTTTTATTTTATTTTATTTAGTTAATAATCAATGGTATTAATCTTATTTTTCCGTTTCCTTTCAATTTTAGCTGCCACCAGATGACTGCATACAAGTCAAGACGTCACGCTGCCGAAGGATTTCTTTGACTTAAGTCATGCTTGCGTTTAATTTTTGTAAGTAGATTTCACTGTAAATACTTTATTTTTATTTTTTACTGAGATGAGATGGAAGTTTTAGATATAATAATAATAATGTTGTCATTTCATGTTTTGATTTTAAGGAGGAGAGGAGGAGAACCAATCTGCCAAGGGATTCGGCACTCGGGTCCACTGCCCTGTTCGAGTGCATTCTCTGGCAACACTGGATGCCTGGCTGGGGTCCAGTGGACCTGGAGTGGACAGCACCAGGTCCATCCATGACCTGCTGACGAAGCACCAGTACACTAGAAGCAACCGACAAAGCCATAAATGATCCCCTAAAACTTTTTTTTTTCTTTGGTTGGCTTCTGGTTGTCTGTTGCTTGGTTACAGGTTATGGGGATGACCTGCTGTAAAACCAACCATGTTTTGTATAAAGGCTGACTGCAACTTTTCCTTTAAAAAAGAAAAAAAATCAATAAAAATGGAAAAAACCTGCTGAACTAAAATTAATATCTGTGTTTTATTTTATTTGAGTAGTTCCTACGCAGTTTAGAAAAGTATGGAATTTGATTTGAGTAATTTTAAGGCCTGGAAAAGTATGGAAAAAGAAAGCCGGGTATGGAAAAATATTTGCATTTCCAGACTATGGCCCCTATTTAGTTTTCTATAAAAGAAAATTATGAATTTAATGAAAATAAATTTATCAAAACAAGAAGTGTTTTCATATCATCTTAGGGATTGTCAAGCATGACTGAATGAATTCAAGGTGCACTTTTTCATTATGCAAAAATGCAGGTTATAAGCATTTTAGGTTTCTTCTCACAATATTTTTAGCATCGTATTACAGAGCGTCTAAAGGACCTTTGAAAAAATATACAGACTTTCGTGTGTGACCGAGAAACCATTAATCTTAGCATATCCTAACCACCTATTACACCGTCAGCCCATTTTGTGGTGTGGTTTCTTGGCCGCCACAAAGTATGCGTTAAAGCAGACCAAAAGCCTTGAAATATGATGTACTGCCCTAACGAAAGCAGAAGTTTTGAACACCTTTTTTATAGTATAAAGGCTTTTTTATAGACCCTTGGACCTGGCAATTAGGACAATGCACACAACCGTATTGTGCCATAAGCCCATTTCGTGTCATGGTTTCTCCGCCACCACAGAGGATGCATTAAATTGGACATTTGGCCTTAATATTAGAGGTACTACCCTACGTAAGGAAAGCCAAATTTTGAGCAAATAGATCTCTATTAATGCTCTCGTTTTCTCAATAGTAAGATGGCAGTGATGCACAAAGGAAATGAGTTATACTAGAAATTGTAATTACATAAGCACGCAAACAAATTCCAGTACGCATGTGAATAATTTCTTGAGGGCATGAAAAAGTTTCTTGTGTATATGCAAAAGCCTGTATTTTATTATTATTATTATTTTATTTTAGGGCTCTGTATGTTGTCACTTCAAGAAAATCAATGAAAAAAAAACATAGAAAATAAAAAAAATATTTACTGATGACTGTACTACAGCCTATACCAAATATAAAGCTGAAAATAATGCTGAACCATTTATGTTAAATATGGTCTGAAAATCTACAGAGAGGTTTGGAAATTTGAATCTGGAAAAGTATGGAATTTTGAAATGTAAAATGTGTAGCCCTGCATTGAAACAATTTTTATTTAAAACAATAACACATTTAAATGGATAGTGATGGGAAAATGTAGATTTTTCACGTAGATTCAGATCCATGTTGTTTCAAACCTGTATGACTTACTTTCTAACACAAAAAAATAAATTCCAAGGGCATTCATACAACATTTGGACCCCATTAACTTCCATTGTTCCAATTTTTTTTTGGTTTACCTTAATCTAATCTGAGTTTTAAACATGCAGATGTCAATTACATTTTATCATTAACATTATCTTTATAACCGCTCCTGCTCATAATTCAGAGCAGATTCGAAAGTAACCTGCAAATTCTGTAGCCAAAGGTGTAAACAAAACCTGACACCACAGAAACCCTGCTGATCTCAAACAGAGAAAGAAATCCTAAAATAGCATAGGGCAACTACAGAAACACTTTACAAAATAATCTCATTTGCTAGCATTATTTAATGCATTACCATGAACTAACAGATTATTTACAGTATTTAGTAATCTCTGTTGTGCATTCATGTTAATTCACATTCACAGATACAACGTTTAATTTGCAATGGCCATCAATTAACATTAATAAATTATGTAAAAGTATTCTTCATTCTATTTTAGTTCATGCTAATGCTAGTAATCTTAACACATGGAACCTTAGTATTGACATTACTGGTAAATACTGTTTTAATCGTGTTAGGGAGAGAGCTGTTGAAATCATTTCCTGAGCAAGATATATACCAGCCCCAATTTTTTAATATTCTCAAACAATATTTATAATAAAATAAAAGTTCTGAACCGGTCAGAAACATGTGTTATCTCAGCAAAGAAGAGTTAATTTTAGTGGATGTTACATTAATGGAGTAGGCTATTAAAATACTGTGTTATTCACCAAGAATAAGAAACCCGTCCTGAGGGATGGGCAGACAGAAGAACAGAAACTTACAGAGAAAGTGAAACCTATGAAAACCAGAGCAACAGCAGTTCTCAGATCAGTTGAGGGCGGGAACAGTGTACCAGTATAAATTACAGAGACACATTGATGACATTTCATGAGAGCCTCTTGCTGACGGATTAGCAGGGTAAGAGATAATTTCTCACAATTATTATTATTACTTATTATTTAGAATAACATATTCCCTAAAAGTTTTCCTAAAGTGTTTTCTATCATCACAATTAAAGGATTTTGTAATGCAAATTTTATTTTGGTGGTTTGTCGCTGTGTAACCTGGAATCTGAATCCTCTTTAACAGGTCTATGGTGTTTCCTCTGTGGGAGACGCCATGAAACCTTGAGTGATCTCGTCGCACTAATGTGTGAGTCTACCGGATATTTCAACCCTAACCCTGACCCATACTTTAAAAGACATTAGTGAACTAAACATAAACAACACCTTGCAATGTTACATCTAATGACTTATTTAAATGCATTATTGTTATATAATTGTCATACAATTTGTATTTGACAACATCTGCAGTTCCTGTATCTGAATGGTATTGTTTGTTGTAGCATCATGAAGGAGGCGGATCTCATCTCCTGCTGCCAGGGGCAGGATCATCTGGCCCAGCATCATTCAGAGGGGAAACTTTCTACCTCTGTTTTGCATTGGTGTCCAGATGCGCAGAGGCAAACGCCGTAATTTTACGAAGCCTGACATCTTGGATGAAGCCTCAAGTCTACAAAGTGAAAAAGAAACCAGACAAAAAGTCGTACCGCATGTAATGCTAAAAATGAACCTTAAGTGAAACTTTCTGCATTGCTTGGTTCAGCTGGTCCGGGACCCAGCTCATAAAACAAATAGTCCCGGAATAAAATGTAACAATAAATAAAGATGAAATAAAAATAGCAAAATTCGCAACAACTTCATATTGTACTGAAATGGAGAGGTTCAATTGTAGACTAATCTTAATGGATGTGAAACACAGCAGGCAGTCGGTCAGAACTGTATGAGCTGACGCTTAGTTGAACAGACACACTAGGCAGGGTCAGGTTTCAATTCTTTACTGAAGAGCTGGTAGATTTACATATGGGTATGTATGTGTGTGGTTCTATAACAAATCAAACAAAGAGATAAACATTAGGATACATAAACATTATACATAACATAAACATTATTAGCATTCAGGTCATATACAATCCCATAAAGAAGTATTATTAGACAGAATAATTATACTAAACATCGCCACAAGAAGGCGCTGATAGCACGTAAATGCGTTCCACTAGACATGCCATATAACCATGATAGAACGCTGATCACCGCGTGATGATAATCATCTCCAAAGTAACCGTACAACCAATAATAACATAATATCTAATACATTACATTAGTAACGTATAGAAACTCTGAAATGATACTGAATAGAAAGTAATACAGCATATTCATACTAATCGGCTGGTGCTCGCGCTGATGAACATAGATTACCAGTTACTGAATATCAACGGAACAAACATAGAAATATGAACTTACTTGGTATGAACGCACACAGCGACTCAATGTACATGTATACCAGCTGAATGACCGTCGAACACTACAAATTTACTATATTCAAACTGTCGAGCACTATCGATTAACATTTGCGATGCATCTTTTCTCTCCCTCACAGTTCGCCTCAGCACGAATGTCACTATAGCAACCTTGCACGCTGTGATTGGTCTAAAACGTCCAGGACATTTAAGGACGTCCGGGCCTTTTGTACAGCCGCCCCGAATTCAAGAACTGAATTCGATCATCTCAAAGGGTCTAAATTTTGTCCTGGTCGTCCTCAGGTAGAGCTGGAAGCTGGATGAGGCGAGCCGCGATCCGCGTGTAAGTCTTACCCTTGACATCTACACTGGCTGTCCGGACACGCCCATCGGAACCTGGAAACACCTGGGTGATCCTGCCTACTGGCCAGAGAGCACGAGGAAGTTGGGGATCGACAATCATGACCACGTCTCCACTTTCCAATGATTTCTTCTCGGTCCTCCACTTCTGGCGAGCTTGGAGACCTGGTAAGTAGTACTTGAGGTAATGTCTCCAAAAGTGGTCAGCCAGCAGTTGGCTGTGGCGCCAACGTCTGCGACTCAGAATCTCGGACTCTTGGTAGACTACCTGAGGTAAGGATGTGTCTCGACGGCCCATTATGAAGCAGTATGGGGTTATTGGATCAGGGTCAGCCACATCCGAGGAGGTATACCCAAGGGGCTTTGAGTTGAGAATACCTTCGATCTCGATCAGAACTGTTCTTAGGACTTCCTCCGTGACAGTTTGAGCCCCGATGGTCACTCTGAGGGCTGTTTTGATCGAGCGGATCTCTCTCTCCCAGCAACCGCCGAAGTGAGGGGCGCCTGGCGGGTTGTAAACAAACTTTATCTGCTGGCTGGCGAGGTGACTCTGTAGCTCATCTTGGAGGGTGGCGAAAGAGTCATCTAATTCCCGCTCTCCTCCCTTAAAGTTGGTGCCTTGGTCGCTCAATAACTCGTACGGCTTCCCTCGGCGTGCAATGAATCGCCGTAGAGACATCAAGAACGAATCAGAGTCCATACTGATGAGAAGATCGAGATGGACTGCCCTGGTGGTCATACACTTGAAGATTATGCCCCACCTCTTCTCGTTACGTCGGCCGATCTTAATTATGAAAGGGCCGAAACAGTCCATGCCAGTCGAGTAGAAGGCTGGGCGAAAATATCTCTGTCTGGTCAGGGGTAGGTCGGCCATGAGGGGAATTTCTGGACGACCTTTCCATTTTCTACACTCTGTACACTGGCGCTGGTGTCGGCGGACAGCTTCTCGACCTCTCAGAATCCAGTATGTCCTTCTGATCTCTGTGAACAGTCTCTCTGTTCCGGGGTGACGCAGTCTCTCATCATAATCCTTGATAATTAGCTCTGTAGTAGGATGTCGAGGGTCGAGGACCACTGGATGAGCAACATCCGCTTCTAGTACTTCACAGTGTCGGAGACGGCCTCCTACACGAATCAATCCAGCAGCAGCGTCAAGCTCAGGGGAGAGTGAAACCAATCTGCTTGAGGCTGACACTGGTTTGTCGGACTTCAGAAGTTTCAACTCATCGGGAAAGCACTCTGACTGAGCTTGGCGAAGGACTGCTTGTTGAACGTCCCTTTGGAGATCAGCGCTGGAGGAGTAGGCCGCCCCGTGAAGCTCCTGCCCATAGGCATTCAGGAACTCTGACAGTGTGTTATAGTGAGGTGACTGAAGTGAGTGTGCAGTTGTGGTCACTAACCCAGAGAAGGCTGACTGTCTTAACTCACTGCTTGGCTCTTCAAACGACAGAGGGGGCTGCCCAGGCCAACTATCCGGTGGCAGCTTGAGGAAGGCCGGTCCTTGGCTCCACCGGCTCCCTGTAGTAAGGTCACGTAGAGGCTTGCCTCGAGTGATGTCATCCGCTGGATTATCTGCGGATCTGACATAGCGCCAGATGGCTGAAGCTGTTATCTCTTGGATCTCCGCCACCCGTGTTCCTACGAACACCTTGTAGCGACATGAGCTGGAAGTAAGCCATGTGAGCACGGTGGTGGAGTCTGACCAGAGCGTGGTGGAGTGAATGGAAATTTTAAGCTCTGCTGTCAGGAGTTGGGAGAGTTGTGCTCCAGTAAGAGCGGCACACAGCTCTAAGCGGGGTATAGATTGCTGCTTGCGGGGCGCAACACGGGATCTGGCGGCGATAAAGATGACTTCTACTTGACCTTCTTTGTCTTCTGTCCGCAAATAGGCCACGGAACCATATGCCTGCTCAGATGCATCACAGAAGACGTGGATGTCGTATCTGCAGGACGGGTGATCCATCTGTGAGCTGACATAGCATCGGGGTAAGGATATCTTCTCTAGTCCACTCAACTCTTTCTCCCACTCGAACCATGAAGCAAGGAGTTCCTCAGGTAACTGCGGATCATCCCAGTCGCGCTTCTTATCCCATAATCGCTGTACCAATATTTTCGCCCTGGTGGTGTAAGGGATAATATAACCAAGAGGGTCATATTGGCTGGCCAGCACGTGGTAGATACTGCGCATTGTCACAGTAGAGCAGCGGCTACCTCTGTGTTTGTAACGTAGGGTGTCAGACTGACAATTCCAGTGTAATCCGAGCGTAGACTCATGGACGTCTTGTTGGCCTTGACTAAGCCAAAGATCGCAGGTATTGGATCTAGACTCAGAAGGGAGGTGAGTAATCACTGACGGGCAATTGCTGGCCCATTGTCGAAGCTCGAACCCTCCGGTGGTTAAGAGAGAACATAATTGATCAACTAGGTCTCTGGCCTCTCTGGGGGAGCGAAGACTATGTAGACAATTATCAACATAGAATGATCTCTCGATTACCTCTCTGACTGGGTCTCCAGACTGGCTGTGATCTATGACGTGCCTCTGCAGGGCATAGGTGGCACAACAGGGACTGCATGTGGTACCAAAGGGGAGGACTTGCCACTGGTACACGTCAGGGGGTTGTTCTGGCTTCAGGTCACGCCACAGGAATCTGAGTAAGGGCATGTCATCAGGGAGCAGCCTCACCTGGTGAAACATACCCCGAATATCACTGCTTATGGCTACCGGATGCTCTCGGAAGCGGAGCAGAACTGCTAGCAGGGATGAGCCTAGCGAGGGTCCTGGAAGAAGGAACTCATTAAGGCTGTGACCTTCATATTGGAAGGAGCAGTTATAGACAACCCGATTCTTGTTATTATGTTGCACCATATGATGGGGAATGTACCATGACTCTGTAGAGCTCACCACTTCCCTCTGTTGCAGCTTGGCTACGTAACCTGCCTCCTTCAGCCTAGTGATCTCAGCCTGATAGGCCGAAGCCTGATCTGGATTCTTAAGCAGTCTCCTCTCAACACTCCTAAGCTGAGGGAGAACGGCTGCTTTGGCCATGGTCAGCTGTGGCATGCTCTGCCTCCGAAGCAGTGGCGTAGCATACCGCATCGTCCCCTCCACCTCCACTCTTACGGTCTTCTCCTGCAAGAGCCTAATAGCTTCTTGGTCTAGCTTGGATCTCGTCACCACCTTGTCACTGCGGTACGGAATCACATCCATCTGCCATAATCTCTCTACGTGAGCAAACAGATCTGCGTTAGGGATGACAGAGGTAAAGAAGCACTGGTGCGTGTTAATCCCACGACGAATCTCATGCGTAGGACCTTGAAGAGTCCATCCCAAGCGGGTCTTGACTGCTGCGGGTCCACCTGGTGGGCCTAATCGGACTGGTTCAACAGGCGTAATGAGGTGTGGGCAATCTGACCCTATCAGCAACATCGGCTGCACTTTATCCATCTGCTGCAACGGAAGGCCTGTTAGGTGTCGATACCTCTTCTTTAAGGAAGCCACCGAGTAGGTGTGTTCAGCAAGACCTAGTCTCTCAGCTGTAAAGGCATGTTGGATGAGGTATTTCTTGTGGGGATGAGACACAGATGATACTGTGAAGGAAACGGCCGCCCCATGAAGCATCTGCTGATCCTGTCTCACTGTTCTCAGTATCAGATCTTCTGGCTGTCCTCTGAGATTCAGCTGCTGTGCGGCTGCTTGAAGGAGGATAGTCCTCTCAGACCCGTCGTCGAGCACGGCATATGTCTCTAAAGATATATCTCCATTCGTGATGATCACCTTACTCACTTTCAACATAACTCGACGGCTACTGACAGAACGGTCAACGAACAGGATGTCTTTCGTGGTACTCACAAGACAGGAGTTCTCTGGGGGATTGGGCGCTGTACTGGCAGTCGCGGCTCTCTCGTTTAGATCATGCAATATAAGGAGGTGTTTCCTGTTACAAGTCTTACACAAGGCTTTCAGTGTGCATCTGGAAGCGTGATGATTGCGGCCGCATCTCCAACAACGATTATTTTTACGAATCCAGGCCTCTTTCTGGTCCCTAGTTAACTCTTTGAAGTTGTGACATCCATTAAGGAAATGACTGGCATTATCACAATAAGGGCAGTAGGCACGTAACCTCTCATGGTTCCTAGCAGAGCTAGGCCGGGACTCTGGAGCGGACGCTCTGTGTCCACTGCCTGCAGCAGGCTTCTCTGTACCCAGCAGGAAACTTGTAGATCTCCCAGGAGGCTTGGGGTTGTAACGACCGTCTCGCTTCTTAATAGCTAAGGGTGGAGCATAAGTAGCTGTCTTGGCAGTGTCGTCTTGGACCTGGAGCTCATACTCTAACCAGTCTGCAAAGTCGATGAGGGTGGGGACTGTGATCCTAGATGGGTGGACATATCTCTTAAAGCTGATCTGGAGCTCGTGGGGAAGCTTGCCCTGGAGTCTGGACACGTGTGAGCCACATTCTAACTCAGATGCTCCCTCAGACACCAACTGCTCCAACATACTCACTAATGAGCGTACACGGAGGGCGAAGAACTTGAATGCTTTAACATCACCTGGCTTGAGATTGGGACCTTCTAGTACTTCAGCGATATTTCGCAGCACAAGCTTGTGGGGTTGACCATACATCTTCACAAGAGCTTGCATAGTGTCTGTATAGGGTCTCACAGAGTTACAGTAGGAATCTGCTACTAGTAGGGCCTCTTCCAGCTCTAAATGATCAGTCAAGATCTGATACTTAAAGCGTTCACTCGCATTCTTTGGCAGAAGGTTCTCTAGCGCCATCCGTAATCTCGAAAACTGTCTGGGATCTGCTGCTGTCAGACGGGGGATGGTAGGCTTAGGGCCTCTGTATACCTGCTCATAAACATGCTGCATTTCTGCTCTAGGCATCAGCTCTGGACATGGAGTCTGGCAGAAGTCTCTATCACTTTGATGACGGCTGCTTCTGGCACTAGGCGGCTCGACGTCATGCCGAACAGCTGTTACAGGCTGTGCTGGGTAAGCGTAGGACCTCTGAGAGAGGACAGGGCGACTCCTTCCAGCATACGGGTGCTCTGGCCTGGGTGAAAACGAGAAGTCTCCCATCTGCTTTGTCAGCTGCTCACACTGGGCAGAGCGATCTAGAGAAACCTCTCCAGCATACTCTGTAGAACCTCTCTGTCTATAGACGGATGGTGGCACATGGGTGCGAGGGGCTGGAACTGGCGTTAATGGTCGACCAGGAGTCCCTCCTCCTGTGGCTATCTGCTGAATCTCCTGCTTTAACGTAGCATTCTCCACTTGGAGCCCTCGCAGCGTGGACAGTATCTCAGGTAGAATGTGACTGCGAAGCTCGTTGCTATCTCTTTTCATCTCAGTCCACATAGATTTAATATCGAATAGCTGCTGGTCTTGGAGGCAGAGCTCATTATAGTCTGGTGTCACATCTTCTGTTGGTTCTGGCCATTCATCACATAGTAGTAGATTATCTGCATACGGTGACTGGCTCTCTGGAGAAGATGATCGTGACACGCTCTCAGCCGTAGGTGGAAACAGAGGTAAAGCTCTCTTCTTATTCGCTGAATCAGTAACTTGATAATCTGCTAGATGTGCAGGTAGCCTTATCTGTCGTCTAGGTCGAACAACAGGAGTGTCTAGCTCGAAGTGGGATGTCATCTCTCTGCTGTGATTCACACTCCGGCTCGAAGGACCATTTGAAATGGAGAGGTTCAATTGTAGACTAATCTTAATGGATGTGAAACACAGCAGGCAGTCGGTCAGAACTGTATGAGCTGACGCTTAGTTGAACAGACACACTAGGCAGGGTCAGGTTTCAATTCTTTACTGAAGAGCTGGTAGATTTACATATGGGTATGTATGTGTGTGGTTCTATAACAAATCAAACAAAGAGATAAACATTAGGATACATAAACATTATACATAACATAAACATTATTAGCATTCAGGTCATATACAATCCCATAAAGAAGTATTATTAGACAGAATAATTATACTAAACATCGCCACAAGAAGGCGCTGATAGCACGTAAATGGGTTCCACTAGACATGCCATATAACCATGATAGAACGCTGATCACCGCGTGATGATAATCATCTCCAAAGTAACCGTACAACCAATAATAACATAATATCTAATACATTACATTAGTAACGTATAGAAACTCTGAAATGATACTGAATAGAAAGTAATACAGCATATTCATACTAATCGGCTGGTGCTCGCGCTGATGAACATAGATTACCAGTTACTGAATATCAACGGAACAAACATAGAAATATGAACTTACTTGGTATGAACGCACACAGCGACTCAATGTACATGTATACCAGCTGAATGACCGTCGAACACTACAAATTTACTATATTCAAACTGTCGAGCACTATCGATTAACATTTGCGATGCATCTTTTCTCTCCCTCACAGTTCGCCTCAGCACGAATGTCACTATAGCAACCTTGCACGCTGTGATTGGTCTAAAACGTCCAGGACATTTAAGGACGTCCGGGCCTTTTGTACAGTACTGTTGTTTTTTTGCCAATGTTTGATGAATTTGTAGTAACCAACCATAGCATTTTTATTTTTAGATATTGCAATTAAAGAACATTCAAAAATGAAATCAATAGTGAAACAGTACATCAATATAAACAGTGCATCATATAAAGTATTAATGCTGTGATGGATTTTTATTTAATCATATTTTTTTTATTAATCATAACTAAATTTTTTTCTCTTACAGGAATAACATTCATATGCTTTTGAATCCTAAATGTTTCCAAACCCTTTTGGGGAATAAAACTCAGTCAGGGTGTGTGTTAGTGTATCATGTCCGGATATAACAAAAGGGGAAGTGACTAGACAGATGTTTAAAGATATAAACTCATGACTTAGACAAAGATTCTACCTAGTAACAGAAGGGTTTGCTGAATAAGAACCAATCACATAGAACAATTATGTAATGAATCATGTTACCTTTGCCATGCTCCTATTCTATAAAAAAAACTGTTGTATTATTTTTGCTGGTGGGATTCCCTCTGAAATAGGTCGGAGATCCTCCGGCCGCAATTAAAAGGCATTGTCTGGAGTCTGTTAATCCAGCGCAGCAAGTTAGTGAGTGAAGCTTACTAGATACTTTGTGTTATAGGAAAAGGGACAAGACGTCATCCGACTCGAAGACAGTTATCGACTGTAGACGCAGAGTATAAAGATTATTAAGTGTTGACTAGACACTTGGGTGTCGATTGGAGACGCCCCAGGTAAATTTAAATCAGGTGCGGAATAAGAAATAAAAATTGACCACAATGCAATCAACAGCTTTCCAGAAATAGAACTGCCATAACCCTCCACAAGCAGGTGTTTTCAAATACAACTATAGCAGGTGCGTGCAGATAGGACGACTAAGGCGTAGACACAGAAGATGAAGATTCAAACGGGCAACTTTACTTATAATAATCTACACAAAGAACACACACACACACACACACACACACACACACACACACACACACACACACACACACACACACACACACACACAAAGAGTGCAGGATACCTAAAATATAAAGCGTGACCATACAGTTAATACTGAATTGTATCTGAATTGTTCTCTGGATTCAGAAACTCTGCAGTCCCTCTAAACCAAATATTTACTTGCACTTTCTTTTCTGTGAAAACATCTATTCTAACATCTAATTGGCGGCGGCAGGTCACCATATGCTTGTGAGTTCTTTAAAGAGGTGTGAACAGTTTCTGTAGGGAGAGTATAAATAATGGACGAAGATCCACTTCTCCTTATAAGGCTGCAATGCTCCAAACATCAGCATGGTAAGCTTTTTTTTTAAAGATTTCTTTCAATAAACTTAGAAGCTTAACAATGTTGTTATTATTGCAAATCAACATTCATCGGTAAGTATGCAAGTTTTAATGATATGGGTCGGGTCCATGTTTAATTATGTGAAAACAACCAAATACATGCTTTATGAAATGATATGCGCTGTTTAACATTGTAAGTGGTAGAAATTAGATTTTTAAAGCAATGTTAACATCATTACAGTAACTTTTTCAAAAATGGCATCAGACCTAGTTTACTTTTAGGTTTTCGTGTTTAAAAAAATGTATTCTTTTAATTTTTACAGTAAATAACATCACTATATCTAAATCATTTATTTGTGATCTCAAATTCACAATTTTCAGCAATGAAATGAAGTAAAGTGTCACTGCAGATAAAGTAGGCTATTTTAAAAATGTACACGAAACAGGTCTTGTAGGTATGAATGGCAAATGGAACTAAATATCGGGACTTAAAATTCTATTTTAATGAGTAATTAAAATATAATGAGAGAACATCTGCTATAATATTGTGGTAGATATACATATATAAGTATATATTCTTAGTTAAAAATCAATCTTCTGTTTGTGCATTCACAGTTCAGGCTATTGTTTTGTGTACATATGTAGGGAATGTGTTCATCTAAGAGGAATTCCCCCTTATCTTAGGTTTAAGGTGGAGTGCTTAGAACAGAATATTAATTTATGTACACATAGTTTCTTCCTGCATCTGAGAGAGAGGGACATATGTAACCATCAGAAACCATTATGAGCTCAAAATTAACCAAATGTTTCCCCAATTTGACAAGTGCACCCCAACTGTAAAACTTTTCCCAAAACTTCTCACACCACCAAATCCTCCATTACACACACACACACACACACACACACACACACACACGCATGCACGCACACACACACACAGTCAGTAGTCAACATTTGAGGTAGATCAAAAAAGTGAATCAAAGTTGTCCTAAGACAAGAATGGATATTGTTCAAAATTCATGTATAACTTTGATGAAAGGTTTTGATCAGCTTCAAATGTTGACTACTGTATATATGCACAGTGAAATAAGTATTTTTATAAGTAAAATATAATTAGAATAAATGTAAGTATAATAAAAATATAAGTATACTTTAAAAAACAAGTTGAAATAATGCAAATTGATGACTTCAACAAACGCATAGACTATGTACATAAATGAATGTTATGTTCTAGAGCACTCCACCTGAAACCTGAGATATAGGAGGCACTTCCTCTTAGATAAACACAGGTGCACACATAACAATAGCCTGAAATGTGAGTTAAAGGTGATGCACAAACAGAAGATTAATATTTCAATAAAAATATAGAATGTATATGTATCTACAATAATATTATAGCAGATGCTTTCTCATTATATTTTAATTACTCATTAAAATTTTGTACGATAAAATTATACTGTTATACATTTATCTAAGTGACAATGCCTGTCCTACATTAACAGATCTTACCCGAGGCGGGTGGTGAAGAGGATGACAGCGATGATGATGGAGAGGTTGATGTACATCCTGGAGTAAGCGTCTGTTGCCAAGGATAGATTGCTTGCAGCCTTTGACTCAGTTGGCTGGATCCACAAAGAAGTGTCTTTGCTGATATAAGCCTGCATATATTTGCTGTATTTGCTAATATCCTAACAAACACACATCTTCTGTTGTGACATCTTCGTGGCAAACCTGGCACGTAGCCTACGAATACCTCGCAACAATCCTGCTGCTCGGTGGCAGGACAATTGTTTTTCTTCAGAAAACCTCTGTGTTTGTGTCTGTTTGTGCAACACTGAGGAAACGCTAGAGAGAAGAATGAATAATAATGGAGAGGTGATGACCTGATGGTTAAAGAGCTGCTGGTACAGAGGTTGAAAAATGTGAGCCAGTTATTTCTGTGATTACAAACTTCTTCCATTGACATTGTGCCATGTAGCAACACACATGACTCCAAAAACTTTTAAGCTGGACTGATTGTTTCTGCATGTACTCTTTCTGTAGTTGCAGAAGTCAAGCATTTGTTTAAAATACAAACTGGAGGGGCATATGTACTTGTAATGTTATATGTTATATGTTATATGTACATGTTATGTAAAAAAGAATTACTTTTAAAGTAATGTCCCTTTCAGGACATGTTACATGTCCACCAGGATACACTCTTAAAAACAAAGGTTCATTATTCCATGGGACAAAACTTTCCAACTTTCTATTGCACAAAAGGTTCTTTGTGGAAAAAGGTTCTTTAGATTATTAAAATGTTCGGTCCCTCTTTATATTAAGTGGCTTTAAGTACTATGTACTTACATCGAAAAATAAGTACAATGTACTTATTGTGTTCAGGTTGTATTGTAAAACACTTGTGCTGCTGTTGAGGTGTGATACGGGTAAGGTTAGGGTCAGGTGTGGTGGTATGGGTCGGTTTAAGGGTGGATTAAGGTGTGGGAAGGGTCAACTGTGTAATTACAAATCTAATTACATAAATTAATTACAGCTGTAATTACATGCAGCTATTTTCAAAATATAAGAACAATGTAAAAACATGTATGTACACAATAAGTCCATTGAATCAAATTATTAATTTCAATTGTAAGTACATACTTAAAGCCACTTAATACAAAGTGGGACCAAATGTTCTTCCTACTAAGAATTTTTTTTTATTTTAACAACTGTTCAAGGTTCTTTGGAGAGCCCAAAATGGTTCCTCTGTGGCATGACTGCGAAACCCCCTTTTTGTAACCTTTATTTTTATGAGTGTAGGGTTCACATGCCCTCTGATTATACAGATTGGCCTGGTAGTAATCCGGTGGACTTTTAGATCTAGCCAGAAGTGAATGTGCTAATGCCTCTTTGGCATCAGCAGCTTTCATTGAGTATAGCCAACTTGGTTTGTAGCAATATGGGACGTTAGTTATTTGTGCTTATACAATTTTATTGTCTTTGTTCTCATTTTTAATGTGCTACAGGTAACTCCCTCTTAATAAAATGTAAAAAATATTTGTCTGTGTGTGTGTAGCTTTTATTTTTATATTTGTATAGTACCTTTAATTTTTCGGTTTTAGTTTACAGTAATCTAGTTAATTTATTAAATGTTTTTGTGATGTAAAATATGAAACTTTTGTGCCTTTATTGTAAAAATGACAACCTATGCAATAACACTGAAAAGCAAAGTGACACATTTCAGAAAAAATAAGATTAATAACTACTGCATAAGTGTGAACTTTGATTTTATTACAACACCCAGTCTGTTTTGGATATGAGTTTATCAGCTTGGAACATCTTGGGAATATTTTCCCACTCATCTTTGCAAAAAAATTCAGTATCTTCTGTGCATGGCCCTTCTTAAAGTGAAATGACCAATTAAGATTAATGAATGGTGTAAGTATTCTTCGTTCTTTATTAGTTCATGCTAAATGGAACCTTATTGTAAAGTAGGCTATTACTGAAATTACGAATACTGTCAAATGCCGTTTTAATGTTTGAGAGCTGTTGAAAACATTTCCCAAGCCAGATTTCTACCAGCCACACTCTTTAATATTCTCAAACAATATTTATAATAAAACAAAAGTGTTCTGATCCAAAGGGATGCAAAGTAATTGGTCAGTGTTACATCCCCTTGGCATGATTGGGCGGTAGCATATAAAAAATATACCAAAAAGAGCAAGAACAGATGACTCCCCCACCACTCATCACACAAATTAAATACTTCAAGGGTTTATTTACAAGGTCTTTGCAGATGATAAAAATGTTGATAATAGTAACAATGATTTCAAAAGAAACAAGTACAAAGAAGCTTAAGGAGGGGATAGGGCCAAAATAACAAAGATAAAGTAAACTGGGAGTAAGAAAGTCGAAATAACCTATCAAGTAAACAACAAAACTCTTCCCTGACTTCCTTACTAACCCGAGAAAAGGGTAAATAGCACCGACCTCCCTGTTTCTGCAATCAATTACAATAAAACTACAACACATCAACTTTGGCTAGCTGTCACCACAGCAGGAGCAACAGATTTTCTTAAAACAATATTGCTCAGTGGCTTTCTTTACACAACCAGTTCCTTCTGCTTAAATACAGGCACTATATATTGTTATTGTTACTTGACAATCATGAGAACAGCTGGCACCAATCAATCCTATGAGAGGATAGGGAGAAGCACAGGAAACGGGCAGGAAAACAACATTTCCCGGCTGTTAGCCAGCAGGAAAAATATAACACAAAGATTCCCAATAAAAAAATAAATAAATAGGACCTGGGACGTAACAGACAATTGTGTTATCTCAGCAAACAGGAGTTCATTTTAGTGGATGTTATATTAACTAATGAAGTATTAACAAAATTACTGTCATTCACCAAGAATAACAAAAAAACAGAGGGATGGGCAGACAGAAGAATAGAAACTTACAGAGAAAGCGAAACCTATTAAAACCAGAGCAACAGCAGTTCTCAGATCAGTTGAGGGCGGGAACAGTGTACCAGTATAAATTACAGCGACACACATTGATCTGTCCTTTATGAGAGCCTCTTGCTGATGGATCAACAGGGTAAGAGATAATTTCTCACAATTACTATTACATATGATTATTATTTAGAATAATGTATTCCCTAAAAGTTTTCCTAAAGTGTTTTCTATCATCACAATAAAAGGATTTTGTAATGCAAATTTTATTTTGGTGGTTTGTCGCTGTGTAACCTGGAATCTGAATCCTCTTTAACAGGTCTATGGTGTTTCCTCTGTGGGAGACGCCATGAAACCTTGAGTGATCTCATCGCACTAATGTGTGAGTATACTACATTTTTCAAACTTTTTTTTTATTAGCTATATACTGTAAAAGACATTAGTGAACTAAACAAATAAACCTCGAAATAGTAGCCTACATTTCAATGACTTCTTTCAAATGCAATATTGTTATATATTATATTGTTATATATTGTAGGCTACAACATGTTGGTATTTGACTCGATCTGCAGTTCCTGTATCTGAATGGTTTTATTGTTTGTTGTAGCATCATGAAGGAGGCGGATCTCATGTAAATCCTCGCTCCCACGGGCGGGGTCATCTGGCCCAGCATCATTCAGAGGGGAAACTCTCTGTTTTGTGTTTGTGTCCAGATGCGCAGAGGCCAGCGCCGTAATGCTGCGAAGCCTGACATACGTGAAGCCTCAAGTCTACAAGTCTATACAAAACGAAGAACCAACCAGAAAAAAAATCATACCAATGCATGTAATGCTAAAAGTGAACCGAGAAACCTCTTTAAAATTGCCGACTCATGAATAATGCTACAAATGAAAAGTGAACTGAAATGAAGAAGTGTCTTTTTTGGTGAAACCTTTGGTTTCTGCAATGCTTGGTTCGGTTGGTCCGGGGCCCAGCTGATAAAACAAAAGCCCCGGAACAAAATGTAAAAAAAAAAAAAAAAGCAAAATAAAAATGGCAAAATCTGCAACAAAAATCCATATTGTACTGTGTTTATTTTTTGTTCAGTTCCCCATTTTTTAATGATGCGTTTACTAACGATAGCACATCTTACAATATAGGCCAATATGGGAATATTTTTCTGGGATTATATAAATATAATAATATATACACACGCGTGTTATATAAACACAAACACTATGTTAGATGTGATGAATCACGATTGACAGCACTAAAATAGGCTATATAATATTATAAGTGTAATTATTAGGGGTGTAACGATTCATTCGTTTTCTCGATGCATCGATTACAAATCCTGACGATGCATATGCATCGATCTTGAAACATGTATTTCGAATCGTGAATCGTTTATTTCGGTCAATATTCGATTTAAAATGCTAAGAATCGAATAATTTGCGATTCTATATCGATTCGGTGCTTTAAAACATATAAACATTGAATGACTACATGCGCGAATTGAGGCGTTGTGCGGCGTCATTTCGCGTCCTCACAGCTCTCACATAGCCTACTCGCTGCACTCTTACCATCTTTCACTGGATTTCGCTCGCGCTCGGTCCCATATAGCTCTCATCTACAGATTTTTGAGCAGTCCATGTTTGAGCTCTCCTCAGGACAGCCATTGGTTTTCACGTGAGCAGATGACAGCTCTCTATCAAGAAAGCAAGCCAGATAAAGCTGCCATATCATTACGCGGGCACTGCTATGAAACAACGCGCTCGTTGCGTGGAAACGTCACCGTTATTTTCTTTGAGATAAGATACTGAAGTTTTACGGAAATGGGTCATACCCGTCCTGAGCAGTTAAAGTAAAACTACTCGGTTACTCACGTAACCTCAGTTCCCTGAGTTAGGGAACGAGTATTGCGTAGCTATACGCAGTGGGGGAAACTCCTTTTCCTCGATTTACTGAAGCCTTTATGTAAAGCGCATTTGCAGCTGCACAGCTAGAACATGAGCGTCTGGCTCGCTCATAGGCTGCGTTGCGGCAACTGCACATCCAATGGCGCGGGCGCCTCTGACGTGCAACCAATGAGATCACTCTGCGTCATACACGTCAGAGCCCGCCAAAAACGCCGCACTGAGTAACTGGCTGCCACTGCAACTCAGGCCCCTGAGCATACAGAACAAGCCATAACCGCATAATTATGTATAAATAGACCAGACACCGTCAGGTCTAAAATAGTACACATCAGTTAGAAATAACCCAACATACTACACCAATGAACCCAGACACTGTCGGGGTTATTGGTATATGAACATATAACCAGTCAAGTGGGTTTATATATGAAATTATAACCGGCCAAAGCAGGTTTTATATATGTATGGAATATAACCGGCAAAAGCGGGTTTTATATATGTCATATAACCGGCCAAAGCGGGTTTTATATATATGTAAATATAACCGGCAACAGCGGGTTTATGCATGAATACAACCAGCCAGCAGCCGGTTTTATATATATATGTGAATGTGATAGTGCACAGTAATATATGACAAGACCAGCCACCGACGGGTCTTAATCATACCGAAAGCACCTTCGCCTGCAGGGAAGGCACTTCCCTATTATAGAAACTCATAAATGTGGAAGGCGAGGACCAGCCGGCCGCATCACAAATATCACTAATGGGAATGCCAGATGACCAAGCCCATGACGAGACATACCTCTGGTCGTATGGGCCTTGATACCTATAGGGCAAACTTGACCCGCTGCGGTATAAGCCATAGAAATAGCATCCACTATCCATCTAGACAGTCTTTGCTTAGTGACTGGATCCCCCTTGGATCTACCACCAAAGCAGACAAAAAGCTGTTCTGATTGTCTAAAAGACGCAGAAAGCTCCCAATAGATTCTCAGCGCTCAGACAGGGCAGAGAAGATTAACCTCTCCATCCTCTGCAGAAGGAGGGAGGGCTGATAATGTCACCACCTGTGCTCTGAACAGTGTTGAGAGCACTTTAGGAACGTAACCATGTCTGGGCTTGAGGATGACTCTGGAGTCATCTGGACCCAACTCCAAACATGCAGGGCTCACAGAGAGCGCCTGCAGATCTCCCACTCGTTTGATAGATGCCAACGCCATAAGGAGAGCGGTCTTCAGCGAGAGGGTTTTTAGATCAACCGATTGGAGCGGTTCGAAAGGCGGACCTTTCAGAGCCCCCAGGACCGTGGAGAGGTCCAGAGGCGGCACAGACGGAGGCCTGGAGGGGTTCATTCTCCTCGTACCTTTCAGGAATCTTACGACCAGGTCGTTTCTTCCCAGTGACTGGCCAGCCGTCAGAACATGATGTGCTGCTATGGCTGCCACATACACTTTGAGCGTGGACGGGGAGCAACCCGCGTCCAGCAGCTCCTGTAAGAATGAGCGAACCACTGATATCACACATGACTCTGGGTCAGCCTGATTTTTCGAGCACCAGCTGGAAAAACCTGACCATTTTGAAGCATACAGGCGCCGAGTCGACGGGGCCCTGGCTTCAGATATAGTGCTTAAAACCTTCTCAGGAAGGTCCTTGGGTACCCGTTGAGGGGCCAAACATGAAGGGCCCATAAATCGGGTCTCGGATGCCACAATGACCCGTTCACCTGTGTGAGGAGGTCTTTCCTCAGTGGGACAGGCCATGGGATTGTGTCCGATAACTGAACCAGTTCCGGGAACCACGATCTGGTTTTCCCAGAGAGGGGCCACCAGAAGGACTGGGCACCCGCTCTCTCTGACCCGTTTGATGACTTGTGGAATCATCGAGACGGGGGGGGGGGAAGGCATAAAAGGGACGGTTGGGCCAGACATGGGCCAGCGCGTCCCTGTTCTTCGAGAAGAACAATTTGCAGTGGGTGTTGATTCTCGAGGCGAAAAGGTCGATTTCGGCCTCGCCAAACATCTTCCATATTAGACTGACCGTCTGTGGGTTCAGGGACCACTCGCCGAGGGGAGTGTTGTCCCATGAAAGCATATTCGCGCCCACATTCTGGACGCCCGGGATATGCGCTGCTCTCAGAGAGCTCAGGTTGGTTTGTGCCCATATAGAGGAGGTCTCTCGCCATCGCATGCAGGTTCCCTGACCTGATGCCCCCCTGGCGATTCATGTAGGCCACCACTGACGTATTGTCTGTGCGGACTAAGACGTAGTGACCTCTGAGGTTCGACAGAAATGCCTTCAGGGCCAACCCAACTGCTTTCATCTCCAGACAGTTGATATGTAAGCTCTGCTCCGTGCTCGACCAGAGGCCGGATGCAGGCATGCCCTCGTGCAGCGCTCCCCAACCCAGGTTGGACGCATCTGTAAGAACCACTTTCCTCCTGGAAATTGTTCCCATTGTCACCCCCTCGTGGTGCCAGTTCTGAGCCCGCCAGGGAATCAGGGTTCTTAAACAACCGTGATTCACCATAACGCGCAAGCTGCCTGACTGCCATGCATGAGTTGGCCCACAGCGTTTCAGCCAATGCTGCATCGGGCGCATGCGCAGTAATCCCATGCGGAGTACTGGCGATGCTGCTGCCATGAGACCAAGCAGTTTCTGAAATTTCTTCAGTGGCGCGCGCTCGCGCAATCTGAAAGTGCCTGCAAGCGCTCGCACCGAGAGCGCGCGCTCTGTGTGAGTCACGCTGTCATAGCTCTCGAGTCTAAAACTGTGCCCAGAAAGATCATGCTCTGGCTGGGGGTTAGTTTGCTTTTTGAAACATTGATTGTGAAACCCAGGCATTTTAGATGGCCGAGAATCAAATCCCTGTGAGCTAATAGCTCGATTCTCGACTGTGCCCGCACCAGCCAGTCGTCGAGATAATTTAACATGCGCACTCCCTGAAATCTCAGAGGAGAAAGCGCTGCATCCACACACTTCGTGAATGTACGGGGTGCCAACGATAGACCGATCGGCAGAACGGTGTATTGATAAGCCCGGCCCTCAAAGGCGAATCTCAAGAATGGCCTGTGACGAGGATTTATTTGAATGTGAAAGTAAGCATCTTTCAGATCCATTGTGACAAACCAATCCCCCGGGCGCACTTGCGCGAGGATATGTTTGATAGTTAACAATTTGAACGGCCGTCTCATGAGAGCTTTGTTCAAATGTCTCAAATCTAGAATGGGTCTGAGACCGCCGTCTTTTTTCGGAATCAGAAAATAGCGGCTGTAAAAACCCATATTTTTTAGCGCGGGGGGGACTAATTCTATCGCCCCTTTTGCTAATAGATTTTGTACTTCGGTGCGAAGCACGTGACCCACGTTGCTTCTCACCGAAGTCTCGAGAACCGCCTGAAATTCCGGGGGTCTGCGAGCGAATTGGAGCGAGTAACCTCGCTTTATAGTGTTTATGACCCAACTCGACACATCGGGGATAGCTTGCCAGGCTAGAACCCGTGTGGCTAGGGCTTGACACACTGATTGGGGCTGGTCGCCTAACGTAGGGGGACCTGATACCCTTATATTGTGATTTGTGCACACATTGAGTATTGGACTGACTGTACAAGCATTTGCGTGTGGGGAAGTCAGTGTTACAACGGGGGAGGGGCCACCTAGTGAAGGGGGACCGTGAACCCATATATTGTGATTTGTGCACACATTGAATGTTGGACTGACTGCACAAGCATTTGCGTGTGGGGAAGTCAGTGTTACAACAGGGGAGGGACCGCCTAGTGAAGGGGAACCGTGAACCCATGTGTTGTGCTTGTGAAACTGATAGCTAACATTTTGAACGGCCGTCTCATGAGAGCTTTGTTCAAATGTCTCAGATCTAGAGTGGGTCTGAGGCCGCCGTCATTTTTCGGAATTAGAAAATAGCGGCTGTAAAAACCCGTATGTTTTAGCACAGGGGGGACTAATTCTATCACCCCTTTTGCTAATGAATTCTGTACATCGGTGCGAAGCATGTGACCCACGTTGCTTCTCACCGAAGTCTCGAGAACCGCCTGAAACTTTGGGGGTCTGCGAGCGAATTGGAGCGAGTTGCCTCGCTTTATAGCGTTTATAACTCAACTCGACACATCGGGGATAGCTTGCCAGGCTATAACCCGTGTGGCTAGGGCTTGACACACTGATTGGGACGGGCCGCCTAACATAGGGTGACCTGATGCCCTTATATTGTGATTTTTGCACACATTGAGTGTTGGACTGACTGTACAAGCATTTGCGCGTGGGGAAGTCAGTGTTACAACAGGGGAGGGGCCGCCTAGTGAAGGGGGACCGTGAACCCATATATTGTGATTTGTGCACACATTGAATGTTGGACTGACTGCACAAGCATTTGCGTGTGGGGAAGTCAGTGTTAAAACAGGGGAGGGGCCGCCTAGTGAAGGGGGACCGTGAACCCATATATTGTGATTTGTGCACACATTGAATGTTGGACTGACTGCACAAGCATTTGCGTGTGGGCAAGTCAGTGTTAAAACAGGGGAGGGGCCGCCTAGTGAAGGGGGACCGTGAACCCATATATTGTGATTTGTGCACACATTGAATGTTGGACTGACTGCACAAGCATTTGCGTGTGGGGAAGTCAGTGTTACAACAAGGGAGGGGCCGCCTAGTGAAGGGGGACCGTGAACCCATGTGTTGTGCTCGTGTGCTTTATCTGGGTCGCCGTGAAAACGGCGTTTGTTTGCAAAGACGCGCTCACTGCTGCGGGCCTGTTTACAATAATAAAATCCCCAGCCGCCTGAACTGTACAGGGGGCTGTGGGAAGTTTTGCTGGCTTCTTTGAGGGTGGTCCGGCAAGCGCGGGACACGTGCCCTCTCTTTCCTTTGCGTGCTAGGACGGCTTTGGCGGGAAGCGTTCGGCATCAGCCGCAGGGCGGGGCTGAGAGGCCTGTTTCGCCGGCTTTGCTGGTCGGCGCCAGCTAGCACGGTTAGTTCCACTCGAGCTCGAGGTCCGCGACGGCCTGTGTTAGGATCCGAAGCATTTCAGCGTCGGAGTTAGTCCTGCCTCGCTGGGTCCGCCGAAAGAGACGAGGCCCGCCACGTGGTGGTGGGGGGGGCGCTGATCTCCCTCGAACGGGACCGGAGATGACTGAGCTGGAGTGAGTGAAGCAAGCGGGGACGTGGCCGGCGTGCATTCACAAACGTCCGTGCTCTCTGGATGCCGTTGGCTGCGGCGCTTCTTCTTCCTCGGCTGAAGTAGGGCCGGAGAAGGGAGCGCGGGTGACGCGGCGCCGCCGTCTCGAGAGAGAGCTAACGTTAGCCGAGTTCGCAGCACGGAGATAGGCATGCACGCGCAGGCCGCACATCAGCCGACAGAGAGTGCATTCTCTGCGTGGTAGAGTCCCAGGCATGAAATGCAGCTCGCGTGTTAGTAGGCCTCGCATAACACGAGGCATATGGAACAACGCTGATACAGATATAAACACATAATAAACAGATATTGAAAAGGATATCGCCGGATAGCCACAGGAGAGACGGCGTCAGGAGAAACACGGTTGAGATGTGTAGTCTGCTGAACTGTAGCTCGCTCAGGCTGAAGGCTTGTTCGACGGCGAAGGCTCAATAAATGGTCAGAGACGTGAAGTTTGTCGCTGAAGGAGTAAAATCTGCTATAATGGCGAATTCGGGGACTATTATAGACTGAGGTCACGCCCCCTGGGCGGGCTCTGACGTGTATGACGCAGAGTGATCTCATTGGTTGCACGTCAGAGGCGCCCGCGCCATTGGATGTGCAGTTGCCGCAGCGCAGCCTATGAGCGAGCCAGACGCTCATGTTCTAGCTGTGCAGCTGCAAATGCGCTTTACATAAAGGCTTCAGTAAATCGAGGAAAAGGAGTTTCCCCCACTGCGTATAGCTACGCAATACGAGGTGACCGTTCGAAAGGGAACCCCACTTATTCAAGGGTGCGCAGTTATTACATGGAAAGAGAAAACGTATAATAGGTGTCTAAAATGCACACGCTTCCGATTAATCATGAATGATGAATGAAATGTAACTTAATGTCGTTAAACTGAACTGATGAAATAACTAGAACATTAATTACACTGAAATAAGAGCGCGTGGTTTATCCATCAATCAGATGCGCATTAAAGTTGCATTCGTAATCATTCGTTACTATAGCACAAGTAGACACCCGGCGCGTTTTCTTTCAGAACCACAAGGAAAATGTTCAGTCGGATAAAGAGAACAAAGTGTAGCTATTCCATGAGGAAACGTTAGTTAAGGTTTCGTTGGGAAAGTTCATGGTATTTTTAGTCTCACAATGGAAGGATGTTTAATGTACCAGGAACACTTTAAGGTTGTGTTCCTACAAAATAATTAGCATGATGAACTATACTTTTAAAGCCTTTTAAATCTTGGTTTACATTTTTACAAATGCTAATTTATAGGCTTCGGAAATATTTTTTATAATAATAGATTCATTAAAAACTAACATGAACTAACGTTAACAATAGACAAAATGTCGTTAATTTTTTTTTTTTTTTGTTCCCACTCTGACCCCCAAAGGCAGCTGTATAATTCAAACCCTGACTAAGACCCATTGGGGGAAGCATTTAAATAATCCTATGAATGCATATAAAAAAATAAGAATCGAATCGAATTATTCGAATCGCATCAAATTTTAATGTGAATCGCATTGAATCGAATCTTTCTGAATTTGCAAAAATCGTTCTTGAATCGAATCGAATACCTATGAATCGTGAATCGAATCGATTCGCTGCCTACCCAAAGATTCACAGCCCTAGTAATTACAGGTCCTTCTCAAAAAATTAGCATATTGTGATAAAGTTCATTATTTTCCATAATGTAATGATAAAAATTAAACTTTCATATATTTTAGATTCATTGCACACCATCTGAAATATTTCAGGTCTTTTATTGTTTTAATACTGATGATTTTGGCATACAGCTCATGAAAACCCAAAATTCCTGTCTCAAAAAATTAGCATATTTCATCCGACCAATAAAAGAAGTGTTTTTAATACAAAAAAAAAAGTCAACCTTCAAATAATTATGTTCAGTTATGCACCCAATAGTCAATACTTGGTCGGGAATCCTTTTGCAGAAATGACTGCTTCAATGCGGCGTGGCATGGAGGCAATCAGCCTGTGGCACTGCTGAGGTGTTATGGAGGCCCAGGATGCTTCGATAGCGGCCTTAAGCTCATCCAGAGTGTTGGGTCTTGCGTCTCTCAACTTTCTCTTCACAATATCCCACAGATTCTCTATGGGGTTCAGGTCAGGAGAGTTGGCAGGCCAATTGAGCACAGTAATACCATGGTCAGTAAACCATTTATCAGTGGTTTTGGCACTGTGAGCAGGTGCCAGGTCGTGCTGAAAAATGAAATCCTCATCTCCATTAAGCTTTTCAGCAGATGGAAGCATGAAGTGCTCCAAAATCTCCTGATAGCTAGCTGCATTGACCCTGCCCTTGATAAAACACAGTGGACCAACACCAGCAGTTGACATGGCACCCCAGACCATCACTGACTGTAGGTACTTGACACTGGACTTCAGGCATTTTGGCATTTCCTTCTCCCCAGTCTTCCTCCAGACTCTGGCACCTTGATTTCCGAATGACATGCAAAACTGAGCAACAGTCCAGCGCTGCTTCTCTGTAGCCCAGGTCAGGCGCTTCTGCCGCTGTTTCTGGTTCAAAATTGGCTTGACCTGGGGAATGCGGCACCTGTAGCCCATTTCCTGCACACGCCTGTGCACGGTGGCTCTGGATGTTTCTACTCCAGACTCAGTCCACTGCTTCCGCAGGTCCCCCAAGGTCTGGAGTCGGTCCTTCTCCACAATCTTCCTCAGGGTCCGGTCACCTCTTCTCGTTGGGCAGCGTTTTTTTGCCACACTTTTTCCTTCCCACAGACTTCCCACTGAGGTGCCTTGATACAGCACTCTGGGAACAGCCTATTTGTTCAGAAATTTCTTTCTGTCTTACCCTCTTGCTTGAGGGTGTCAATGATGGCCTTCTGGACAGCAGTCAGGTCGGCAGTCTTACCCATGATTGCGGTTTTGAGTAATGAGGCTGGGAGTTTTTAAAAGCCTCAAGAATCTTTTGTAGGTGTTTAGAGTTAATTAGTTGATTCAGATGATTAGGTTAATAGCTTGTTTAGAGACCCTTTTCATCATATGCTAATTTTTTGAGACAGGAATTTTGGGTTTTCATGAGCTGTATGCCAAAATCATCAGTATTAAAACAATAAAAGACCTGAAATATTTCAGTTGGTGTGCAATGAATCTAAAATATATGAAAGTTTAATTTTTATCATTACATTATGGAAAATAATGAACTTTATCACAATATGCTAATTTTTTTAGAAGGACCTGTATATATATAATGTATAATATACACATTGTATGCATGCAGTTTGTATAATATTCAAAGTTCAAATTTCTTGTAATTGTGCAGTTAATTCTCACATTGTATTTTCAGAAAATTTTGGAATATTTTCCTCTCCCTACATTTTTACTATCAAAACACAATATATAATTCAATAAGAAGGGTTATATTGAGCTATTAAGATTTTGTTTACATCTACCTTGTAAATTTTTTTTTTGCTATTTAATTAAAAAGTTTTCACATGTAAATCAACAATTTCAAATTTATTGGATTTGTTGTATTTTGAATCCAATCCTTCTTTGTAAAAGGCATACAGTTAATCATACTGATTTAAGGATTCATTAGTTTGGATATACATTGAATCAAACATATCATAACATCTCAGTTGATATTTCAATATACTTTATTTTTGACTAAACATCTTATGTTTCGGTTGGTCAAATTATTATTATACAAATATTGAATGCATGCAATTATACAAATGATATGCATACTATATATACATTACAAATTAATTCATTTAATTTGTAAATTAATTCAATGAATTAATTACAAATTAATATTACTAAATTACAAATATACAAATTAAGAAATGTAAAATGTAAATGTTATTTTGTGTTGTTCACTCACCTCTGTAGGGAATGTGTTTATCTAAAAGGATGTTTTATAGGTTTTAGGTGGGGTGACAGAATATAATCTTAATTGCTCTCATAGTTTGTTCCTGTCATGTCAACAAGACAGTATTTGCTTATCTTACATAATAATAGCTAGAGCCTACAGAACTGTTCTGAATTGTTATGTGATAAATCACATGATTCTGAGGAAACTCCCTCAAACAAAGTTTCGTTTCTGTGAAAACATTGAATGTAATGTGTCTGCACCGGATTGGCTGCTGACATGTGCGTTCTCTGATGAGGTGTGATCCGTTTTCTGGAGGAAGAGACGAGTATAAATAACGGAGGAATATCTATTTTTGCATGAACTGCACCACGCTGCTCTGAGGCTTAAACAAATCAACAGAATGGTAAGCGTTATGTTTTGTTGTTAATATTTTTGCTTACCTGTGAATTCATAGTTAAGTCTGAAAGTTTTCAATAATATGGTCCACGTGACAACAATCGAAAACACGATTTTTGAAGTTATGTGCAATGCTGTTCATGTTAGAGGTGCAGCCTAGTAGGATTTTGCATTTTTCTAAACTATATTATAAAGTTGCCTAACTTTTCCACTACAGCAACCATTTTGAATCACACAACGTGTGGTTTTAGGTTTGACATTAGGTTGTCTTTTACACACTGTCTTTACAAAGTTTACTGCAGATAAAATACTTTTAAGGACATATGCTTTAAAGGTGCAGTGTGTGATTTTTAGCGATATCTAGCGGTTCGGCTGCGATAGCAACTGTGCGTACACACAGGACGCGAATGGCGCGTCAAATTCGCGTCTAGTTTGACGCTTGACCACTTTGTGTTAATTCGCGTGTCAAGAGTGAAACTGACGCGCGTAAAAACAAAAGTTTGAAGCGAAATTTACGCGCCAGAATCGAAACCCGTTGGCGGCCATCTTTTTTATGTTGATCGAGCATTCATCGAGAGAGTCACCGCTCTGTATTTGCTCTGGAGAGCAGAACGGCGGCGTAGGGGTAATCGTCGCCGCATTTGTGTCCACCAGACCCTTCGAAGGCGAACCCATATGGGATCAAATTCCCGCCAAATGTATTGCGGCCACGGATCAAAATATAATAAGCGTGAATCAAAAAATAACAAGCATAAATAAAAAACTTTAAACACATTAAAAAATATTTTTCACAAAACTTTAACTTGTGTTCATGCTTTCTTTAAAATTGTTTTCCTTGGTTTTATTACTCTGTACTTTGCGCTCTCTTTCATTTTCTGCTCATAATTTATTTTTTTGTACGCTTGTGCTGTTTTTCTCTTCGCTCTTCTTTGCTTGCTCTTCCAAATGTTGCAGTTCGAGTTTCATGTAAATTAGGGCGGGCTTAAGCGTCACCATTGGTCCACTAGTTCTAGATTGACAGCTCCTCCTCTAGCCAATCAATCGAAGAGGGGAGTTGACGTCACTCCAATGCGACTCACGCTACTGATGGGCTGCGTTCCAAACCGCATACTCAATGAGTAGGTACTTAATTTCAATGAGTACTTACTTAACGAGCGCTAAAAGAGTAGGTACTTTATAGCCAAATCTCGTTGAGTATGAATGCGATCCGGACATCATCCGCCATGTTGACGTTATCATGTGACCTACGACGCGTTATCACAAGCGCAACAACTTAAAAGATGAACGACACGTTTAATTCATCTATCTGTAAATATCTTGATATTGATGAAACTTGCTCATTTTGTGGTATTGTTGAAGAAACAGCTGCCAATTTATTTTGTGAATACATTTAGGGTTGATTTAAGTTGTTATATTTTAAACCCTTCTAATGTGACCCACAGTTCCTTAAAACGATTGTTTTTAAGAAACCCCAAAATCGTCATCTCTTGAATATGTTGTTAATTTCTTTATTTTATACCCAAAAAGTTTCTCCTTTAAGTTTTCCTCTTTTCATGATGAATTTACCTCTCGTTTCATCCCTCAGACTTATAACAACAAAACAATTTTTTAATGTAGGGCCTATTATGAAGAACTATTTAAAGATATTTAGCCTTGTTATTGTTCTTTTTTCCTGTGTATATATCATATTATGATGTACACAAACCAATAATCCTTATGTTTTCTGTTTTGTCATTATGATTGTTCATTGTTAGAAACAACTATGGTATCTTTCTATGATCTTTATGTAATAAGTTTAAATTATATGAGCGACAGGTGCACTAACACTTCATAACATCAGTAACTCGACAGCACAACCTAGAACAGTTTTCCTCGGCGTTTGTAATGTCTGCATAAGGAGACGGGCCGCTGCTCGAAGATCTCCTGTGGAGAAAACTGTTGATTTTATACTCGAAAAATGTAAGTATCGCTCCTTAAAAATTAATATATTACCTCAGAATGAATTGCATTGTTAGTCCACCCCAAAACTTAAACAAAATAATATTAAATGCTAACCAATACTTAATTATATTACTTTTTTATATACTAAAAATGATATAATTTAATAAAACAAGCAAAATTTAATTTGTTTTGTCATATGAGTTATGCATGAATACACGTGAACATCTCAATTGTCAGTCAAGCAATGAATTAATGCATACATTAAATAATTATATTTTATATACTGACAACAATAAGAAACATGAATAAATGAGTAAAAGAACAAATAAAAGTAACCATCACACAATAAACAAATGCATGCACATGAAACAAATCTTTATTCAAACTACAAGCATGTATTTGGGCGCTGAAGCCCACATCCTACTGCCATCTCAACACAGCGGTTCCCATTCTGCGGCTTTATTCTGATGAATTCACCAGAGGTGACCGTGCCTTCGTGCCGGAGCTTGTTGCTGCGCTGCGCTTCACAATCTGAGGCGATAAGGGCAGATGGAGAGATCTTATGACAGTCTCATCCATGGCACCGTTTCCAGGATTCAGCTCTGGGCTCCTCATCCTCAGTGCTCACACCAGTCTGAATAAAAACATGTTTAGTTACTTTATAGATTTGTTTATTTACCTTATTTACAGCACATTAGTCTAATGTCAACAGTGTTGACAACAGTGAATTAACGTTATCCTATCCTATGATAATGCCACACATACATCACTCAGATGTCTTTTTCATGTTGTGATGTGCTCATCTGCAATATGTCAATACTTACAATATTTTCCTTTCAGATGTAAATAGACATTTTAAATAAGCGTGTTTAAGATGTATATGGTTATGTAAATCCAATTTAGAGACGTTACGTTTGCTTAGAGCTCCCCTGTTAGCTAGCTATACAAAACATGTTTTTACAGCAAAATCACAACTATACTATACTGTCTAACTACTTTACACCTTCAACAGTTAAAACGTCTACTCTATTGTAGTTTAACACATAAGGAACCGTGTTTACTCACATTTGAAAACCCCCGGCGTCGCTGATCTCCGTGATGTTTGATAATGACGTATGCTCTCGCGTGGCCTCCTGGGATAGAAGAGTATCCATCGGTTTAGCACTCAAAAATCGGGCCGGAAGCAGTAAGCCATCCGGGAACTTCTCCCCTACTCTTTTATGAATACTGATATTTCGAACGTACTGCTTCCTTCACGTACTGTTTTCGCCTACTATATAGTAGGAAAGTAGGCACATTCGAACGCACTTAAGTCCAAATCTCGCGATAATTGGTACGTCACCCAGGTAATTCTCGCCTACTCTTTTGGATTAATACATACTTTTTCGCTCGCCTACTCTTTTCCCATACTAAATAGTAGGGAAGTATGCGGTTTGGAACGCAGCCATGCTCTCTCGTAAAGGGGAAGACAACAGTTTATTTTAAACTTTACAAGGACTTTTAAGCAGTAAAGCTATCTGAACTCTGGACATATACAAATAATTAAATTCCTCTTTTTTGAGGTAGCCTACATTTTAATGCGCACACTGGTAATTGGTGTTAAACAATACTTGGCTCATGATGTTAATATGCTAAGGCAGCTCTAAGACATCATGCAGTTTTGAAACACTACATTTCTTTGCAAAAATTAAGTTAAAAACGGCCATTTTACCCGTCTGAAGAATTTAGGACTTTGACCTTTCAACGCTACACACAGCACCTATATATATATATTATTTAGTTCCATTACAGACAAGGCATACAGTGCAGAAAGTACAAGACAAATACAAAGGCATTTGTGGTACAGTTCAGAGTATGTAAAACAAAGAACAACAACAACTAAAATTTAAAATAAACCTGTAGCCTTTGTAAAAGGAAAAAAAACGCACAGCCTACCTGGTGATCCGTTACAGTTAAATACGCCATCCTGAAATATGTTCTTAATTGTTGTTGTTAAGCGATCACATAGCCTAGGTAGCCTGTTAAATTAATTCTAGACTAGATGTACCATTTGACAAAAGCTTAATGAAAGTGATAATGTACAGGAGATTACAGAAACCAGGTGGATTTAATATGAAGTGATTTATTATAGTTATTGTGTTCATTTACATAGCTACATAATTGCATATTACTTTAGGATTAATGTTTTAAATATAGCTTCAATTTTTAATACAGCAACATGACAATTATTGAAAAGATCAGGGATAGGTAGGTAACGTCGTTTCTGGATTGCCGCTGTCCTGCAGAGTTTAGCGTCAACTCCGATAAAAACCTTCTTCTTCTTCTTCTTTGTCGTTTTACGGCGGTTGGCATCCAACATTAATGGTGCATTACCGCCACCTACTATACTGGAGTGTGGACCGGAGATAACATAAATACATAAATAAACCATCAAACTAAAAATAACTTTATATTATTTCCCTCTTTTTCTTTTTCCTTCTTTAAAAAAAAAAAAAAAAAAAAAAAAAAAATTATTAATTTAAGCATCCTAAATCCTTTCTGCCAGTCTTGTTTCTTTTAGGAATTGAAATACCAATGCACTCACACCATTTACCGTTTTCCCCAGCAATTCCCTTAGTGAATTCCCTTTCCCCCCTAACCTTCTTATACCCTTTTTCATCTTTCCTCTTTCCCTCTCATATTTCTGACACTCAAAAAACACATGCTCCACAGTTTCAATATTTTCACAAAATTTACACCTACCCGATACGTGCTTACCTACCATATGTAAATACTTATTTAACCCACAATGTCCTATTCTTAATCTCGTGAAGATAATTTCTTCCCTTCGCTTCCTTCCAGTAACCCTCTCTGTCCCAACCTTTTGTTGAATTTTATATAAATGTCTTCCTTTCTCCTCCGCATCCCATTGTGCCTGCCACTTTTTAATAATTTTTGACCAGATTTGTGCTTTCGCTTCTGCTTTACTTATTGTAATTACTATTTCAACCTCTTCTTGTTTACTTGCTTGCTTTGCCAATCTATCTACCATTTCATTACCCTTCACTCCCACATGTGCTGGAACCCAAGTAAACTTTACCGTTATCCCCATCTGACAAATCCGTGAGTGAATTTCTAGTATTTCATATATTATGTCCTGTCTCGCTTGTGACTTAAAAGAATGCAAACTTTCCAGAACTGCACTTGAGTCTGAACATATGACAACCTTTTCTGGTTTGACTTCTTCAACCCAATTCAATGCCAACCAAACAGCTACCAATTCCACGGTGAATACTGATAAATTATCAGAGATTCTCTTCTGTATTTTCACCCCCATTTTTGGTACACTGAAAGCAGCTCCAGCTTTTCCCGACTCAAGGTCTTTAGATCCATCAGTAAATATGACCAAATATTCACCATACTTGTCACTCATCCTATCACAAAAAACTTGACATATATCCACCTCCGTTCTATTTCTTGAGTGGGTATTTAAAATCTCTAGATCCACATTAGTCTGCCAAAAAAGCCAAGGTGGTCTGACTGGCAACGGAACTGTTGGGCTAAATTCCTTTCCCTCTAATCCCATCTCTTTCCCAATAGTATCACCCACCCATCCAAAACTCTGAATTTTAACCCTTTCATGCTCCCAGCATACCTGCACAACTGCTCTTGTGGGGTGAGACCTACCCTGTCCCTGCAGGTTTGCCCAATAATTAGCTGCCAGTTGTTCCCTTCTTAATTGTAGTGGCATCTCACCCATTTCTACCTGCATTGCAACTGCAGATGATGAACAAAACGCCCCAGTACATATCCTTAATGCTTGTGTTTGCACCACATCCAACTTGGCCAATATTGTTCTAGCTGCATCTCTGTAAGCTATACATCCATAATCTATTATTGATTTAATCAGTGCCCCATATATCCTCTTCATTGCTTTTCTATTCGCGCCCCAGTCCACTCCTACCAAACACCTCATCACATTTAATACTTTTTTACATTTAACTATAACTTTTTCAATGTGACCGGCCCATGTCAACCTAGCATCAAACACCATTCCCAAAAATTTAAAGGACTCTACCCTCTCCAGTACATTTCCATATAATTTAAGATTGATCTCTTCATCCACCTTTTTCCTTGTAAAGAAAACCACCTGCGTTTTTTCCCTTGAGAATCTAAAACCCCATCTCAGTGACCACCGCTCTACTAGATCTATTGCTTCCTGGACCTTTCTAACTGTATACTTTATGTTCCTTCCCCTTTTCCACAGCGCCCCATCATCAGCAAACAAAGATCTTCCAATCCCAGGCCCTGCATCTGAAAATACATCATTTATCATGATGGAGAAGAGCAAAGGACTAATCACACTTCCCTGAGGGGTCCCATTTTCTATGAGGTATCTGCCAGACATTTCTTTTCCAACTCTCACTCGTATGGATCGTCCATACAGGAAATCCCTCACCCAGTTAAAAGCCCTACCTCCTATTCCCATTTTATCCAGTTTAATCATCAGTCCCTCTTTCCACATCATGTCATACGCTTTCTCCACATCAAAAAACACTGCTACCACTGTTTCTTTATTGACCTGGGCTTTCCTTATTTCATCTTCTAGGCATAACACTGGATCCATTGTTCCCCTCCCCTTCCTGAATCCACTTTGACATGATGTAATTAATTCCCTCTTCTCCAAAAAATAAACCAGTCTGTCCGTTATCATTCGTTCCATAACTTTACACACATGCGATGTTAACGCAATTGGCCTATAGCTGGTAGGTTTTGTCGGGTCCTTCCCTGGTTTTCTAATTGGAACTACAACTGCTTCCTTCCAGCTCTTTGGAAGCTGCCCATCCTCCCAAACTCTGTTATATAGCCTAAGCAGTCTACCTAATGCTACCTCACCCATACATGAAAACATAATATAGCACATTTCATCCTCTCCTGGTGATGTTAAACCTGCTCTAGCAATAGCTCTTTCCATTTCTGCCTTAGAAAATAGAGCACTCAGTTCATCTCCCACTTCCTCCCTTTTTTCCAAGACCCCAGGATATGCCTTTAATGTCATTTCCCTTCCTTTCCTCCACTCACCCTCCATGTTCTCAGAGCTATGTATTGCCACAAAAGCTTTAGCCATCATCTCTGCCTTCTCTACATCAGTTACTGCCCTCTCCTCCCCACTGACCATTACAGGGTAGTCCCACTCCCTCCTTATTCCGCTCATCTTCTTAATCATCCCCCACACTTCTCCCACAGGTGTCTGTCTTCCTATTGAGCTGCAGAACTCATGCCAGTATTTCCTCTTAGCTTGGCGTACAGTTTTTCTTACAACTGCTTGAGACCTTTTATATTGAATTAAATGCTCAAAATTATGAGTACGTCTCAACACTCTAAAAGCCCTGTTTCTACCTCTAATTACTTCAGTACATTCCTGTGTCCACCATGGAACCACTTTCCTTCTCCTTATCCCAGAACTCTTAGGAATAGTTTCATCTGCCACTTTTTTAATACTATCTATGAACATACTATACTCTCTTTCACTCTCCATATCTCTAATCTCCCCTGCTAACCTTTCCTCACATAACTCCTTGAATTTGTCCCAATTAGCCTTACTGAAGACCCATCTCCCTCTTCCTTCTCCAAACAGGTTTCCCACCCTCATTCTAATAGTGCATAAAATAGGAAAATGATCACTCCCTACTGTCGACTCCTCCCATACCTTCCAATCACAAAACCTTGCTAGATCATGAGATGTGATGGTAAGGTCTAGTGCTGACTCTTTTCCTGACCCCATATCGATCCTTGTCCCACTACCATCATTAATACACACCAACCCTTTTAAATCCATCAACTCCTCTATCACTCTTCCATTTTCATCTAATCTCTTTCCCCCCCAAAGTGGATTGTGAGCATTAAAGTCTCCACACCACACTACCTTTCGTCCTTCCTGTCCCTCTACCTCTTCCATTAAACCTAATTCTAGTCTTTTACATGGATTGTAAAAATTGATTATCACTAAATTTTCCATTCCTACCCACACCTCCACCCCTACATACTCCAACTCCTTCCCTAATCCCAGAATCCTATATGGCAGCCCCAGTTTAATAAATGTAGCACAACCTCCCCCACCTCCTGTGCTTCTATCTCGACGGACACCCACATACCCTTGTATCACAAAATCGAGATTTGGCCTAAGCCAGGTCTCTTGAATACAAATAACATCTGGCTTTTGCAACATTTCATCAATAACTTGTTTAAACTCTTGTCCGTTTGCTACCAGGCTTCTAGCATTCCAATGTATTATTAACACCATGATAAATATTAACCAACCCATGTTTCCTGACTAGACTGATGTTTGAGATCATCTCTCACTGTTTCCCATGTCAGCCCTGTTACATCCAAATGCCGTACTGCTGCCATCACTATCAGCTGTATTCTTTCAGTCTTTGATTTTACATCTGCAGTACCATTAATCACACCAGCAATAAATGTCACTAACTTTCTAACATCCATTTGTATCATATTTCCCTCATCCTCTTTCACTTGCCCTGCTTCATGTCTCACATTATTCTCACTGCCACCCCCTGCCTTCTGGTTCTGGACCTTTTTAACTGCCTCTGCGTATGACACTTTCTGTCCTACTCTCACTTGCTGCACTTGCACCGCTTCCTTCATCATAGTACACCCTCCATAAGCCACACTATGCGCACCCCCACAATTACAACATTTAGGTGGTACTCCTTCCCCACATTGACCATAACTATGATTTCCTCCACATCTGGCACACCTTCTTGTCTCATTGCACATTACTGCTACATGTCCAAACCGCTGACAGTTATAACACCTAAGCGGTCTAGGCACATACAGTCTCACAAAGTAGCTCATGTACCCAATTGTTACTTTCCCTGGAAGGACCCCTCCCTCAAACTGTAACAAAACTGACTGACTATCTTCCTTAATGCCATCTCTTGTTATTTGTAATCTTTGTGCACTCATTAAATTTCCCCCTCTCATGTTATTCTTGATTTCTTCCATCTGTACACACACCGGAATTCCTGTAATCACCCCCTTACTCCATCTTTCCCTCCCTGATCTTTTTCAACCTTTACCACCTGAAATTGTCCCACCTTTTCTAACTTCAGTGCCCGCTCTCTTTGATTACTATCTTTACATGTAACCACTAAACTACCATTTCTTAGCACCCTTGCTGCAACGATATCACCTATCGCATTCTTTAATGCCGATGTCAATCTGACCGGATTTACACCTCCTACTCCGCCTTCCTCTCGAAAATTGATTACAACTTTATACTCGTCAATCTCACGATCCTCTTGTGTAACTGCCTCACTCTCCTCAGCACTCATTTCCGAACTACTACTTACTCCTAATATGCTAGCCTTCCTTTTCTTAATCATACTTTCATTTCCACTTCCTACCTGCTTTCCCTTTCCTCCTTTGCCCTTTCCTCGTCCACCTCCACCTCCACCCTCCATCTCCGGTCCAGTCACAGCACAGCCGTACCGAACCGCCGACCAACACGTCTGCTTATTTTGGTTTGTTAGTTTCCGTATCGTGTCTCCGTCTCACCCGATTCTGTTTGAACTCCTCCGATAAAAACCTAGCAGTGTTAATTATCCTAAAGATGATGATTAGCTGGTTCAGGTGTGTTTGATTAGGGTTGGAGGAGCTAAACTCTGCACCCAGGAGGACCAACATTGCCCTTCCATGTCATAGATTAAATATGAAAGTAAAACGGCCAGTAGGTGGTGGCAAGTTACTGTCTTTATGAGTGAGTCATTCATTCAAACTTCTCGTTCAAATCAGGAATTCTTTAATGAAACACTGTTGTGTGGCTCGCAGGAGATCGACGCTCACAGTGCAAGGTTCGGCAAGGGCATTAAAGGTGAATATGATGGATCGTCAGACAGGCACAACTGTCAACTGACGACACAACAGATCGTCGTCGTTAGGGTGACGAATTTAACGATAACGGATCGCCAGGTAGACGTAACAGGTCGAGTTGCAGGCACACATACAGTTTAACGGTGTCCTGCCACGGAAAGATTTTTGCCAGCTGAGCTGATGGCTATCTTCACCTGTAGCTACGAGAGAACATCAGTAGCGCGAGTCGCATTGGAGTGACGTCAACTCCCCTCTTCGTTTGATTGGCTAGAGGAGGAGCTGTCAATCTAGAACTAGTGGACCAATGGTGACGCTTAAGCCCGCCCTAATTTACATGAAACTCGAACTGCAACATTTGGAAGAGCAAGCGCAGAACATGGAAAGAAGAGCGAAGAGAAAAACAGCACAAGCGTACAAAAAAATAAATTATGAGCAGAAAATGAAAGAGAGCGCAAAGTACAGAGTAATAAAACCAAGAAAACATAATTTTAAAGAAAGCATGAACACAAGTTTAAGTTTTGTAAAAAATATTTTTTAATGTGTTTAAAGTTTTTTTTCATGCTTGTTATTTTTTGATTCACGCTTATTATATTTTGATCCGTGGCCGCAATACATTTGGCGGGAATTTGATCCCATAAACCCAGTGTGGCGAGTTTCACCATTGGCTCGCTCCAGGAGCTGCGCCTGGATGACGGCGGATTTCAGCGGTACTTCCGCCTGTCCCGCGCCCAGCTTGATGACCTGTTGTCCCGCATCGGAGCGAGGATCACCCTCGCCCTCATCCACCTAATCTGTCATTTATTTTTGTTTTGATGATAAATGGAGCCAGCCTCCAAAAGTGATTAATCTGTCCTGTGATTCTTCTCTCTCTCTCGAACAACACTGTCCAGACACGAACTTATGCAGTATGTTGGTTGTCTTTACATTATAATAATATTTCATATACATATGGAATAAATAGCATTCAATACAAAATGAATATGTCTCATATATTGAAATCAAGTTTTATGTGATAAAATATTTGCTTTGTTGTGCATTAGAACCACAGTCATATTACAAAATAATTTATTGAAGCATCCAGATACTTCACCACGTGAAAGCAGCAAGCAGCTAGGCTCCTGATTGGTTAACGCGGCGCGAATTGTGACAGCCCACTGCTCACCCCTCCCTTTCGAAGAAGCTACGGTGGCTAAAGTTGGACAAACATATCGTCAACTGAGACAGCAGAGAATAGCCAGAGTAAGCCAAGAGTGTCACATTGTCACTGTTTCTGTACCACAGTCCATTATAAACCACATCATGGATAAAGTTTACAAAGCCATAGTCAGGTGAGGATCAAGGGTCTTAATATATAATATAATTATAGTAATCAGCTGATTGTCTCACAAACGTAACCAGCACATTTCCCCCACATAGCAAACCCATAATACAGCGAGGGAGAAGAACCACATGAAACTATGCAACTATATATTTTTTCTAACAGGGTAATAAAAGTTTAGCTGGCTAAATATGAGCTGATACTGTGGCTGAGCTGGTTAAAGGTTAAAGCCTTGTTTAAAGTCGATGCATCCGCGTGAGCCCAAAGGTGCGCGCGGCAAAAATGGCATGATGGTAACAGCGCTCGATCCCCTTTTTTCTCTGATTTTGAAAACTCTTCGCGATCTACTTAAAATGCTTCCAAGATCGACTTGTCGACGGCGATCGACGGGTTGGTGATTCCTGTAACGTTCTGTTTTACGGTCAATGACAAGAGTACTAATCAGATGTCTCACGAACGTAACCAGCACATTTATCCCCACATAGCAAAGCCATAACACAGCGAGGGAGAAGAATTAAGTTACATGAAACAATCCAACTACATATATTACACCACTGTAAAATACGGTTTATTAAGTTAGTTCTTTATACACAACTGAAAACACAGTTATGGATGTCATATTGCATTTCTGTTAATAGATACTCAATTTTTTTACACATTGCACCTTTAATCTGTCTTGTTGGAATAATTGACACTATAGTTTCTGCTGTAATGGCCTATTATAACATACATTTTAACTAGGGGTGGCACGATCCGCTTTTTTTTGCCTCCGATACCGATTCCGATACCTGGGACTCAGTATTGGCCGATACCGATCCGATCCGATACTAAAATAATAATTAAAAAAACAGTGCCAAATTACCTAATTAACTGTATCTGTACGCCTCACTGTGGGGAAGAGACTGGGATTATTCTTTTGTTAAAGGCATCAAAGCTTGACTTAAACATTATTTTCCTTACTTTGTAAAACAATACAGACAAATATATACTATATAATTAAAATACATTTATTTTAAAATTTTAAGCGGAACTTTTTAATGAATCAGCAACATATGATACATAGATTGGACAGAACAACTAAGGCTATCAATAAACTGCCATTGCGCAAAAGTATTGTAATATGAAAGGCTCCAATTCAGAGCGGCACGAAACCTTATGCGCATCCCGTGCGCAGAATGATGCGCTCGACGCAACATGGAGTCACGGCGCGCAGCGCGTCGCATTGAAAAGTTCAAAGCACAAAAGTAAGATATACATATATTTCTTTATTTATTCATTAGTTTGAGCCTTTTAACGGTTTTAAATTTCAGTTAATGTGCGTGTGAAGAGCAATTATATCGCTCTCTACTCCAGTGTTGTGATCACTGAGGAGTTGTGTTGTGATCTAACAGACACCCGGTTGTAAGTAACATGTGAAACTCCAGCACGTTAAAGTCCTTTTATGCAAACCATAGGCCTTTATCTACATATCTACAGTATAATAATAGGAACATTGACTCATATTGGAGAGAGTTTCATCGTGTTGACTGTTTTACCCGAGCGCGACGCGCTGTTTGAGTGCTGAGAATGATTGACAGCCGCAGCGCAGGGAAGCACTTAGGTGAATATTAATTTAACGATTTAAATCTGTACCTCACATTAAACTATATGTAATGGCTTCAGAAATCTTGGAATACAGTACACGAAAACATTATAGTGCTTTATAAGGTTTTTGTGTTGTATAACAATAACATACGTAGGCTATACAATATCGGATCTGATTTGGATGGTCTCGTCTGGCGTATCGGATCGGCGCACCCGTAATTTTAACTACATTATAAATATTGATCCTTTGTTTGTGTACGGCATCTTAAACTCATAGTTCAGGTTTGTTGTGTGCTCACCCAACCTCTGTAGTTGTTGAAGAGGTGTGCCAGAGGTTTTCTCAGGTTTTAGATGGGGTGACTACTAAAATCTTACTTAAATGTCTTCCTATTTATTCACCATGTGCTATATGAAACTGACTGTACTTGCTCTCTCTATATAGGCCTATATCAAGCACTGTATGTATATGGAGTATGGGCTGCCAGATTTGGCAATAACTTGTCAAGTTGAAAATACTTTATATTCAAAGTACATATAACTTAACTAAGGAAAAGCAAAATACTAAGTTAAAGGTACAGTATGTAACTTTTGTTTAGTACGCCTATAATAATTGTTTATATTCTGACTATTTTAGACTGGGCAGGATGACAACTGCTGCGGAGTAGCACAGCACCTGAGAACTAGGGACAAATAGCTCCGGCTACAATGTTCTTCCGCAAGACGATTGCAGTTTATTAACCACTAATGCGCCAAAAGTTACATAGTGTACCATTAAGTTGAGTAACATTTTTTTTTTACATAGTATTTATCTAAGCAACAGTGTTTGTCCTGTGTCAACAGATCTTTTCCGAGGAGAGTGATGAAGGGGATGATGATGAAGATGATGATGAAGATGATGGAGGTGCTGGAGTAAGTGCTGCTGCCAAGGGTAGTCAACTGCTTCAGACCTTGATGCAGCCAGTGTTGAGAAAGACCCAATAGTACGCTGGATCCATGAACTGTGTGTACTTGCTGATACAAGCAAGCAGCAGCCAGAGAAACACACAGATTCTTTTGTGACAAGAGTCACAACCCAAGCACCTCCCACGCCATGTGTGTCCATGGCAAACCTGACACGTAGACCATGATCCTCCATAGGAACGATGGACCTCGCAACTTACCCGCTGTGCAGTGGCAGCACCATCGCTTTTCTTCAGACTGGCTCTGCTTTTGTGTCTGTTTTGTGCAACCCTGAAGAAACCATGGAGAGAAGAATGAAATATACATGGAGAGGTGATGACCTGTTGGTTAAAGAGCTGCTGTTCCTGAGGTTGGAAGATGTGAGCCAGTTATTTCTGGCATCACAATCGTCCTCAATCACCATTGTGCCATTGAGCAACGCACATGACTCCAAGTTATTTCAGCAGGACTGACTATTTCTGCAACAGGTCTACAGTAGTCAAACATCCATTAAAATACAAACAGAGATGGGCTGAATGGGCATTTTGAAAATGTACCAATGGATGTACATGTTGCTCACATTTGGGAGGTCATTGCCCCTTTGAAGCCCAGGTGTATTTGTTATAAGGATATATTCAGACTATAGCTGCTTGATTCAAAGCTCTCCAGTATAACTAACAGAAAGTTTCTGGAGCAGCGGATCAGGGTCACTGGTAAAAGCCCACTGTTTTTTTCTTTTCTTTTATCTCATTTGATGCCACGTCAACGGCACTCGGCTATAGAGAGCATGCTAATAGCGAGATGACATGTTCACCAGGATAGGGTTCACAGGCACAATGGTTCTGCAAGTTGTGCTGACTTTGTTGCATCCACTGGTTCAGATACCTTACTAACGCTACACAATATGACACACTGCTAAATCTCACGCACAGGTGTTATTGCAGTGCTGTTGAACAAAAGTTACACAACATAAGTAACGTACCTGTAATGAGATATGATCTCATACAGAAAATGGTCCTATTCAAAGGACCTATACAGGTCTAGCCCCGAAATGAAGCCTAATAGATGTGACAACATCAGAGGCCTTCATTTCCTATTGAGCACTAATTAGATACTTGGTTATGTGGCAAGGAATAACTAGAACGCAATGCATTTAGTTTTTTCAATGATGTTCTTCAGAATGTCATGATTGCAGATCGATTTCTGTGCATTTGTCTGCCTGAATGCATTACATTTTAATGAGCTACACGATAAAATTTTCCAAATTTTCAAAATAAAATATGTTGTAAAAAAAAAGAATGTTGTGTTTTTTTGCTTGTCTCGTTGCTGTGGTCTCATTTGTTTGGCTACATTGAGCATTCATTTACGAAAAATAAGTTTATTATTGGTATACTTCTAAACTAAAAATAAGAAAGTATACCTTCAGTCTGCTTTTTATGTACTTCTCAGAAATAAACTTAATTACACTTAAGTATACTTGACTTACTGACAGAAAAGTCTATTTGGACTATACATGTACTCAATCTTTTGATCGAGATATACTTAAATATCTTTTTATATTACCTATTTAAACTATAATTAAGTAGACTTAGCTTGTAGTTGTTTACTCTTTTGTTTGAGTAGCTTATTGAATCGTTTTTTTCCATATAGGTTTACATACAGTATTATAATCTTACATTGTATGAAACTAATATAAAAATATGTTCTTTACATGTATAAAAAAAACAGATATGTTCCTAATTATGAGTATCTGAATTTTTGTGTAGGCTAGCCAACTGGTAGTGGAAAACTTCAAATCTACTTCACTGTTTCCCCACTGAATTTCCGCCTATCCTTGTTTTCACTGTTATACGATAGGGGGCGCTATTACGCATCTTCTAGTACAGAATCTCCGGATCAAAACACAAGCGAAGAAAATGCAGAAACAGGTTATAGAAGATTGCTTACGCAAATATAAAATAATGGGATCATCAAACAAACATTAAACAGCATGTAAGTTCAAAAATGCCTGACGTTAACGTACCGGATTAAATGTCGAAACACGAAGGGTTAATGACTTTGAAGCTTTGGGGGTGTTGATGGACCCGATCTAAAGTTACTCCATCTATGTTTTTGATTATCGACATCTGATCCGGGTGCAGTCTTTGACAAAAAAGTGATTTTGGTGAAAAGATCAAAAAACTGAAACGTGTCAGCTTTTTGTTTAAAATGTTGCTTTTTAAATTAAACTTACCCACATTCAAGTGTTGATAAAAAAGGAAGCATGAAGCTAGAATTTTTTTCTTTAAATGGAAAGAGTTAAAAGTACAGTTAACGATATAGAATCATCAAGTATAAAACATAATAATATCTAAATAGGAACATTAGTATACTTAAAGTCCAAAAATAATATATTAATACAATAGTAACGTTAAACTGTAAGTATGATGTTATGTTCACTAAAGAAAACTTACAAGTATACCTTCAGTATAAAACCACTAAACTTGTAGTTTACTGAGAGTAGATTTCAAAGTGTACTTTCATAAACTTAAAAAATGTACTATTAAGTATTAAAATAGTAAATTATAATTTTAAGTTCACTTGTAGTACAGGTGCAGTACAATGAGAACATAGTTGTGAACTAGTTGTGCACTTAAAGTTTACTACTGCTATACGTATAGTGCACTTAAATTTATACTTTTATATACTAAAAAGAGGGACAATTAGTCCCAAGCAGTATTGAAATAGCACACTTACAAGTTTACTACTAGTAAATTGATATTATTAGTATACTTACTACATAAAGTATACTTAAAAATTTACTTGAACTTTACTTAAGTATACTTCTTAAAATTAACTTGAAGTATACTTATTGTTTTGTAAGGGTATCCTTACAAAAAAGAAGTATAATTCAAGTTCATTTTATTAAGTATACTTTAAGTATATTTATGAGGAGTATATAAAAAATAGACAAAGTATACTTTCTTAGTTTTAGTATATAAGAAGTCTATTAATAGCACACTTGAATAAACTTCTTTTTTGAAAGGTTAACTCAATTCAGACCAAAGAAAACTTTGCAATGGTTTTCAAAAGTTCCTTTGATTAAGCAAAATGCTTATGAGAAAAATATTTCTAGTGGTTTGGTAGGTATATTGTATATACAGACTGCTGGAACCTTACATGATTAGACTTAATACGAATCGTGAATGTCTATCCACTAATGTGTTTATGACACTTAATAAGGATTAGAAGCCAATCGCTGGGTCAGCTTTGAGGCATGAACATGTACCTATATGCACTGCAGTATAGCCATGTTATATTCTCTCTACATGTTTGTCATGCCATCTCCATGTACGCCTCTCACATCTAACTCTTTCTTTGAATGGAGCCACATGGGTAAGTCAGGTTTTTCTTTTTGACTGTCAAAATCAATAATGACAAGCTCAGAGCTGGAGATAATTCATGAGGGTTAAAATGTGGGTCAGCTAACATGGCGGCGGGGCAGTGATCATAGTGTATTAGCTTGACTGCTCTTCTCTTATTTGAATTCATTTCTTGTCTTGTTAGTATGTAGTAGGAGGAAACTGACAGTTCAGTCATTGACTGCAAGTGTGCATGTTTTCTGTCTGTATTCCCGTCCATAGTATTCCTCAGCTGATATTCCAAAGCACAGAATATCCACATAATGGCCTGCTACATTTTAAGCCATTAGTGCATATAGAAGCAGTCGTTTAGTTTCCCTCCTTTCCTCTCCTGTCCTCCATGATTTCACAAGTTCCAGTGCCCAGACCATCATATTCTCAGGCCAGGGAGAGTCTGGTGAAGGCTGTTCCTCCTAAGATCATCTGTCTTCTGGCCTGTGGGGGGAGAGACTGCCGCTATGAGGGTCCGGCGTGCTGGAGCACGAGCCAGCAGGCCGTTGAAGGAGTCTTTAGCAGCTGGTGAGGCCAACACTGATCTATTGACTGAGCGATTTAGTGTTAGAAGTGACACATCAAACATATAGGAATGGTTATGCATGAGAGCATGAATGTACAGCTGCAATCAAAATTATTCAACCCTTCGGAGAATGTAACAATTTACAAATGTAAGCTTTTCTAAAGACAGTGTTTTTTTTTATAAAAAAATTGTATCTATAATAGTTTAGTGGCAAAGTTAAAATGATAATGTCAATGTATAATATAATGCTTTTGAGTTAAAGGATTTTTTTGTAATATAGCTGTCATAATTATTCAACGCTGCTGTTTTTAAGTCACTTATTTGTTATATAAGTCACTTACAGGTCCTTCTCAAAAAATTAGCATATTGTGATAAAGTTCATTATTTTCCATAATGTAATGATAAAAATAAAACTTTCATATATTTTAGATTCATTGCACACCAACTGAAATATTTCAGGTCTTTTATTGTTTTAATACTGATGATTTTGGCATACAGCTCATGAAAACCCAAAATTCCTATCTCAAAAAATTAGCATATTTCATCCGACCAATAAAATAAGTGTTTTTAATACAAAAAAAGTCAACCTCCAAATAATTATGTTCAGTTATGCACTCAATACTTGGTCGGGAATCCTTTTGCAGAAATGACTGCTTCAATGCGGTGTGGCATGGAGGCAATCAGCCTGTGGCACTGCTGAGGTGTTATGGAGGCCCAGGATGCTTCGATAGCGGCCTTAAGCTCATCCAGAGTGTTGGGTCTTGCGTCTCTCAACTTTCTCTTCACAACATCCCACAGATTCTCTATGGGGTTCAGGTCAGGAGAGTTGGCAGGCCAATTGAGCACAGTAATACCATGGTCAGTAAACCATTTACCAGTGGTTTTGGTACTGTGAGCAGGTGCCAGGTCGTGCTGAAAAATGAAATCTTCATCTCCATAAAGCTTTTCAGCAGATGGAAGCATGAAGTGCTCCAAAATCTCCTGATAGCTAGCTGCATTGACCCTGCCCTTGATAAAACACAGTGGACCAACACCAGCAGCTGACATGGCACCCCAGACCATCACTGACTGTGGGTACTTGACACTGGACTTCATGCATTTTGGCATTTCCTTCTCCCAAGTCTTCCTCCAGACTCTGGCACCTTGATTTCCGAATGACATGCAAAATTTGCTTTCATCCGAAAAAAGTACTTTGGACCACTGAGCAACAGTCCAGGTCAGGCGCTTCTGCTGCTGTTTCTGGTTCAAAAGTGTCTTGACCTGGGGAATGCGGCACCTGTCGCCCATTTCCTGCACACGCCTGTGCACGGTGACTCTGGATGTTTCTACTCCAGACTCAGTCCACTGCTTCCGCAGGTCCCCAAGGTCTGGAATCGGTCCTTCTCCACAATCTTCCTCAGGGTCCAGTCACCTCTTCTCGTTGTGCAGCGTTTTTTGCCACACTTTTTCCTTCCCACAGACTTCCCACTGAGGTGCCTTGATACAGCACTCTGGGAACAGCCTATTTGTTCAGCAATTTCTTTCTGTGTCTTACCCTCTTGCTTGAGGGTGTCAATGATGGCCTTCTGGACAGCAGTCAGGTCGGCAGTCTTACCCATGATTGCGGTTTAGAGTAATGAAACAGGCTGGGAGTTTTTAAAAGCCTCAGGAATCTTTTGCAGGTGTTTATAATTAATTAGTTGATTCAGATGATTAGGTTAATAGCTTGTTTAGAGACCCTTTTCATGATATGCTAATTTTTTGAGATAGGAATTTTGGGTTTTCATGAGCTGTATGCCAAAATCATCAGTATTAAAACAATAAAAGACCTGAAATATTTCAATCGGTGTGCAATGAATCTAAAATATATGAAAGTTTAATTTTTATCATTACATTATGGAAAATAATGAACTTTTTCACAATATGCTAATTTTTTGAGAAGGACCTGTATATAACAAAATAGAATTAGCTCGTGCTGTTACATATGCATACATTTAGCCCATGCTTGTGGTAAAGTTGAGTGGCAAATATGGCCAAGTCAAAAGAGCTCTCACAAAAGCTATAGAGAACAAATTGTTTTATTACAAGAAAATTTCCAAAACACTAAAAGTTCCTATAGACACAGCTGTTTAAAATTTGTTGTACCAAAAAACTGTTGAGGGTGTTGAAGAAAAAGCACAATATCATTAAGGGGAATAAAATGATTGATGAGAGCAATTGAGAAAAATCCTCAATATAAAGAATTGCTCGATGACCCGATGAAAGGAGGAAAAAACATTTTAATGCAGAGTATAAGAAGAACACTAGATTAGCATGTTGGGACTTCTTGCCGAATGCCACGCTTGACCAAGCAGAACATAAAAGGCTGACTTGAATATGCTTGCATTCATTTGGATAGACCTGTGGAGTTCTGGAAGAATGTTTTATTGAGTGATGTGACCAAACTGGAACTTTTTGTAGCCATGAGTCCTCAATATATCAGGTGCAAAAAAGGCAAAGCTTATGAGCAGAAAAACTCCTTCTCCATGGTCAAACATGGAGGTGGTCCAGTCATGTTATGGGAGTGCTTTGCTGTTGCAGGAAGTGGAAATCTTGACTGTATGAAGGACATCATGAATTCTTTGAAGCATCAATCCATTTTGGCAAAGATGGGGATGCCTTCAGTGCAGAAACTGAAGCTTTATGATAAATCTAATTTTCGGCAGGACAGCCATCTCAAAGTATACATCCAAATCTACTGAAGCTTGGTTCAGGGATCAGTCATAGAATGTTCTTGAGTGGCTTGTGCAGTCAGCAGATTTAAATCTCATTGAAAATATTTAGTGGAATTTGAAGAAAGCAGTGATGGCGTGAAAAACAAAGAATGTCAGTGATCTGGAAGCTTTTTAAGCGTGGAATGGTCTGAGATTGCAGTAGAGAGGTGACAGAAGCTTCTAAGCACTTACAGGCAGCGTTTATTGGAGATTATAAAGAATTATGATTCTGCACAAAATGTGACCTTTTAAAATATCCTGCTTTCTTTGCTTAATAGAATATCCTTAAATAGCCATGCACATATTCACTGCACGTGTTTATTTATCACTTTGTATTTAGGGTGACAGATGACATTATTGCAATGGCAAGACCTTCTACATATCTCATCAAGAGATACAGCATCATAGAACAGTTCAAACAGTGAGTGTTATTTAATACAGTCCTAATCAGGATGTTTAATATTTACTTAAACTCTGCAGGGGGATGTTTCTGGTTAATAAGAGTGTGTGTGTGTGTGTGTGTGTGTGTGTGCGCGCGCACGCGGGCGTGCGTGCGTGCGTGCGTGCGTTTGAGTGTGTCTGTGCTTACAGGTTGAACATTAAATCCATCATTAATATGCAGCTCCCAGGGGAACATGCTCACTGCGGCCCTCCTCTGGAGTCTGACAGTGGGTTCACATATTCACCTCAGGTCTTTATGGACAACCAAAGTGAGCCAAACACATGCAAAAAAAAAAAAAAAACTTTCAAGAACAAAAAAGAAAGAAAAAAATATTTTAAAACAGGATGTAAAATTAATATGTTTTGCATTGTGCCACTTATAACCTTATTACCATAATATATAAATAAATATATATATATATATATATATATATATATATATACCTCTCCCCTTCTTTAAATTATAAAAATGATTAAATTATATTTAAAACATTTAATTTGACTTATTATTAAAAACGTTGAAAACAGTTGTGCTGATAAATGTTTTTGTGGAAACTGATCATTTTTTCAAGATTAATAGAAAGTTTAAAATAACAGGATTTATTTTAAATAGATTTTATTTTTTTACGTTATAAATGTCTTTACTGCCACTTTTGTGCAATTTAATGCATCCTTGCTGAATAAAAGTATTCATTTCTATGTAAAAAAAAACGTACTGCATCTTACCCAAACTTTTGAATGGTACTTTATATATATTACACTGTGGCGAGCAGGACGAGGCCGAGGGCCGTGAGAGAACGTGAGGGACTGCCTTCTTTATTTTCGTTTTTGTATTTGTTTAATTATTTATTATCAAAATTGTTGAACGTTCGCCGGTTCCCCCCTCCTCCTTCCCTCAACATCTAACCTTGCTACATATACTATAGAATATGTTATTATGAAAATAATGTCACAATGCAAACATATACAATATGTATTGGTCCTAATAATATATGAATGGTTCATGCCATTCAAAATCTTTTTCTTTTCTTTTAATATTGTGTTTAAAATATGACCTGAATGTTCCTTTTGAGATTCACCCAATAAATTAGCTGATGAATTACTGAATTATATTCCTTTTTTGTCTGACAGTTTTTTTCTATAATTTTGGGATGTCTGATTTTGGAGTGTCTTCTCTGGAGGGGATGGTGGATGCTGTGAAGGTTTTGGCTTTCTCTGTGCAGGAAGGGAAGGTGGCTGTTCACTGCCATGCTGGATTAGGCAGGACAGGCAAGTTTGCAGTTTCTATATCATTACTTTCAATGTATATTTAGTGACATTCTATTCTCTTTAATATCCATCCTGCTTTACAGGTGTTCTTATCGCATGTTATCTAGTCTACACCTGTCGAATCAGCGCTAGTGAAGCTGTCCACTACGTCCGGATCAAAAGGCCTCGTTCAATCCAGACTCGATCACAGATCAATCTGGTGTTTGATTTCGCCCGGCTGGTGAGCTCTCAGCTGGTCCAATTCCCGTGTCTGAACGTGCGCCACGGTTCCTCCTTCAGTCTTCGGCAGTACCTCCTGCGTCAGGCCCTTCTGCTGCACGGGGAAGAGGCCCGAACACTCAAACACACACCCAAGATCCTGCACGTCCTCTGCAGCATGCTGATCACTATAACCCAGGGAGCTTCCAGTCCTCCAGAGGTCCAGAGAGAACTGGAGAAGAGGGTGAACATTTTGGCTCTAAAGAAGGCAGTGAAGGAGACACTTTTGAAGAGGAGCCTTCTTGCTTTGAAGGAAAGGCGGGGCTCGAGCAGAATGTTCTCCTGCGAGTCCTGGGACGAGCCATTCGGGTTCTTGGAGAGGAAGAGAGACATCCTACTAAACAAGCGAAGCTACAGCGAATCAGATCTCAGCAAGATTACTATCATTGAGGTGAGAGCCAATCATTTTTTTTAGCAAGATTTGTTGTATTTTGGAATTTCAGAAAATAAAAATACATTTTTCATAAAGTGGAATTAATCCGATTAATCAATTCAGGTTTGAATGCACCCACATTATCGCCAATGTTGGAAATTTGTCTTTGAATTATTATTTACATTTTTGCTATTTAGAATAATACTTTTAATATCGTTTAAAATATAATTTATTGTGTGATTATTTCAGTCTTCAGTGCCACATGATCATTGTTAAATCATTCTAATATGCTGATTTTATGCTGAATTATCAATTATTGGTGCTCACTTACCAATAATAGTTCTTATCAATTTAGATTGTTTTTCTGTTTTAAAATATATTTATGGAAACAGTGATATATATATATATATATATATATATATATATATATATATATATATATATATATATATATATATAGGATTCTTTGATTAATAGAAAGTAAAAAAAAAACAGCATTTATTTGTAAGTGTATCAATTTCACAAAAATATTAAGCAGCACAACTGTTTTCAAAATTGAGGATAATGTTTATTAGCTGCCTTTTCTGAAGGATCATGTGAAAATGAATCCGTGAAAATTCAGCTTTGCATCACAGGAATAAATTACAATTTAAAATATATTTTCAAATATGATACATCATTTATGAAAATGACATGACATTTGAAATCTTGTCTCTGCAAGGATTTCATGTTCTCACATTACTCTCCTCAATCTGGTGGACACCATAAAATGAGCAATGGAGAAATCGGTCCATCAAAAGATCAGAGAATCCTAACAGAATCCCAAAAGATTCCTCATATCCTGATGACAGACCAAAGCAATGGAACATCAGCTCCTCACTCATATAATGAGACTGTGAACAAGAAGACAAAATGTACAATCAAGAAACCTCAAGTTTTCCTAAAGTTCAGCTCAAACCTCGAGGTCAGTGTAAAACTAATTAAAATGCCTGCAGTTTTTTTCCTGCATATAAGATCACTGTCTGAATGGTTTTGAGAACTTTTATTTTGTATTACATTTAATTTGTGCAAATGTTGTGGATGTTTTTTTAAAGTTACGACGAGAGGATCATACATTAGATCAGTCGTCATTATCGAGAGCTGTCGCTAAGGCAATGGCACAACAGCGTCCTCCAATGGACACTGTATTGAAAAGAGCAGCGAGCTTGCAGGTATATGTATGGCTTCATTTTGACAAGCAAAATATGTTCCTGAATTCATATCCTTGTTAGTTACAGGACTTACAAGACATTTTGATCCATGCAGGAACACTGCAAAGCATGATCATGTTTCCAAGGTTCCCTTTACTGCATCCAACTGCATCCATTTCACGTACATATAAATTTAAAGAGCAATGATTGATATTTTTTTTAAATCATGGTATATAATCTATAAACTTTATTGCTTTAAAATCATTCAGATAACCATACTGACTTTCATTTTTTTTTATATATTTATCTTGCTGTCTCCTTATTCTGTCTGGGTGTCTGTATAACAAAAGATTTTAAAGCTCCAATCCGTAACTTTTTTGGGTTAAAAATTATCCAAAATAAATTTTTGAGCAAGTACATAACCAGCTAGTGTTGAAAACTATCTGCTTGCCTTAGCTCGATTCAAAACAGTAAGCTTGTAATAATGTTTTTAATTCCAGTTGTACAGGATGATTTCTGCGGGAAATTCGAGCATGTCTTTTCTTTATTACGTCACATCTGTACACATAAAGAAGGAGTCTCGGCTAGTAGGCTATATTGCGTGTGAGAATGTTGGAGGTGGAGATTTATAGCCTTTCCTCACAGCACTTGATGTAATTAAACGTATTAATTTGATGGCGGATCCAGAGAGGTTCAAACGACAATCACCTGCGACAACTGGAGATTCACCCGTTGTAAAATGCAAAAGACTTCGGACTTCGGAGTGGCTACAGAAAAAAAGAGACTGCAACCGGGCCCATGGGGAAACAAGGATAATATCTGAAGGGCATTAAATGTAGTCACGCAATAGTGATGTTAACATTAACAATTTGAGAACAAAGTATAATTTACACGGTTTGACATGATATGATAAGCGATCGTTAGATTTAATCAGCGCGATTTACTGCAATGTTTTTTCCCCCCCTTAGTTAGTCAGAACAAAAGCGGATGTTACTCACATATTCAGATGACATTTTCCGGTGAAAATTCTCATGTTGGTCATGCTTCCAAAAAGTATAATCTGTGATTGTGACTGACAGTATCCACACCGGCGCGGTGACTGACAGCCGCACATTCTCCTCAAAACATTGGATTCATCCGCGCTGTGCCGTGCCGAGGCACAACCCACGTACAGTTGATAATTCAGCGAATAACTGCAATTGTAGATTTCGAACAGAGATGGAAACAAAGAGGAAAAACTACGGACTGCAGCTTTAAAATACATATGGCACTATAAAAGATTATATGACAAATAAGTTATGACATGGTTTTACATTAACTCATCAAAATAAGTAAAGCAATTTTCAACTTTTTTTATAAGTCATACAAGATTCAATGTATAACGCAATTTAAGGGTAAAAGACATAAACATCCAAGTTGATTGTATTAAAAAATTTAAGGCAGCAACTTTTGTGTGGCTGCAGTTGTAAATAATAAAAGAAATTACAGTGAGTAAATATTGTGATAATGTAAGAGATTTGAACCTGTTATAATACTCTGCAGGATGAGCTCAACTTGAGTGAATGTGGCTGGGTTACATTAGTCATGGAAACAGATCCAGACGTTCTGAGCACACTGTTATGGACCTGGCTGGACAGACTAAAGGTCAGAGGTCACAATATTGTAGTTCTGGCACAATATGATGTCAGTGATAAAAATTACTGATAACATATTCATGTCTGTTAAAAACTATATTTTTTTTTAGAAAGATTTTTCACATTGTTTCAAATGCAATAGTTTAGCTGGTGTGCTTTCTTATAACAGGAGCCTGTTCTCAATAAAGATGACATAGAGAGGCTGACCTCAACCTGGCCTGCACAAAACTCCCTTATCACACTTCACAAGGTGAACGTCTGAACTGAGTCTGGCTTTCCTCGATTGACAGAACACTACAACAAACACACAGTTTGATGTTGAACTGTAATGTGTGCGACTTCATACTTGTAGTAAATATACATTTTGTACGCATAAAAAGCATTGAAAGTAATCATTTGTATAGTTACAAGTGTGCATCATACATATAAGACATTTATCTCATCTTATACAGCTTTGTGTGGTTATAATTCTGTGCTGTTTTAGTCTCAGCGGGACACCATCTGCTGTTTGCTGGACTGTGTGGGTCATGTGGTGGTTCAGTGTCCTCAGTTTGAACACGCTATACTACAGAGACTCATTCGAGCTTTAACAAGAGTAAGTTTGTGTGTAAATGTGCTAATTTTCAAAAATAAAGGCAGCAAACAAATAACAGCAGTAATAGGAGACGGATTATACAAACTTTTGTATGTTTTTGTGTTATAACAGCGCCCTCCCGAGGAAATAGAGAGAAACAGCATCTTGTTGCGCGTCCTCAGATCTTCAATAAGAGAGCCGTGCCTACACAATCACCATCCAAATACTGCAACACCATCAGTGTTAAACTAAAAAAGATCTCCATAAAGAAATATTGTTTCATTAACTGTATGACTGATCAAGTTATTTTATATGTATTTCAATGTGTACAGTTGTCCCCAAAAGCATTTAAACACCAATATCACATAGCCTATAACACTTTTCTGTATTGCATTATTGCAAAATATCAAACCTAGTTGCATCTGCAGAGACTTTTTATTTTTATTTTTTTCTAGATTTTTTTTAAAGTGTATTCATATATTGAAATATATTTTTGTGTAAACTGTATAGCCTTAAGGCCCGTTCACACCAAGAATGATAACTATACAGATATTATTAGCATCCACATCCTCGGATGGTATCGTTTTGTTTATTCTAAGCGCGTGCTCGTGGAGCAAGCAATCCCTCACCAGCAGGATAGATTCTAATTGGCTGCCAATGTTTTTATCGTTCATTAACTAGATAAAATCATTCTTGAAAGTGATTTAACTATCGTTTCTCTGCTGTTGTCGTTATAGCTGTGTTGTGAAGTTGAACTCTACTTTAATATTGAGAACGATTTTTAGAACTATATCTTTATTGTTATCTTTAGTTATCGTCCTTAGTGTGAACTGGCCTAAAGTGTGCTGGTTTTTTCTTTATCCATTCATTAATTAATTTATATTTGCATGCACGTTAGTTGGTTTAATATTTTGTTATCTTTTGTAATGGAATTCACAAGCATTTTAAGTGTGGCTTAAGTGTCCTAATAATGATATGGTCACTGCAGGCAAACGTTTTAGTATGTAGGCTGGTTGTAACTTTGAAATTGATGTTTTTTATAAGTGTTGTATAAGTAGTCAGTATTCTGGTCTATAGACAAGACAGTATGTGTGTAATAAACTTTGAAATATCTCTAAGGAGAGCATTTGTTGAATTTGGTTTGTTTAATAATTAATTATACTGCACGGGTTACAGTGGATTGGGAGCTACTCGTGAACTTCTCACCATTGGAATGTCACTCAAACTGACATCAAAGAATCACCAAGGCGACGGCGTCATAGAGATGCAAAAGAAAACAATAAAGCATCAAAAACAGTCGCACGTTGCGAGTTTGATCAGAGCTTTTCGGCGGCTTTATTTTACTTTTAGATGTCAATAATATAGTTTTTTTGTGCAGATATAGTAATTCAGCATTGCAATTCGATGGTTCTAAAACAAGTTATTTAAGTGGAATTTTTTTTATCGTTTGACATCTACGTTAAAGGTCGCCATCAATCTAAGCGATGATATTGTAGGAACGTGGTTTCAAACGAATATTTCTTTACAAAATCACCCGGAGATCGAAAAGTCTATTAAACTCACGCACTTTTCAATATCTTGCACTTAAGGTAAGTTATTGTGTTTCCTTCGTTTGTTGTATATTTTTATGTTTTGTTGTAGACATATCACCCATACGGTTAACGTTACTGCTAACGTACAAAACTCTATGACATGTTTTGACTATTTAATCAAATTAAATTAGAAATGCAAGTTAAGTGCTTGTAGCTGCCTAAACTACAAAAAAGTGCCATACTGAGTCATCAAATCTACCATTTTGTAAGAGTAGTGAAGTTTAAGGCTTCTCTGTCTTTGCATCATAACATGCAAATATTCACGTGTTATTGTTTTATCTAACTCGTATAAAGTTTTTTTCTTAACAAGTAATTTTTGTAATTCCATAAAAAAATTTTTTTAAACAGACATCATGTCCCCTGTGGATGTATGGGTGGGTTCTTGGAGGCCCCACCGGCCAAGGGGCCCCATCGCTGCAATGTATAACAGTCCAGGGCCAAGATATTCTCTCCCAGGAGCAACTGGTAACTTAAACACACACACACACACACACACGCACACGCACGTTTGTTTCACTATTATTCCGGACATCTCATAGACTTCCATTGTTTTTTATATCAGGTTAATTATGTTTTTTTATCACCTAACACAACCTCTGTTTGTAAAATTAACCACCATAGAAACCTGTGCAAATCACTAGATTTAAATATAAACATGATTATAATTTTATAAGGTTGATTTATAAGCCCCTTTAACTAGTGAGGACATTTTACGTGATATTAGGCCACACACACAATTCACAACAAACACAGTAAATCAGGAGCTAATGGGGTGAAAGGTTGGAACGATTTTAAGAACACACAACAATTTCTAAATGTTATTTCTAAAAAAGGGTCAGGGGTCCAAAATACCTAGCTATTGCCCTGCAGTTAATCTCAATTTTGGGGGTTTTCTTTGCCCTTTATAGGAATGAACATGCATGACCCGCGGATGCAGAAAGGCCCAGCGTTTAGCTTTGGCACGCGCCTTCGTGACTTGCAGACCAACTCCTCCCCAGGGCCCGGATACCTCGTTCCCTCCAACATCACCAGGGTGGGTCGGGACGGAACCCCTGCATACTCAGTCTACGGTCGGCGAAAGGATATTCAGCCCTTCCAGACCCCTGGCCCAGGTATTTCACACAACAAAAACACACAGGCTTTGTAGCTGTGTGCAAATGTAGAACAATGTAGAACATACACAGTAAAGTTTAACTGTCTTTTGATTTCTTTTTCAGGCAGTTACTCACCTGAAAAGGCAATAAAGACCACCTATTACTTGGCCCCTGCGTTCTCCCTCTCTGCGAGAACTAAATTATTCCGCAATGACCAAACACCAGGTAGATTCCCACAGATATACACAGCAATACTACTAGAACAGGTATGTTTCCCATGCGTTAGCAGATGTTTGTGCATTATCTTGTCTCCAGGTCCAGCTGCGTACATGCTCCCCCCAGTATTAGGGCCAAGAGTCGTGAATAAAACAGCCGCTCCAAATGTCTCCTTCAGCGGTCGTAGTCCTATTGGCAGCTTCCATGAAGATTTACGGAAGGTGCGGACACCTTACAGTATGTACCTCTTAGTATGTACTTTGCAAAGATGATAACAATCCTTTTCTCAGACTCCAGGCCCAGGGACCTACCAAGTGGTAGATTCATGTGTGTACAGACACAAGGCCCCTCAATACAGCATGACCGGTCGCAACCTCATGCCTGGGGACACTACCAAGAAACCAGGACCTGGAGCCCACCATCCAGAAAGGGTCTGTACTTATACATTATCGTTTCAAAGTTTGGGGTCAGTGAGATTTTTATTAAAAATGAAAAGTCAGCATATTAGAATGATTTCTGAAGGATCATGTGGCACTGATGACTAGAGTAACGATGCTAAAAAATCCATTTATTTCATCACAAGTTACATTTTAATATATGAATATATAAAATGTTAATATATACAATAAATTCAAATAGAAAACAGTTTTAAATTGTAATCCTTTTTGTAAAAACCCACAATATATCTGTTTTCAGTGTATTTTTGATCAAATAAATGCAGCCTTGGTGAGCTTAAGAGAATTCTTTCAAAAATATTTAAAAAATCTGACAGACCCCAAATTGTGAATGGTAGTGTATATATATATATTCAGTTTTTAAGTTTAGAATTGCTCTCAACTAAAACTAGTTACTTGAAATAACAAGAATTAGTATACTAAAACTATTTTTTTTGTCTTTCTCAACAGGTTACTTTCACAGGAACCAAAGCTCCCAGCTTCTCCTTTGGAATTCGTCATTCTGAGTACATCGCTCCCATAATTGTGGATGGTGCTGATTAAACAGATCCCTTCTGTCATAATAAATTCAGTCCAACAAGCTACAGTCTGTCATAGCAGGTCTTAATATCACTAATATACAACTTGAAATAATGTTTGTTAAAAAAAAAAAAGATGCAATAATTGTGCTGCGCTTTTCCAAAACCAAGTGAGCTAAGTCTACCCAGACTAGAATTTTAACACATCACAGACACTTCCATACGCAGTGGTATATACTGTATATATATATAGACACTACCGTTTAAAAGTTTGGGTCGTGACATTTTTTAAGGTTTCTTATACTCACCAAGGATGAATTTGATTGATCAAAAATACAGTAAAACAATAACATTATAACAAATTAAAATAACTGTTTTGATTTTAAAATGTCATTTATTCCTGTGATGCAAAGCTGAATGTTCAGCATCATTACTCCAGTCTTCAGTTTCACATGATCCTTCTGAAATCATTCTAATATGCTGATTTGCTGCTCATGAAACATTTATAATTATGCCTGTTGAGTTTGGATGCTGTCTGTGTAGGTAGCAGACAGCAATGCAGCGCTCTAGGTTTTGGAACAGAGCTAAAATGGCACAGAGGTGCCAAGCAGCACTGATGATTACTGTGTAAATCAAGAAAGAAAGTAAATCTTTGAATCAAGATACCTCGTTGTTATTGTCACTTTATTAATTGGTACAGGTACAATATTTACATAAATAGTGCAGTTGTTCATTTTTACACTTCCATTTTTTTCAGCTCAATGACATAAAATAATTCAGTTAGTGTGCTCTATTTACTAAATAAAATGCATTATCTGAAAACCTTAAAGTTGCACGATGTAACTATGCATGTATGTTTTTTTCTGTTCAAAGTAAACTTGAAATAATGCGGCAATACACCACCACTTCTTCTCCCAAAATGCGTTTTGTCTTACCCTGATTCACTATGGTAAGCCTGTTAAAATTGTTAATATTTTAGGCAGAGCGAGATCCTTTTCACGTGAAATTGCATACTTTCGGCATTTAACATTTTCAACTTTCGTTACAAAGCACAAAGTCACTCCAAAAGGAGTTATTCTCTATATTAGAAAACACAGTTTATGTACTCCCTGAAACACCTCGATTGTGTACTTTGTATAGTCTTGAGTTTTCTTCTGGGAACATACATGTCACAATATTCTATAATTCATTAGTAGGCCTAATGTGTTGTTGTTGCCATGTCCAAGAGATGTTTACTGAATTCATAACCGCATACTATTTTTACCATATCTTTATATGGCAGAAATAATAAGAGTATGCTAGTATGTAGTTCTGAATCCATCAATACATCCAAATTCGGAACTGCATACTAGCAGCATATTATGTTGTGACGCAGTGATGGTATGTGGCGTAAAATTGACACAGTTGTGGTAAGGGGCGGGACATTTCCGAAACACACTCGAAGCGGCTGACCAATCACAACACACTGATCCAGCCGACTAATCAGAGCACATTACGCTTTTCGGAAGAAGGGGCTTCATTGAGACGGGGACTAAACAGAGCGTTACTGACAGACTGGTAAGAGAGGTGACGCATCAACAATGTAAAATATGTGTTTTTTTTACATTCAAGCATGAAAACCTATTCTAGTATACCCTAAAAACAAAATCAAGCCATTGTAAAAGGGCATTATAGGTCCTCTTTAATACATTTGCAGGTAAATCTACTTGTAAGCATGCATTACTCCAAAATAACAACAATGATTCTGGTTAAAATAGTGTTTTTTGTAGATGGCTTGAATATTGCAGTCACGTCATAAATATTTTATTGCAGTACTGTACTTCTCATGCTACTATCTTGATAGATTTTGTGTTTTCAGCCATCAGATTCATTTACATTGTGATTTGTGTATCAGACAGGTTTCTCTGTCTGTGTCTGCAAAGGTGTGTGCCAAATGGCCCATTCAAATGTATGGCCCATAGAAACTGATTGGTGTGAATGAATGAAAAGAATCAGCATTGCTCAGAGTGGAGTAGCAAGTTAGATCGATCTCCTGTGGGAGGTCCTAACAGGTTCCTATTGTTTGTAGCCCATAGGCTATGTCTTCATGTATAAAGTTATATCTCAAAAACAGAACTTTGGGTTAAGATTGTTGAAGGGTGACATGCTAACATCACTGCTGATGAACTGTTCTACACTACTACCTTCAATAAATTCTTCTCCCCACAAGAACTCTGGTCAAGCTTACTTATTTTATGTATTGGAGACGAAAATCGAATACATTGGCGAGCCACACAAACCACTGCTCAGCCAAATACAGCAAAATCTAACAATCTCCTTTGGATTAATTCAACTGATATCACAGTAAACCTATCAACTTAACTTCACCAGTTTCAAGTTGTATTGGGTCTAAATGTGTACTTTTACAGTTGTCTTTACTGGTATGATCCTCAACGGATGTTGCATACAGTGATTATAAAAGTATGGGAATACTTTCTCAGTGAACGTGTGTTTAAACACATGCAAACCAATATCATGGCCCGAGTCTGTGAAAATGACTTTTCCCTTGTCCCAGTCGAGCTGCACCCTGATCCTCTGAATTCTCTGTCTCACCCGTAGTAGGGTCAGGATCACAGGAGAATAGCCCTTCCCATATTTACCATTGGAGAAGCCCACATACCACAAGCCCGTCTTGGAGGGGTTCTGTCTGAGTTTGTATGCGGACTCTGTGATAACACCCACGGCCCAGACACTGCTGTTGCCCACCTCGATGTCCCAGCAGTGAGACCCTGAGTCAAAGCCCTCAGAACCAAGAATGCTTGTGTAGCCGTCAAATCTCTCCGGGTTTGCTGGAAGCTGTAAGAAGTGCTCATCACTGTAAGTTATAGTGGTCAGATCATCCGACACGGCCAGATAAGGATGGGCGGTGTTGGGGTCAAGGGTTACTGGGGCTGGAGGGATAGAGATAAAGATGTTCACCCACTTATAAGACACAATAATAGAACAGATGAGAAGATTTTTACTGCTCAGTACTTACTGTAACGAATGTTGGCTTGTAGCTTTTTTGACACTTCATAGGTTATGTTACCCACATGTTTTGCAACATCGATGAGCATTCCTGAAGGTCTGGTTTGATCCCGCAGAGTAAACTTTGTTCTGAAACAACATTTAGGAGTCAGTACTGATGTGGGCCAAGAACCATAAAGGTTAAGAAAAGACATCTTCTTACCTTTCATTTGTAGTCTTGTAGTTCTAGGAATAAAGAAATGTAGATAGAAACAGAAAGATTCATTTATGTTATTTGATCAGAAAATGTACACTACCATTAGTTTGTGTGCGGTCAGATTTTTTAATGTCTTTGAAAGAAGGCTGCACTTATTTGATCAAAAATACAGCTGAATTTTCAGCATCATTGCTACAGTTTTCAGTGTCACATGATCTTTCAGAAATCAATCTAATATGCTGATTTTCTGCTCAAGAAACATTTATTATTATTATCAATGTTGAAAACAGTTGCTGATTAATATTTTTGAGGAAAACCGTGATACATTTTTCTTCAGGATTCTTTGATGAACAGGAAGTTCAAAAGAATAAAATTTATTGGAAATAGAAATATTTTGTAACATATATGTCTGTACTTTTCTTTTATCAATTGACTGCATCCTTGCAGAATAATAGTAGTAATTTCTTTCAAATTACTTTCTGTAATTTCAATTTATTGTAATATAATGTGGAAAAAAAACTTGTAGTTTTGATATTAAAGCATCATGGAACAAGTCAAACCAAGTGGTCCTTACCACTAGAAATGTGAAGTCATTCCTTCTCAGTTGCTCCTCGATGGACTCAATAATATGTGAGAGAGATAACATCCCTGATGTAATCTCCTCGATCTTCTTTTTAATGATCTCAGTCTTCTGCTCTTCTTCTCTCCTCAAGGCAGTCAGGCTGGCAGCTTCTTCATTTTCTAGAAACTGGTGAAGCTTTTCAAACGTCTCCTTAATTTGAGTCTCTGTGTGCTGGCTCTGCCTCTATAGGCACAAAATATCAGCACAATCAAGCTGATACAATATACACCCATACAGTACTGTGTAAATGTTGGAATTTCCTCCCGATACTCACCTTAATGTACTCCGCGGTTTCATCCCAGGACTGTTTAAATTGTTCATAGACTCCAAGTTTCTCCAGAAAGGCCCTTAGTTTCTGCTGGAGCTCATACTAGAAATGAAATGAAATGAAATTGAAATTTTATTTCAGCTTTATACCAATTTCTGGAATACATTTGAATATATATATATATATATATATATATATATATATATATATTTCCTCCCGATATATATATATATATATTTCCTCCCGATATATTAACTACATATATATATATATATATTATATATATATATATATATATATATATATATATATATATATATATATATATATATATGTAGTTCCATTGTTGTGATCATTTTAACTCAAGTTAAGTCAAGTCACCTTTATTTATATAGTGCTTTTTACAATACAGATTGTTTCAAAGCAGCTTTAGAGTGTTAATAGGAAAATAATGCAACAAAGTTTGTTTCGGCTGTACAGCAGATCTAGAAGAAAAGTGTTATAGTCCAGCTTAAGTAAGTTCAGTGATGGTTAATTTTTGTTGTAAAAAGTTCATAATTTAGTTATGTATATACTCTATAATAGTAACTAATATAATAGTTAATTTAGTTCATATATATACTCCGGAGAAAACAGTGATGTAATCGTTTCAGCCTATGATGCTCAGATGTTTACTGTAGCATACGTGTCGTTCTGTGTTGATCTGTTACATTATGATTTTCCCAGCGTTGTTTGCAATTGTTAAATAGGTTGTTTGTTAAAAACCTGCATATCCAAAATAGATCAGGTCAATCCAGCTTACATTTGACTTTACCAGCAAAGTTCCCCCGGACCTTTGTTTTTGTAGTGTGTGAATGTGTGTCATATACGGGCCATTAGTATGCTAAGACCTGTTTTACAAGACAGCTTTCATTTTTCAACTGTTTCCAGTCCATTAAATCTGATACCGGCAATCAGTTCAATCTGACAACAAGCTGGACATATTGACCAAGCATTTGACTATTGCAAAATAGCTCAAAAGAACATGATATAATCATGGACAGTGGTTCTACTTGATTGAGTAACCCAACGTATAACTAACAAGAATTAACTTGAATGAATGGTGTGGCGAGCAGTACGAGGCCTGGATTTTATTTGTGTTTTGTTATATGTGATAGCAGTCGTCTGTGAGGCTGCTGTCATTTTGTATTTGTTTATTTTACGTTTATTAAAGTTTTGAATGTTCGCCGGTTCACGCCTCCTTCTTCCCACAACATCTAACCTTGCTACAAATGGTTTTAGTTTAACTTAAATAAATGGTTTTCATTTTAATTGAATCATAAAAAATTAATCATATTTAACACTTCTTGTTTAGTCCTGTGATTTAAATAACATCAAACTAAATATAACCTTTCTTTACACATGAGTCATGACGTGATGTTCCGTTATGGCAGTCGAGGAGAGATAGGCTACTGTTTCATCCACTGCCATAGCACGCTTATTAAAGCAATTTGAATTGTTCTTAGCAGGTCCTCGACCCAAACACAAGCTCAACACTTCACCACAACAATGGTAACCTCCAAAACCACTAACATAACAGAAACTTTTTTTCTCATCTTGCTTTATTTCAACATTTATACACTCCCAATTCAGCCTCTTTGCAAAGCATGATGGGAAATAAAAGTTTGATTGGGTTACTTGATTGAAACATGTTTTCAAAATGAAGAAAATCAAGTTAAGCCAAAAAGTAGCCTACCTGTTTCAAGTCAATTAAACACGAAGCAATCACATTCAGAAACATGATTTAATGGTGTTAAATTAAAATGAATTGTTTTAAACAAAGCGTGCAGTGCAACATCATTCCAGACAATCTGACACTTTGAGCTCTTACCCTGAGGTCCTTTGATGCGTCTGTTGTCGAACGGATGCGATGGTTCTTATGTAATGCACTTCTGCATTTTCCACAAACTAGTTCTTGATCTTCAGCGCAGAAAAAAGTAAGAGGTTCCCCATGAAGACTACAGAACCCCGCCGTCTCTACGGGAAGGTCCTGAGTTGTTTCTTCTCTTATCAGATCACACATGTTTCTCAGCACGATGTTTATGGGTGGATCGGGATTGGAGGACACAGTTCTGCAGATGGGACAGTCCTGAGTTCCTCGCCGATTCCAGAAGGTTTTCACACAGCCGTTACAGATGCTGTGAGAGCAGGCTAAGAGAACTGGATCTCTGAAGATGTCACAGCAGATAGGGCAGTAGAAATCCTCCTCTGTAATGGACAGTCTACAGGCCATTTTGCCACCTACAGTGTATTAAACGATGCCTACTGTCTTTCTCTCACCCTCTATGTGTCTGGTCCAGCTATCAGGAGCACAAGAGTGTCTCTCAGCTGTGTTTACATCCCAGGCACATGCAAATTAGGGCGGAGCTTATAAGAGCAAAGACAGCATTTCAACAGAACCTTCTTTTATTTATAGTTTATTTTTTATAGTACATTTTCTACAGCAACACCCTAGAGGGAAAAACTTAATTTGAATAATTCATTAGACATTATAAACTTTATTTATCAAGTAAAAAATTTAAATTTCACTTGGTGCCGGTGTCAACATAATAAAAACACAAAAAATATATGACAAAGTAACACAAAATAATATTTTATTTACACATATTTATATATATGTGGTTACCAGGGGCGTGTCTAGAAGGGGGGCACGGGGTGGCACTGGCCCCCCCTGGAATATGATTGGCCCCCCTGATGCCCCCCCCCCCCCCCCCCAACATCATTGGGTTAGATTTACTGTCAATCTGACAATGCCCAACGCCATTGGATCAGAGCGCTGTCAATCACTGCTTGATTTGCGATTCGCAAAGCTGAATCACACAGGTCCGCATTTATCAAGTTTTTTTTTATTTTTACGTTTTTCAAACAGTATGAGAGAGATAGACACCTCGACACGTCACTGTTTATGGTATATACACACTCAATTACAGTATATATTTTTAAATATCGCACCAAATGTTGGTCTGATTACTTTCATGTGTGACTGATCAAGCCAGTATCGTTAGATTTGCTAACGTAATTTCGGCAGATGACTTGTCAGTGGTATTTCGCGGCAGCGCGTCTACATAAATATAAAATAGATACATGGGTCATTCCTGGTATGCGGTGACTTTCCTGTCCCAATGATTTATTTACTCATATTTTCTCTAAAATGAGTCACATGTTTATAATAAATGGCTTAAAATGTAGATCTAAGTATTCTTTACCATTTAAACATAGACATTAAAAATACTATTTTGTATTTTAGACAATTTTAATTGATGGATGCATTCAATTATATCATGTCCTCAGTGCACAGTAATCAACTTCTGAGAAATATAAACCATGAAATGACAAAAACCTCAAAATATTTTTAAATTATGTTATAGACTAGGCTAAATTGCCTCTAATCATACATATAAATCATGTGGAAATATAGGTCTTTTTCTTAAAATTTTCTTCAATTACTGCGTACCTGAAGTCATCTTCCACCCTGTTAGTATGTACTTTTTTGCCTTCCAAATCCAACTGCAATTTCATTGAGACCATTTTCAAGAAGTGACTTCATTTCTTTTACCTGCTGGAATTCAACTGTACAAACTGAGGTAAGCTTTTTAAAACTTTTTTTTTTAGTTTTTAAAATGTTATCCTGCTTGTCCCACCCTTAAAGTTCCGCCGTGTTAGGCTATGTTATGGAGAATGTTTGTCCTATCAAAAAAATGTAAAAACAAATCTGACATAGTTATAAAAGTTCTGTTCATCTATAGAAGGTTAGCTAGCTAAATGTTGATCACTCAAAGAGCTATGGCTAACTTAGCTCAGAATTTTCCACCCTGTTAGATCTATAAACCTAACAGGGTGGAATGTGAAACACATTCTATACATCAAAAATTGAGGAGTTCTTTTCCAAAACGCTATAAATCCATTTCAGTAGTTTTCAGGAAAATGACATTTTTTACCTAAACCCACACATTTTGTGAATATTCATTTTATTCTGCTAAAATATGTTTTTAGGCTCAGTCTGAACATGTTGAACAATGATTATTAAATCAAACAACAATATTGTTTATGATAAATTCAAAGTTAATTTTATTTTTTTCCAAAACGCTATAAATCCATCAATTTTTCCCCAAAACGCTATAAATCCATTTTTTCCCAAAATTGTATGGTTTGTCTTTAAAAAAAAAAAAAAGAAGAAAAAAAAATAGAACATGCAACATATTATCAGGGACTCATATAAATTAATATGAATAAAATTTTGTAACACATTTAGGCTAATAGTCAATTAGTCAAGCCAACATGACACGAGTACTGTATAGTTGTACAAGCCTACTGATAGATAAACTGGCCTTTTATTGACCATGATAAGGTGCTATGGTAGATTGTGTGTAGTGATGGTAGTGCAAAAAAAACAAAATGTGGCCAGTTAACAATGGATTCTTTTATTTTTTTTATTATGCAGTAAACAGTGGATTCTGTAAACAGCTGTGCTTGTTGTTAAAACATGATGTGCTTTTTAGCTTGTTGCTAGAGAGAGAGAGAGAGAGAGAGAGAGAGAGAGAGAGAGAGAGAGAGAGAGAAAAGGGCTAGGGGAGCAGAGAGAGAGAGAGAGAGAGAGAGAGAGAGAGAGAGAGAGAGAGAGAGAAGAGGTGGTGCACGACACAGTGAGGAGCATGCAAGGAGAATGTGCAAGGTATGAGCACATACAGACTTTCACCTGCAGGGCCAGCCATTATGGCCGGAGAGGAGCACCAGGCCGCAAGTATCTCCCCAGTGACCTGAGTGTGCGCAAGATGCATGAGCTCTTTGAAGCTCAGAGCCATGCTCAAACCAGCTATTCCCTCTTTTATTCTGTGTTTTCAAAGGAATTCAATCTTGGCTTCGGTCACCCAGCTACAGATGCATGTGCTGATTGTGCCAAGTACAAGATCAAGATAAAAGATCATTTATCTTGCATCGTCGCAGAGGGCGCTTTTTTTATGACATGTTAGGCAGGGTTGCTGAAGGTCATATTACCCTTTGTTTTGATATGATGCAAAACCTGGTCCTTCCAAAAACCGCAATAGGACAGGCCTATTACTCACGGCAGATGTATATGTACCTGTTTGGTGTGGTTGTGCACCACGGGGAGAACAGCTGTCAGGCAAAAGATGATGTCCATCTGTATGTGTGGCAGGAGAATGAGGGTAGCAAAGACAGCAATATGATTACTTCTGCGCTGAATGACTGCCTCAAGGTTCAACTGCAGGACAAAGTCAGCAGATCCAGGGGGCTTCGGCTGTTTAGTGACTCTTGTTTTGGGCAGAACACGAACGTGAGCATGGTGTCCATGCTGATGGAACTTCGGCAGCTTTTCCCCAACCTCAGCATAGAGCACACATTTCCAGTACGGGGCCACAGTTATCTACCTGCAGACAGAGTCTTTGGTAGAATTGAGCAGAAGGTAAGGAAGATGGACACAATTCTGCTACCACAGGAATACCACGCCATCCTGCAGCAATTCGGCAATGTTCATGTTTGATTGGTGATATACACAGATAGTAATGATAACAAGATTCAATAAGTTATTTAATAAACCTGTAACAAGTAGGACCAATTTGTCCATTACATATGCATGAAAAAACGAATTAATAAAAATATTAAATTATGATAACAATATACAATAAAAAAGTTTTGGAAAAGAACTGCATCTTGCAGTACATTTTAAACAAGGAAATATAGCGATTTGTCATGAAACGTTGATGGAGCAGTGAATAGGTTCAGTACACAGCAAAATGATATGACAAACTCATTTTTTTTAAAAATGGCGTTTATCGCGTTTTGGAAAAGAGCTCTTCAATTGTTTTGCTTGTTTCAAGAAGAAAAAAAAATCTAAGATGGCATAAGGGACATATACTATATCAAGAAAAGCTCATTATTGTTTAACATTTACATTATTAACATGTTGTGATATACGTATATGTCCCTAACAGGGTGGAATATTTTTATGGACGGTGTCTGAACAATCTACCAATAATTATTATTATAGAGTCTCTGAGCTTGACCAATATGTATTCCTTATAGTTAAGCATGTCACTATTTTTATAGAATGCTAAAAACATGAAAATCATGTCCTTTTTTTCCCAACATTTATGAAGCCAAAATGTCACCGCATACCAGGAATGACCCACATATTACTTTATCTTTTGTTTTAAAGACTAAAGGCACTATAATCCTTTTCCAAAAAAAGCAGAGCCGTGGTAAACATTAAAATGTGAGAACTTTACATGCAACTCTGTGTAATTTGTACTGAATGGGTTTTTGTTTATTTTTACACCGCAACAGGACATCCAAGGTTTCTTTAAGAAGAAACCATGTCAGAGACAGATTTCATGCAGAGAACGTTCGCCAACACACACACACACACACACACACACACACACACACACACACACACACACACACACACACACACACACACACACACACACACACACACACACACACACACACACACACACACACACACACACACACACACACACACACACACACATTCAATGTTTGTGTTGAGAACAAAGCATGTTAAATGACTAATTAATGCCTAGGTAATGTTTTTTTATTTATTAGAACAAAACTGTGTGGTCCAATCCATGTAAAATACAAAATGATTTTCAGGCTCTTGTTCAGTGCCACATTTAATACCATCTACAGGTCCTTCTCAAAAAATTAGCATATTGTGATAAAGTTCATTATTTTCCATAATGTAATGATAAAAATTAAACTTTCATATATTTTAGATTCATTGCACACCAACTGAAATATTTCAGGTCTTTTATTGTTTTAATACTGATGATTTTGGCATACAGCTCATGAAAACCCAAAATTCCTATCTCAAAAAATTAGCATATCATGAAAAGGGTCTCTAAACGAGCTATTAACCTAATCATCTGAACCAACTAATTAACTCTAAACACCTGCGAAAGATTCCTGAGGCTTTTAAAAACTCCCAGCCTGTTTCATTACTCAAAACCGCAATCATGGGTAAGACTGCCGACCTGACTGCTGTCCAGAAGCCCATCATTGACACCCTCAAGCAAGAGGGTAAGACACAGAAAGAAATTTCTGAACAAATAGGCTGTTCCCAGAGTGCTGTATCAAGGCACCTCAGTGGGAAGTCTGTGGGAAGGAAAAGTGTGGCAAAAAACGCTGCACAACGAGAAGAGGTGACCGACCCTGAGGAAGATTGTGGAGAAGGACAGATTCCAGACCTTGGGGGACCTGCGGAAGCAGTGGACTGAGTCTGGAGTAGAAACATCCAGAGTCACCGTGCACAGGCGTGTGTAGGAAATGGGCTACAGGTGCCGCATTCCCCATGGCAAGCCACTTTTGAACCAGAAACAGTGGCAGAAGCGCCTGACCTGGGATACAGAGAAAATCCTGGAATCGCCCCTGGTGGTTACATAATAATGAATACAGCAAGTGAGAATTTCTGCAAGTTAGTAAATCAGTACCTACCATAAGTTGGTTGGATACAAAACTATCAAAAACAATGTTGGTAGTAGGTGTATATTTGAAGGTTAATTTCTGTTTTTGCTACATATCTGTATTTTAATATAACGCGTGTATACTATCATATTTATTTATTAATATTTTGAGTTAGATTTTCTTTGTATATTTTCAGTTTTCGTTTTTAGTAATTTTCATTCAATTTTAATTCATTATATATATATATATATATATTAATATATATATATATATATATATATATATATATATATATCCATTCTGTTCTTTAGCCTTTCAATTTTAATCTAGTCATGCACTCACTGACCTCTGTGGGAAAGTAGAAAATACTTTTCTATCAGACTGTTCATCAAATAGATCTACACTCACCTAAAGGATTATTAGGAACACCATACTAATACTGTGTTTGACCCCCTTTCGCGTTCAGAACTGCCTTAATTCTACGTGCCTTTGATTCAACAAGGTGCTGAAAGCATTCTTAAGAAATGTTGGCCCATATTGATAGGATAGCATCTTGATGGAGATTTGTGGGATGCACAAACCAGGGCACGAAGCTCCCGTTCCACCACATCCCAAAGAAGCTCTATTGGGTTGAGAATTTGGTGAATGTGGGGGCTATTTTAGTACAGTGAACTCATTGTCATGTTCAAGAAACCAATTTGAAATGATTCGAGCTTTGTGACATGGTGCATTATCCGGCTGGAATTTAGCCATCAGAGGATGGTTACATGGTGGCCATAAAGGGATGGACATGGTCAGAATCAATGCTCAGGTAGGCCGTGGCATTTAAACGAGGCCCAATTGGCACTAAGGGGCCTAAAGTGTGCCAAGAAAACATCCCCCACCCCATTACATCACCACCACCAGCCCACACAGTGGTAACAAGGCATGATGGATCCATGTTCTCATTCTGTTTACGCCAAATTCTGACTCTACCATCTGAATGTCTCAACAGAAATCGAGACTCATCAGACCACATTTTTCCAGTCTCAACTGTCCAATTTTGGTGAGCTCTTGCAAATTGTAGCCTCTTTTTCCTATTTGTAGTGGAGATGAGTGGTACCCGGTGGGGTCTTCTGCTGCTGTAGCCCATGCGCCTCAAGGTTGTGCGTGTTGTGGCTTCACAAATGCTTTGCTGCAAACCTTGGATGTAACGAGTGGTTATTTCAGTCAAAGTTGCTCTTCTATCAGCTTGAATCAGTCTGCCCATTCTCCTCTGACCTCTTGCATCAACAAGGCATTTTCGCCCACAGGACTGCTGCATACTGGATGTTTTTCCTTTTCACACCTACAAACCATTCTTTGTAAACCCTAGAAATGGTTGTGCGTGAAAATCCCAGTAACTGAGCAGATTGTGAAATACTCAGACCGGCCCGTCTGGCACCAACAACCATGCCACGCTCAAAATTGCTTAAATCACCTTTCTTTCCCATTCGGACATTCAGTTTGGAGTTCAGGAGATTGACCGTTTCTCAATATGCGTTCTTGTCTGTACTTGTGTTCTTGTGGACTTGTGAAACGTCATCAGTCGCTGCCCAAGTACTGTCTCATACACAAGTTTGCATTTTGGCAAGAACAGTTAAAAATCCCGGAAGTGTTCTTGACACGCCCATTTTACAGAGGATGCATCGGTTGGTAACTTGTGTGAACTTGACGGCAGAAATATCCCAGCATTCATTTCGGCATTCAAGGAAGGAGCGGGGAGCAGAAAGGCAGAACAACATAAGTCATTTTTCTACAATTTCGTATGCTATTTCATCACTAAATTCACTTCTGAGAACATTTGATGCTCTACTGTGTAGATTTCAAATATTGCCATTTTTACGAAAATTTATGGCGAATCGAAAATATGCTCAAACATTTTCGGTAGTGAAGAATCTCCATAAGCGCACGCGGGTGTAGCTAGCGAGCCAACCGGCCAGTCATGCTAAAAACCTGGCTGTTATCATCAATAATTCTTGTTATGTTTGGGTACTGAAGACGGCGCTGTGCGGGGGTTTTGCGCAATACCAGCAAGAACACATCGCCTCAAACTGTCAGCAGCGTTCTGTGTGCTCGTCACCTTGTAAGTTCATTCTTCCAAGAACAACTAGCAAGAGCGTTCTCCCCAAGAACACAAGTCCGTTCTTTGCATTCTTGGTTTTGAGAAACGGCCTATGTCTTTACCAGGACCACACCCCTAAATGCATGGAAGCAAGTGCCATGTGATTGGTTGATTAGATAATTGCATTAATGAGAAATTGAACAGGTGTTCCTAATAATCCTTTAAAGCTCCAGTAGGTCACTTTTGTAAACAAATATTTGTTAAAACTGTCATTATGTCCTGACAGTAGAATATGAGACAGATAATCTGTGGAAAAAATCAAGCTCCTCTGGCTCCTCCCTGTGGTCCTACTGCCATTTAAAGAAATACACCGCTCCCGGTCAGAAACAACCAATCAGAGCCAGGAGGAATGTCTTAGCAGTGTCAATCACGCTCGTGTACGCGCTGATCACCCCTCTCTTGCACAGCGCGAGCGCGTACCGTCGTTCGTGACTCTCCTGTTCAAACTCGTTCATCCAAATGAACGAATCTTTTTTCGAGTCATTTCGATCATTCAACGAACGAAATGACTCGAAAAAAGATTTGTTCATTTTGATGAACGAGTTCGAACAGGATTACGAACGTGCATCACAGAACAGAGCAAGGCGAGCATTTGTGCTTATAAAACTTAAAGTTTTGTATTTATTTTTTAAATGACAGATCGTTTCGCTAGATAAGACCCTTATTCATCGTCTGGTTTCGTTTAAAGCCCTTTGAAGCGGCTCTGAAACTGTCATTTGGTCCTTGAAACGTTTGTGTCCTATTGAAGTCCATTATATTGAGAAAAAGCCTGGAATGTTTTCATCAAAAACCTTCATTTCTTTTCGACTGAAGAAAGAAAGACATGGACATCTTGGATGACATGGGGGTGAGTAAATTATCAGCAAAAGTTTTTGTTAAAGTGAACTAATCCTTTAACGTTATCTTACTAGCTATTTATAACTTATAGAAAGAGTGCAACGTTATAAAGTTACATGTATTGCAAAATACAAGACAACATTCTGTAACGTGAATGTTATGTGCTGCTTATAAGTATACTCAAACTCAAAAAAGTAAGATTATTATGTTTGATATTACTGACAGGTAATTTGTCAAAGACAAAGAAGATATTCCAGTAATTGTTTCTTGGTTTTGTTTCCTAGTAAGTGTAAAATATAGGTAAAAGTTTACACCTTCATAAATTGATACAAACATATTTTTTTATAATTAAAAATTGTTTAAAATTACCATCACATTTACATAATAACACTAGATGAAGATGCTATAGCTTCATCTTTTAATCTGTATTCTTTTATATCTCAATTTGTATAATTATTATTAATAGTAGTTGTACTAATATCAGTATTTCTTTTTTTGACACTTTTTGGTTGTATTGTGTTAGAGTAATCATCAGAATAACGTAGGCTACTTTAAATTTACAAATAAAAACGAATCAGGCAACTTCAAAGACAGCCTGGTGCTTACCAGCCAGAGCAAAGAAGGCCCTTCATGGGTCCTGGCGTTGCTTAGAAACGTGTTGTTGTCGTGCATGTTCACAGTGAATTTTCTGAAACCAAACCGAGATTTTTCATCACAAAATAGCGATGCTTTCTCATCTATAATCCAGCCGTGAATGCTAAGAAATTTACGACGATTCCTAAATATATCCGCCGAAGATTATAAAACAATATTCTACCGTAAATATGTATTTAGCGTAGTTAGTTAACGTTAGATGGCTTGGGTAACAATCAAGCTAATCTGACAATTAACGTTAACGTTAGTCAGCTAACGTTAGCCAAAGCAATAACACTGTCGGGTTCTGTTTGGGAATTAACCATTTGCGGTTTGTTTTACGAATCATTGTTTGAAAAGATTAACTTAACGATATTCATAGAGTTAGAAAGCGTGTGATGGAGTAAAGCAGTGCCGTGTTTCAGCCGTGTGGTCAGCTGTTTACTAACTTAATCCCGCTTTATTAAGAGGCTCAGAGTTTAAACTCCTGCTGTTGCTTCTCTAGTCTCGCAATGGACGCAGGAGGCATTTCTGATCTGGACCTGGAGAAATATGACGCTGATGAGCAAGTCAAGATCATCTGCCTCGGAGACAGCGCTGTGGGCAAATCCAAGTAATTTATGCTTAATGTGTTACTGACACTAATGGAGTTGCTGTGTTATTGCTTTCATTTAGTGACATAGCTTTTGCATTTTTTCTAATGGTTTTCATATCTTTTCAGGCTTATGGAGAGATTCCTTATGGATGGATAGTATCCTTTGACATCATTATATGTGTGTATATACACAGTATATGTATCTACTGTATGTATGTTTGAATGTGTGCATGTGAGTTTGTATCATCTCCAAGATCTGCGTGATCTCTCTCTCTGAATGTGAGTGTATAGTTCATTCTCAAAGTTGACAGGTTCTTAATGAAATGAATCAGTCGGCCTCAGCAGCTGTCCACCTACGCTTTGACTCTGTACAAATACACCACAAACATCAATGGACAAACTATACTGGTTGGTAAGTTTGGCATCAAAAACAGTATTATTTTAGTAATCAAAAATGGAGCAATCTGCTGTATTTTATTATTGAGACATTGCACATTTTTGCAAATAATTTACCTTTTTGATGAAGTTTCATACACTTGTCTTATAAAGAATTAGAGCTGCACGATTCTGGATAAAGTAAGGGTTCGTACACGACAATGATGTTCTAAAAGCGGAGACGTTTTTCCTTTGTGTTTATCGCGTTCTGACAACAACGTTGTCAAAATGATCTCCATTCACACAGATCCGCGCCAAACGATAAAAACGCTGTGTTATGCATGTCAGGCCAGTAGTTGGCAATGGCAATGTCACTTTAAACACTACCCACCTGTAGATTGAACACGTTATACGCATGTACATGCCATCAACGTTTTCACTAATTCACGTTTTTGTAGTTTACACAGTCATGGCATAGCTTTGAACCCCGTTTACAAAAGGTTGCATTTTCAGGCCCCCAAAACGCCGTTGTCGTGTAGCCTACATGAATGGCAAAAAGGCATAAAAAGTTTTCAGTTTTTATTAGAAAACGCTATCGTGTCATAGTTGTTTAAAATATAGATAACAATATGATTCTGAATAGAAAAATAAACAAAATAACATGTAATTTACTAGAGATTCTGAGAAAATGTTAATTGCTGCAGTCTCTTAAAAATGTTTAATTAATTTGAATGACTAATAAAAAAAAAATTGGTTTGAATTAATGATTCAAGGTCAAATACATTTGTCACCACCTTCTCGTGAAATGGTGTAATTGATCCAATCCTTTTTTTGAAATCAAATAAGGTGATTTACTCCATTTTCATCGCTACCGTGTACACATCTGTGTTTATATCCGAACTATGAACTTTTATCCCAGTACTTTTGTGATCATTTGAATTATAGTAACATAAATAATGATACTGTGTGGTTGAAAAGACTGTTTGTGAAGGTGTTTTACACCTAGACAACTGGGAACTATACCATGGAACCGGTTTTAGGTGGCTAGCCAGGTATGTTTCAGTTTAGTTTGTGCCACCCTTGGGTTTTAGGCGCCATGAAAGTTGTTTGGCTTTTAGTTGTTTGATTTTTAGTGGCGCTTCGGGGCAGATTGATAATGTTCTCGGTAAGAGATCTTAAACTAAAATTGTACCAATCAGCTGTGAGCAAAGTGACACATGTCTGTCTTAACTATAATGATTAATTGTGTGTGTGATTGGTCCAGATTCTACACATGTTTCAAGGCTGAAAGGTAATTTGTGCAAGACAAAGAAGATATTCCAGCTATTGTTTCTTGGTTTTGTTTCCTAGTAAGGGTAAAATTTAGGTCAAAGTTTACACCTTCAGAAATTAATAATAAAAAAAAGATGTATATATATATATATATATATATATAATTAAATATGGTTTAAGATTATTATCACATCTATATAATAACATTAGATGAAGATGCTATTGCTTCATCTTCTAATGTATTCTTTTATATCTATTGGCTATTCGCTACTGATGTCACATTTTCATGTGTATGCGCTTTATGAACTCAGGATCAAAGAGAAAGTTGATCAGTTTCATGGTACCAACAAAGCCTGATTGGATTGGATTGGTTTTGGAGATCTGAATGTTCGCTGTGATTTAGGAAAAAGATTGTGTTTGTGTTTGAATCGAGATTGAGATCTTTTAACGATTAATCATGCAGCTTTATAATACAAGGGGTTTTAGTTTAGTTTTCATGTCAGATGAGCAGTCATGCCTTTGTGTATCCAACCTGAGCACTTATGCACTTGTTTAACTTCACCACAGATTTCTGGGATACTGCAGGGCAAGAACGTTTTCGAAGCATGCACCCATCTTACTACCATAAATCTCATGCCTGTATCATGGTAAGAGGAGAGACGGTCACAAAACACTGTATTTTAGTTCATCTTATTTATATACTATTATGGTATTTATTAAAGGGGTCCTGTTATGCTTTTCCACTTTTTCAACTTTAGTTCGTGTGTAATGTTGCTGGTTGAGCATAAAAAGATCTGCAATATTACAAAGCTCAAAGTCCACTCCAAAGGGAGATATTTTATGTAACAGAATCTTCAAGACACCTTTTCAAGAACCACAAAGAACTTTGTGGCTACAATGCGATTTTTCCGGATCTGATGAAGTCACAATATTACTCATTTAAATAATTCCCGCCCACGGAATACGGAATACGCTGAGCTGCATTAGATAAGACGGTGTTGTTGCTTTCAAAGAGACACACTTTTTTTCCACGTTTCCAAAACTCATTTATTTGACCTTTCTAAGGCTGATGAACTCAAAGTGGTTCACTTATTTTAAACACTGTTCCTGAACATTATAACCCCAACGTTTATCTGTGCTCTGCACATTTGATGGAGAACAGCTTGTCATCTGTTGCTTTTATAAGCTCTCGCTTTTGTAAGACGGTTCACCGCGCTTTAGGGAAATAAACCATGGTTTTGTGATCGATTACTGTTTGTATTACCTTAGTTTTCAGACAAATATCACGATTAAATAGTGGATAACATTGTATCTATAATGTATATTAAGAAAATTACAAAAAAACATACCACTCTGAAATGTCCTGTGAAATCCGTGCTTTCAAAGTCTGTGCATGAAATCTGTTCTGCATGATCCTCTTGTTCGTTTACATTGTCAGAGTCTGAATCAGGCTTGAATTGGTTTGAAATTTACACCATCCTTAATATTTACAATAGAGAAGAACTCCGTTATGGAGTGGCGAGACGCTAAGTGCTGCCAATCTCAACACACTAGGCCAGCTAACCAATCACAGCACATTTCGTATTTTGGAAAGAGGGGCTTCATTGAAATCAACGTGTTCGAGCCAGACTGGGGAGAGAGATGCTGTAATAATGTAAAGTATGTGAAAAATGATGCGTTTTTTGAACAATCAAGTATGAAAACATTCTAGTAGACCCCAAAAACTAAATCAAGACTTCGTTAAATGGCATAATAGGACCCCTTTAATGTTTTGAATTAGGTTTTATTTTCTATATTTAAAATTTTAGTCATTTTTTTGTGACCTTTGTCATTTGTTTTTTAAATATTTCTATTTAGATTTAATGTATTTGTTGTTCAGTTAAAAATGATTATAGTAATTTAACCTATAATTATTTTATTTCAGTTAGTGACAAGGCAACATTTCTCATTTAAGGTTTTTAAAAAAAAATCTAATTTGTATGTTTTTGACTTCATTTCAATTAAACGAAATGCTTTTTAATAGGTAAAAAATAAACAAAAAATAACTAGCCTGAAATGACACATGAATCAACAAAAATTAATCTTTATTTGTATGCTGCTGTAGTTGCAGATGAATGTCCATTTAACAAAACACACACACACACGCACTCACACACTCACACACACACACACACACACACACACACACACACACACACACACACACACACACACACACACACACACACACACACACACACACACACACACACACACACACACACACACACACAGGCACACACTTCCACTTTAAAAAAAATATATATATATTAGTGTGTGAAAAATATGTTGTGGCTTTTTGTAACTGAAAACTATTTTGAATGCTTTTCATAAACAGTATATCTCAAAAAAGCTTTCAGAATTAATCCAATTGCTTTTGTCAGGTGTTTGATGTCCAGAGGAAAATCACATATAAGAACCTCCCAAATTGGTACAAAGAACTCCGAGAGTACCGGCCTGAGATTCCATGTCTGGTAGTCGCTAACAAGATAGATGGTACATTTCATATGTCCTTTGTGAGATTACATTTAAGAGCATTATTACTCAGAGTTAGTCTTTGCATGTCTCCAATCTTTGTTCTTTTATGTGTTCTGCTGTTTCAAAGCTGACATGAAGGTGACCCAGAAGAGTTTCAACTTTGCTAAGAAACAAGGTCTGCCCTTCTACTTTGTATCTGCTGCTGATGGGACCAATGTGGTGAAGGTAAGAATGGAAAACAGAGCATCCAAACAGACAGATCAACAGGGATCAGGGGAGCATTCAGTAAAAAAAAAGCTGCTATAGCATACTGAACTCACACAATTTTCAAAGTAGATGTCACAGTCCCTATTGTTTTGCTGGGATGAAATTGTATGCATCTTATAATAGAAATTATTCTATTATTACATTTGTAATTTTGCTGTAATTTTCATATAAACTAAAAGACAGCCAGTGGAACATAACCTTGAGTGCACCTTTACATTTTATTTTAATTGATAATACATGTAGTTTTGAAAAGAATAAGCACTTAATTGTATAATTTTTGACTTGCAGATGCATTTGTGGAATCATTTTATTTAGCTATGTGCCTTTTTAGACCTGGTCACTTCATGCGTGTTTACTGATCGGATAGCTTTCTGATTTGTTAAAACGGTTCCATTTACACTTGGCCACATAAATGTGTCTCCGCAAAAAATATATAAAATCCAACCTTCAATTCCCATGCTAAATACAAATTTAACAGAGTTCAAGTCAAAATAAGCAACAGATATTAGCTGCATTTTATTTATCATCAGCTAATATCGAGAGAGAGAGACAGACAGAAAGACAGAAGCACTGCTATGATCATTTAGTCTCACTACTTTTAATGAAGATGATTGTGTGTTGAGTGTCTGGGACTTTTAGTTTTATTTGTGGCAGTTTGTGCGTTGGCTTGCTGAAGAGATACTCCGCTACTCATCTGCGGTGATACGTGTTGCTGTAGCGTTGTCATATCTGGCTATAACATGTCATATAGCCTATAACACGCTCTCACACATTTATATTTTAACATTTTGCTTATTAAAGTTTACATACTAGTTTACATATGTATGTGGTTTCAAAAACCAGATGCATTTACACTTGTCCAGTTTAGTGATTGGATTTAAATCCGTCTTGAAAGCATTTTGGAGGGCATTTACACCTGGCTTTTGCTCGATCGGACAGCTATCTGATCAGAAAAAACACATGAAGTGACCAGGTGTGAAAGGCCCTATGTGTTCTAGGGTTAAAGGGAAGTCCTTGGTCCTGCTGTGTGAAGTTCTAATGTTCTGGGAATGTTCCACAGGTGTTTAAAGATGCCATTCAGATGGCTCTGTCCTACAAGAAGAACTCCAACGACTTTATGGATGAAGTTATGAGGGAGTTAGAGGTGTGTGTGTGTTTGAATAATACTCTCTTCATGATGATGCAATTTACTGATTTTGTTCATGTTATTTTGAAGAACTTTGATTTAGAGAGTAAAGAAGAAACATCTGATAAAGAAGAGGAGACGCGAGAGGGAAAACCAGACTCCGCATGACCACGTCAGATTCTTCATCCTCTTCTTTTCTCATTCTCCGCTGCTTCTGGAGTTCCTTAAATCATGGCTGTCCTCTCACTGTCCTGAGCATCAGAGAGAACTCTACCTCACTCCACTGATAGTGTGTCTCTTCTTGAACCGCTAACAGAAATAAATTATGATTCTGTGAATGTACAGGTGGCATTATCCGATGATCAACACCAATTGAATCACAGTTCTGAACTGCTGAGCTAATTTGATACAAATTGTGCAGCATGCAGATTTAGCAAAAAACCTTTTAGTAATCTACATAGACTCTTTATGGAATATGAAGCTTTGTCTGTGCCGAATGTAATATAAATATATACATTGCTTGTTATTTTTTTTCAGCTGGAATATATATATATATATATAGTCCTTCAGCTGAAATTTTAGGTGAAATATTTATAATCTTTTTTTTTTAAGTGTAATATTTTACAACAAAAGCACACTTTGTGTAACAATTTGTGATGCTCATCAGAATGAATAAAGTAGTTGATCTTTGAATAAGGGTAGCTGATTATACAAAATGAAGTATTTAATAAATACATGAAGTTTTAACTGCAGTTTTTAGGTTTCATCATGTAAAACTAGTACACTTAAAACTGCAGGACTGTTTGAACTGCAAAGAGTTAAGGGATTTAAATTGTGAAAACGTCAAAATGGCTATCAGTTACACACCTGAAATATACTCATTCCCCTATACATTTATATTTTTTAACATAAAATCTTGATGGAATAAAGTTGATATCCATTTTATTTGCCAACTAAAGAGTTTTTTAAAAATATATATATTAAAGAAATGTGTTGCAAGCATATCTGAGAGAAGGATAAAATCTTTTTGGGAATTAATGAGAAGACAGCCATGATGAAAACTCAAGCATATGAATGTGTTTGTGTGGATGTGACAGTCAGGGCAAAGAAGAGAGCTGAGACTGCTCTGAATGCTCACTGATGTTTACACACTGTCAAATTACAGTCAATCGCTATTGACTTTTGTCTTGAGGATGAATGGCAGATTATAGCACAAATTCCCTTTGTTAGGAGTTTGGCTGACAGGCAATCTGACCAATCATAACGCCAAATCCACCATTTTGTTAGACAAACAAACCAGACAGAGTTAGTAGATTAACATCGGTGGATTCGAACTTAAACAATTGTGTGTATTGACTCCTTACCGTGGATGAAACAACATATGCCTTCTGATGTTCATTCATGTTTATTTCATGCTATAACTAATAGGAAGAGATTTTTGGTTCACGTGCCACTTGAACTGAGGCGCTACAGCGATCTGTCACAACACAGAGCCATAACACAGTATTTTATAGTTTGATTTAAAAAAAATAAGACAAAATTTGAAAGGACATTTCATAAAGAAGTAACTTGTCTGTCGGCGCACTGTCAGAGTCCTCTTTGCCCCGCGATATATTTCTCAAGTAAAGCATTTGGACGTTTACTGGGGCTCTTTTAAATGTTAATGACCCTCGGCGAAGACCCGCCCCCCTTAGTTACTGTCGCTATGTCCGACAAGCTACGCCGCTCTCACGCACACACCATGTTCTCACGCAGTGAAAAATACATTGCGGATCAGAGAGGAGAGTGACAATACGCTGACAGACAGGACAGGCCAGGTTACTTTTCGGTTACTTTTGATATTAAACATATTAAACAAAGTCTCACCTTTCAAATTTGGTCACTTTTAAAAAGAAATTTAAACAATAAATAACGTTTGTGGCTCTTTAATGTGTCGTGCCAGAGCACGACAGCCTCAGTTAAAGCTGCTCGTGAACCAAACATCTCTTCCTTTAAGTTCATTTATAGCATCAAATAAACATGAATGAACATAAGAAGGAATGTTGTTTTAACCGCGGAAAGGCGTCAGTATATTCAGTTTTTCAAGTTCAAATCCTCCCATGTTAATCTACTAACTCTCCTGACTGCTTTGTCGGACAAAATGGCGGATGGTGAAGTATGATTGGTCAGATCACCTGTCAATCAAGCTCCCTGCGAAGGGTCAATTAGGTGACGTTCACAAGACTGAGATCTAAAACAATTCAGCTACGCTGGAAGAGATTTGGAAGAGAGTTGTGTGCATGTTTTTTGTGCATACGTTCGTACTCTGAATCACACGTACGCACATTTGAGAAACGTTCATAAAATCAAATGTAGGACGGTTTCTACGCAACATTTTATAAATGAGGCCCAGGGTCTTTGTGAAGGGTCAATTGGGCATCTCAAAGAGGGTGAAATGGACATGCAGGCAAAGTGTAAAGCATTCATGTGTCATGTCCACATGCAGCTGTTTGATAATCTGTCCAACAAGACTATAGATAGTTCCGGAGTGATTCTGTCAATTATGTCTGTCATGTTCAGGGCCTAAAACTAGTTATTTGCCACAAATGATGGCCGGTGACTTAAGAAAATTTAGTGGCCATAAATGTTTTTTACCGGCCATTTTTGACAGCGATGCCATAGAAAAATACAGAGCTACCAAAAAAATAGTTCAATCACAAAATTCTAAAGATATCTGTGCGCTCCTTTCTCTACTGTTTACGTTCACTCAAGACATAGCTGAATGTGTTTACTAGGATGCTCGCCAAGACGGGCACATTTTTTTTTACATAATTATCTGTGAATTTGTCCGTTAAAGCACAAGACGACGTGAAAGAGAGTTCAATTCAGTATTTTCGCACTGTCTGAGACGCAGCTTTCTGTGCTCACGCTTTCGAAGAGCACACAAAACTTCTCACTGTGCACAAGTAAGTTCCCTAGCGCTTGAATATTTAAATTGGCAAGGCTTAAACTTTCGTGACGATGCAGCTCTGACCCGTCAACTGTCCAGAGTGTTGTTCATGTTTTTTCACGTTTATTGTCTTGCAACATTGCATGGTTAGAATTCATAAACATTTTACCAACTGGCGATTAACATGGTTTCAAATACTCACCAACACCGATTGTTACGTGCATTTGCCGCTTGGCAAGTGTTAATTTTAGGCCCTGGTCATGTTGCAACTTGCAACCAAATCAAAACACACCATCCATCTCCACTTTGATTTTTTAATTTTAAATAATTTGTAATAATACTAGTACATTCTCTACTGAAAGCAATTTATGCTGATTTAAAAAAAAAAATGTGCTTGGACATAATGTTTGTCTTTACTGGACTGCAGTTGTTTTCCCACCTTACAGTGAGTGGAGATGCTTCAAAAAAGAAAAAAGTCCTAAAAATAGATAATTTCGTCAATTCTCTTTATTCTTTTATGACCCAAATGTTTCTTAATGCGTTTCCTCCTCAGATATTAGAAATAATAATTATTATTGTGAAGTGTAGTTATTCTTATTGCACAAACTGTGAAGGAATTTGTAGATTATTGCTTTTGGTCTGAGTATTTTTGTGATGTTTTGCACAAATGCTTTATACATCAAATATACATCCATGTTGGTGAATTTAAATAGATCCTGCTTTGTACTGCACATCTGAACTGGATACAACCTGTATGTCATTAGAAAAATGTTCTTATTTCTGAAGACTCAGGTGTTTTTTTTATGTACTCTCATTTTCTTCTGTGAGCAGAATGTGGTTCAAATGAAAAATAAAAACAAGCAAGATCCTAAATGGCATTATTCAGCAATTAACTATTAGCACTTAATTCATTTGAATCAATCAATTGACATTATGACATCTAGCATCTAACATCAATGCATGAAAAGTAAGTGGTTTTAATATCAAACATCAACCATTCCTAGACTTACCAAATTACTTTCAAATTATTGTATTGTAAAATTATCTTACAAATTTTTCAAACAATACAAAATCGTAAGATCAAATATTTTCCTTTAGTTTATGGGAAAGTCAGAATGCAACGCTTTTGACCATTTTGGTGATTTGATTTTTTTTATTTTAAACATTGAATTTTTAAATGTAAGGTTCATGCATGGCTAGAAAATCACACAAACCAGAGCTGGTAACAAGGTCAAAATCTATAGATCTTAATATTATATGAGAACATTTTCTAAAAGTTCAGCACCTTACACTTGGTTGGTTAAAAAGAAGAAGACGACCTTTTCAGAGTTTCAAACCTTATTTTTCTCCTCTTCGGGGAAAGTGTCCCTTTCTCTCTGGGCCTCATTTATAAAACGTGCATATGTGCAGATTTGAACTTTGCGTATTCTAAAATTTACGCCAACGGTCATATTTATAAAAACGGTCTTTGAGGTGGAAACATTTTTAGCACCACGTCAGGTTGTAAGCAGATGTTTTTCTTGTGGCAGAGAATGGGAGTACTGCAGGTATTTGGAGATCGTCTTGGGTTACTCAACGTTATCATGGTAACCTGAAAGGAGAGAACGAGGCATTATGTAACAGCTTATGCTTTGGGGAAACTCCTTTCTCCAAAATTACTGAAGCCTGATTGAATCAAGCTATTACCCTTGCAATAGCCAAAGGCGCGCGGCCTCAAACGCTCACATGGTGGGCGGGCCCAGTCTCTATATAGGTAGAGCCAGATTTTCTCAGAATCTTTAGACTGAGTGAGAATTACTCATGGACCCTGCACAGACAGAACATGTGATGTGATAGAGGGAATTCCCAGGTTGATAGGTTTTATAACCCTAGCGGAAGTGTTTTGCAAAGACCAACCCCCCGCAAAACAAATGTCCTGAATTGACATGTGTTTAGTCCAAGCCCACAATAACGCCAGGAGTGGGGTGGGCACATACCGCTATTGAGCAGTCAACTCCTCGGGAGGCATAAGCCAGGCAAATGGCTTCCACCATCCAGTGCGACAGTTTCTGATTTAACACTGGATGGCCTTTCTTAGGGCCTCCGAAGCAGACAAACAGCTGCTTGGACATGCTGCTTTATCCACATAAGCACATAATGCATAAACAGGGAACAGGGCACGCCTCTGAGACACCTTATCAGAGGTTGGGTCGGGGGAATTAAAACGCTTGCAGCGTTATAACCTGGGCTTGAGAGGATTTTAGGTATATAACCATGTCTAGGCTTAAGCCTCACCATACAATCGTTTGGTCCAAACTGCATACAAGCACTGTTGACAGAGAGAGCTTGCAAATATCCGACTCGCTTCCCACATGATAAAGCAAGCAGTAGCTTATAAGTCCATACTGGTATTAGACGAGGGCGGGGATGATTCATTAGTCTCGTGTCCTGAAGAAAGCTTGTTATTAGGGTGTTAACCCACTGAGCAACCCTCTAAAGTGCCCTTAGCCTGAGACAAAAAGTCCCTTCTCAATGGGATCGGCCACAGAGGGGTTATCGACAGATTCAACAGCTCAGGAACCCATGGCTGGTTGGGCCAACTCAGCGCTATCAGCAAAAGAGCGCCCCTCTCTTCCCTGATTTTCTGCAACACTAGCAGCATTATTTTGGCCAGGGGAAAAGTGCAATTTCGCTTCTTGGATTTCCTACTTGGGTTTCTTATGCTAGTTTCCTACTAGGTTCCTACTGATTCGCCCATAGTAGAAAGCACTGTGCCATTCTCTGCAGGGTGCTTGAGTGCACACTTTCCTGGTGATTGATTTATGCCACCAACTCTGTATTGTCCGTCCGAATTAGAACATGATGGTCCTTACGAACAGCGAAAATTCCTGTAGGGTAAAGTGAATTGCTTTGAGTTCTAGACAGTTTATATGCCACTGCACTGACTCTGCCCACACTGATTTCCTAATCCTACATGTTCACGTGTAGGATTAGAGGTAGAGCCTGGGTCAGTGTTGCCTCAATACGCGTTGTCCCCGATGGCCCTTTAACCATAGCTGAAGTGGCCTCATATGCAGCAGACCCAGGCAGCAAACATAGGCTGCAGCAGCCATCAGACCCAGTAACGCTCTCTTGTGCAAAAGAGGTCAGGATATTGAGAATAGTCTGAACTCTCTCTGTTGACAAATCATTCCTAAGTATGTGATAGACTGACCGGGCTGATGCATGCTCTTCTGCATGTACACAGACAGGGCTAGGCATGCTAAATTGGCGAGAAGCTTGTGTCTGTGGTCCTCTAACACACTCTGAGTCTAGGCGATGATTAGCCAGTCGTCGAGATAGGTCAGGACGCATCTTACGGGTATTTTTTCACTTTGTGTAAGTGCGAGGGGCCAAAACTAGTCCGAACAGCAGGACATTGAACTGATAAGTGACAAATTCGAATGCAAACCTCAGAAAGCAACTGTGATTAAGGGCTATCTGATATGAAAGTAGGCATCTTTAAGGTCCACGGCAATGCAATAGTCCACAGGCTGAATATGTGCGAGTTTCACTGTGATCATTTTGAACGCGCATTTTGTCAGCGCTTAGTTCAGTGGTCTTAGATCCAAGGTTGGATTTATGCCACTATCTTTTTCCAGAAACAGAAAATAGCGGCTGTACAAGCCACATTCCCTTTGGTCCTCAGGCACTATTTCTACTGCTTGTTTGGCCAGGAGCAAGAATTTCTCCACGTAATAGAGGAGAGCTCTGCTTCGGGACTTTTGACATGATCACTCCGCTAAAGCGGGAGGGGGGGGGGGGGGGGTATGGGGGGGGGGGTGGGGGGGTCTGTGAGCAAATTGAAGTGTATAGCCGTTCTTTATGGTACTGACAGCCCAATCTGACACTGCCACCCACACGCTCAGGCATATAATGCAGTGGTAAAACAATATTCAAAAAATGTCTGCAATCGCTGCAACCCGCAGGGGGGATGTTGAACAGATACTGAGAACGGTATACTGATATATTCTGAAGAGTATACTGATACTCTTGGAGGACGGTCCGCCTCTCTCCACGGACATCGTTCTCTTCCTCCGAACAGGAGCATTAGGAACTCTGCTTCTGGTCCGCTGGGCGCCCGGATTGGCGGGGAACCTGTTTTGCACCATAACAGAGCTTCCTGTCAGATCTCTGATGCAACGGCAGCTCAGGATCGCGTCGCAAGCTCATGCTTGAAGCGGAGGGCCGGGCAGAGTGTCTGGCTGGTCGCTGCGCTGAAGATGACCTCGATCTCACCTGAGGAGGAGCATCGGCCCGTTTGGGATAGAAGGGGGTCATCATCTTAGATTAATTTTGCGCTTTCTCAAACTTCTCTAAGAACGTCCCTACGGCATCAGATGCCTTGGGGTTTACTGGGGTGTCGAGCAGCTGCGATTTGTCTGAGTTGTACATTTCTGTGAGCATGAACTGCAGCACTACCAGGCTGCTGTGCCCGACTCCCTGGGTGACCTTCTTTGCTACACACAGGGTGAGATGCTGCTGTGTGCAGCTTTCGAAAAGACTTTGGGTCCGGGCCTTCTTCATCTAGGGACTTCAGGAGTCTAGTTTGGAATACTTGCAGGGTCATTGTTTGAAGGGCAGATGGTGCGTGTCCAGCTGAAATATGTAATGCCTTCTCGGCAATGTGGGCTGTAGCTATTAAGGGGAGTGCCATGACCGTGTGAGCTCATCGTGGAGCTGAGAGAAGAAGGGAGCTGGTCTCTGCGGGGCATCCAACTGGCGGCCTGCATGGAGAGAAGACCCATCCATCCTCTTTTTTACCGGCTACTCTGGGACTGACAACTCCAGGCCCATCTCGGCCACAGCCTTTGAAATGATACTCATGAGCTCCCCATCCAGAGAAGTTGGTGGACATTATGTCGTCTTCCAAATAAGACCAGGTCCCACACTTCAGAAGAAGGGCAGAGGCTGTCCTCAGTGTAGGAGACTGGGGGCTCTCATGGAGGATGAGAACACGGGCACTGGGCCAGCATTAATTCATCAGCAGAGCCTCCTGAGGGAGCTGTTTGCTGCCTCTCCGCTGGCTCTGTGGTGGTAGGAGGGGGACACACAGAATACAGCTGGCCGCCGTTGGGACTCGCGCAGATAATCTTGATAGGCAGGTCCTCACAGGCGTGGGAATCTGTGCACGGCCCAAGCACATCACGCATTCGTTGTGCGAGTCCAGGAACTCTATGGGCAGGAGAAAGATTCTGAGATAATCTGGCATGCAGCGCTACCTATATAACGGCTGGGCCCACGCAGCGTGTGAGCGCAGCAGCACCATTGGCTATTGCAAGTGGAATAGCATGATTCAATCAGGCTTCAGGAATTTCAGAGAAAGGAGTTTCTTTAAAGCGTAAGCTATTACGCAATTTCGAGAGACTTACTCGAAAGGGAACAAAGTAATTCTTGCCGCCCGCCATTCTCAAGTAAGCCTAAAGGATTTGGACATTGACTGGTGATCTTCTATTATGTTAATGAAATTAATTAGGTGCCATGGCAATCTGAAACCATTCAGCTGTGCAGAATTTCCAAATCATTTGCGATTTATAGATCTTACATCTAGAAGAGTGTTGTGTGCACGTTTTTTTGCGCTCTCTGAATCACACGTACGCACATTGGAGAAATGATCGTAAGATTAAATGTAGGATGGTTTCTATGCAACATTTTATAAACGAGGCCCTCTTTGTCTCCATTAGCAACAGGTCACAACCTCAACTGAGCAATCAACCCACCAGAAAACAATGCTCATTAAAGCAGTGTATACTGCATATCTTGCCATTTTTTATTGTGCTTTTGTTAGTCAGAAAAAAAAAGGACAAACCTGTAGAACATACTGTAGTCATGTGAATGATGTGTTTATTTTATGTTACGTCCTGCCAGTGGTTGTTTAAAATTACAAAGAAATCAATTGCAATTTTCATTCTCGTTAAATATGCAGAACCCCTGATGTCTGCGCTACATTTGGGGAAAGTAAAGGGCAAAGGTCAGGGAGAGTGGCCACCAAATGTGCAAGTCTACTAATTGACTTACTGGAATTCAAGCCAAACAGAACAGATTCTTAAATCCGGACATGAACCCATGAAATTCAATAAATCGGGGCACATATGTAAATCATTGAAAAAAAAACAAAAAAACTCCTATATTTGGGGAATCAAAGAGAAGAAAATATGAGATGTCTGTAGTCTCAAGATTTCCAGGAGGTGGCACCATAGTGCTGGTTCGAACAGCATTAGTTCTCTACAAACCTCAAAGAAAAGCTAAAAAAACGATAATTACTTTTTGGCACATTTGTTAATTTCCTTTCATCTCCTGCTCAAACAACTATAATATAATTTAAACAACATAAAATCATTATGAAAGATGAAAGTATGAGTGATGTGTACAGAACGAAAATCACAGCTCGCGAGTTATCAGAAGATGAGAGGACGAAAACTAGTACATATGGCTCAGAAATGCAGTTCCAAGTCTCCAGGGTGGGACGACATTCACAAAAACATACGCAGACTTGCTTTTGTTCTTCTGGATGAGCTAAAGGGAGGGGCATGATTTTCAGCAGGATGGGGAAATTAAATAGGTCATCTTTAAATAAAAAAAATTCTACCATTTTTAAGAAGATTTTATGCAAAAGCTACCTATGGATTTAACAAGGAATTGGTGTGTGTATTTTTCTGGGGATCTGAATGGTAGGATCAGGGCTAGTCTGCATTTGAGGACATACACACTAAGTAATTCACAGTTATCAAAAGGGGCCTGACACCAAATGGCCCCTCAACACCTTCATTCAAGCCCTTGTTCAGTCAAACAGACTGACGATTTAATGCAGAGCAGCTGTTTTGGGAGGGGAGGTCAGGATTTCTGTAAATGAGCTAAATTATTTTCTTGCAGAAAATAGTATTTAAGATGAGGGAATAAACTTTAGTCAGAGTAACCACCATATTTACGGTTTAGCAAAAATGAGGCTATGAGGCAATAAAAGTACAGTCTGTTCAAAGTACAGTCGGTCTTAAGGTCATAGGTCACACCCAAAACCCTTAATTTCTGCTGGAAAAGTATATATTTTCACAAACACACACACACACACACACACACACACACAGACACACACACACACAGGATCACACCATGATCATTTTTTTTGTACAAATCTAGCAAATGTAGAAAACTAAGTAAAAGTGTTTAGTGTCATTTCTGATCAATGTGCTCTTGATGATTCCTTAAAAAAAAAGAAAAAAAAGCTAGCGCTAGTGTGTATAGGGTATAACTCATATATATAGTTAATAATAATGCTGTAACACATTTTAATTGATTTTTCATTCCTAGTAAATTCAGTTGTAGAATTCCACTCCCATATTTAAAAGTGTAGAGAATGGGATTAAGAAGATGAATGACGTGTATTTAGCTGAAATGTGAACTGGCTGTACTTCAATCACTCACAGATTCTTTTTTAGTCATGTTAAGATAAATATGGTATCTACTCAGAGTCAAAGTTGCTCCTACGGAAGGGGCTTTCCTACACAGTGTTACTGGTGTGTCATCAAAAACACTCGTCTGTTGAAGCACCGAGAAGGTGTTGTCGTCATTGGCGGTTTGCATGCGGACTGATTTTAGCTGACCAATGGGTAAAGCATTAACTCTATCTGCTGTCACAGTCTGTTTAGAAAAAACACATAAAAAACAAGACTGAACAGAAATGAGCATCAGTGTCCTATGTTTGCATGTCCCAGGCTTCATTTTAAATATGCAAACAGGTCATATGCATCTATTGAGCCCTAATGGAGGCTAGAATCAGAGAGGTGGGAATGAATGGCTTGAAATGCTAGCACCTTGTTTTGTGCAAATCACCCCCGAACTCCATACAAAGAGTAAAATCTTCACCTTTTTTGACAGGTGGTTAACTATGCATATATGCCAAACATTCATATATAGATCTATATATTTTTTGATTTTTAAAAATTTATATGAAAACTATCGTATATACATTGCTTGTGATTGATATAAAAAGCAAATATTTTAGTCATTTGACTATATATACAGCTGCAGGATCTCTGGGCTTTTTTTCTGATTTGATTGTTTTTTCATTAAATCTTTTGTCCTTAGGTTCATTTTTTAAATAATTGTCATTCTAAAATTCATTCTAAATGAATTCATAAAAATTCTTCTAAGCATCATATTTCACAAGCTACAAAATCCACCTATGAGAAGAGAGAAAAAACAACAATAAATAAAGAAATAAAAAAGGCCAAAACAAATGAGCCAAATGCTGCTTACAGCAGATTACCATATAAGCCATACGGTGGAAACTTTTACAATTATAGATTCTGTCTTCTGGTTTGTTTATGAGATGTTAAACACCAGTCATTACCATCAAGATAAGCTGCAATATTACAGATGTTTCTCGTCCCACAGTGGTTCTGTCATGCACACCTCACACATTTGTTCACACACTCACTTACACGCAAACTTATTGCAGTTTCTTATTCAGAATTACTTATTACCAGATTAAGAAGACTTTTGATTTAGCAAAGTCATATTTGGATAAGAAACTAGAGTGGTTGTGTGCATGAAAGCGTGTAACTGTATTGGGAACACTTTTTTTTTATATGAAAAATTACAAACAAAAAATAACAAATGTGGTCTGTGTGAAGGGCTCAAACATGAACACACACCATTACACCCCACTGTGGGATGTTCAATAAAAGATGGAAGACCAGGTTCTGTAAAACCCTTAACAAACAAAAGCAAAAAGGGGGTGGTACAATGCAAATCAATCGAACCAGTCAACTGTCATTTCGTATGGTGATGTAACGTTTCATGCTACAGTCCATCATAAAAGGACCCATCAAAAAATCATCTTCAAGAGTGTTTTTTGTCTTTATATATATGTATATAATATCATTTATAAGTTTTATATTTATGACAAAAATGTTATATTCATATATCTATACTTTTTTTTCTGTCAAATATATATGTATATAATTGGTAAAAATGAGTAAATTATTGGTGAAATAAATCATCTAGGGAGAGAGACAGGTGCAGTTTTGCACAGTCCATCCTGTTTGCTGTCCCTCTCCATTTTCAAAGCTATTTAAATACATTGAGATATTCTATCTAATGTCATATTTCCTTTGGAAACCCAAAGTAAGAGTCTGATTATGAAAAAAAGCCACTAGTATTGGTTAAACATTCTCCGAGTGTAGTACGTCCCTCAGCCAGAAGGGGGCAGGTGGTAGACAGAGAGGATCCGGCCACGCCCAATCTGCTCATCCACTCCTAAAAAAATACTCTGAAAGGCAACTAAACTTCCTTTTCTCAACAGCATCCCTCCTTTTTTCTGGATTAATGACGCAGTGGTAAGAAGCGGATAGTAAAGTGGGGAAAAATGAATTTGGGTCTAAGGGATTAGTGGGTGTTTATCATGCTAATAAAACAGAAGAATCAATTATGAGATGTTCTGCGTGGGCTTTGATCAGACAAAGACAAGTTTAGGTGTATTTTTGTCGCTAAACAAGAAATCGGAGTTTTCAAACTACATTTGTTCTGCAGGTGGTTTGAAATTGGATTTAAATGCAGTGTGAATTTAAAGTAGTTTTTCCTAATTCGCTATGAAATTTGTATACTCTCAGTTTTGTCAGCTATATAGTGAACAGTAAATGAGTGAACGACAAAGTGGTTTCAGCATTTGCAAAAATGCATGAAATACTTCAATGAATCATGAGTTCAGCACCACGGCAAGAATCCATGACGAACATGATTCCAGATTTCGTAACTGAATGTTGACTGTGCTAGCGGATCTGATTTAATCAGTCAGTCCTAAAAATTGGATTTGTGTACATTGTGAACAAAGTCAATTTGATCACTGAATTCACAGCCCCTCCCAAACACACAGCACCCATGTGATTGGATGCTGGCAGTGATGTGGGAGGGGCTTAAGATAGTGCTACAAAAATGGCATGGAGCAAACACCCACTTTACCAATGATAGATTTAGGAAACAATGGGGTTATTTAAAGCTGAAGTGTGTCATTTTTGCGGCAATCAGAAATGGCAAAATTAATTATTGCGTTCAAAGTGTTTTCCAAATATGCCATTGCTTGCATAAACACTGCAAATGTTGGTGCGTCGGATTGGTTGGGATGCTCAAATGTTCAGAGCAACGTTTTGAAGGTAATATTAAGCTGGGATAGGAGAAAGTATTTTAACATCAAAATGACACACTTTGGCTTTAAAGTTCAAGAATCACAAGTAAAATAAGAAGACAAGCAAATAAGAAAATAAAAGAAAACTGTGTGGAGACTAGCTACAGGCAGAGGGAGGCGCTTGGTCAACTCTCCAGCAGCAGTTTAAGAGCGCGCTCAATGTTCATGCGATGACCGACGCGCGTCACACCCAGCTCAGCGAAGTCCTCCTTGGTCAGAGCTGGCAAATGGGAGCCCTCGATCTCATGCTCCTGGAATCGCTCCCGGTGTTCGGCCAGGTTAATGCTGGCCAGCCAGTCGCCCACGTCATACTTGTTCCACAGGTGGAGGGGCTTCTGGTGGAACGGCCGAAGGGCGAGCAGGGGGGAGGGCATGCCTGGCGAAGGGGCGGGAGAGGGAGAGCGACTCCGCGCACTGGAGCTCCTCATGACGAAACGCACTTCTTTCGGTTCGTGAGGGAGACTGAGGCTAGACGACTTAAGGATGGTGGGGGGTGTGATGGGAGAAGTAGCCAGGCCAAAGCCCCGGATGGGTCCCAGAGGATCTGAGCGGTCCGGGGAACCGGGGCTGGGCGTCCGCCGGGTCACTGGGTAGCGGCTGCCTGGTCTGATGGTGTAGGTGGTGCCGTAGCCTCTCTGAGAGATAGTATGGAGCTCCCCCAAACTGCTGAAGAGTCTAAAAGTAGAGAACAGAGAAAAGAGAAAAGGAAGAGGGAGAGAGGATGAAACAACTTTTTTTGAGAGAAACGGCAGGTATGGCTCTCTTGCCCAGTTTTAGTAACAGCATCAGCTATGTTAGGACTCTACGCTTTGACTTAGACGTGGCAAACGTATTAAACTAGTGTTAGTGAGATGCTTCATTAATGCTTTAAGCTCTAACAGCAGAAGTGCAAAGGTTTTAGAGACCTGTGGAGCAAAGATACCTCATACGATCAGACATGATCAGGTGTATACAGAGTGAAATCAAATCTTGGATTTCAGAGTTTTTAGAGTTTATATATTTGTCATAGAACTAAAATTTAAAATGTTTCCTTCCTAAAATGCACCCTATTTACACTGTAAAAAATGTGACTATTTAATGAGTTTTAATGTCTTTTTTGATTCTTCAGTGAAAATATCTAAAACTATCAGCAACAATTTACAATAAGGTTTCATTTGTTAAAATTATTTAACTACATTCATTAACATGAGCATGTACTGTATTAATCTACTAATACATTACTACTACTAATTACTAACATTACTAACTATTTATTTACTAAGTAACATTAACAAAGATTATACTTTAACAAATGTATTGGTCATTGTTAGTTAACGCAGAAACCAATGTTAACTAACAGTGTCTTATTATAAAATGTTACCAAAATATCCATCGCAGTAAGATAAAATACTCTATAATGCACAATATCTTATGGCATGCAACTTCTCAATTTTGTTGTTTCATTTTATGATTATTAAAATGTTCTAGTTAAATAGAAACATAAACTAAACACATAGTTGACCAAATCCATAATACATTTTTAATTTCAGCTGTTGACATTAAAATCATTTATTAAGCTTGTCAAGACTGAAAGTGTGTTTAATCTTCTAAGTTAAAGTTCTGCAAGCTACAACTGTAATAGGCAAGAGAAACTCTCTTTCCACTTAAAACCTGCCTCCGTGAGCACTGAAGTGAAGATCAGACATAATTACTCAGTAAACAATCAATGATAATGACTGGGGTGTTACGTGAGTTTGAATGAAATCTGAATGAAATATATAACGCGTCTAGATTTACACAGATTTATGAGCACTTTACAGCAGAACACTGAAAGCACAACCAAACATGCACCACATGAGAAATAATAGAAGATGACAGAAGACAGAATGATGTAGAGACACGCATAACATCTCAACCTTCAAATTACATATGATTTATTAAATACATAATATAGGATTAATATGTTGTATATATATCCTATAATATCCAACAAATATAGTATTTTAGGATTAAAGGATTATATAGAATTCATAATTTGATATTTTTACGTGAATAGCCAAGTCAACCATATTTATGCATCTGGGTGAAGAGGACAGAACTTATTTAGCAATATGAATGCAAGCTCTGATCATTATCTGTCATATCTGTAGAAGCAGCCTATGGATAAAATCTAAAGGAAAACAAATGTCCTATACCTTAATTGATCAAATCCTTTTGCCTGTGTAACTTGATGATTGAGGACAATTAAGCAGAGGGGACCTGGCCAAATTAGCATAGGGTGGGTCAGTAGATGAGGAAGGGTGGATGATGATCAGGGCTTGACTTAGAGGTGTGGAAACAGACAGAAAAAAGAGATGAGATGATTAATGCGCACTTACACAGGTGCCCGGCTCTTCTGGGCTTAGCCTCAGATTCAGCTCTAGACAGAGCAGCGTAGCATGCAAAGAGAGAGAGTGAGAGAAATAAAGAGATAGAAAGGGGGAGAGAGAGGGGGAGATGGAGAAAGTAAGAGAGAGAGAGAGAGAGAGAGAGAGAGAGGGGGGGGGGGGGGGCAATGAGAGAGAGAGAGAGCGGTCGGTTAGCATCAGTCCATGACAGAACAAAAAACAAACACCACACACATCACATCCTCAACAATGTCAATCGAATGCAAAAAAAAATGCGCAGTGACACAGACCAGAGCGCAGCTATCCCCAGACGTCAGCTTTCAATAGTGGAAGATGCACATATACACAGTACCAATAATGACTGACTTTTTTTTAATGATGATGTGAAATTAAAGTATTTCTTAGAATACATCTTGTGTCTGGGGTAAGATGCCGTTCTGGTAAAATGAAACAAAAATTAGCAAAAAAATCAAAATGAACAAATATGTATGAAAAATAAAGAATGCATAAAACTACATGAGCAACCATTTTTCTAAGAAGAAGCCGGAGCGGTCCCTGTGTTAGCATGATTAAAGAATGAAAGTGTCATAAAGATACAGAAATGAAACACTTAGCGAGCACAGTAAGCTTGGACAGCATGTCTGAATGATGGGAAACAAAAAGAAACGTTTTAAACGACTATGCAGACTGAGAGGAATGAGAGATTGTTATTATGATGACACTAATGATTATGTTTTATTTTCTGATGGGAAATGGCAACTTTCAGCTGGTATAATTTAAACAATTTAATTTTTTACAATCCAATTTGGTTGATGAATAAAAATAACATTTTCGTAACACAGGGGCTGGACAAACATGAGTTTTAAGGAGTAACTTATCTCAAAACACTACTTTGAGTAACATGGGTCAAACAACACATTCATAATGTAGGATGTTGGAAAAAACATCAGTCACACATGGACCCACATGCATACTGCTAGCACAGTGCCATAGAGGAGCAGGCTGCAGGGAAAAGCTCACTAAGTTAGATGAGTGAGTTTGGAAGGTGAAAGGTCAAAGCCTGAGATGGTGCATGCCCTCAGGCCATTTGTTACCTTGTGAACACCCAAATGGCAAAAGACAGGAACTTAAAGAAGCACTTCATGGTTAAAATCCAATTCATGTCAATGTAGTCAACCTACTAAATGGAATTACAAAATGTCTTTTGAGTTGTATCATGTATCATGCACTGAAGGTGTCATAGTGAAACTGATGACCAAAACGGATGCACTACGGCATATTTTTTTGTTAATTTGCCAGGGTGGACAAGGGAACACAAGAACCTGCAGAAGTTATTAATAAAACCAAGAGCAATGTCAGCAAAAGTGATTGAGTATGGGATTAGTGGATTGTTAAACAATAGAAAATAAAAGGAATGACATTTGATTTACCCTAGTGGCTAAAAGCTAAGGTTTACTGTCTTCCATGTCCTTGTCACATCTGTTGGGATATAAAGGACTTCAGCTGTATTTGAGGATATAAGCAAAATAGTACAAAGCTCGTGCTTTAAAAATCAAGACAGAAAAAACATTGCCCTTTGAGCTCTTATACGAAACAACTTTATTCTAATTAATAGTTTTAACTCAAACTGTCTCTATAGCTCTGGTTATGTGTATTTATGGATCTACAGAAATGTCTACAGTATATCACTCTAACTCTTGTCTACGGGTTGTATGGTAGAGCTTTGAGATCAGCCTGAGGCCGTTCTACGTTACTTACCAGTGGTTGTCGAATGCTGAGATAGTTCTGGGGCTCCAAACGTCTCAATGAAGAAAGCATGTTAAACATTAACACTTAATATTTCTACATAAGTAAAGTTCTGGATTTGCTTTATTTGGCATGCTTTGGGGCATGTCATTTTCAGGAGGATGTTTAATATATCTTGTGCATGTTCTTTTTATTTAATATTACTCAATACAAACTGTGAGTTTAAATTGAACATTGTCAGTCAGATTTTGGAAAATAATTGCACAAGGTAAATGTTCTCACTGCCATTTGACCAATAGGTAACTTGCATTTGCAGTATAAACAACTTATTTTTTCCCTTTATTATTTTGCTTTAAAAATGTGTTGAAATTATTTTCATGGGTGTTTTGTTTCGGTTGTGAAATTGATTTGCGTTTGCTCTTCTGCAGGATTCATGCCTTACCTTGCACCAACCACAGGGGATTTCCTTCCGGGGTCAAGTGAAGCTCCAAGTGGCTCTTCGCCAAGTGAGCGTGTGTCCTTGTTCAGCTGCTGCAGCCTTGAGCTGAGCTCACTGATCACAGTGGGCTTGCCTTCCTCTGCCCCCGAAAGCGGACGGGGTTCCACAGGGTCCCCCCACAACTTGGAGCGTCTCTGGAAGAGGTAGCGGGGTCTGGCTGGGCCTGAGGCTCCTGCAGCAGCAGCCAGCGCAGCCGCGTGCTGCTGTGAGAGCAGTTCGCTATCAGATGACTGTTTAAGCAGGGGGTCCCTGAATGTCACCGGGCCCTTGCTGAGCTGGGACTTGAGCTTTGGCTTTGGAGGCACTGGCGGCTTATCAAGAATGAACGTCTGGCCATCTGCGTAGGTGGTGTAGGTGTCCGTGGGCTCGCCGCTTTCCGAGGACAGGGTAGACATGCTGGAGACAGTGGAGATGGTGCTTGTGGTCTCCAGGTGGTGATCACTGGAGCTACGAGTGTCTACCTCTTCCACCCCGGAGTCAGCAGCAGACTCTGGGCCTAGGTGGGACTCAGATGGCTTCCCTGAGGCTGCTTGCGGGCCACTGCTAGCGGGGACCTGTGCTGCTGCGGCGACCGCTGCTGGAGGGGCAGGGGGTGGAGCTGAGGGCAGGGCAGAAGGGGTTGTCTGCCCCAACGTATGAACAGGAGGTACTGCAGTTACAGGTGTCTTTCCAAGAAGGCCATTGGCAAATTCATCCGGTGGAGGAACCACACCAATTTTACGGAGATCCTCTCGTGTCTCCTCATCACTGGAGGAGAGCATGGCAGGTGGCAAGGTGACAGTGTAGGGATCAACATCCTCCTCAGAACTACCCTGAGCCAGAGTTTTATCAGAGGCTGGGCTGGGAGATGGCTGGGAAGCTGGAGCTGTAGCTGGCGGTGGGGTTGATATCGAAGGAGCGTCAGGACCAGGGGACTTGGCGCGTTTTATTTCGGCCAACATGGGTTTTGGGCTCTCTGACAATGCCCCCTTAGGAGAGGGGACCCTGTGCTCTGGGCTGGGCCCCACAGCCTGCCCATTACTCGTTGCATGAACCATGATAAGCCCAGCAGTTTTCTGCTGAGATGTGTCCATGATGCTGATGATCATACTTTTCTTGTCCTCAATTTTGCTCTCCTCCTTCCTTTCTGTTCTTGTTTCTAACTCTTTCCTGGTGGATATGGGACTTCCCCACTGAATTTTGCTGGTGGGGGCGGAGGTATCGTAAATTCTTTTTGCCGCAGGGGAAAAGGGAGGTGAGGCAAACTCCCCCTCACCCTCTGACCGCTCAGCCTCTTTGGTCTGGGTCTCCATATACAGCACCCCTCCAGCTGCTTCGTGTTTAGTTCTGGGCTCAGGGCTGCTTGAAGGGGACTGACTCTGGGAGGTTAATGCTCGTTCCCTTGCGGCCAGCGCAAGTGCCAACGGAGAGTTAGGGTCCAGGGGCTTGCCCGTCAGTGGGTGAATGAAGGTGGTGCCCCCAGGAGAAGGACGCAATGCCAAGGCGGGAGGAGGCAACTGACCAAGTTCACGTGTGAGCATTCGTTCATCGACAGAACGTGATGGTGTGAGTGAGGGGGCCTCTGGGGGTGGTGCAGAACTGCCCTCCATAGTGCCCACTGATAGGAAGACTGTAGATTTCCGCCTCTCCTCTAGACGACGTTCCCGGTCTTTCACAGCATCAGCAATTGCAGCAGCAAAAGGACCTTTCCCTTGCAACAGTCCCTCAGCCTGAGCTTGACTGCGTTCCTTCAACAGCTGCTGCTGATGATGATAGAAATCAGCCCTGCTGGTGTGGTGAGCAGCTAGGCGCCCAGAGGGAGAGTGCTCTCTCGCATGGATGGAAGCCAGTGCTAGTGAAGCTCTCTCCTGAGCATCTTCCACCTGCAGTTGCTTTACAAGTGGGCTCTTCCTCCGCTGTGGCTTGCTGGGAGGCGGCATGAATAGGCCTACGTTGAACTGGCCCACATTGGCGTAGGGGTTATCGATGACTCGACCTTTCCGCTTGATCCTCTCGGGCGGAGTTGAGATTGGACCTGGCCTGGGGATGTCAGTAGGCTCTACGGGGAGGTGGGTGGAGTCCTGCAGAATGATCATGGAGCGGGCTTTCTTCTGCCGTTCCATGTGGGAGGCATGGCGAGGCGGCTCATAAAGCTCAGCGGACATTGTCTGTGGCAAAGCGTGCAGTCTTGGCTCAGAGCCTGGTTTAAAACTGGAACGGCTGGGATCATAAATACGGCCAGGGGGAGGGGGTGGGCAGAACGAAGGAGGGGGTCCAGTGTCTAGATAGTAAAGCGACGGGGGAGGTGGGGGAGCCATTTGGGGAGGTGGAGGAATACTATGGCTGTCTCTCAGGCTGTCTGTCATAGAGGAGCTCCGTGGAAACCTGTGTTCCGCTGCTAGGGCAGAAAGTCGATCCTCTTCGGTTGCTCCTGCACAGACAGACAGATAGATCTCTGAAAATGTATTTGTGGTTTTGTTTGAGCTTGGATGATGAACAATTGTGCAATATTTTGTAGGTTTTGTCTTTGCTCTTTCCTTTAACATTACTGTATGTTCATAACTGTAACGTTCCTTTAATGTTACTGTGTGCCATAATATGGCATTTTAAAGCATTCAGATTTGCGGATCAAAATACAGTAACACTTCACTGCTGTATGAAATTAAGGAGCTTAATAGAGCATTGTATGTAAAATATTTCTGAATGTTTACCAAAAGACTTTGTTCTAGCCATGCTTTTCGGCAGCTGCATGTGGGCTTTTTCCAACGCTGGATGAAGAGCACCATGAAGAGCAAGTCCTTGTCGCTCAAAAAGAGACTGCACAAAAACAAATATATATATGTTAAAAGGTAAAGCAAAAAATTTTCATATTATCAACAGAGTGTTTCTGCTTGCCATTGTTACTGTAAGAAGCTTTAACCCGCTGAAAGTACCAGCATGGCTGGTAACAAGCATACAGCATGTTCAGATTTAGATGTTTATATACAGTGAAACTATACTGGTACATTAGACCAGTATCGAACTTGCATAAAATCTGTTTTTAAATTAGAAGTTCCACTGTATACAACTCCACTGTATACAGACAGCATATCTGGTCAATACTGCGGAAATGGGACACTTTATGATAATTGAGTGTGTGCACATACTGTATCTTACACTGATTTCTGCTGGTGTCATTCGGCGACTGGTAGGACGTTGCTTCACCGTGGCTGCTCTGTAGTCTTCTACCTTTGGCCTCAGTACTGACTCCTGAGAGGCCAAAATCTCATCTAGCCTTTCTGTTAACAAACACACATACAAAACAAATTTCATTACACACATCCACACAAATAGTACTCAAAAAGGTGTAATATGAATCACATCTGATCACAAGTTTTCAAATAAAATAAAAACAAAGTAAATATGAAATGGAAATGCTTGATGTCATAAAGTGAATTAACACAATGCCACAATGCATCATTGCTCCTCATTTGGCAAAAGGTGTAGTATGACACACTACCTCAGTTCCAACCTATAGATCTGCCTCCTCTATACTGTCTAATTGAGCAGTGCCATTCACACTGGATGCACTCTTTTGTTCTTTTGAAGTTTAGCAAGGTATGTTTACAAAGAAAAACAATTAAAAAACAACACGGATGGATGGAGAATACAACCTGTGTGAACGGTCCCTAAGGCAGCATTCAAGCTGAAATAAAACCTCATAAATGACTCATTTGGGACACTCCACATGCCACACAAATAGCGTTCCTCACATGACGGATATGGAAGGCGAAAATCACAATGCATTTCCACAGTTTGGCATTAGCACATGTTGCTACCCTAAGAGTGTGATATTCAAATAAGCATGAACATTTTTTCATTTATCATATAATCTATCATTTTCTACTGATACTTATATTTATTAAGTTATTTTATTCAATTTATTCAAATATTTTAATAAATATAAGTTAATATAGAACGGTAATTTTAATATTTAAGCCTTTTCTATTTCTCTGTGACATCCAAAGCAGGTATTTATAAAGATATGATTTAGCTGCCTACGTGTTGAGAACGCCCCAAAAAGCTGGCTAGGTAGGCAGCTCACTAGGTTTTGAAACAGAGCTAAATAAAGCATATTCCAGCGTGAGCAAGCTGAAGATGGTTGCATGCACATTACATAGCAATATTGCTGGGTTTTGTCGGTTTCTAAAAACAGTAATGTGTAACTCACCCCCTCTTCTCCTCCTAGAGGCTGAGCATGAAATAAATGTACAGAACACTTCTCCATTAAAGTCTCACAGCAGCAAATGTTTGTCGATATGTGTTTCAGTGTGTGAATGTAAGTGTGTGTAATGAACTCAGTAAATTCAGAGCACAGATTGAGCGAGAGAGAAAGACAGCTGATGTTTCGAACAGCCCAAATGGCTGCAGGAGGGAGATGACACAGTTAACAAATAAACAAGAAAGAGCAACAGGGAGAAAGAGACAGATAGACAGAAAATGTTGCATCCAAGTGTGTGCATGTGTTAAACTACCTATTTTCATAATCGACTATTTTATAATCTGAATGACTATCTAACTAGTTAATTATAAGGAAGACTGTGCACATTGAATCCAAGAACATGCCGTCCTTCAATAGGATATATGAGAGATATTCAACAAATATACAAGTTAAAATAATGATAACCTTACTGCACAGAAATAGTAAGCATAATAATGGGAGCAATGCGACAGAAATTGCGTTAAAAGTTATTGTTGAAGGCAGTGGATTTGTTTCAGAAGCAGTGTTTTGTTGGCTTTCACAGTGATGAATTTACTTCCATGACAGTATGCTAAAACCCAGTAAACTGTTAGCATGCTAAAATTCTCTATTAATTCATCACCTTTAAAAAAAAAGAACTGGTGATAAAAATATTAACTCTAAGACAAAAAAATCAAAAAAAAAAAAAAAAAAAACTATTCAACTCCACAAATCAACTAGTGTGTGTGTTTGTTCGAGGGCGTCTTACCTAGCTCTTCGAGCTCAGCAGTCATGCTTTTGGACCTCAAGGTAAGGGTGGTGCTGGGTGCTCTTTTTGGAGGCGGGGGCGCTGTGGAGGAAAGGCAAGGAGTAGATGAGAAGATGCGATGGTGTGGTGTGGGGCCTTCATGGCTGCTGCCCATCGGCAGCTGCCAGCGCTTTTTCACCATCTTCATCTGAAGATCACAATGTACCACACTGCCGCACCACGATTAAACTCTATTCTGCCGTCTTTCTCTCTCTGGAATCATGTAACAATCAGACATCTCCTGTGTGCGTACGCGTCCAGAAACCCACTTCCTTCCTTGGTGGCCCTCTGATGGATGGTAGAAAAAAATACTTGTTTCCCAAAATCCTTCATTTCACATTCATTCTCTTACAACCCAAACGATGGTCAAGTTTCCCTTTGTCTCTCAGAAACGAAACCTGACGTTTTATAGCCAAAGAATGATATAAACTCCCAATCAGCATAAAAGGAAGCACCAAGAAAACGAACAGATTTCCAGGAGATCAGACACTTCTGTTGTCTCAATAACATCAGCGTAAAACTCCTCACTCCTTCAGCTAACAACCTTGCAGACTGGAGTAGAGCTCTGGAGAGAGAGAGATGGGGAGAGAAATACCAAGGCACTAATGCAATACTTACTTCAAACATGCATTGTAGTAACCATGGCAACTCTGGCAGGAGCAAGGCCTGGGCTTGTGCATTTAAACTGTGAGAATCTGTGTGTGTGTGAGTTCGTATGTGTGTGTGGGAGGATATAGCCACAAAACTAACAACAGACACTCCGTTATTATTTCATCAGTAGTGTGTATAAGTGTGTGATAGTTTTCATAGCCCAGAGTTATGCAATAACTTTGCAGGTGACCATGATTTTGACAAGTAAGAACAACATTCTTATCGACATAAGATAAAAAAAAAACAACTATCGCTTTTCTCTGATTGTGACGGAAAACGTAAGTGGAAGTTTATGCATTTTGGATTTATATGATGATTTTATCTAAAACAACTTTTACATTTTTTTCATGCATTTCATATACTGTTTGAGCAACAGGAAACAGAAAAAAACTGACAAAGCACAGCAAAACATAAACAACTTAATAACTAAACAAGCATATTAAACACAATGCCCACTGAGCGAGATACTAAAAAGACAGCAAGACTGTCTTATGCATCTATAAAAAGAAAGATTGAATCCTACAACTTACACCTTATCTGTAATAAGTGACTTACAGACTAGTGTCTTCTGTTACTTCGACTAGTTGGTTAGTGAGTTCAACTAGTTCAATAAATTTTGCACTAAGTGCAAATAGTAGCAAATTTATGAATTTAATGAATATAATCATATTCACTGAATATATATTTCACATATATAACACTGAATATGTTGTTATTATAGCCAAAGACTATAGAATAACACAAGATGCGTCACTCGTATTGTTTCGAATGGGGAAAAGTGCAACGCTCCATGTGGCGGAATAAGTCCCGCCTTCTAAATAAGAGCCAATCGCAGATTGGTAGAGTAATCGTGTCACTGCTACTGGAGTTAGAAGCTCCGGCTCCTATAGACCTTATGCGCCAGAGAAACAAGAGCGCAGCCATCTTTAGATTATTGTTTTTGACCTTCCGTTTTTGCAGTCGCTCTGATTATTTCTATGGCATCGCTCTCAAAGAGTAATTAGCTGGTGAAGTGGATTTACTTATTGTAGAGTTAAAACTAACGTTATCATGAGCATTGTAATGTTTAAAGCAGATGTCTTAACAAATGTCAGTAGAACGGGAATATTTTAAAATGAGCCGTTCATTCATATATATGTAAAATCGCAGTGAAAATACAGACCGGAAGACAAAACATAGGGCCTACATAAGGTCTATAGAAACAGTCAGACGTGCACTTCCACTGCGCATGAACTTGAAATTTATGAGACAGAGATCAAACATGAAATTTAATCGTAAGCTTGGCGAACAGTTTTGGAGAATTTTATGTTTCCCCATTCTAAGAGATAGGAGCTGCACTTGAATGCCTGAGCGTCGTTTCAAAGATGGCCGCCGAGTGAATTGACTTGTCTTCAAGGGACTTTGTTATAGCTTACTGTTTTATAATACAATACACTGAGGTGCAAACAGTATCTGCCACTATTTGCACTAAGTATAAATATCATCTAATATCATTTATCAATTATTTACACTTAGTGCAAAGAAAATACCTTTTGTTTCTATTTACACATAGGCCGTGTGTCCACCAAAGCATTTTTAGCCAGCTGAAAATGCCTAGTTGTGGGTGCTTGAGAGCGCTTTGGCAGTGCAGCGTTTTTTTTTTCAGTGTAGACGCTTTGCTTGCTATGATATGGAATATTGCAGAAGTGTTACTAGTATCTAATTGCACAGATCATTTGTTTCTATATAAAAATGTCGATATAATGTAATTGCTCTGGCTCTTGTTTTAAATAATTTTGTTCCGTTATTATGCTTGATGTTGGTAACATCTGTTGACGTTGTACAAGCAGAATATGGCGGTTAGTCGGTGTTGTATTTGTCCCGTCCTTCCTCCACTGTGATTTGACAGCTGCTGGGTAAAAAGTGACAGTGATGAGCGCTGCGCTTTACCCAAAGTTGACCATTCTTCATTTCTCGCCGACCGGTAAAAAAACACAGAAAAATTTGTGAAACAGACACTCAACGCCTTGTCACGCTGCTGCCGTTTTAAAAATGTGATGCTCCCATTGAAAACAATTGGAAAAATATGCTAGCCTTGGGAAAAACACTTTGGTGGAGATGCGGCCTTAGTGTAAATAGCATCTGTTGCTATTTTTTCCCACTTTTTTCTTTAAGGTTGGTGGCGCTTGTTGGCACTTTTCTTGGAGAAGTTTGATCACCTTTAAAGCACCAACACTATTTGGACCAGACTAAACAACCCGCCAGCCAGATTTAAACCTTACTGTGAGGGGATTTGGATAAAAGCATGAGCTAAACGACTTACTGTGCTTCTTCATCATCAACTAAAGCCAAACACAGGTCAATAAAGGGTTCGGATTGTGTGGGAGTTGCAGATAAAAGTGAGGATAGTTTACATGGATATTGAATAGACTTCCTCTTTGCATTTCGAGGTTTTGCTATAGTTCTAATAACTCTACCAGTAGACTAATTTAACTGCTAATCGATTGAGTGGGTGTAGGAACGCACAAATGTGTGGAACAGCTGCACAGAAAACACTTTGACGCTTCAATCTGCTTAGTCATCACAATTTTTTTGTGACAAACAACCCTGTCATTTAGTTAATGCTCCTGAAGTTTTCTCTTCTGAAAAACACAGTCATTACCATCACGATCGGCCGTGATCATTAAACTCGCTCCTTTATTCATTCTTGCAGCATATCTTTCCCTCGTGTTTGAGACTAGATTCGCCCTGCTGGGTGAGATCTCTCAATGTCTGATCATTACATACACAGCACAGAGCATCAAAGGCTGGTTCCCTAGCAACCCGTGCCTTTAAGAGCTCTTCTGTCTGACTGCAGTAGCCCCGCCCACAATAAACAAACAAAACCAGCAGTCAGCACATTCTTTATAACTTAACTACAAAACCACATTCACAATATTACACAATTTTTGTGTAACCGACTTATTCTTGACAGACACACTGTTAAACATACAAGAAAACATGAACTAAATTTAAGCAATATATTAAGCTGCAGACCTTGTTTATAAGCTGCAACCCTGTTAATATTACTTGCATTTTAATATGCAAGATAGATCAGTTCTGTCGGAAGTGAACAAGCACCTTACCCTTCTTCCTGACTGTCTCCTCAGACTCTGGCTTGCGTGTGACTGACACCACCTTCATAAGGAGGCTATTTCCACCCTGCCGGATGAGTGACACCACCTGCTTGTGTCCCACTTTTACCACGTTTACACCATTCACCTAAGAGACCAATCACAAACAAATCATAACTGTTTCTGCCCCTCCAACACATTCAAAGCATCTCAGACTAGACTCAAGGTCATTACATAGCTTCAGCACAACACAATTGTATTTTAATGTGCTGGAGATGTAAAACATGATGAAAGGGGATATGAACAAATCAATCCTATACCTCAATGAGGAAGTCACCAGTCCTTAGCCCCGCCCTCCAGGCCACGCCCTCAACATCCACAGACTCCAGGTACTGCAGTGCGGGAAAGGCAGGTGTGGGTGTAAACTCTTCAATGGGTGTCTCCGCTACATAAAAACAGAAAATCAAATGCAATATCACATAGTGGTTCTTAGACTCATTGTGAAGCCAATAGCAATGCTTCCATCCACCTATTTTTATGCATATTGTATAAATAAACGCTGGATGGAAACACCAATTTGCGCTTAAATTCCAAAAAAATGGATAAATAAAAATTTAAAATATAAAAAGTTAACTTCGATGAAACAGTTACCATATAAATCCCTTAATGCGCAACTTACATGACTTTGCCTCAACAGTAAATGTGATTGGATTACTGGACTAACCAGCCGATAAATTTCAATGCACGGCATCTTAAATGTAGGTTTGGTCATTATAAAATGCCTGAGCCAAAGTCTGTCATCAAAATGGTTGTGTACAATTACCTCCCAGAACTCTCTCACATGATTGCATTCCCAAACACCAGGATTCCATCTCCGAATGCAAGATAACATAGCAGTGTTTATTGCGTTTTGTAAATTATTATGTGTGAAAAAAGATGAAATGGTTTCCCTGATTGCAGCAACTTCCATTTTCATTACAATATTTTTGTGGCAGTTTTCCAGGAAGTGATGAAATTTTTCTTTTGAACACATGGGATGGAAACGGCGCTTTATTCACAAATGTTTTATGTGATATTCCAATTTTTGTCAAGTTAATATCGTAACTCTGAATGGAAACATAGCTAATTAATGGCTTACGTATTGATATCTCTCTGCTGGGATAGGTCAAAGCATTTAAAAATGGTTAAAAATGACATTCTTCACCTTTAAATTAGCCTTACTGTAAATATAAACATATGTCTAAATAAAGCTGTTAGTGCTTTGCTCTTCATCTTTGAGATAGTAATAGTATAGGAGAAATCAATAAAGAGACCAGCTGAAACCCATATGCGTAAGAAATATTAATGCACCATGTGGGTAACAGATGGCATTAGGAACTCATAACTCCTACCCAGGATGGTGCCACCCCAGAGACTGGGCACACACACACACACACACACACACACACACACACACACACACACACACACACACACACACACACACACACACACACACACACACACACACACACACACACACACACACACACACTGCTGGACTGTATACGTTGTCAAACACAACTGTATAATAATGCTGTTAAGTATGCTACATAATCAAATATCAAGGTCACTGGTTCACATTGTGTCATTTCTATAAGTAATAAAGTTAACATTCACTTAACTCTAGTATGCTGTCACCAGAACTGCATCTGTAAGACACATACACTGTTGCACTCATTTGCATTGAGTTTAAACTTTCATGTTACCCTAGTGTGAATATACCAAGTAGACAAAATGTACTAAAATAATTGTAAATAGACGATGTTTTAGAGAAATATTAATTTTAAAGGTACACTATGTAACTTTTTTCAAAATGAACAAAATTTAAATAATGAGTCAATACATCATCAATCTTTCTTCAAAAACATGTTTTTATCTTACCCTGATTGACTATGATAAGCCTATTATAAGCGTTTATATTTTATGCCTGACTTTTGCAAAAAACAGTAGTGCTGCTGTCAGGATACAGGCTCGTAGACTGAGGTAAGTGAATCCACATAAAGCTTTATTTCAGTGCATCAAGTTCAAAAGGTGAGAATATTCAAAGTTCAGAGGTGAATTCGGTGAAGATTACTGCGCGAGAAGGATTCCAGGTGAGCAGATCCTCTTCAGTTTATCTAATGATAAACTAACACAGTTCGGTGATGATTTGTCTTTTCTCTTTCAGATACAGCCGTGAGCGAGTGGAACTCAGGAGGAATAAAAGGACTCAGGAGACCTGGATACAGTTGAAGCTTCTAGGAACATCAGAACAAGGACACAGAGGTTAGTATAATTCAGGTGAGTATACGTTACGTGACGAGGACAGGTTGTATCAGAGACTTCGTGAAACAGTGGTAAAGCGTCTGTTCCTGTTGGAGACTTGACAAAGATTTAATGTGAACTGGGTGTTTTTATGGAGCTGGTTGCTGATTGGGAACAGGTGAAGAGGATTAGAACTCAGGAGAGAGTGATCGTTGTGTGGTGTGAGATGTGGACTCTGATTGGTTTCTGACACTACCCCTCCCTCCAGAGTCCGCGCCAGCGGACCTTGGACCCCGATGTCGCGGGGGTCTACCTCTGGGTCGTGGTGCAGGTTTGCTTGGATGTTGAGTCTGGAATTCAAGGAGCATATCCGGATCAAGGATGTCCTTCCGGGGTATCCAACATCTCTCCTCTGGTCCATATCCTTTCCAATCTATCAAATACTCGAGCTGACAACCTCGACGTCGGGAGTCCAATATTTCTCTTATTGAATAGATGGGCTCTGGTTCAATAGGAGGTATCGTGGGAGTATCCTCCGGAGCTGGTTCTGTGGTTGCGCTAGACACCACTGGATGATGCGGTTTCAGGAGAGAGACATGGAACGTGGAATGGATTCGTTGCTGAGCCGGGAGACGAAGCTTATAGGTCACTGGATTGATCTGTCTTTTTATGGGGAATGATCCGATGTACTTGGGACTAAGTTTACGACTAGGTTGATGTAGACGGATGTCTCTCGTAGAAAGCCAGACCAGTTGTCCAGGTTGGTATTCATGTATCTGACACCGACGGGCATCTGCGAAGTTTCGTTGCCGATTTATTGCTTGTCGAAGGTGATGATGAGTTTGATTCCAGACCCTTTCACTCTCTCTAAACCATTTATCTACCGCTGGTACCTCGGAGGGCTCACCGGACCAAGGAAACAAAGGAGGTTGGTAACCCAACACACATTGGAACGGAGTTAACTTTGTAGATGCCTGTCTGAGGGAATTTTGTGCGTATTCTGCCCAAATCAAATACCGACTCCAGATGTTCTGGTTGGAGTGGCAGAATGTACGCAGGAACCGTCCAACATCTTGGATTTTTCGTTCGGTTTGGCCATTGGTTTGCGGATGGTACCCTGATGAGAGACTTACAGTCACATTCATCATAGAGAAGAATGCTCGCCAAACCCGGGTGATGAATTGAGGCCCTCTGTCAGACACAATGTCTTCTGGGATACCGAAATTTCGAAAAACATGTTCCATTAATAATTCTGCCCTGACGAAGCCTGTGGGAAGACTCTTCAGGGGGATCAGCTTACATGCCTTGGAGAACCGATTAATGGCTACGAGGATACAAGTGTTACCCTCTGAGACAGGAAGATCTGTAACACAATCTATCCCAATGTGTGACCAAGCTCTATGTGGGACAGGAAGGGGCATCAGTTTACCCACTGGCAGCTGTTGTGGAACTTTGGACATGGCACAGGGAATACATCCTTGGATAAACGTGGTTATGTCTTACTGCATGTTGGGCCACCAATACGTGCATTGGAGAGTAGACGTAGTTTTGTTTATTCCGGGATGATCTGTGCCCACCGAGAAATGAGCCGATGAAATCAAGGAGTTACGAAAATCTTCAGGTACATACATTTTGCCGGGGGGACATCCTGGGACTCTGGGTTGTTGTCGTGACCTTTCTAGCAGTTGTTCATTGATTTCCCAATGGATTGGATTGACAAATAACCTTTCAGGTAAGATGGTTTCGGGTTCTTCAGCTGGACTTTCTGGGGCATGGATACGGGAAAGAGCATCTGCTCTAGTGTTCTTTGATCCTGGTCGATATGAGATTGTGAAATGAAAACGAGTGAAGAACAGTGCCCATCTAGCCTGACGTGGATTTAGTCTCTTAGCATCTCTTAAATACTGAAGGTTCTTGTGATCGGTGAGTACTAGAAACGGATGTTTGGCCCCCTCTAGCTAATGTCTCCATTCCTCCAAGGCAAGTTTCACAGCCAATAGTTCCCGGTTTCCAATGTCGTAATTGCTTTCTGCAGTTGATAGCTTTCTAGAAAAGAACGCACAGGGTATGGTTTTGGAGGAATCATCAGAGTACTGGGATAGAATCGCTCCTACTCCTGTAGTGGAGGCGTCCACTTCTACCACAAATACCTTTTCCGGATCTGGGTGATGGAGTAATGGTGCAATGGTGAATGCGGCCTTGAGTGATTCAAAAGCTCTGTCTGCTTCTGGGGTCCAAAGAAGTGTCTTGGGTTTTCCTTTTAGCAGGGAGGTCAGGGGAGCTGTCAAAAGGCTGTATTGATGTATAAATCGTTGGTAGAAATTTGCGAAACCGAGGAATCTCTGAAGTTCCTTAACTGACTGAGCAGTAGGCCAGGACAGGATGGTCTACGTCTTCCGATTATTCATTTCCACTCCGTTCTCACTGAGGTGATATCCCAGGAACTCGACACTGGTTTGATGGAAAGAGCACTTCTCAGCTTTTAGGAACAGAGTGAAATCTCGGAGTCTTTGGAGTACCTGAGATACATGATGTCAATGTTCAACTAGGTCTTCGGAAAAAATAAGAATATCGTCGATATATACCAACACGAACCCTCCCAAGAAATCCCGGAGTACCTCATCCATGAAGCTCTGGAAGACGGAAGGGGCGGTTACCAATCCATACGGCATCACCAGATATTCATAATGCCCTGGAGGAGTTATGAAAGCCGTCTTCCACTCATCCCCTTTCCTAATTCGGACCAGATTGTATGCACTCCTTAAATCCAAGTTGGTGAAAATTTTAGCTTCCCTGAGCTGTTCCAGAGCTGATGGGATGAGGGGCAGTGGATAACTGAATTTCACGGTGATCTGGTTTAGGGCTCTGTAGTCAATGCATGGTCTTAAACCCCCGTCTTTCTTGGGAACAAAAAGAAACTAGCCGCAGCAGGTGATGTGGAAGGACGGATATAACCTTGTTCCAAGGCTTCCTCGATGTACTTTTGCATGGAATCTTGTTCGGGAATTGACAGGGAATAAATTCGACCCTTGGGAATGGATGCTCCGGGTTTCAGATCAATGGCACAGTCCCATGGCCGATGGGGAGGTAAGTTGGAGGCAGTAACTGGATTGAAAATGTCAGAGAATGAGGAGTAACAGGAGGGAATACTCGTGGATAGGTTTTCCGTGGGACTTTCGATGGATGTGGAATTCACTTTTAGAACTTCGGGGGGTTGAGCACAGAGAAGCCTAGGATGTGGAATTTCATTAAGTGGGCACTGACAACCCCATCTAGTGATCTCACCAGACTGCCAATTTATGGTGGGTTGATGACGAATTAACCATGGGCGACCTAGGATTATGTCTGTTTGACTATTCTGTAGAACAAAAGGTTCGAACATTTCATGGTGTACGTTTTCAATCCATAACTGGATGGGTGTAATCTGGGATGTGACATGTCCTTTGTTAATCAGCTCACCTGTTACAGCGTAGATGGAGTAGGGCTTGGGAATGTCAATCTTCCGGAGGTTGAGTTCTTTACAGAGCTGTCCTGAAATGAAGTTCCCTGCTGACCCAGAGTCGATGATAGCTGTTACAGATACATAGATATTTTGAGATTTCAGGATTACAGGAATCGTAAGGGGTGTTGATATAATGGAGTTGTCTTGAACGGAGCTTACCGTCAGCCGACCTGGTCGAATGGGACAGGTAAGTCTAAAATGACCCTTGGCCCCACAGTACATGCATAATTTCAACTCTTTTCTTCGAGTGCGTTCTGCCTGGGAAAGTCGGAAAGTGTCGACTTGCATCTTCTCAGATTGATCTTCTGACGCAGAACCCATGACAACTTGAGGAGAAGAAGAGTGACATAGCATAGTATCTTGATAACAGTTCTGAGATCTTTGCTGCACACGAATAGCCTGCTGGATGAATTTCTCTATTCCTAGGCTGTCATCATAAATCGCCAATTGAAGACGCAGGGCAGGATTCAACCCACGGCGATAAACTGAGATGAGCGCCCTTTCATTCCACCCACTGTTGGAGGCTAGAGTGCGAAATTCTAAAGAATACTAAGAAACTGTCTTCTTTCCTAGACGCAACTGCAGCAATTGATCACCGACAGAGGAATCTTCAGTTGGACGTCTGAAAACTTCTTTGAAGTGTTTTACAAATTCCTGAACAGATGTCATCACAGTGGATTCCTGCATCCACAATGCCTCAGCCCATCTCAAAGCTGCTCCGGATAATTGTTGGATAATGAAAGCGACTATCGATCGCTCGGTGGGATATAGTTGGGCTTGTTGTTCCAACGCAAGTGAACATTGCAATAAGAATCCGTTGCAATCTTCCGCCCGACCGGAGAATGGCGCTGGGCGCGACTGTGGACTAGCGAAGCAAGCAATAGAGGGAGCTGCGTTTACGGAAGCGCTGGCTGGGGGTAGCACTGGGTTCGCCGAGGCAGCGGGGACTTGTATGGAATTTGTTGCAGCGGTGGTAGGTTGAATAGAGTTTGTATCCATGCCTGAGGTTCGCATGGAATCCATTTTCTTCACCTCTTTAGGTTTTGGTCAAGTCTTCTGTCAGGATACAGGCTCAGAGACTGAGGTAAGTGAATCCACATAAAGCTTTATTTCAGTGCATCAAGTTCAAAAGGTGAGAATATTCAAAGTTCAGAGGTGAATTCGGTGAAGATTACTGCGCGAGAAGGATTCCAGGTGAGCAGATCCTCTTCAGTTTATCTAATGATAAACTAACACAGTTCGGTGATGATTTGTCTTTTCTCTTTCAGATACAGCCGTGAGCGAGTGGAACTCAGGAGGAATACAAGGACTCAGGAGACCCGGATACAGTTGAAGCTTCTAGGAACATCAGAACAAGGAAACAGAGGTTTGTATAATTCAGGTGAGTATACGTTACGTGACGAGGACAGGTTGTATCAGAGACTTTGTGAAACAGTGGTAAAGCGTCTGTTCCTGTTGGAGCTTGACAAAAGATTGAATGTGAACTGGGTGTTTTTATGGAGCTGGTTGCTGATTGGGAACAGGTGAAGGTGATTAGAACTCAGGAGAGAGTGATCGTTGTGTGGTGTGAGATGTGGACTCTGATTGGTTTCTGACAGCTGCTTAATATTTCTGTTGAGACTGTGATGCATTATTTTCTGGATTTTTTGTTGTTGTTGATGAATAGAAACAAAAAAAGTATTTATTTGAAGTAGATACCTTTTGTAATATTATAAAAGTCTTTACTGTCCCTTTTGACCAATTTAATGCATCTTTAAAAAAAATGTCTTACAGACCCCAAACTTGAACGTTAGTGTAAGTCAATATATATCATCATACTATGTAACTTTTTTATTAAAAAATAAAATGTTATTAATGGGATAGTGAAAAAAAATCCCTCTTACAAACCATGTTTTAGTTTAGCTATAAATAACACTTGGATAAACCTCATATGGTGGTCGGGACGAATTTTTGCATATATTATTTTGCAAGACACATGCAGTTTTATTTTTTAACCGCCAGAGGGTTCAAAAGTTACATATTGTAGCTTTAACCAAATACCCATCTAAATATTGTTGTAGTAAAATTGGAGTAAAGTCTAGCTCCATTCCATAAATTATTGGCCAGTTTTCACAATCTAATCAATTCTCAAATAAAATGATTTTAAAAAAAAACTCTTTTTCACTTGAAATACATCACATTATAAAAGTAAAACGGGATGCAAATGTCATTTGTTGCTGACTTTAAGTGTGTAATGTAACCCAGTAACGTGAAGGAAGCTGAAACTTTGACTGTAATAGCAAACTGAGGCCATGAGCTCAATGTCAGGTCTTACCTTTTGCTCCTCGCAAGACAAAGCCGAATCCCTCATTCTCTTTCTTCTGGAGCACAGCGTTCTTCTCCTCGATAATGTAATCACTGGACATAAGAGAGAGCAGGACAGTGAGGTCAGACTCCAGCACCATGCCTGTATGAGGAGCTCCACAGCCGGGCGGAGGGGTTTACCACCTGGACCTACCCCCAAAAAGCTACTCTCTCTGATCCCCGTCCCACTCCAGTAATGAGCCAATCAGGTTAAAAGCAGTGGCTGTGAGAGTGTGGACAATATGAAAAATCTCAGGTGGAAGCTTCTGTCCTTCTGTTTGACTCCAGTGCAGCCTCTTTAACTACATTAGGAGATTGGACAAAATACTAATATCCAACATCGTATGCTTTTAAATAAAAGGATAGAAATATGAGGGCCTTCAACTCTTTCACTATCTAACTCCAAATATGCACACACACACAAAAAACACCCTTTAAAAAGCCAGAAAAGTAAAAAAAGACAATGTTAATCCTGCATCCATGCCTTAAAGTGCAGCCCATCAATGATTAAAAGATAGGATGAGCATTCACAAATGAGAAAGCGAGTCAGAGACACACAAAGGATCTTTCTCTATAGTGGTCTCTTCCCCCCCATCACCATCCCGAGTCCATCTGTCTGGATGCATGGAGATAGCTATCATCAGCGCTAACAGCAGGGACAAATCTGTTCTTCCTTACTCATGTGAGCCACAGTTACTCGCCTGTAGACAGCCCCCCGCCAACACACACATATAAACAGTGCACTTAGACATACAAAAAATCACATTACTAACTTCACTGCTATGATTAACTGTGCTGTTTTACATATGGTGACATATGGTGGACGCTTGATTAGCTTTTAACAGCTTTTCCCACTTGAAACTGTTATAGGTTAAAGGAGACACAAAATGAAATATAACCCTATCCATTTTCTAAATTAATGTTATTGATCTTATTGTGAAACATTCATCCATGCACATATGTTTAACTTTTTCAAAATTTGTTTTGAGGTCATAATTTTTATTCAAAATGTAACTGGATTTTTGGGTGAAGTATGCAAGATCATTTATCAAGACCAATCATTTATTCAGCCCCTTTCTTATAATTGATAATCCGTACATAATCAACTCTTATGTGCGACATATTATGGAAGAAAAGAAAACTTTAACATACACTGTAAATAATTGTTTTTGTTTTTTTGAAGTTGTATAAATAAAAAGATTACTGGAGTACCTTTTACAAGAAAATATTATTTCAAAAAATACTATCGGAGACTATTGACTTCCACTGTATAGATAAAAAATGGGGTATGAATTATGGGGTAATTATGAATTAGTTTGGTGGAGGGTTTAAAAAGACATTAATCCAAAATTAAGTGTAGTGTGAAAACATGTAAGCCTACAGTGAATTTTGTTGTTGTTGACAGATTGTGTTTCCTGGGAATCAAATCCATGACCTTGGCATTGCTACCAGCCAAGCTACAGGAACATATATTATAAATATATTAATTTTATTACAGCAAAATCTATCTCTTTAAACATAACAATTCATTTATAACAACTCCCATACCATTTAGAAATCTGTTTTACAAACAGAGCATAATAAAGTCCTTGTGAACAGCTGTTTGTAGAATAATTACCACAAAACGACAAAAAGCTGTCTATGTGTTCACATGGGACCAGAGCAACCACTGGCGTCGGTATCATCAACTATTAGAAGAAAGCTCATCTCTCTCTCTCTCTCTCTCTCTCTCTCTCTCTCTCTCTCTCTCTCTCTCTCTCGTACCCGAGGGTCTTCATCACTGTTGCATTAGGAGTGACAAGAATCTAATTAAGCAGTGGAGAATCAATTAGATCAATTACAGATGATTCGTGTCGTTAGCGCCTCGGGTTAACGAAATGGTCTGTCCTACAGAACAGCAGTCACGCCTGTGATAACATCAGTGTACGCTCGGGCGTCTGGAACAGGCATTTGCTGTGGATTTGTTTACGAACAAAATCCCAGACAAGCCACGTTAAACTGGGACGGTGGGATATTTGGGTTAAACTTCCCATTATCTATTTAATAAATACATAAGTTATCACTAAGAAAAAGTAACAAAGAACAAATGCTTTATATGATATATTGTCCCTTACAAGGAAAGTACTGTGGCAATACCTTTTAATAGCTTTAAAGGCCTTCTAAAGTGAAGCGATGGAAAAATATCCATATTTAAAACTTTATCAACTAAAATAGCTAGCTTCCGACAGACGGCCTAGGCAAATCGACTCACGCCAAAAGAGTAACCAGTGACGATGTATGACGTAGGAGTAGCGTAAGCTTTGACACCACTCGCGGTTCAAACAAACAGAGCTAGGCAACAAACTCAAGCTCCTCTGACATTTCTCTTTAAAAATTCTCATTTTAGACTTCTAATTTGTGACTGGTGTTTTGTTTTGCTCTATCCTCTGCGCTTCCGCGTTCGTTAATGTGTCGTGACTCGTGCATCAGGTCAAGGGTTACTCTTTTGCCATAAATCAATACGTACGGCCATCTGGCAGAGGCTAGTTATTTCAGTCAATAAAGTTTTAAATATGGATATTTTACTTACACAAACGCATCGCTCTCGCTTCAGAAGGCCTTAATTAACCCCCCGGAGCCGTTTCGAGCACTTTTATCATGGATGGATGCACTTTTATGGACTTAAAACAGAAAAAGCCATTCACTGCCATTATAAAGCTTGGAAAAGCCAGGACTAATATAACTCTGATTGTATTCGTCTGAAAGAAAAATGCCATATACACCTCGGATGACTTGAGGGTGAGTAAATCATGGGGTAATTTTCATTTTTGGGGTAACTATCCCTTTAACTAATGATGAACAATACATTTGTTACAGTATTTGTTGATCTTTGTTAATGTTAGAATGAAAATACAAATGTTCATTGTTAGTTCATATTTTCTCAAAAAAATGAACAGATACAACTTTTAGTTTTAATAATGTAATACTAAATATTGAAATGAACATTAACTGGGATGATTTAGAACTATTATTCATTGTTAGTTCATGATACTATAGTTAACTAATGCTAAGAAACTGTACACTGTCTGGGTTGTCTCATGGAAAATTGCAGTCATATAAAGGCATTAAACATTTCAAATATTTGTTATACACTCACAAAAACCCTCACAGTCAAGTTTAGCTAATCTAGCACCTAATGATAATTTGATGAGACTTGTAATATTAGCTGAATGTAGTTTGACACACTCGCATGCTAATATTTACAGTTTAAATTGATTAGCAGACTTGTAATATTAGCTGAATGTAGTTTGACACACTCGCATGCTAATATTTACAGAATAAATTGATTAGCATACTTCTAAATGCACCTTGAGTTGGGAGGCTTTTTAGAGAATTTCAGCAAGGTGATGGTCTTTCATTCATATCTCAAATTGTGAAATCAATTATTTTAAGAGTCTGGGAGTGGCTTCGTTTGTCTTGTGTGAATAGAGTCTATTTCTCTGATACAGCAGGCAATTGATTTGACTGGGTGCAGTTCTTTAAGCTGCTGTTCTAGACCCGTTTGCTGTTGTTGAGCAGCTTGGCAAGAGAAGATGAATGGAGTAAAAAGTATCAGTTTGACAGAGAGACTCCAGTAATTAATCCTCTCTCGCTCACTCTCTCTCTTACTCTATTCTCCAAGTCATCTTATCCCCTATGCTCCTTTCCACGTCAATCAGTCTTTAATTTCAGAGACACATTTCAATACAGTGTAATCAACAGAACTGACTAAAATAACAGAAACAAAACTAGGGTGAATAGGTATGCAAGCATAAAGCATAAATTGCTGCTAAGCATGATGTATTCTGATCTGCAAATTTGCATAGTTAAGACATTTTACCAACATCACTAGGTGACTTCTTAGGTGTAAATAAAATCGGTTTGCCGTTTACTAATTGATAGTCAAAAAGTATCCAAACATCAAATAAGAAGCTAAATGTGTAATGTCGTGAGGAACTGGATTAAATGCCAAAACGAATAATTTTGGAATAAAAAACAGAATAGAATAATAATAATGTATAATATAATAATAAAATATTAATAATTATTTACTAACACATTATTAAAACCAAAAGTTGTTTATATTATTTAATGGACCAAAGCAAACATGAACTAACAGTGAACAGTTTTATTTTGTATTAATTAATGTTAACAAAAAAATAATAAATACTGTAACAAGTGTATTTCTCATTGTTAGATAATGCATGAACTAAACTTACTGGAACCTTATTGTAAAGTTGTATCAATTTATTATTATTTGTTGGTAACACTTATTAGCATGCATATTACTAGGGTATTGGCTGTTTGTTAGTACTTATAAAGCATATATTAATGACTTATTCTGCATGATCATATTCTACATCGCTTTATCGTACCCAAAACCTAAACTTAACAGCTACCTTACTAACTATTAATAAGCAGTAATTTAGTTTATTGAGGCAAAAGTTGTAGTTAGGTAATAGTGAGAATTGGACCCTTATCTAAATTGTGACCCATTTGTTTTATTAGAGTATGCGACATCTCGTTGCTCATATCTTTAGCTTGGACAGACTTAACTTTGCATTCCTAAAATCTAGCGTGAACACCCCTTTAAATAAAATATATATTATTTAAGCAGACTTACAAATCCAATTACCCTGACAGTAACATTGATCAAAATGTAAAACATGACCTCCTATTTAATGGCATGTGCTGGCTGTTTTTTAATATTACACTCAGCTGTAAAATTTAGTACTCAAGTGAATCAAGTGCTTAAGTAATTATCTTTTGCTTTGATACACGCAATGAGGAACAAATGTGGCTGTTTAAATTAAAAGCACATGTGAGCAGTAAAAAACGAAAACATGATGTGATGAATGAGCAGCACTGGAGTGTGTTGACAACCTTTATCCTCTAGAGGGCCGTAGAGACTCAATACTACAAATTCCTGAATCCACTGAGTCAGGATAACTGGTGATATTCTGTCTCGGGTTAGCCTGGAACTACTGATAATCAAAATGCCCTTATATTAAATAATCATGCATGGAGACACATATATGTATATTTTACCTATATGAGGTAAAGTTGTCGTAGGAGCCCACAGTGTAATGTCTGAACAGCCTCTTAGTTCGATCCTCTCTCGTCTCTGAAAGACAAACATGACACACATTAATATGCACCATCGTAACCAACCATATTCATAATTTTCAATGCCGTTTATCATATTTGCATTGCATTTCAGAGCCGACCAAATTGCTTTAATCAGACTTGTGTGAAAATGTGGGCGTTTGTTTGTGTGAGAAAATGTAGACAAGCTTAATTAAATGCATAAGCAAGGTCAACTATATGTGTGTGTGTGTGTGTGTGTGTGTGTGTGTGTGTGTGTGTGTGTGTGTGTGTGTGTGTGTGCGTGTGTGTGTGTGTGTGTGTGAGCAGTCTAGTTAATCCAGTCAGAGGGTCTGGCTAATAGGGATGGTGTCTCAAGCCAGACTAGATTTATGTGATTGGACTTTAGGCTGGAAATCAATGCACGGAAGGCCAATCTGCTGACACACATATACATGTATTCACATTAACACATAAACACACCCAGATAATCTTACAAACATTTTCTGGCAAGAACAGATAGTCAAACACATGCATTTCATTCCTAGATGCATTGTGTTACAGCGGTTATTGAATTACACTTTGCTCTCTGTGTTATTGAATTGAACATGTCTTCCTCTCTCTCTCCTCTTTCTTAATAAACTCAGTGACCCACTTGCTCTGGTCTGATTACTAATGCATATTTCCTCTGTCTTTTCTTCAGTCCCCTGTCTCCACTCCTTCCTGTGTCACACTGTAGTATTCCCTCTGTACATGTCTATTCTTCTTGATTTGACAGTCTGCGATGTGCCTTGCAGATTGTGCCAACATGAGTGAGTTTAAAGGAGTCATATTATGGTAAATAAAAATGTCCTTGTTTTGAAAGTTCAGTGTACTTTGAAAACATACAGTAACTAAAATTTTTCTCCCAACACTAAAAAGGAATGACGAATTAATAGTATTAACATTTTACCGCCCACGTGAAAACGTAAATTATGACATTAGTGCAAAAAAAAAAAAAAGGGAAATGTCTTTAACATTGCACAGTAAAAAGACCTTAAGGAAAAAAATGACAAATACTGTAACTTATGAATAAAACTGTATTCATAAATACAACAGCTCATAATACAGTGATGAAGAAACATTCATTCTTCATTCAAAGTTGAGTCCTTTGTATAATTCTATAACTAAATTAAAAATCTACCTGTTATGCTTATACTTGTCACTTTACTGAGACTGCACTAGTGTGATTAATAACTACACTATATTGACAACTGATCACACTTACAAGAGAAATTATTAGAGCAACAGAAAAGAGAAATTAAGTGAGAGAGTGGAGAGAGAGAGAGAGAGAGAGAGAGAGAGAGAGAGAGAGAGAGAGAGAGAGAGAGAGAGAGAGAGAGAGAGAGGAAAAGCAAGAGTTACTTCTACTGACTCGGTGTCCTACTCTGTCCCCACAAAATTGAGAAGTTAAAGCATGCATTAGCATTTTAATAACTCTAAGGCAAGGAAGGACGCACAGATCAAATTCACAGGAGAGAAAAAGAGAGAGAGAGAGCACAAGAGAACGAAAGAGAAAGAGGGTTATATATAACAGGTCACTATTACTAATGCATATAGGAATTTGAACACCAAACAAAAGCATTCAAATTTGTCACGTATATGCTGCACAGTTTGTATCACTTGAGAATGGGCTCGTTTGACTTGGACCAGTATGAAACCACCTAGAACACCCTATAAACCACCAGACACATCCTAGCATTGTTACCACTCATCTTTTCTTCAGAAAATGTAAACATACTAACCCTTAAATGCATTAATGTTTCACCAATCATTATTACATATTCAGGTTTTTAGCGACCCGGACCCTATATCTAACATGGACAGGGCCGGCCCCCTGGCCACTAGGGGGCCCCCCAATCGAGTTTAAATTTTTGTTTTTTTTAGATGACTTAAACCACAAGTGACATAAATGAATGAATGAATATGAATGAATGAATAATCCAAGACAAGAAAATTCTGATTTTATGATCAATATACCTGCCAACAACTGCTGCTGTGACTGCCAGTGTTTAAGTGATGCGCATAATCTAGACACCTCGCGAGTGCATAGACAATTCATGCGTTTAAGTTGGAGAAAATAGCCGCGGGGGAACTTAACCTTCTAGGTGTAAGGGTAGCAGTTTGAATGAATAATAAACATAGCAGTTTGAACTCTTCTCCACTTTATTATACCACACATCAGATCACTAACTCCAAAAACCCGCGACACTCCGGTACCAAGTGCGCACGACCCATTCCTATGTACGGCAAGCCCCGAGGGGAAAAATAGATCGCATACACACATACAACGAGCGCCAGTACATCATTACCAGTATAATAGTAACATAGGCTACTTTGTTGGATTCTGTCATTTACAATGCAACAAAGTCTGTTACAATAAAAATAATAAAAAAGATTTTGAGACATGACAGGCGTGACAAGATTTTGACAGTTACACTGTATTGAGACAGTTGAGAAATAATAATAATATTTTTACAGTTTTCAACAATAATTGTCATTGTTGAACCTTTGCTCTTATTATGTTTCTGATTTCTCAGTTTTGTCATAATTTTTTGCAAATAATTTATTTGATATGTTTTGAGACAGTTTGTTTTAAGAAGTTTCAAAGAGTTAGTAAAAGAGTAAAGTAAAGGTTAAACTTTTTTATTTAAGTAGGCATCTATTTTTTATTAAGTATTTATTTTGTATTAATACATAACCTCACTGTATTCATTTATAATATATCATTATTGCGTGACATTTGTGTCAATAATTGTCAAGCACAGGTGACTTCGCGTAGTGGGAGGGGGCCCCCAAATCAAATTCTGCTTAGGGCCCCCAAAAGGCTCGGACCGGCTCTGAACATGGATGAATCGCGATAATATAAAACTCTCATGATATTAAAGTAACAATTACAGAACAATAAAATAAAAGCATATTTTGTTACCTTTTAGAGATTGGAAGGGTTCAGTTTGAGAATGTTTTATATCATCATCACTGTCCTCTGTATGTCTTGTTACATGTGCGGGGTGTGGTGTTTGGATCCCGGCACCTCTGTCTAGTTTGGTTTCGGTTCTGTGTCGGGATTCGGACATTCATGCTCCGTGTGTTTGTCCTCTGTTGTGAGCGCACAGGATGAGCTTACGCTCGCTCTCGTGCGCTCTGTCTTGTTGTGTGAGCGTGCGGTTTCGAGTTCGCTCAGGCCATACGCTCTTCTGTCCACATGCTTTCATGTCATGACATGTCATGTTTCACACAAGCACATGGCCAGTAAAACAAATCACCAGCCATGTGCTCACACAAAACATGACAACATGAAAGCACACAGCAAGCTGTGTACTACACAGCACAAGACAAAACATTCTTGTGCTGTGTAGTACACAGCTTGCTGTGTGCTTTCATGTTGTCATGTTTTGTGTGAGCACATGGCTGGTGATTTGTTTTACTGGCCATGTGCTTGTGTTCTAGTCATGTTTGGTGTGAGCACATGGCTTGTCATGTGTGTTTCCTTGTGCCATGTGCTCTCCTGTCATTGTCTAGCCCCGTCCAACTTGTTACCTGATTATTGGTTAATTTGTCCCACCTGTCCTCCCTCTTTACCTGCTTTGTTTGCTCTCCCTATTTATTGTCCTTGTGTTTTCAGTGCTGTGGTGGTTTGTCGTCGTATCTACACTGTGTGATTCCGTTAAGTCAAGTCAAGTCTGTCTTGTTTTCCACCTCGGGGTAGTTTTTGTTTGTATTTCGTTTTATTTTTATTATTAAAATAAAGCCCATCAACTCGCTCCTTTCACCACCCCCACACCTGACATCCTCATCAGAGCTCATTAGTACATTCAGCATCTGGATCATATTTGCGACATCAAACATATTCTCAAAATTATCATTTTCTATATCAGTTTTGCTGCTGATATTTCCTATTCTTTTGTTTTCTGCCTGAGGTAACTATGAGTGAAACGTCACTTCATCATTGTGTATCAGACATTGCCCCCTTTGGATTAAAGGTGAATTGCATGCAGTCATCAAAGATTCAATTATTGTTGTGAAGAAAAAATATACTTGTTCTGTTAGACACCTTCAGGTCGTTAGCGACCCTATACATTATTTTTTTTTTTTTTACAAAAAATGAATGGGAAAACAGGCATCTTTTATAATTGGATTATTATTTTTTCTTCTTCTTATATTGTTTATAATGAATTGATTGAGGAATACTAAAAAGGTTGATGCCTAACTTTAAAAAATGAATGAGAAGAAGGATAGTGAATGACATCTTGAGTCACTAAACAGTTACATTTTCAAATGTTTTTAAACAATATTTGACCTCTGTTCCATTGCAAAGGTTCTGGTTAATCTAAGAGATACTCTTCATAATTATCATTTTAATTATAATGTATAATAAAAAATTAACTTCAATAAATAATAATAAATAAACTTTAAATATGTATTACATACATAATACTTACTATATTAATAAAAAGACATCTATATAATATATAAAAAATTATACATTACAAATAACTTATAGAATATAGCATAAATTTAAAATAAATACAAATTATATTAAAAAAATTTTAATAACTTATAGAAACTTTATAGATCAGTGATGGGCAACGTCGCTGTCCTGCAGAGTTTAGTCAACCATAATCAAACACACCTGAACAAGCTAATAAATGTCTTGTTACAATGTTTTTCTAGTCAATGTTTTTTTTAATCAGGGTTGGAGTTAAACTCTGAAGGACAGCAGCAATCCAGGATCGACGTTGACTACAGATAAATAAAATGGCTGATAATAATAAGTTACTTGATAAATACACACAAAAATTGATCTGATTTACCCATAATGCAACTCTGTATTCAAGGTCTGTGCTAAAATAAAATCAACATACGGTCGTAAATGTGTGTGTGAGTGCATTTGTATATGCAGTTGATTACAAGGGTCCTCGCCATCTGTGTCCAGAGTAAGAATAATGCAATCATTTATCATTCTCACAGGAAAGAGAGAGAGAGAGAGAGAGAGAGAGAGAGAGAGAGAGAGAGAGAGAGAGAGAGAGAGAGAGAGAGCGCAATATGCAATAATCATCTGTCAAATGACAGATACTGTCAAAAAAATAAACTTACACTGTATATGAATCAATATATTATCTGTTGGAGAATGGGGTATGTTGATACAGTCATTCACATCATGTGATACAGGCAGGATCTGGGAATAGGATTCAAAGTTCGTGGAGCACAGCTGAGCCACATTCATTCCAGATGGCTAAACGAACAACTAGACCATTTATTCCAATATAGTGGCCAAATAAACACAATCCCGCACACACATACACCAGCACTGCCTCACTGAACTCGTAGTAAGATAAAAAGGCTGCCAGAAAAATTAAGAGTAACCTGAAAAACACTCTTGTATGAGGTATACCGCAGAAAATTATACACATCCATACAGGAGAATCAAGGTTTCTTGGGAATAATCAGTCAGCAGACAATGACTTCAATGGTAAATCAAGTATTTTGGAAGCAAAAAGTGTCTCTTGATCAGTGGAGTGATGATATACAAAGGCCTTCAGAGTCTCAAAGCTTCATCATGGCAATTTGATGACATGATCAAACGATTGAAGCTTGTCAAAACCCCTCAACCAATCACACGCACCCTCTGGATCAACAGTTTAATGAGCTAAATGCTTTAGTAAAATGTGCTCCTGCTTTAAACGAACAGCACCATGCATGGCGGGGCCTCAGCGCCAGCAAGGGATTATGGGAAGCGACGTACGTCACAGATGGGATGTGGATGGCCAGAACTCAAACAGATGCTGAAATGAAAACACATGAAAAGCCAACAAAAGTCTAAAATGCAGATTTGTTTCTAATCAAGACAAATGGCAGAATAGATCTCCAACATGTAAGGCGCTGAGAGAATTTTCTCTGTTTTACATCAGCTGTGTGAAAGAGGCACCATTCCATCTTAGAGTAATCATAAACTTTTTTCCTCCCTATCAAAACAACCTTATTGCTTTGTAATTGTCTTTAGTAAATAACAATTTAAGTTCTATAGATAAATGTATATCTAAATAAATAAATATAAAATAATACATAAATGCATGAATATATTACAAAATATGTAAAATTATAAATTATAAGATAAATAAAATATATAACTACAATTTGACTAATCAAAATTTTTAGCTAAAAAAAACAACTAAAAAATAAAATATATAATGAATTGTCCCATTGTCTTTCATAGTGTTTTCCCCCCATACTATGGAAGTCAATGGGGCCCATCAATTGTTTGGTTACCGACATTCTTCAAAATTACTTATTTTGTGTTCAGCAGAAGAAAGGAATTCATACAGGTTTGGAACAACTTGCTCGAGAGTAAATGATGACAGAATTTTCACTTTTGGGTTAACTATCCCTTTAAGTGTATACTGTTAATCGACCAAGCAAACATGGTTATCAGCCGACACATGCAGAATAAATTAAAATTGTGCTGTTGTCATATTTGTGGTGTAGTCGTACCTCTGACGTACTGAAGGGCCAGAGGCCAGACAACAGCATCCAAGTTCAACACACCAATACATTCAACCCTCAACTCTCTTTACCTTTCACTGCCATCTCTCTCTGCCACTCTGAACAGACATGTGTGATTTATTCTGCGTGTGTCTGTCCTGTTCCCATCTCCACAGCTTACTGATACGCTATGAATTTGCTTTCAGAGCTTCCTTTTTTGCCAATGGGGTCCTCAACCCAAATACACATCAGAGAGACTCACAAGGTTTAGAAATCCATTCAAAACAGCAGAACAAAACAATTCATGTAGACCAAGCAATTCATTTCAAATATTAAATTAGGAGAATTGGATTTTTCAGTGGTGCTGGATAAAACTAAACATATCTCTACTAACATACTCTTTCTCTGTCACTTATACGGTGCAGGAAATAGGTCAGATCAATGGGGCGGCAGGTCTCTTTCCACGCTTGATCAGAAATAGAATATCTGTTGATGTGATTTCGACATTACCTCACGCTTACACTCTCTACCTCAATCCTCAACTCTCTTTTTAAATCTCTCACGCTTTTTTTCCCTTTCCTAGACATCTCTCTGTCTCTCCATGGCCTCTGGCTGCCCTGCACGGCGCCGACCCACTTCTCTGCGACGAGATGAGAGAAAGGGTTCGCTGCGTTTGACTGTCTCTCTCATCTTTCATAAGTCATAAGATGAGGATTATGAATGGTGATACCTGAGAGAGATGAATCTGGGAGACTCAGAGGGAAGTAATCTTTTCTTTTGCTAAAACATACAACAGAATACATGAGCAGTAAGTAGCATTCCAGCAAAAGCTTTTATATGTAAAGAAACGTAATGTACATTCATAGGGACAGATCTAAGATTAAGTGCCTGTCTTATTGAAAATAATGCTGTTTTTTATCTAGACTTATGTGGTTTAAAACAGTCTGCCTCTGAAAGAAATTTTCTGCTGATGTATACAAGGTCATTTGAGGAGAGAAAATTATGATTCAATCAATCAATCAATCAATCAATCAATCAATCAATCAATCAATCAATCAATCAATCAATCAATCAATCAATCAATCAATCAATCAATCAATCAGTCAATATATATAGCACAAATAAACAACAGCAGTTGACCACTGTGCTGAACAATAATATATACTAATAGAACATTAAAAGAAGTTATATTAATTGTATGAAAAAAAATTGGTCTTTGACTTAATAGACTGGTGCAGGCATCACTTTCTAGGTCAACTGGCAGTTAGCATCACACTGGCTCCCTCGACAAAAACCCAATGGGATTTATGATCAACAAAAGTTTATGATACTTGCATGTTTTGTCCATCAAGACAATTATCACAGATGAACACAACTTTTACAATTTTGAAGTTCAAATGCAGTAAACAGAAGTAAAAAGCTAAAGGTAGGCTATAAACAAACTACACCCACGAATTCAACGTCACCATCACTAGCTTCCGACAAGTCTTTCAGTTTTAATCTAAAAAAAATTTCCACGAACATTTGAGTTAGGATAGTTTATAAGAGCACAATTCTGCATAATGAGGATGTAAAAGCGGACTGAGATTATCTGTTCGGCTTGATGACGTTTAATCTCCTCGACAGCCTCTATAGTGCCATTTAGCCACTTGTTAGCAAGTTAGTTTTCAAGACACGTAACAGCTTAAAAAAATCACGAGTCGTAGAATAAAACATGAAAGTGTCTTGAGTGTTCACAACAGACCTTATTTCAGCCATTTAACCAAAACCCCATTCAAAAAACCCATTGACTTCGGAATGATGAAACGGGAAGTGCTTTTGGCCTACAAAGTGATGTCATATCTGCACCACACTATTTCATAGGCTAACACATTTCACCACCTCAAGAGCCAAGTGCAGCCCTAAACTATTTTCAATGAATTATTATCATTATTATTAACAACAACAACAATACTATTACTAGTAATATTTTTTTTATTTATATAGCAGCTTTCCAAAACGCAAGGATACTTTACAAACAAACAGATTAATACATAAGAAGCATTAATAATTATCAATAATAACAATAAACAACAACATTTTCTGTCTATATAGCACCTTTCCAAAACTCAAGGATACTTTACAAACTTCACACTACTACAACCACTAGTAGTAGCTGTAATACTTTTTAAAATGTAGATAGGACATTTCCAAAACTTTACAATCAGATTTAAAAAAAAACAAACTTCTTCTTCTTCTTCTTATTATTATTATTACTAGTGTTGATACTACTACTACTACTAAATTCAACTTTATTATTATTATTCTTATTATAAACTAAACTTATTCATATTATTGGCATTACTACTACTTCTACTACAACAACTACTACTATTACTAATAATAATATTAAATTCTGGAAATTAAATCCACTGTAATGTTTAGAAGTGTAACCCTGCCAAAAACCAGGACTCCTATCTCATCAAATGTATTGTCATGGTAACTCTGGAGGCATGGCAACACAATAATACACAATCACCAACAGCGGCACCGTGAGCCTTGGGAATGGATTCTAACCTCCCGAAAATGCATTAGAGCAGATTACAGGGCTTCATTTGATTCCACACTCTCACCTTCGCCTGCTCGACAGTCACACAGAGCCAAGCCTGCCTACCCTTCAACATCAACACATCCGATCATGTGATATAACTCATATAGTTCACTTCAGATTGTGATTTTATAGCACAGGCAAACAGACACAAACTCATTAGTGATGAGCATCACTACTACTATTGCTCATAGGGATTTAAAAACCCCTAAACTTATTCAACTTATTCAATGCACAACACATCCTGCGCCCTTAATGAGAACCTGTGTGCTATTGCTTTTGGAAGCAACTGGACTAACAATATTGTTTACCTTAAGAATGTCAAGACAGGTGGAAAAATCCCAGAAAAATATTGGGCTTAAGCCATATCTAGAGCTCTTTTTACTGCAACTATGAAGAACACCCTACAAACTACCTTGCAATGCCTTAGAAATCACTCAAAGCACCCAAGCAACCAATATAATATATATACTGTATATATATAAACTCAAGCACAGTTAGTTTTTAACAGTCATGCATTTTCCACCCAGAAAATGTTGAAATATAGTTGGCTCTGTAATAAAACTTTATTCAACAGGATGAACAGAGGTTAAACATATAAATGCATATTCACACTATCCCGTGTTTCCAATGGTAACTATCTCTGGCTGGTATGCAAAACAGTAACGGTACGTTCAGTGAAATCACATTTAACCTGCAGAAAAGAAATGAATAACATGAAGGCTAATTTAATGGAATACATTCCTGCTGTTATCTCACTAACTTCCCTCTTACTTGCTGATATCTCTCACTCTTTCATTCTCCCTCGCTTTCTAAATGCACATTTATTCATTTGGCCGAGGGTTTTATCTAAAGTGACTTAAAGTACATTAAGGATATACATTTATGCATGTTCCCTGTGAATCAAACTCATGACCCTTTAATAGTTTGGGGTCAGTAAGATATGTGTTTATGTTACAAAAGATTCATATTTAAAATTAATACAGTTTAATTTGTTTCTATTCAACAAAGAATCATAAAAAAAATGCATCATGGTTTGTACCATAAAAGCTGTTTTCAACATGGATAAGAAGAAATGTTTCTGGAACAGCAAATCAACACATAAGAATGATTTCTGAAGGAACATGTGACACTGAAGACTGGAGTAATGATGCGGAAAATTCAGTTTTGCCATTAAAGGAATACGTAACATTTGTAAACAAATTATAATAGACAACATTTATTTTATATTGTAAATATAATATTTTACAATATTACAGTTTATGCTATATCCTATTTGAACAAATAAATTTAGCTTTGGTGAGAAGCAGCTTAAAAAATTACAACCCCCAAACTTTTAAACAGTATGTATATTGCACAAACACATTTTGGACAAAATAATTAATTTCTAATGACACTTTTTTATTGTAGGAATTGAGGGTGAACCAAACACAAATTAATCTTCCAGGTGATTCGTTCAAACATAATTCCACGCAAAACTCAACATTCCAGACCCCCAAATCACCAGTCTAATCTTGGGCTGATCTAATGGAGTGGGCTCCAGCCAGTTCTAAAGCTTCAAAGAGATGTGCCCAACTAAAGGAGAACGTCGTCAATGTAGATAGTTTGGAAAAGACTGATTGGTTCAGAGATGGCACGGCTCAGAACCCACCAAGATAACGGCAGAGGTTGTTCGATCGCAAGACAGAGGATTGAAAACAGACCTCCTCCTCTGAATGACCCCATGGTTGAAATCTCTTAAAACCACAGAGACTGAGACTTTAAAAATACATAAACAATTATTGACGGACTTCTAATCAAACATTGTTCAGCTACATAATCCAATATTGTATCTACAACCTCTGTATGGGTCTATTATGCTTAGATCACATACAAGTCATGTAATTGTTATAAGTATTAGATGTATGAATGAAAGTGTGCCTTGATTCCTATCAATATGATCATATGTTCTTAATTCAGAAGATGGCTTGATTGAAATCTGTGTAAAATGTTTCGTGTTCTTATAATAGGAATCATGTCTAAACTGTTCCCTCTGAACTCTCTGCTAGAGCTGGAGAGCAAGGAGATCACAGATAACGCATGATTTACGATGAGAGGTGAAGAGAACGCCACCTCCCAAATAAAGAGAGTGCATAATTGGTCATAACTCATCTATGAGGCAGGACAAACAGCTGAGTTTAAAATCTTAGGACCCGAAAAAGCCCGTAGAGTTTTTGTTGAATTAAATGGAGGTTTGGTTTGTGAATTTGTTCGCTAGAGCAGATTTACAGAAGTCATGGAGAAGCCATGACGAGTAACCGGACAGACGAGTAACCATGTAGACCAGCAGATAAAAGAACCCAAACAAGATCAGAAGAACATCCATGGGTTAAACAGCTTCATTCAAGCCATCTATAACTACTCTCGTCTCATTTTTCTTTCTGTTCTTAGCTTTATCTTTCTTTTCCGTTGAGAGTCTCGATTCTAAGTTAAGTTTTGCTGCAAAGTTTCATTTAAACGATTTGACTGCAAAGCCCGCTTTCCAACTTCAAAGACTTTCATCCATCGCCAACACACCACGTGATTGGCCGCCCAGAGACATCTATTCAGGCACGAGGACCCTCCAGCCAGTCAACGAACCCGGGAAACACCCTTTTATGCTGACCAAAGGAATCCCCAAAGGAACACAAAGACAACCAAGTAGCCTCCAGACTCTTAACTGAACTGGTGCTTTGATATAACCTTTAATTACCCCGCCTAAGAAATGATAGAAGGGTTAAATTAATGATTGATGGTTCGTTCAGGTTATGTCTTATAAGTTCATGTAGAAACTTGGGATTTCATCATCTCACTCTTAAAACTCATTCTTTCCTCACTCTCTTTCTTTCTGCAACTCATATGTGTTTGTTCATTCTAATTGTGTTAGATATTAGTTTTATGTGTTAAATAAAGTCTTCGTTGTATTTTAAAGAAAATTGATCTTGTGTTATGTGCTTACGAATTTATTGTCTTAAACTGCTGATCTAAGTTACCTTGCTTATATATAGTGTTTCACTATAGTTTGGATATTTATATCCGTTTTAGAGCTGATAGTTACGGCCCATTCAAATGAACGCTAGACGAGTCATTTTCTCGGCCGTTTAAGTGATTCTTTTAAGATTCTTTTAAGAGAAGTAGTTTAATTATTAATTCCTTTTTAGCTAAATTGACATGTCTAACAGACACAGTTACTTACATTATGCTTTTTATTTTTGACAAATTTATGTGTATTTATTAGGGCTTTCCCTGCCTAAAGATTTTCGGCTGTTAGTCATTCATAATGCATTCTGGGATTGCCTTTCCAGCAAAAGCACACATTCTACGCTGCATTAGAGTTTGTCTAAAGCGAGATATCTAGTATTGTTAGTTTTCCTACTTTTCAGAACAGACTTCACATCGGGAGTACACATATTACTAATGTCTAAGCATGCTGTCTCCGTAGGTAGCTCACTCGGTTTTGGAAGAGAGAAATTGCCTTCATTCCCCTCTCTTCCTCTGTCACTGTCTGTACCCTTTAGTCACAGAGTCAAACACTTCTCACCATGTGACTGACATTCCTTTTGACAGCTCCAACTGGGTCTGACATATTTTCACTGAGACAATGATACGAGAGACAATTTAACCCCCTAGACTGTTTTTAGCCTCACTGAAAGAGAAAAGAATACACTTTAAAACATCTTTTCTATAACAAAGAATTAACTTAAAAATAACTGTGACTGGTTATTACAAATACTTATCACACTTATTAATAAGCGTAGTCTAAATACACTTATTATTTATAATATTTTATTAACTACCAACACCCTTTTTAAAAACTGTTAAATCAAAGATATTGATGTGCAGAGTGTTCAGACACTTATAAGGTTCTGTTTCGGTTAAGATACTCCCCTAAAAGACAGCTGCCTATGTATGCAGTATACAGGACTGAATTTGGAACAGAGCTAATGTGTAAGAAGCTGAGATAAGCTACATACATGCTTACTAATCGATACCTCTGACACTGCAGCACATACTGAACACTAGCCAAGATCCCATTGAGGACATGCAGGGATGACCTCAACTGGATAAATTATTTGTAAAGAAGTTTTTTTTAAACGTGCACTGGGAATTTTAATAATACACTGACCTCTGAACTATGTTATGACCCGTTCTAAAGAGAAGTGTTTGACGTGAACTTTCTATATGTTAAACGAGAATCCAGACCCAGCCGACAGATCACCAAAGACACAAAACATGAGATCCACAAAAAATGTCATTTATTAAGGTGGAATGAAAAGTAATTAAATTAACGAGCCTTGGCTTCAGGGTGCCCCAAGGCCAAAATAATAAACATGTATAAATAACATAATTATTTATATTACAAAGAAAACTTACCTAGCTCCCTATTAATAAACAAATCACAAAAAAAGTAAAATAAATGGCAGGACACCCCTACGCTCCTAAAACATAAGTAAGAGTCTGATTAAATCACCACAAACAAAAGTATGAAGCCGTTACACAAAGAAGCATTATCAAAGGAAGGTTTTGGGATCTGAATAAGCTTGCCATCTTCAAACAGCGTCGCCCTTTTAAAGCGGCGCATCAGTGTGTCCGCCAATCAGGTTCCTCCGTCAGCAACCAATCCCTGCACACCCATACAGAAAAAAAAACAATCCACACAAGAACACAGATGCCAAGGATCGTAAAAACTAGAAATATTCCCAACATTCAATCCGGAAATCTGTTCATGTCCTCATGTAGATGGCTACATAAATGATCCTCTGGTGTCACTCTAATATCTAAATTTTCAAGATGATGTAGGAACTGAGAGGGAATCAGACCACAGTGACTCCTTCAAACTGATCAAGAAGTAGAATTCCAAATCAAAACTCATTCGATCATTTGAAATAACATTCAGTCTAGAAACTCCCCAGCAAAGTATTTCAAGACCATGAACGCTTCTACGAGATCATCCCAAGTAGAGAACGGACACTTAAAATGTGAACGTTAGGCAGTTTTAAAAAAGATGGATTGGTTTGGAAATGGCACTTGATTCTCCCAAGACAGAGATCCAAAACAGACCATAGTTCTCTTTTCAAAGAACTAAGTTTGAACTGAGTCCCTAAACACAGGATTGAAATCTCTTAAAAAACCAAAGAGACTGTCTTTACATATCAAAATGCACAAGATCATTTCAAAACAATCCTAGACAGACTTATAATCAAACATTGTTCAACAGCATAATTGTATATCATATCTACAACCTATAAATGTGACTGTTATGCTTAGATCACACAATTCAGATAACGTAATTCTTGTGAGAGGAGGAGAAATAGTCACACCCCGAGCTAAAGACAAGGTCTAATTGGTCAGAAATCCTCCAAAGGGCTGGACAAACGTTTGGGTTTAAAAAACGAACTAAGCATTACACAGATTTGGGAGATGAAAATTGGTTAAGATTGAACGGTTTCATTCAAGCCATCTAACTACTAGTCTCATTTACTTTTCTGTTCTGTTTAGAATCATGGTCTGAGTTCGATTGAACTTAAACTGTGGCGCGATACACTTGGATATGAAAGCGACATGGACTCGGGTGCGCACTTGTTCCTGTGCGCACTCACAGGTTACACTTGAAAAGTAACCTGCACATTTGAATAACACATGTAAGGGATCATAGTGTTGATCCTCTCCTCGAAAGATTCCATTAGCAAGCAGAAGAAAGCCACAAAGTGTTGTTTACTCAGCTGCACATAATAGCACCAAATTAATTAAAAAACACAATGTATTGTTCGCGTCTGAATTTTATCATGCGGTGTGCACGCTTGTGATGACGTAAGATGAACGCAAGGACACCAGGGTTCGATAGAATCAAGTTGAGTGTGAAACCAGAAAAATGTTGCGGGGGCACCAGGAACAATATCGCTCAGACTCAACAAACGTGCAAAGTGTGAAAGCCCCCTAAGTTACGTACAATGTTAATTACCACGCTAACAAGATCAACTAGATTTTTAAGAAAATGTGAGGGATGCTTACCATGCAAAACTTGCCGGCACTATGCTAGGGTGTTCTGGGTGGTTGCTAGGTAGTTGCTATGGACTTCTGGGTGGGTTACTGGCCCAAGTCAAAATAGTTCACCCCCAGTCTCTAAGATATTTAGTCTTTAGTCTATGGGCCCTTTCACACCTACCTTGTGTGGCCTGGATTTTCTGACTTTTCAGTTTGATCCGAATCAAAATTACAGGTGTGAAACCTCCCCCGGACCACGGTCCGGACCAAACAGACGAAATGTGGTCCGATGAAAAGAGGTAGTCTCGGTCCGGATCAAACTGAACAAAGGTATGGTTCGTTTCTAGTGTGAAAGCATTTTCTGTATGGTTTGGACTTTCAGACCACTTAAAATCGTAATAGCACACCTTAAGTGTCATCATTTGAAGTATCATTCAAGTTTGTAGCTCAAACGGGACAGGATGTAGAAGGGGTCATGAATTGAGACATTTTCCTTGAGCTTTTGACATATAAGAGGCCATCATACATCATACTATAAGAATATTCTGTAAGTTTCAGAGCTGAAAACTGGAATGTGCCTATCTAGGTGAAAGACCGCCTCTACAGAAGAGGATCAACGCCTATTTCATCATTGCAGCTTTGGCCCCGCCCACTGGCATGTTGGATCACTGGACTAAAAACAACATTACCTTCCAAAGGATCCTAATGCGTTTGCACACACAAGGAATTTGTTTTGGTGCTGAGGCTTCCATGGGACTATACAAATACAACAAGAAACATGAAACATAATACTACAAATTATAAGAATAAAGAATAAAAATATAAATTCTTTCACTTACATTTCACTTTCAGTACATTTCACTTTGGATTCTTTGGTAAATCAGTTGCATGCTTTGCAAACAGACTTTTACGATATGGACTAGACAGTATTGCCACAACATGTAACTAACTGTGTTTATTGTAATGCCTGATCTGTGACCAGTGATTTCTGATATGTAATGATTCATGTAGCTACAGTCAGATGTTCTTTGTCTAATAATAATAATAATAATAATAATAATAATCTGTTACATTTTATATAGCACTTTTCTGAGTACTCAAAGAGTTTTACATATGAAAGCGGGGAATCTCCTCAACCTCTTTGCCAGAATTATAAAACAATAAAACAATTCAGTTCATGACCCCTTTAAATGCTACTTATACTATACGTAAAGTTATTAATTTCAAATAACTAACCTAAACTATGATCAATAGTAGTCTAATTGTGAGGTGATGCTTGCCTTAGAAAACACCACTTCTAATTCTGGGAATGACGTAAAAGTTATCATGAGAAATATTTGAATTCAGCTAATATGTAAAAAATACAAAAAAGAGAATGTTGTTTATGTAAGAGAGAGAAAGAGAGGGATCTTGTGAGTCTAAAACAACATCAAACAAGAGAAAGAAGAAAAGAATTAGGGAGTTTCTGCACCCAAACCCATAAATGAGACTAAAAATAGCAACAAAACTATTTGGGTGATTCAGAAGGATGAGTCATTGACTGAGGCATGGGTGGAGAGGGAGGGAGGGAGGGAGGGAGGGAGAGAGGGAGAGAGAGAGAGAGAGAGAGAGAGAGAGAGAGAGAGAGAGAGAGAGAGAGAGAGAGAGAGAGAGAGAGAGAGAGAGAGAGAGAGAGAGAGAGAGAGAGAGAGAGAGAGAGGTATGCTGGTCTGTGTGGGTCTGTAGGTATTTACTGATTCCAGACATGCCCCCCAGATCCCGCTGCACACTGCAGCACCACTGATGGAAATTCCAGTGTGTTGGTGAGTGTGTATAAATGCAATCTAAACTAGCTGAACAGCATACAAAATAGGGTAATATGCATATTAGGCATAATGCACAGCGCAGCTGACTACGGCAGCTGGTTTAGTCCAAAAATGCGCAGTTCTTTGGCAGTTGGGTCTGTTCGAGGTCGGATCATGTTCTCACCACAAACGAACCACTCCAGAGTTCGTTTGAAAGCGTACCGAGACCTCCTCGAGACCTTGTTTGGTCCGCTTTTGGTGCTCACCCGAGTGCGATTGCTGCTTTCACACCTGCCCAAACGAACCGCACCAAGGGGGAAAATGAACTCTAGTGCGATTCAACCGAACTAAATGAGGCAGGTGTGAAAGCACCCTTAGAAGTCTTTAAAATAAGAATATGTTCCTAGGTTAATTCGAGTAATTCGAGGTTCGAGTATTGCGTAGCTAAAGGTTCAATAAATATTAAAACAAGTGATCATTTGAAACAAAATATTCTATTCAGTTCTAATGTATTTGGTTTTACACATATTTGTATTCTAATACTGTATTAAATTAAGGTTAAAATAAATTCAAATCTGCATTTCATAAATATTCTATTCTATTTTAAGATCAAGATGAAATGCCATTATGAGCACATGTACCTTTTTTCCTACAGAAAAAGGAAGTTGGGCTAGGGTTATTGTTAACTACAACTAAAGATATTAAAAACATTTTTGTAGATATGATGATTATTATTATATTTCTTTTTACGTTTGAAATGTAACTGAAAAAAATTAAAAGTAAATTAAAATTTCTTAAAATTATAATTTCAAAATTTCTTATTATATGTATATATATATATATATATATATATATATATATATATGTGATGATTATCGGCTGGATTGCCCTCGAGGGCCACGAGAGGGCGCTCCACTACTGCTCTGCCTTTCCCTGAACTGATTACGCACACACCTGTTTCCAATGATCACCTTCACACCTGCATCTAGTTCCACACGCAGCTCCACATACATTAAAACCCCACTCACATTATTACCCATTGCGAAGTATTGTATACATGAATATCAGTCACATGACCTCTTACGTCATCCGCTCTTTTTCCAGTTGAATGCCGCCATCTTGAGTACCTGCAGGGTACTGTCTACAATACTGACGGCATTAGCTAGGAAGCAGATTTTCTCTGTTTGTTTCACTTTATACATAACCAACTTTGTTTATGTAAACCCTGTGTGTATTTGACAGTATTCGCGCAATAAGACTAGAAAAATAACTTCGTTCAGTAACCTGTCGCTGTTGTTAGACCGGCTTAGTGCGCGTGCGCTTCGGGTGTACGCGCTCAGAAAAGCGCTCGTTAGAACCGCGCATCAACACGTGAATGACTTGTTAGCACATGCAAATAATGAACTTATGTGAACTGCATTGTCCCGTTCCTTTGCGTTAACATTTGATGTGAATATACGTCGCGTTGTAGCCTATGCTGAGACGGAGGCGCCAGAACTGCAACTGATAGAATGCACGATACTACGACATTTCTTCAAAAGCAGATGGTGGATATATTTTAATCCACGATCATAAATCGTGATACCGCACAGCCCTAAGCTAGCGTAAACTCATTATCATTTACATCCACTCACCACAGACAACATGAACACTGCACAGAGAGTTTGCACACACAAACCACTGTTATAACATAAAAGCAAGCAGCTGCGTGCATGGTTGGGCATGATATGATTGAAGGATTTTGACTGAATGCGTGCAAAGTGCGCTCCCTTAATAATTCCTAAAAAGCTGACATCAGTTAATCGCGATCTCACATCTCTGTTAATATCAATTAAGCGGACTGCACAATGAATCTTTCATAATATATACACTTTGTTTGTTACAATTAGAGGATACAGATTACAATTGTCAGCATACAGAGCTTTGAACAAAAAGTCAGTTTTGAGCATAGAGGTTTTGAGCAGTGAGGGGAGTCTATCTTAAATGCTTCTGATTGGCCTTTGCGTTGAAGAAATCAAGACGTATGTCTGTTTTTGGCTACATTGCTCAACGCTGCAAACATGTTTTAAAAGGAAACTGGCCTGTAAATCGTTTCTATTTTGTTTTAGTTCTTGTTGCTTTTCTGCAAAAATGTATTCGTTTTTATATGTTTTATTCATAGATATTTCTAGTTTGCGGGAGTCCCGCGAATCGTTGTATTCTCCCTGCAACGCGCGCACACACAGAGAGTGCATTGCCGCTCGCACTCGCCATCAAATCTAGTCCCGCGCCGCACTCTTTTGCTTTGGGAGTGCACATCTCTAGATCAAGGGCCCGGCCCGAGGATAGTGACGGGAAATATCGGCCCGCAAGTTCGGGCTCGGCCAAAGAATAAGCTCTACTTCCTTTGCGACTGACGTATCGATCTTGCCGAATCAGGTACTCAAGATGGCGGAAGACAAGTTTTAGAATTGAGTGACGTCAGTGAGGAGACGTTGGTGACATCATCTGATATTCATGTATCCACCTTTTTCCTGGTTAGCGAATTTACCCATGATTCATTGCGGGTTTGAACCGGAAGCCGGTTGTCCTTTTCTGGTTCGAAGCTTTATGAAGATTAAGCGCCGCTTGCTCAGAACGTCGCAGTGATGTGCTGGTTAGAAAATATGTGAAATAAGTAGGACTGCCCCTGCCCGTGCACGAGTGAAGTTGGGTTGGAAGTTATGTATACTATATGGGAGAGAATGCTAAACCATAATGAGCGTTTTCGTAATATATTGCCTATTCTGCATCTCAACGCACGCATAAGCTTGCCACAAAAAAAACCGGCAAAAGTAATGATTATGCATTAAACATTTTAATTGTTTATTAATAACTAGTGTTTTCTGTAAGTGTCGACTGCAAAGATAAATTTGATGATGCTGACTCGCCATCTTCGCAGTAGTGAACGCGCCTATAGAGAGAAATGCACACTTCATACGAATTAACCTATAGCTACATAAGCAGAGAGCAGCCCAATTCTCGTTTTTAATTATTTTGTTTAAAAGTACACATTTCAAGCTTTCTATAGATATACTTATCATGTATGTGAGGCAAGTAACTTATACGCTGAGTTTCGTTGATTAATAAGACGCGCTCCAGTTCACGCGCCCGCGTATCTACTATTTGTGCTTCTTATTAATTATTCCAGACAATTTGTTGATAAAACATTGATAAAAATGAAGATACAATTTATACTAAACGAAATTCACTTTAAAGAAAGGCTTTCTACAAAACAAAACTTGATAAGTGGTCAAAATCATGTCTGAGCCATTCCAAATGTTTTCCGATATATTGGGTACCTTATGATCATATCTGACTCATCTTATGCGGTTCCCTTTTCATATAATCAACATAGATGAAATAAATAAAATAAAAACATTATGTGAAACTTAAATATAAAACGTATGTTTAGTTATTTTTTGTTTAACGTATATTTAAGCGTCACACTGCTCCGCTTTGCTCATGTGCTCTGGTGTGTAGCCTATAGCCTTTACATGCGTGTGTGCGTGATGTGATGGAGGGGTGCGATTCTCGAATATTAATTGCATAATACCCAGCGATCTTCGAATATTATTTTTGCTTGAAATGCCCATTGCTACTGGTAACGTTTTACACCTTTTTCGTTGGATGCTTCAGTTTTAGTGCAGCTAACCAAAAACGTCTACTCTCTGGTATTGAATGTAGCTGATACGAACCGGACATAGGCATTCTCTCCTTTTTATCTTATGCTCAAAGCACCCAGTTTCTAAAAAGTTTTTTTATCTTCTTTGAATTGTTAAAACAACCAACAACAGCACATGTAGAGCCTGAACTCATTCTCTCACTGCTAATACAGTACGAACCGGAAGTAGGCAACCGGAGTCGTCGTCATGGCGGCGCCCATTGTTTAGAGCAGAATAAGGTGGATAGCGTAAGCGTACCATTCTGAGCATTATTCTCTGATTCTTAGTTCTTTGTATTTCGTGTTTCCCTGGACTCTTGACCTTAGCCTGTTATCTGGACTCTGTTTATGAACCTGTGCTGCCTGCCTCGACTTTTGCCTGTTTGACTTCGATTCTGGATTTGCCTTTCAATAAATATCTGCAAATGGATCCGATAGTCTTTGCCTCAGTCTGTACGTTACAGAATACTTCGCCAAACGAGGATCCAGCAGACTTTCAGCATGTATCCACCGTGGTCAAGACTCGAGCTTCCATGCTAGCCTCTCATCATTTACAGCTGACGAAACTAACCTCTCTCCTTGAGGAACTAGCAAGCTCCATACTATCGTTGTCTCCGCAGAGCTCAAGCACAGCCGTTAATTAAGCCCAAGCTCCCGCTGCACCTGTTCCACTGCGACCCAGTGTGAGTACTGTATCTAACTATCCCAGTCTGTCATTTCCTGAAAAGTTTGATGGCTCACCTGTGGCGTGTGAAGGATTCCTTCAGCAGTGCAGCTTATTTATGAATCTTCAACCCCAGTTTTACACCTCGGATGACGACCGCGTTTCCTTTATCTGCTCACTGGAAAGGCTCTGGAGTGGGCAGGCATATTCTGGGAACCAGGTTGGATGTCATTCCCTTCTTATGATGTGTTTATCGCCCTATTCAGAGAGGCTTTTGAACTCCCCGCAGGAAAGGAGGATTCTGAGGAACTGCTCTTGTCCCTGCGTAGGGGAGATTCGTTTGCGGCAGATTTCTCTCGCTCATTCCGCATGCCGCTAATGTCTCATCTCGCCAAACTGTTCGATCCTCCTTTGATGACTGTCAGAGGGGCTTTCAAGTATTCCGTTTCTGCCAAACCCACTCATCGTGTCGCACCCCTCAAGCCCGTATTCCGCGCTGGTCCTGTTGAACTTGCTAATCCAGAGACAGCGGAGGCTTCTTCGGCCGAACTGGAGTTTGAGCGCGGGCCAGCCGACTCGAAGTAATCAAGTACCGAGTCAAGTGAACCGAATCCCGAGTCAAGTGAACCGAATCCCGAGTCAAGTGAACCAAATCCCGAGTCAAGTGAATCAAGCCAAGTGAGTGAATCTAGCCAAGTGAGTGAATCTAGCCAAGTGAGTGAATCAAGCCCAGTGACGCGCTGTCGCAGAAGGAAGAGAAGGAGGACTCGTTTGGCTCGCCAGGCTCCGGAGGGCGTTCCCAAGCGCCTCGCCCTGCCGCCCCCCCCTCTGCGCCTCGCCTTGCCTGCGCCCTTTAAGCTCTGGGAGGCTTCTCTTGAACCCGTTTACAGCCCAGAGGTTCCTCCCATGGATTTTTTTTTGGGGGGGCAGTAGGTACCCTGAAGGGTCCATGGAGGCGGCGCCAACATGGATCTAGGTTCTGCTAGCTCCACCAGAGCTTCCCATGCCGCTGGCCCCGTCCAGTCCCGAGCTTCCAATGCCGCTGGTTCCGTCCAGTCCCGAGCTTCCTATGCCGCTGGTCTCGTCCGGTCCTAAGCTTCATACGCCCTGGTCCCCTTCCAAGTGTCCTCCGCCCTGGTTCCCTGCCAAGTGTGCTCCGTCCTGGCCACCGACTCTTCCTGCTCCGCCGTGGTCTTCGGTCCACCCTGCTCCGCCCTGGCCTCCGCCTCATCCTGCTCCGCCCTGGCCACCGGCCCAGTTGGGTCCGCCCACGCTCTGCGGCCCAGGCCCACCGTGGCTATGTCCTGGTCCCGTTCCCTTGCACGGGCCTGGCCCTCCGTCCCTCCCCCAGGGTCGCCCTCGCTCTACCCCCCGCCTGGATTGTTTTTGGAGCGTCTGGAAGCCGCTCCTTAAAGGGGGGGTTATGTGATGATTATCGGCTGGATTGCCCTCGAGTGCCACGAGAGGGCGCTCCACTATTGCTCTGCCTTTCCCTGAACTGTTCATGCACACACCCTGGACTGATTACGCACACACCTGTTTCCATTGATCACCTTCACACCTGCATCTAGTTCCACACGCAGCTCCACACACATTAAAACCCCACTCACATTATTACCCATTGCGAAGTATTGTATAGCGTAAGCGCACCATTCTGAGCATAATTCTCTGATTCTTAGTTCTTTGTATTTCGTGTTTCCCTGGACTCTTGACCTTAGCCTGTTATCTGGACTCTGTTTATGAACCTGTGCTGCCTGCCTCGACTTTTGCCTGTTTGACTTTGAATCTGGATTTCCCTTTCAATAAATATCTGCAAATGGATCCGACAGTCTTCGCCTCTGTCTGTATGTTACTATATATATATATATATATATATATATATATATATATATATATATATTATTTCGGTTTATTTTTTACATTTTGAAAAATTACAAAAATCACACAAAAAATTAAATTAACACTGAAAAAATTTAAGTCAAAATGTTAATAAAAATAGTAATAATTATATTATGTAATTAATACTAAAATAACACAGAGGAGCGATACATAATAAACAGCCCCTCCCCCTTTTTAAATAGACAACAGTTTCTCATTTCTATAACAGTCATGAATAATATTTTATCACTTACTACTCCATTAGGAGAGGAAGGGACATCACAATTTAATTGACATTCATTTTACTGGGAGCTTAAACTCTACTGAATGTTAAATAAAGAGTAATGTAAAATAAATATAACTTATAAATAAATACCTACACTTCTAACTAATTTGATTGCCTTCTTACCAACAGCACAACCAATCTGAGTACAGAGGTCAACTACAGAGAATGAGGGATGAAAAGAAGAAAGAGAGAGGGGGAGAGAGCTCAATAGAATGAGATTGATGTCACTCGAGTCACGACACAGCAGAGAGAGAAATCTGAATGAACATTAGTTCAGGCTTCGGAATTTGACATGCATGACTGAAATCGCTTCAGTAATCGATGTTAAATCACACACACACACACACACACACACACACACACACACACACACACACACACACACACACACACACACACACACACACACACACACACACACACACACACACACACACACACAGAGCACATAAAGGGTTTGTTTGGGTAAGTTAATTGTACACAGGGTTGCCTATATCGCTTCAGTGAGGCGAAACATATTGCCTCTACTGTCAAAGAGCTTTCGTCTGTTATTGCTGGATAAACGCTAACACAAAAGACACACAGGCATGCTCATTTTCCCTCTTCTGGGTCTTGATAGAGATGGACAGATGACAGGTCTGTCTTCACACACGTTTAATTGACCGATACCTTGTGACGCGTGTCTGGACAATGACACAGCAACACACACTCTCCCTCTCATATTTAGCATTATGCAATCCTATTACAGACCACCTAGTGTAACCAGCTTTAGAGCGGAGATACTAGAGATTAGAGTGTGGCGATGTAGACACACACACACATTTCACTGCATCTGTCATACAGCAAAGCGCTGCAGTTCTGGACTAGTCTACAGTTTCTGGGTGTTTTCTTGACATGCTGGAGCTGTCCACTGAAATCAGGGAGCTGTCCGCCACAGCTGGTGCTGAAACCAGAATAAAGGCTCCTACATTTACATTTAAGCCAGCTTTTATCAATGTGACTGACATTACATCCAAGGTGCATATTTACATTTGATCAATTCTTGCTTTCCCTAGCAATCGAACACATTGCCCATGACTATGGTGTTGCAAGTGCCATGCTCTTCTCCTACTCAAGGAGCATTGTTACACCTCTAGAAAGCTAGCTGTTAGCATGATAATTTCATCTCAATTGAAGTTGCTAATCTGGCACTGGACACACAGGAAGTATGCGATTTGACGATCTATCATTTTTACTCAGGGACACTCATTTGGCTAAAAATTTAACAATATAAAACCAAATTGGCATTCAGACAAGTCAACTATTATAATGAGAATGTTCTCAAGGTAAGGGTATTTTTGTATTTTTTTTAAATGTCACATTTTTATTGAGGCTAAATTATAATTTTTTTTAGCCCAATGGTTTGATATTTTGTTTACGTTTTACATTTCTGCTTTTTAATTTTGTTCGTAATTGTTTTACAGTTTAAATTTCTCTAAAAATCACCCATAGGGTCTAATATAGGTACATATGACCTGTGCTCTCTGAAATACACTATGTCCGCATATACTTCAAAGTTATGTGCACACAGACACACCATAAAAGCAGATGAAGAGGCAAAAACAAACAGTGCTTCCTCCATTAGAAGGATGTAATCAATTGGAAAATGCAATGGTAGCACTGTGTTTGCAAATGTGTGCGTGCGTGTGTGTGTGTGTGTGTGTGTGTGTGTGTGTGTGTGTGTGTGTGTGTGTGTGTGTGTGTGTGTGTGTGTGTGTGTGTGTGTGTGAATACATGCGGTCTGAAGCAAAAAGGAGAGAAACTGTTAATTTTACTCTAATGGGAAGAATGAGACCAATTACAAATTAAGTGTGGTCTCGAGGGATCTTACTGGTTGCAACATTCTTTGTTCTCAGGAGAGTCAACGTTCTTTTATAATGAAAGTAAAGGAAATGAGACGAGAGAAACTATTAGCGTTAAGACTCACATACACACAAAGAAATTCAACTACTTAACAAAGCCTTTTACATGTGCACTACCATTTGGGGCTGGTAAATTTGAAAACTGGTAAGTTTTTGAAAGAAATCTTTTATAAAGGTTGCATTTATTTGATCAAAAATAAAACCATCCGCTAAAACTGTAATACTGTTAAATATAGTTACAATTTAAAAGTAACTGTTTTTTTATTTTAATAGCTATATTAAAATGAAATGTATCTCTGTGATGACAAAGCTGAATTTTCAGCATCACTTCTCCATTCTTCAGTTCCACATGATCCTTCAGAAATCCTTACAATATGCTGATTTGATACTTAAGAAAAAAATCTTATTATTATCAATAATAAAAAGAGTTGTCTTGCTTAATATTTTCAAGGAAAGTGATATGTTTCAAATCAAAAGAACATCATTTATTTGAAAATAAAATCTTTTTTATAACAAAATCTTCTTTACTGTCACTTTTCATCAATTTAATGCATCCTTGCTTAATAAATGTTTTACATTCTTAAAAAAAAAACTTACTTACATCAAGCTTTTGAATGGTAGGGTATGCACACAAATATATATACAAGTCGTAATATATTGTGTCACCAGCAAACATAACATTGACACTTAAAGCCGCTCAATTGAATTGGGATCATCATATCCTGTACATCAACGCTTAGCATGCAACAACAAGCTTCTAAACTTCTACAGCCAGCAACATTTTACAAATCCGTTTAAGGATGACTGACCAAAACAACAGGTTCCCCAAATAACAGGTCCATGGTTATATATCTGTGGTTTTTAAATGGTAACCCTAAGCACACTCACTTTCAGCATATCAGAACAGACACCAACTCATGGTAAAAATGTACTCGGTTACTAACGTAACCTAGGTTCCCTAAGAGTAGGGAACGAGTATTGCGTAGCTATACGCAATGGGAAAACTCCTTTTCTCGAGAATATTGAAGCAATTATTTTAAAACGCAGTGCAGCTCATTGGCTGTGCTGCAGCAACTGCACGAACTAGGGATGCGCGGTATACCGGTACTGCAAAAATACCGGTATATATTATATTTCAAACGGTACAATATCATAATTTTGTTCAATTCGGTATTTGATGCGCTGTTGTTTCGAAGTTCACCGCTAGGCGGCAGTGCGCTACCTAAACTGACGCGGGTCACGCGAAACCGGCAAACGGTGACAACAGAGGAACACGATGGATCAAACGAATTTCTACACGCCCGAAATTAATAAATAGAGAGAAAAGTATGAGTGAAATAAGGCATTACTTTGCCTACAAAAGTAATGAGACAAGTAAAGAAACAGATCTCAATGCACCACTCTGCAAACGGGGAGGCAACACATCAAATCTGCCTATAGCACTTGACTTATCCGTTGCTCATCTTGACTTGTTCAAAGAGTTCAGAGATCGACAGGCTAGTCCATCATTCAACTGATTTAATTTAGACTTTTATTGAACACTGAACAGCGCACATACGTAAGAGCTTATCAATTATATATGATACGGTAAACACGCAAGCTCAAATCTGCCCGCATGACACGCTATAGTAAAATGAATGGCAGATTAGTGCCGCTGTGGCGACCCCTAGAGGAATAAGCCGAGAGAGAGAGTAATAGTAGTAATATGAATATTACTAATATTACAATTAAGCTACATTTGTCAACATTCATTAGGTAACCTGACCTAACAATATTATCGCATTTATTAATCTATATCAATCAGTAATTAAATGACCTAGCAAATTAAATATACTAATACATGTTTAGCATGTTATCATTACTTTATGCAATGCATTAAACTAATATGAACCCAAACAGTAACCAAACCAAGATGAATAAATGCAATAAATGTTGATAATTCTGTTGATGCATGACAGCTAATGGTTTACATGTCATGTCATTATTCTATTATTTTTATTATTATTATTATTATTATATGTTAATCTATTATTATATATATTAACCTATTTTAATTGTATAATTTCAGGTGTTTTTTTTTCTTCAAAATCCAAATTTAACCTACTGTATGTTCCCTGACTGTATTATTATTATTAATTTTTTTACATTTTGATACCTTTTCTTTGCACATTTTGGTAGTGGAGAGTTTCAAGCAGTGTTTTTTAAGTGTCACTTAAATTGAGACTTTTTTTTTTTTTTTTTTTACCTGTGGTATCGATTTAGTATCGATACCGAGGTATTAGGTTCTGGTATCGTACCGAAGCCAAAATTGTGGTATCGAGCCATCCCTAGCACGAACCTATGGCGAGGCGGCTGAGATGGACAAACCCTAGGCGCGTAAGAACCCGCCACAATGGGCGTGGCTTATGCCTATATAAGCAGACCATTTCGCCATAGAATCAGGTTAAATCGACTGAAGCGACAGCACCTGAGCCAAGCGTAATAGCACAGCAGGCTACACAATACTCGTTCCCTACTCTCAGGGAACCAAGGTTACGTTAGTAACCGAGTACGTTCCCTTTTGAGAACATTCACTTCGTATTGTGTAGCTATAAGCAGTGGGCACCCATTTTAAAACGCTGTGCTATTAGCTAGCGACTTCGCCCTGAACCATTACCTGAGGCCAAGTAGCCCGAGGTCAACAGTAAAGTTTGAAAGTCACAATTCACCCTAGGACCAGACAAAGGTCGGGCCCTTTATTAAGGTATAATGTTGCAGAGGCTTCGGGCCCTTGGGGCCGAGGCCTTTAGATAGAAAGTACACTTGCCTGCAGAGCAGTGACCTCTAGGTTATAAAATTTCACAAATGTGTACAGTTAAGACCAGCCTGCCGCCGCACAGATGTGTTCGATTGGTACATCACTGAACCAAGCCCATGAGGAGGCTGTGCCGCTAGTGCCGCAGGTTAACGGCAATTCAGGGGAAGTTGGCGCCGAGTTGAGGGTGCCCGCTGAAGGAGATTAAATAAAGCCACGCCTGTTCTGGCGGGTTCTGACGCGCATCTCAGCCGCCTCGACATAGGTTTGTGCAGTTGGCACAGCGAATGAGCAAGCTAGACGCTCTGCTCTATGCTCACTGTGAAGCTGCACTGCGTTTTAAAATAATGGTTTCAATATTCTTGAGAAAAGGAGTTTTCCCACTGCGTATAGCTACGCAATATGAAGTGACCGTTCTCGAATGGGAACTAAAGGATCCTTCTATAAAACATATTCCAGCTGATGGGAAAACACCCTTGTGCAGGGTCTACAGGGGCTTTCCGGTGGTTTCCTAGCATCATTATATCTTTCATTTCTAGAAAGCCCTCAAAGGATACATGCAATACATCACTCTGAGCTCCCCTTTAACCTGTTTCTGTACGTGTTCGTGTTTTGAATTATTGGAAACGTGCCACGCTTGTCTTCAGAAAAGGTGCCGGGAATTTTTCATCTCTCTTTCTCGCACTCTCATTTAAATGTGATGGCAGACACCGGCCTGCCTGATTTCAATGCACAGCCCTAAAAATGACAAACATCTCCAAAACCAGCATTTATGAGAGAGAGAGAGAGAGAGAGAGAGAGAGAGAGAGAGAGAGAGAGAGAGAGAGAGAGAGAACAGACAGCAGAGAGTAAAGCACAGGGAGAGAGGTGTATGTGTGTCAACACATTTGATTATGATTTCTCATCTACAGACATACTGCAGTGTTGAAAATCATTTTACACATTTGATTATGATTTCTCATCTACAGACATACTGAAGTGTTGAAAATCATTTACGTGAGGCAACAGCGGTGGGGATTTAGACATTCTAGAGTTGTACTGTGTGTAAAGCCGGACAATGTAAAAAATATCTTAATACTTTTTTTCCTTTTACAAATATTTAAAATTCATAAATAGAAAATAATTACAGCTTGAATGCAACGGCCTGAAAGCTATTTTTAATAAAAGTGCCGCATATCTGCAGAAAGCCTCTGCACAAATTTGAAAAGGGTGATTGAGCCATAATTTTGACATTTAGCCAAGTAGATTTAACATTTTTGGCGCAACTACAATAAGATGGAGTAAAATACAGTAGTCAACATTTGAAGTGGATCAAAACCTTTCATCCAAGTTATACATGAATTTTGAACTTTTGAACAATACCCGTTCTTGTCTTAGGACAACGTTGATGAACTTTTTTGATCCACTTCAAATGTTGACTACTGTACAATAAAAATATAGCAAAATTTTCAATTTCAAAGCAATTTGAAGCAATGGCACATAAGGGAACATTACTGAGAGTGAATAGTATATTAAACTGATTCAATGAAATGGAAAGTTCAAAGAAATTATTCACAGAAATGAATCAAACAAGTAGTGTCAGTTAATTTGATAATATAATAAATATTTAATATATTGTCCAGCCCTAGTTGTATGCAAATGTTTATTTGTGCATCACTTCTTACCAAGTCGAGGATCAAACTGTCTCATCTGTACCTCCTCTACGCAGTCCGCAGGAAACCAACCAGTTCTTCCTTTTACAGTGCCCTCCCAGAAACCCCCTTCTCCTATACTTAACACTGAGAGAGAGAGAGAGAGAGAGAGAGAGAGAGAGAGAGAGAGAGAGAGAGAGAGAGACATTAATTGCCATTTCATGAACACAAATCATTTGATTGTTGATTAGACATAGATCCCCAAAGACGTTAGCTAGCATCTTGGATCATACAGTAATACCTGGATAAAATTAAATAGTTGTTTTTTTGGGGGGGTGGGGGGAGAGGTTTAGTCAATCTAATTGATCATTCATTGATTAAATTTGAAATCAATGATATTTAAAGCAAACACTTTTTTTATTCTGAAAATGCAGTTTAAATTTATGGTAAAGTTATAATTAAGTTGCATTATATAAAATCAATAGAAGTTTATGGCACATTCCCATTCAAATGCGCGGTGTGTCAGGTATGAATGTGATCTCAGCACGCATTCAATGATCTTTTTGCTTTTCAGAAATGAGCTTGAAGAGGGAGAACAGATAGATTAAATACTCTGTGACGTGAGTTGAATGACCAGTGGAAAATGAGTAAGAGCAGAAAATTGCATTCAACAGAAAACTAACTCATCCTGTGAGTTTGTACACAAGCTGAAGTAACACAATGCATTACATGTGGTGACCACACCAGACACACTAAAAACATACAAACACATGCATCAAGTCCTTCAGCATTGTAGTTGCTAGGATGCAGTTTAAAAGCATTGGTTGTACGAGGGTGTTTTTATCAAAAAAGCAAGGTGTGCAAAAAGGGCAGGTGGGCAATATGTGGTACTCCATGAATTCCACAAATCAATAAGCAACATTGTAAGTGTGTGCTGTGTATTATAAACACAAAGGGTTTCATTCATGCTGAAGAAGGTCTTTAACTGGAGATGGCATATAAGTGAACCTGTATATACATACATACATATATATATATATATATATATAAAACTTACATGGCATAAACCTTTTACTTAAAAATATAATGTTGTTCACGTTAAAGAGAATAAATGTTAACCATATTACTGGACCTTTTGTTTAAATGATGTTTAAAACTATATACAGACATAGATCCTCAATAGGAAAACGCCTATTTCTATATGCAGAAATGGTGGATGGCAACAGTTGCCAAAGAATGAATGGCCAGTGACATTTTCAAGGTGGGACTTATTGAAAAGTCAATTGATCTGTATAAACCATCAATTGACACAGCACTCCTCACACACACAAACACACACTTTTCTCCAAGACTCAAAACCTAATCTTCTAAATACAACCAATTATACAGCATTTTTAATCAGGAGATTTGAAATTCTGTGAGTGGTTTTTGGTGTTGATCAAGCCGGAAGCACAACCATTAGAATATTATCACCTCAGTGCTACTGACTGAGGTTACGCACACACAAACACAAACACACACACACGCACACGCACACGCACACACACACACACACACACACACACACACACACACACACACACACACACACACACACACACACACACACACAGACGCACATTCACATACACACACACACACACACACACACACACACACACTCGCCTCCAGCTTCCAGACACATACAAATGGATGCCTCTGCTGCATATGCCACAATTAAACACTTGTGTAAATGGGGCTCGTCGTGTAATAAATTCAGAAGAAGAGATGCACATCTCATCAGTGATGCTTCTTCATTTTAATGTTTTCGATATCTGAGTCCAGAGAAATCCCAGTGTAATGACTGTTTGTGGACTATATGTATTGCGTAGAGGGGACATTTAATGGAAAACAGGATTTTATGGATATTAGAAATATTGGTCATACTGAATGAAAAGAGGACATTTGAAAATATGAGGGCTCACAGAAAAATTTGCTAAATATGGGTGGAAGCAACTGACTCAAGTAACACAGAACAGTAAATTTGTGGAAGAAGCCAGATCCTTCACATAAGAAGATATGAACATGAAATGTAAAGCTGAATTTAAAACCATTATAATGTCAGAAGTACATTAACATTTGACTATGTACATTTACATATCAATAAATATTTAATACTCGATAGTACTGTTACACATTTAAAAAAAGCTAGCCAATCACAACAGAGACCCAGGGTTGAACAATAAGATTTTTTAAAATGTTCCCCATAATAAATATATATATATATATATATATATATATATATATATATATATATATATATATGGCTTTTATATATATATATTACAAATGATCTCTTTAAACCACAATGACTACAAAGACAGCATGTCTGGACAGCCTTTTTTTAAGCCTGTGCGTGTCTTACATAACGAATCACTCAACGGACTTGCACAAGTGTGTTTACAAGGTATCAGGAGTGGGCTCACCGGACCTCTCTAACCCTGGCACATGCCCGGACATGCTTGGCATATTGGAAACAGGCCTTCACACATACTGGCAAATGGCATCATGGGAGAAACACTCACCAAGCTCTCAGTGTCAGTCCCTGACCATCAACCGGCAGCCGACTGAGGCAAACTGCCATGGCGAGCTCTTGACAGAAGGACCATTGTTGCCGAGGAGAAGGTCCTGAAGAGTGTGTATATGCGTGTAAGCATACAGGAGTGTGTATTGCATCTCAGATGCTAAGATACTATCACAACGCTCCATTCTTATCAGCTTCAAAGCTCCTATGACTCTTAAAAAGGATGAAAGGAGAATGGGTAATTCACCCGGCATGAACCTTTTCAACTGCGCACAATAATAGCTCAAAAAATACAGACACAGTGCAATGAGCGTAATTCTTTAATTACTGTTCAATATAACTAAGATGTGAATGAATATAGCTGGATATTGTGAAGAAGGACTGAGCAGGCTCAGGCTAGTGTTCATTCATTCACAGTTCATTCACAGGTAAATGACACAACTGGGCCAAATCACACACTGAGACGAGAGACACTCAAAAAGTTGTTAAAAAAGACTGGATTACATAGTGAGAAGAAAAATATCGATAAAGACACAAAGAGAATTTTAAAGCTTACATAATAAGTGACATGAAATTGGCATGTTATTTATTTGCACAACTTTTTAAAATAACACACTACCATTCAATAGTTTGGATCCAGAAAGATTTTTTAAAGAAATTAATGCTTTTATTCAACAAGGAAGCATTAAATGTAACAAAAGCCACAGTAAAGACATTTATAATGTTTACAAGTGTAATTGTTTCCACAAAAACATTGGATGGATGTAGTGTGTGTGCGTCTCTGTGTGTATGCGCATTCATGAGTATCAGTAAGAAGTGGATGTCAAGCCCTCTTCTACACCACCAGTGAAATGATCACAGTTGCCTGCTCCTGCATCAAGTGTGTGTGTGTCAATCTGCGAGAGCATGTGTGCGTGTTCCGATCTGTTAACCATCTTATTAACTTGATATGTAATAAACTTTAATCTGAGCAAAAGAACCGCCAGTTGACTTAAGATGCACGTCAATCACATGCTAATCAACTGGGTTCAATTCTGCGCTCTCTCTCGCTCTATAAATAGAATGATAGCCGCAGCTCTAAATTTCCAGGCCACTTAACTGCGATAAGCCTGAGAGAGAGACAGGGTGTATCAAATCTAATCATTTGTCTCTAATGAATCCCACTGCTCAATAACTTTCATTAAAGCAACCAAACGCTAAATGGCAAATGCTAAATTGCTAAAACTACCAGCTCCAGGAAGTACGGTTTCCACGAATACGTCTATTCCAATATCTGGTTTGTTTAAGATGTTAAAAAGCTTGAAGGGTATAAGCAAGGTCACATCAAGCATTTGGTCACACTAATTACATTGCAGTGTCCATGTTAGGGTATGTCATAACTAAGTACTATGTTTAGCTAATAAATAAAATGATTATATGTAAATTAAATTAAAATATGTTGTTTAACATGATTCGATTATTTATACTTATTGCTATTGTAATTATATTCCTGTGATGTATATGCAAAGTGACGTAGAGTGTTGTACCCTGCACCAATCAAATCTTAGGCCTGGATTAAAGGGTACAGCTTTTTTGTCCCAGTCTGACATGGCTCCACCTAATTGGCTAGAATTAACACTAAAAGAAGCAAAGAAAATGCCAAACCCAGACAAGCTGACAGAGTGCAAACAAGGACGGTAAAAACAAGAAATGTTCTTATGAATTAATGTAATTACAGGCCTGGAGGAAAAGAGGTGGGCTGAAATGTTTCTACGCTTTTCATTCATGGGATTTCTAACGAGAGGCTGCCTGTTGTAAATGTGCAAAGTGCAAATGGAGAGTTAAAAGTCTACAGTCACTCAAAGTCACGTGAATGTGAAATTTAAGTGGCATAAATAAACAAATGGTAATTTGATTTAATCAAAAATAAGATGAAGTTATGATGATAATCAAACGATTTTAATTAAAAAAAAAAAAATAGCTGCAGGCAGCAATTAATGGGGCCAAGCACAAAAAAGGAATGATGAGTTATGAAAGCATGGCTGGGAGCATCGGACCAACTACAGCAATGAATAATTAAAGAAATTTTTGTATGATTTTATTCTGAAGTTGTATGATTTTAGTCCAGTTAAAGATCTACTTTTAAACATAGATTCATTCACTTGTGATTTAATTGCTTATGGCATTTGGCCAATAGTTTTACCAAAATGAGGTGGTGTGGTCAGTGTGAGGTGACAAAGTTTGGTGTCAATATGCCAAAGCTTTGCAGAGATACAGTCTCAGAATCAGTTTGGCATCATGCCATCAAATTCATCAGTGCATTAAATGAAAACGGTGTGGTCTATCAAAAAGCTTTTAATAACTTTATGCCGGCATGGTCTGAAGATGATCTGATTTCAATATCCGCTCCATCTCTGCTCAGTTGCACTCAGCCCATGTTAATGCTCCACTCATGTACCACTCATGCTCATAGTAAAGCAACATCCGCTTAAATAACGCGCCGACATGACATTTCTAAGTAGTAGTATACTTGTCTGTTTGCAATAGCCCAACTGTGCTGTAACATGGTGTTGTATAGCAGTGCTGGGCTACGATGGTAAAATGTCGCTATCCTCTCATTCACTGATCCGCTACCTGCTACACTTTGTAGGACTATACTTTATTTGAATAATTGGTCAAAAATAAATGTTACATCTGATTCTGTTGCATAGAACTGAAAAAAGAATAATATATAGATATTTAATATTAATATATTTTCTGTCAAATTTGAATGTGTTACTTCCAATAAAATGTGGTTGTTTTATTTTATTGGCTTGTATTTTTTAAATTGAGTATCATAAAAACGATTGAATTTCAATAAAAAGTCTAATATTAATACAATTATACAAAAAAGCTAATTAAAAAATAAGAAATAAATCATTTTTTAAAAACATTTTCAGTTTCAGTTTTCGGCATAAAGTTTTGATACAAATTTTGACCACAAGATGGAACTGTAGTGAGATCGATCTGTGTGAATGCAAAATGGAGTAAACTTCCAAGTAAAAATCCTAGAAAAAGCCTAATAGCTGGCATCATGCAGTCCCTCAAGTCCCATTACCGGTGCGTGTTTGTGTTTGAGAGTGCTTTGACCTGTGCTTCTGCATTTATCAAAAAGCCATTTCCAAACGGAAACACTTAAAGATAGCAATAAGCTGAAAACATGACTCTATAAAAGCCTCTGAGTCACTGAAATATCAGATGACTTGTGCTCACTTCAGTCACGTCAAAATCAAAGGAGTCTTTTATAGAGATGCTTTTGTCTTCATAAACTTCATCTTTATCTGTGTGAAGTTATCTGAAAGATACCTTAAATACAGTTAAAAATTTCTCTTTCTTACACAGACACAAAACGGGTTGCTATTTCGCACAGTTGGTGTGATAACATCTGATCAGCAGACAGGCAGACAGAATTTGCTGGGAGAGCCACCGAATGATCAGAGATATTTGATATTCAGTGCAAGGCTTTTCGGCTGAATGTCCATCAGGTTAATGAAAGGAAAATGCATGAAGTGTTCTATTGCTACACACACACACACACACAATACACACTCGCCTTAGACAGATACTGATGGTCTCTCTTCCAATTTATTTTAAGAGTGCTTTATAGCTATATTACTAAAGCAAAATAGTTTAGCTCAACAGAACCTATTTGATCTTTGTTTTGTTCTGTTGGTTCTGACTCTAAAATTGGATTGAATGAGCTGCTTTCAAAGATGTTAAATCAACCGAATTCTATATTAAAGAAATAATTCATTAAAAATTCTGCCATTATTTACTCATGTCATTCCAAACCTGTACAACTTACTTTCTGCTTTTTGAAAATTATTAATTTTTTGTCCATAAAATGAAAAGGATTGGAATATATATATTTTTAATTTTCCACAGTAAAAAAAGAATGTCACATAGGTTTGGAACAACATAAGGGTGAGTAAATGCTGACAATTTTCATTCTCGGATGTCCTATCCCTTTAATTTTCCTTCAGTTCACAATGTGGTTCTCTTGTGGTTTAATGCTTCTAAAAATTAATTGATACAATCCTCATCATCCTTCTTCCAAATTGTGTTTTTATCTTATCCTGATTCACTATGGTAAGCCTATTATGTGTTTAAGCGTTTATATTTTAGACCGGACAGGATTGGAAATTGCGTACATGTGTCAATCGTCGTGTCTCTTCATATCCGTAAAATAGAGAAAAGTTGCTCCTGCTACTTTGACGCCTGTTAGGTGTGGGACTGGCATAGGTTAGTTGTCACAATGGGGAATCACCCATTCTAAAAAGAACAGAGGAGAGTCTGCTGGCAAAAAAAAAAAAAAAAAGAACACGACAGATAAAACCAGAATCAACACTAGCTTGGCTTTTGGAGATGGCGAGAACTGAGGGATTTGAAATGTTGTAAAAGTGACGTGGAGATGGCGTTTTTTTCAGGTGAAACAGATTAAATGCCATATGTAGCTCACTAATACAGTTTACTGTAAAGCATTATCTATTGTTAAAAGTCATATTCATCCACACAGTGAAAGCACAACAAAAACAAAGGGCCAAAAGTTGCATAGTGTACCTTTTAAAAAAATTGCCAAACTGTTATTGTCAGTTGGAAACAACATAACACATGGTGACAAATTTTTTTGAAAACAAAAAATAACCAAGTGATTAAATTGGCTCAGAGACAGACAGATAGATAAATAGGGCTGTTGAGCTCTGAATACTATCTCAGACCACATCTTTTTTTACAAATGCAAAGCTGGACGGAGTCTCTATGCTGTTCTTGCATCTCAATGTAGTGTTCTTGGCCATATCTTTTCCATAGGTGAGTATCTTTTCAGTAATTATTATATAATTATACAATCGCCTTTCATTGTGGCCAGCCTAAGGCACACCTGTGCAATAATCATGCTGTCTAATCAGCATCTTGATATGCCACACCTGTGAGGTGGATGGATTATCTCAGCAAAGGAAAAGTGCTCACTAACACAGATCAAGACAGATTTGTGAACAATATTTTAGAGAAATTGGCCTTTTGTGTACATAGAAAAAGTCTTAGATCTTTGAGTTCAGCTCATGAAAAATGGGGGCAAAAACAAAAGTGTTGCGTTTATAATTTTGTTCAGTGTATCTAGCGCTGCATGCTATTGAGAATTTGCTTGTGAGTGATTGATTGCTCATAATATTTGCGTTTCTCCACCAACCCTAAGGACAGACAGTCTAAACACATTTTCTTACATATTCACCCAGTTGTTTGATCATTAACACTACAATATCTGTTTTCCAGATTGTGATAATTAAAGACTATTGGCCTCATTTGGCTGTGAATGCAGTGGTGGGCATTTTCCAGCACTGCCTGAGGACACTTTGTTTAGGGAAAGTTTCCTGCTGATTTAATGGTTTGCCAGGGATAATTGGATTTGCTCTGTCAATATTGGAACTGATACGTGATTTTTTTCTTCCCCTTCCAAATGTCGCTAGCAGTACATAGCACTGCAAACACAGGGTTATTGATCGGTCATGTCTGTACAGCACATATGAACTGTAATCTAGCAGATATGCAGCCTCTGGCAGTGAGAGTACTGGTGTATGTAATAATCTTATTTGCATACAATCATAATTAAAACATAACAGAAAGTGGGCCGGATGGAAAGTGTGTGTGTTGTGTAGTTTTAGAGGTGGGCAGCAGAATGCTGACTGGTGGTATGTGTGCGGTGCATTACAAGAAGCTCAGTGCTTTATTCAATAACCAAAACAGCCCATCTCACATACACCACTGCTGGGCTCTTATGATATTAATCTGCAGATTCACAATCCCACATGCCATACACGGCCTGATGATAACTCTCTGTGATATCAGAGCCCTGTCTCAGAGGGAATTATGGGAAATGCAGTCCAGAGAAATTAGAAAAGAGCAGAAAAGAAAGAAAAAATTAAACTCATTGAGAAGAGAAGAGACTAGATGAGAGAAAAACGAGGGAGGAGATGAAAAAAGATGACAACAGAATATAGATAAAAGATAAGAGACAAGATAGGAAATGTGAAGAGATAAACATTTCTGAAAAGACGAAAGGAGGACACAATGAAAAGAGAAGATGAGATGAAAAGAAACAAGATGATAGATAAGAAAAGAGAAACAAAGGGAGTTCTGAGAAATAAAACAAGGGATAACAACAGAAAATGAGAGAAAAAAACAACAAAAAACAATGATATGAGGCATGAGATGAGAAGATTCCAGAAATGAGGGCGAAAAAGCAAGACGAGGAAGAAAAAAGAAAGATACATAAAATAAAATGATGAGGAACAATATAAGAAGAAAAAGGAGAAAAGTGAACATAAAATAAAAGTAATTAATTATTAGGAGATGAAAAGAGATGATACAAGATGAGAAGAGAATAAAGAAGATGAGGTGGAAAAGAGGAGACAAAAGTGATGATAAAAGAGGTGAAGGGAGAAGTAACAATGAAAAAAAACCAAAACGAGTCTCTATGATTGTTTAAAAAGAAGAAAGGAAGGGAGTTTAAGAAGAAGACTGTGAAGTATGTGTTACTGAGAACAGCAGAGATGAAAGAGAGTCATGACTCCACAGAGGCGAAGTGCAGTGGTGCAGTTCTGTGCTCATTGATATGCTGAACTCTCAATGACGAGAGAGAGTGAGAGAGAGAGAGAGAGAGAGAGAGAGAGAGAGAGAGAGAGAGAGAGAGAGAGAGAGAGAGAGAGAGAGAGAGAGAGAGAGAGAATGTGAATGATAACATGATAGCATTAACAGTCTAAAGGCACTAGGACTAAAATAGTGATTTGGATGCCCAGGGATCCCTATTCTTTTCATTTCTTTCCTTCTGTCTTTCTTTCTATTTTTACAGCGTTCACCTTTTCCCTCCATCTCTCTCGGAGCCCCAGGGGTGCAGCCTGAAATAGCATGGCTTGGAAGTTTTATGACTCCAACCTCAGAGACTCACTGCATGCCCAAACTTCAAGTCACCACCTTAATCTCTCCTCCACGCATGCACACACACAACTCAACAAAGGGAATGATGGGATGTGTAAGCAGAGGTGTGAATGACAACTGCTGGGCTATTGGGAGCCATTAGCTGCTTTTCCACAGTGTGGCCAGGACGAGGCAAGGCTAACAAAGTGCCGGGCGGGGCCAGTAGCCTTGAACCTCGAGCAGTGAGGCCAAAATCAAGCTGTGTTTCCCCTGTCGGGCCAGAAGACTCGTAGCGCTACCCTAAAACACCTCCATAGAACAACATCACACAACCATACCGTTTCACCAGCATGGGGAAGCTAGCGGACTGAAAACTAGCTAGAGCGCAAAAAGAACATGTCATTTGGTCTTTAGACTCCATTAATATTAGTCAATGATTTACAATAAAATATATTACAGTGACAGTATTTTATTCATTAGTGTCAGGAGTGCACATCGATCATGCTGAATCAAAAAGAGAACACGTTTGTTCAGTCGTGCCTTCTTCCATTTATTTGTAATCATAAGAATGCACGAAACAAGCTTTTAAGTCCAAAGGCTTCAAACTATTGATAAAATATCATGTTTACATCACATTTCTTTAGAAAGAATGAGCATTTGTATTCATTTTCTACGGAACTACGCGTTCTGATGAGGCTTGAGCGATCTTTCCCGTCTCAGTATACTGTTATCCTTTCAGCCATAACACTGAGGGAAATACTCAAGATTTCAACATGAAACCCATTTTACTTCTGTAATTTGATTAGATCACAACAGCTCATGGAGCCTGAGTGACGTCAGCAGAAAAGGAAAGTCGTTTTTTTGAGAATTACAATAAAATTTCATGTTGATTTTACAGTTGTCCATCTACAGCCAAAAACTATAAAAAATAAATGTTTTTGAACACTGATTATGCTCACCATTTATTTGATCAAAATACAGTAAAAAAAAAAAACATTTAAAAATATAAAATTTAAAATAAATAGTTAATTTCTATTTAAATATATTTTAAACTGTAAATTACTCCTGATGTAAAAGCTGAATTTTAAGCATCATTACTCCAGTCTTCAGTGTCACACGATCCTTCAAAAATCATTCTAATATGCTGATTTTGTATTTCAATGTTGAAAACAGGAAACCATGATAACCCTGAAGTCTTTATTGTGACTTTTGATCAATTTAATGGATCTTACAGAATACAAGTATAAATTAGTGCTGAATTTATCTGGCAATAAAATAATACAGATATCACTTAGGGTGACAGAAACTTGTAAATATGCACTTAGGCACATAAATTCACATCAAACACCACATGAATTCATAAACTGGACTATTTAACTAGACATTTATTTTTTATACAAAAAGGTTTCAGGGTCTCAGTTGCAATGCTTTATGCACATTGTAATGAGACATAAAATCAGCAATGTAACATTCTATACTTTTAGTTCTGATGACAAATGGTCTTAAAGCTTGCCAAGCTCTTTACATATGGAGGAATGTATGTATGTGTTTGTTTAGAATTAAATTCTCTGATAAGAGCTAATGATTGCCTCTTCAGTTTCACAGTCAACCTCCATTATGTGGAAGGAGAAAGCACACACACACACACACACACACACACACACACACACACACACACACACACACACACACACACACACACACACACACACACACACACACACACACACACACACACACACACACACACACACACACGCGCTAATAAGATCTAAGGTCTAGTACAGTACCAGTACAGTAACCTCTCAAAGGTTGTACTGTCTTTTCCCTTCTAGAATTCTTTGTGCATTTGAAATCGTAACGATTCACACAAGGTACGGAACATTACAACCCACTGAACACTGAACTTCTATCCCTCATCTTGTTTTTAAATATGTATTAAATATAAAAGCAAGCACCACTAATACCGTCTTTGTCTACTGTTTCTAGTTCAGAAAAAAAATACAATCTACGTTAGTTGGTTTGGAAAAACAGACAGTGTCCATATCAGGGAAGAGGTTATTGCTAACAATTACGAGTCTCCTTGCAGTGTCTCTAAGCACTCTGATTTTTCCATAGCCTGCGTCTCCACCAGATTCACTCCAGAGCAATTATGTTTAGATGCTGGCAGACGTAGATTGTGAGAAAACGGAAAGAGAGGGAGAAGGTGAGAGAGAAGATTCTGAGAAAAACGAGAGAGACACAACCCTTAAAAAGCAAACACATGAGCATATAAATGCATATCAAGGCAACGGATTTGTTGGAGCCTAATAGCACAATGGAGGCCGCATAACACATGGAACGAGAGTGAGGGAAAAAGCACGTAAGAAAGAGCGGAGAGCAGCTGGGATAGTTATTTTGTGAAGCAGTCTCTAATGGACATGCAGCGAGAAAGCTGTTCTGAGGGCAGTTCTACTGTTCAAGATGAAGCTTGAAGCCCATGAGCCTTAAAAAATTCAACCCAGGAAAACAGCATGTCCCAAAGTCACCCTATAAACACTTTTACAATTGTACCTCTTTAATGTACTACTTCCATTGTTCTCATTTGGAAGAATGTAAAAGGTTCAGTGCTGAAGGCACATTGCCGCTGGGTGGTCATGATTATTCATGCTACCCATGATCATGTCCTGCAGACAATTATGAAGTCAGAGCACAGTGCTGTAGTGTTATGAGGTTTCAGAATTACCTTCTGACCAATGAATTTCCGTGACAATCCCAGTAGTTTGTGATTACTGGGTACGTTTTTTTTTTAAAATATACTTTTACACTTAAAGAAACTGAACTCACAAAGAAGAACTTCTAGCCAATGAAATAGTAAGTTGACTAGAGAAATTATATGCACTATAAACTGTTATGTATTAAGTAATTATATTTAATAATCATTTCATTTATTAATTAAAATTTGTATAATTATAATAATGATTATATAAAGTAATACTATGAAAAAATATGGAAAGATAATATATGATATATTGTAAAAAATATTTTATTATTTTATTTTACATCTTGGAAAGGTCAACAAGAGGACCTGTTTGAATCGAAGTCAAAGAAGAAGATTCCTCAGTGTGCTGATGTTTTTGTGGAATCAGTTTATCACATTGACTGCCTCTGTGCTAATCTTCAACATGTCGACACACACAGTTTAAAAAATTACAATAAAAGAAATCATCCTATAGTCTGAAGCAACTGACTGTAGCGGATCTCATCAGAAACAATCAGGCTGGCAAACCCACTGTAAAAGATAAACACGGCACTGTAATTATTTAATAGATCTGTTTAACAGCCCGATTTATGGTAAGAAAATAGTAGATGAAACATATTTAGCACAGTAATTATTACCTTCAGCTAATTTATCTAATTTAAAACCAGCCTTGATTATGGTTTATTTTTATTGAAATAAATAGTATGCAAATGATTGCTTCTATATACAATTATTTAAATCACAAATCTTTTTATTGCTAGATTAATTTATGTTTCATTTATAATCACTAGTCCCACTGCTTTAATTAGTAGCTAAAGTATTCAGGCTGTTCTCTATGATGATCAATACCATTTACAAGAACGTTTTACCAATAATCTATTTAATTTGAATCTTATATCACATGCCGATGTTTATGACAAATCAAACTTGTGAAAATCTTCTGGAAAAGATTCTGTACATTCTCATTCACTAGTAGTTAATGCTGGGAATGACGGTTTTATTTGTATAATGTTTTCAAAAGACATAATCGCATACACTAAGGAGTGGGCGTTGATACTGTTTCCAATGACGTAAGCCAAACATAAAAGTGTCCGTTTAGTGACAAGTTTTAAAGGAGCCGTCCCTTAAAGATGGATCATTTCAGACAGTTTTTCTGCATAGATATTTGTTTTTGTATTTTTATGTGCATTAAACCTAATAAACATTATAAGAGAACCTCAAGGAACACATTAAAAAATATAAAAATCCATGTCATGTCCTATTTAAATAGTCTTCATTAGGTTACACAACATCGATTTTAATTGGTAAGACATGCAGATCCATGTTCTGTTTCTTCAGTGTGTTGTAAAGGTTTCCTATAATACACAAAGCTGATGCAGTGTTTATTTGGCTCATATAAAAGATGCCCTTCATCAGGTCTGCAGGTACGCTACATGCCCAGAGAGCTGCCCTCTCCCCCACTAGCTTGCTAATGAACTAACACAGCCAGGAACAAACAAACCCTTTTGTTTTTCTCTCTTCTGCCCTCCCTTTACTAGTTTCTCCATATTGGGTCGATCTTGTTGTGTGTAATTCGTCCTCTCACTAATCCTGGGCAGCTTTCTTCATTGATGAGTCAGCCAGTGCTCTGTTCCACAGTGAGGCCTATCAAAGCATTTCTGCATTGGGTTCAGTCCACGCTTTGTTCTAATCACAGTAGGACCCGTCACCTGTGCGCGAGTCCACTCTTTTCCAATCTAAGCCATATGGACACACTCCGGGAATTCTAAGCATACTATTCTCAGCCTCTGATTCAACCACACATGCACTGGCTGGGCATCAGCTCTATGTTTACAATCTACAACTCCATAAGAATCCGACCTTGTTGATCACCTGAACTATGAATCACGGCATCTTGTACTTATATGCCTAAACTGTCATGACGGCCACTTAGTTGGACAAGCAAATGTAAATATACAGACATGTAACAGCATGTTTCACTTAAACCTAATTGCCATCTCAGAAAGGTTCGGAAGGGGAGCAGACAGCATGTGCACCGGCAGACGGAGCGACAGGCTTTCTTCGCCGAGTTAATGACAGAAATCACGTGGAGGGGATTTAGGCGATCTGCTTTTTGTTTCCAGCCTTTAGAGCAAATAGCCGTGTGTCGGAAACAGGAGAGTTTTCCGAACAGCTCTGGGTTGGCTGGAAAAGAGAGCGACATGCTGCGCAGGGCAGTATTAGATCCTGATGGACATGTTTAGGACAATCTGCTCATGTTTGCAATCATCATAGTGATGACCAAATGAAGAAGAAGCTCCTGTGTCTCACTTCTAACTGCTAACTGTAGCACAATATTCATATCTGGACACAGAAACACTGTAAAACTAATTTGTAAACATAACTGTAAATCCCACACTGTAAAAAGTAATTGCTGATTCTACTTAAGAAAAACTAGTGCATTTAACTTACTTTGGAAAATTAGTTGATTTAACTTGATTATACTGTGTACTGTGAACTTTTAGGTGGATGCAATAGTTAAACTAAACAAATCTAGTACATTGTACTTAAGATTGGTAAGTGTATTGTACTAAAGGCATGTTCACACTGTTGCAAATTTCTGGAGCACATAATTTGCATAAAAATAATAATAATAATGAAATGAATAACATTTTTAGTAAATACCCTACAATTAACGCGCGCACACACCACACACATGCGTGTTTATTTATTTATTAAAGGTTCGGAATCTTTTTTTCCTTCACACTATAAAATAACTGGGAAGATTAAAGAGTATTTGCAAGCCAATCGGCTGCTGCTGCTTCACAGTCTTTTATATTTTTATTAACAGAGCTTGATATAGTTATTGTTCGTTGGTTATTAAGTTTCAGCATAGACGAAACAACTCTTCCTCTTTTAATTTCTTAAATGCGTTTTCGTCTCGCGCATGCGCAATTTGCGCATTTTCGCAATGGGACGGTTGAAGAAGACGACACGACATCGACGAAGAACTTCATCTCGTGTTCGGGATGCGGCAGCAAAACTAGGTAAGTTATGCTAGCCACTTGAACTATTTTTCAACTTTAATGTCATTGTATTGCTTATAAAAACAGAATTTATTTTGCTCATTGTGCAGTAAGAGGAAAAGGCACACTGAAGTAGTTTTATGTCGAATGAGACCAGTTGAGACAAGTGGCTTAACTTACTAACGTTAGCTAGATTGCAAAAATAGATTTTTATTGAACACTGTTTTATGTAGCAGCTACAGTTTATAAGCTGTGTTAATCGGTTATGGGTTTATCATTGTATGTAAAAATTCTGTGCGGCCTAACGTTATAACGTTTCTTTCATTCTTTCTAGAAAGTTCGAGGCTCATGTGTCGTTCACATGGAAATGAATAGCATGATGCATTAATTACGATAGTGTAACTAACAATCAGTTATCATCTTATTTTGGCCAGCCCTCTTCACACGAGTCTTTATTGGTTTCCTATATAATTTAATCTTGAACATTTACAAAACAAATTGATCATTAACCACTTTTGGTGTTTAATTCTTACTAGGACTTGCTTTCTTCAGTAAAAAGTCAGTTTGTAATATCAGTTTGTCCTACTTTTCTTTCTTTTTTTCTTTTCTTTTTTTAGATCCATGCTGTATATCTGGCAAAACCTGCAAACTGAATTCATTCAAGAACTGGACAGATTCACTCAAGGCTAAAGCTGGAGACATTGGCTCCAAACTTAAGAAGATTCTGCAGCAGATTCAAAATGACGTAAGCTCCTTGACATATCACAATTGTATTATGTTTCGATGGAAAAACAAATGTAGCTTTTGCTGTTGTTTTTTGCTCTGTGTTGTGCTAGTGTCATGAGCTCTATTCAATATATATTTTTATAACTTTGCAGAAATCCAACATCAATGCGGAACGAACAGCCGTTCATCATGGCCTACCACTCCTTCTCGGAGAGGACCCCACCGATTTTTACAAGACATGTTTTGTAAGTATTTTCTTCTCTGATGTGATTCTTATTTAACAGGCAAACTGTTCTTCAAACAGTTTTGATATCTGGCAAGAAGAGTTATGAAGGCAAGAAAAACACTCACCGGGACACTGATACAAAGTAAGGGTTAGAGAAAAGAAAGTGAAAGATAAATTAAGAATTTAGAGGAAAAAAGACAGTAAGAAGATACATTTTATATTACGTAAAGAAATGCAAAAAAAAAACATTTATAAGAAAGACAATAGATTTTTGATAGTTTTAATTTATATAACTGGCCTTCAGTTTTATTTGTTTTTTCATGCAGTTGTTTGATGTATGTATTCCCCCCTGCATCCACTGCTGTGTCCTATTTGAAAACGCCTTTACATTTAGACATAATACAGTGTTATTAATTTAGTTTTACATTTTAATGAGTATGTGCTCTTAAAGGGATAGTTTACCCATAAATAAAAATTCTGTCATTTACTCAGCCTTATGTTGTTCCAAACCTGTATGAATTTCTTTCTTCTGTTGAACACAAAATATGATATTTCGAAGAATGTTGGTAATCAAACAGTTGAGAGTAGCCATTGACTTCCATAGTATGTTTTCCTACTATGGAAGTCAATGGCTACTCTTAACTGTCTGGTTACCATCATTCATCAAAATATCTTCTTTTCAGTTCAACAGATAAAAAAAAAAAAAAAAAAACTCATTCAGGTTTAGAACAACTTGAGGGTGAGTAAATTATGACAAGATTTTCATTTTTGGGTGAACTATCCCTTTAAAAGATGTTTTGTGGCTTTCTTTGACCTCATTTTTGTTATATGCTATTCCCATTTGTAGGACTATGATGACAATGAAGATATGTCCAACATTGAAATAGGTATTCTGACAGTGATTCCCGAGGACTTTGCAACCGCTGCCGTACCCTACTCCCTGCATCTTGATGCCACAACAACGGCAATCATTTTGGAAGGTACGGTGGTTGTGGATGATCTTGAAAATCTTCCACAAGCAATGTGTTTGCTCTTTGGACTAAATTATGCTCTAAACTTAAGAGTATCCTGCAGTATTGAAGAGCACATTCGACTTCATACAGAGAGTGATTTTGTCCCTTGGCCACAAGCCATTCTGTACCAAACTCTGTGACTTACACGCTCTGCTTTCAACCACTTTATAAAGGTGTTAAAAACAAAGAAACATTGATCTTTTTATTGTATTTAGTTTTTTGTTTTTTCTTGAATGCATTATGTGCTGTATTTCTAAAATGTTGTTGGCGGGCCAAGTAATGTTTTAAAATTAATATTGTTGAACAAATAAACATTCTAGTGTTTTGCCAAATCTGTTGTCTTTCTTTGTATTCTCAACTTAGAATTTTGAGTACAACTTGCTTGAGAAATTTAAGGCAATCAGTTTCCACACATTCCTCTAGTAAAATGAACAAGCAGACATGTTAAAATAACTGTTTTGTTTAAGTTCTGCTTACAAATCTCAACTTAAATCTGTAAGTTGCCTAAACTTGAGTTTATTAAGGTACCTGTACTCAAGTTTTATGGTAACCTCTACAAATACACAAGTTAACTCTACAAAGTAGTAGAGAGTAGTATCAAGTCAAAAAATATGACCTAATTTGCTTGAAAAATTTGAGGCAATCAGTTTCCACAGCTTTTCTTAGTAAAGTCAACTTATTACTTTTTACAGTGCATTGGTGATCAGTACATTGTCAAATCACATGTCTAAAAAAGCAATAAGCCATGCAAGGCCACGAATTACATGATTTTAGTGCTTGAAACTATAGCTTGCCAAGCTACAAATAAAAAAAATAAAAAAAAATTATTGATTCAACTTAAAGTAAATGTTTGTGCTGCCTTAAAATGTTAAGTTTAGTCAACTTGAAATGTGAAATTGTGCTAAGTGACAACTTGAATATTTGAGTTGACTAAACTTAAAATTAAAGTAGCACATACACTTACTTTTTTAAGTTGAAACATTTTTTTTTAAATGTACTGATGTTAACCAATGAAATCTAACCGTCAAGGTTAATAAAGTAGTTAAAGCTGAAGAAATCAATCTGTCTGTCATTGTTGCAATTACTTTTGGAGGTGTTAGCAATGCAAAAATTACACATTTCAGCTTTAAACTATGCTATTAAGCTATTATTTTGGAAAAGTATTTAGCAACACAACCAGTTACTAACAAAAAGTAGCTAAAATAAATAGTATACATATATATCATTTTTCAAATATTTTACTATTTGAGGATAGAATTATTAATCTAATCATCTAGTACAAAAACAATTTTTTATGTTTTCTCTTTTAATTACCATTTATGATGGCAATTAGAAAAAAAGCTTTAAAATACAAAAAATACGCTAAATACAACAGCAAACAACCTATGTATAATACGAAAATCTATCGTATAAATCTATAGTAAAAGTAGATTCAATTTACCAATATGAAACTGTATCCAAGTTTGATTACTATCTCAATGTAAATCTACATCATTCACCACAATTATTAAAGCACAATCGGTCCATCTGGCTCAACAACTACCACTGGTTGAACACTTCCCTTTCCCCCGTAAAATACTACAGAGAACACCAATCTTATTTAAAGCACCGATATTTAAAACAATTAGACCCAGAACACCATTAGAAACCATTAACCCAGCCTCTTTTCTCCTGCTTCACTCTCTTACCTTTCTCATTATCTCTCAAAGCAGCAGATCTAAGAGGTTAGAGAAGATTAAAAGCACTGTTAAAGCATTTCTCTCTGACAGCAGGCCGACAGGTACAATAGTCCCATGGAAATGCTCTCAGTTCATCACCCTTCCCACTGTATTCTCCTGCACTAGTGATTTTAACACTGTGTGACTGCTTAATGAATTTAATCAGAGAGAAAGATTGCTAAGTTCAACTTTGATGAGCGTTATAATGTGAAAACCACTTCTTCGCAGAATTATGTGTGAAACCGCCACTGATGCTTTTTTCAAGACTGTTGTTGCATTATCAAGTATTGGCTGTGGGTGTTAAATTGGATCCTATTCTATCCCACTTTAAAACAATAATTCACCCCCAATAAAATCATTATATATTCGCCCTTGTGTTTTTCCAAACCTGCAAGCTGTTATTTTTTCCATCAAACACACAATTTGTTTTTTAGAGATTAGATTAAACATTTAGATTAACTTTAATATATATATATATATGTGTATATGTTGCAGCTGTGTGTGTGTGTGTGTGTGTGTGTACCTTCTCAGGAACAAAAACTTATGAACTTATTCCACTAAAGAATACTCACTCCAGTATTTTTGGTGCATTAATGAGAGTTAAAGACAAAGCAGTGATGTCCAATTTATATTTTAAAAAAAATCATTCCCTTGAGTCAAATCTTTTTAATGAATAAGTTGATTCAGTAAACAAAAAAGGTATGATTTGTTCATGAATGATCAGAATAATCCAGTTCTCAAATTCAACTCAATAATCCACAGATTACCACTGATTCAATGATCCAGTCACAGTGGTTAAGATGGCAAAATTTTGGTCTATTCCCCAGACTATCTTAAAGTCCCCCTTGTAGTAAATCATTTTATCCCTTAAAACTCATCTTTGATCACCAAAATGACATATTTAAGCATTTTTTCCTTGACAAAATTTTCTTCATGCCTTAAAATAGGTTGCACGTAACTCTACACCCTTGCCTCATTTAGAATACGCGGTTCTATGAATATGTAAATTAGCCCCATCCACACTCGTTGACGATCACAAGTTGATGTGATTGGTTACAAGGTAGTTTGTGACGTCAGAAACACCAACGATTTCAATTACACTGCAGATTTAAAGCTGCAGTAGGGAGTTTTGAGAAAATGTTGACTTAGCGTGAAAATTTGAAGAAGCACAACTTATAGGTCTAACCCCCTTGCTCTCTGCTGCGCTACAGCTCCTCCCTCCACAACTCCTCCCCCATAGCGGAGCCTGCCGTGAACGTGCAGGCTAGTAAGCAGGACCACCGACGACGGCGGATTATAAACAGTTATGGAACATTCACTAATGGCTCGTTTCCACTGAGCAGACCGGTACGGTACAGTACGGTTCGGTTCGGGTCGGGTCAGTAAACCATGATCCGGCTAGCGTTTCCACCGCCAACAGTACCCTACTTGATAGGCGTGTATATATAACACAACCCTGCATCTTTTCGTTTAAATTTTAAAAATATTAAACATATTCGAGGCAATATTTGCATTTGTACAAATGTTGCAATAAACAACATTACAGTGTTAATCTTGTAATAAAATAAAAAATGACAAAACTCAACCCAGTTAAATTTCAGTTTTAGCAATAATAGCCATTATAAAAGTATAAGTAAAAGGTAACGTTACAATAAGCTATACAATAAGAGATAAAGCAAAAAATTCAGTCAAATATACAAATTCAGCGCTGGTCTAACATTAACGTTACAACGGAAAAGTTATATAGCCTAAATATATGAAACTTCACTTAACCCTCAGCCAAAACGATTGGCCAGGGAACGAATTATCGATTCATGAGACCAAAGATCACCCGTTAAATTTACACAAGACGAATTGCCACTACAGAGTCAGCGGCAAACGTCAGAACGACTAGCCGAGGAAAGGGTGTTCCAGGCGGGGAACATGAGCGCCGAGCGCCCGGTGATCGCCTGGAATGGATCATTATTATCATAAATCAAATCATAATAAATAAACCACAGATTTGAGCTTTAAACAACTACATTCTCGTCTGAAAAACTCTTAAAACTACATTTCGTGAAAGAATAACCGTAGTATTATATTCCAACTGTATATTAAAAAAATGGCGCTGCTTTTGTTGTCATTCCCCTTGAGTCTAGCTCCACCCTTTAGTACCGTTCCACTGTGCTAGGTACCCCAACGGAAGGGTACCCTAAAAGTGGTACGGTACGGTTCGGCTTTTTGGTACCATTCACAACTTTTGACAGTGGAAACGCAAATAATTGCGTACCGTACCGAACTTTACCGTACCGTACCGCTCAGTGGAAACGAGCCATAATAGGGACGAAACATCAACAATATGCTTTACATTGTCTATGGCCTGCCCATACTTTGACTACAAACTTGGTCCTCAAATCATTATGTATTTTGCAATACATGTAACTTTATAATGTTGCACTCTTTCTATAAGTTATAAATAGCTAGTACGATAACGTTAAAGGATTAGTTCACTTTAAAAAAAAACTTTTGCTGATAATTTACTCACCCCCATGTCATCCAAGATGTCCAAGTCTTTCTTTCTTCAGTCGAAAAGAAATTAAGGTTTTTGTTGAAAACATTCCAGGATTTTTCTCCATATAATGGACTAACAAACGGTTCAAGGACCAAATGACAGTTTCAGTGCAGCTTTAAACAGCTTTAAACAATACCAGACGATGAATAAGGGTCTTATCTAGCGAAACGATCGGTCATTTCAAAAATAAATAAAAAACTTTAAGTTTTATAAGCACAAATGCTCGCCTTGCTCTGTTCTGTGATGCACGTTCGTGACTCTCCTGTTCGAACTCGTTCATCAAAATGAACAAATCTTTTTTCGAGTCATTTCGTTCGTTGAATGAATGAAATGACTCGAAAAAAGATTCTTTCATTTGGATGAACGAGTTCGAACAGGAGAGTCACAAACGACGGTACACACTCGCGCTGTGCAAGAGAGGGGTGATCAGCGAGTACACGAGCGTGATTGACACTGCTAAGACATTCCTCCTGGCTCTGATTGGTTGTTTCTGACCGAGAGCGGTGTATTTCTGCAAATGGCAGTAGGACCACTAGGAGTAGCCAGAGGAGCTTGATTTTTTTCACAGATTATCTGTCTCATATTCTACTGTCAAGACATAATGACAGTTTTAACAAATATTTGTTTACAAAAGTTACCTACTGCAGCTTTAAGGAGAAAATACTCAGCAATGGTGTTGACTTGTACTTTTGTAATTGGAATATAATGCATGAATCCTATATGGGCAGCATTGACTTTCATTAAACTGAAGAGTGGTCAGGATATTCTTCAAAAAGCCACCTCTTGTGTTACATACAGTAGAAGAATAAAACTCATGCAGCTTTAGAACAACATGAGGGTGAATAAATAAGAACTACATTTTCATTTTTGGGTGAACTATTGCTTGAACATTCAATAAGATACTCATTCACATTCACTGTCAGGACACCTTCCCCAGGTTCAGATCAGCAAACAGCAGTTTGTTTATGGAGCACGACTGTTGCTCTGGTGGAGGTGGAAGTCTGCAGTCAGCAGCAGGCAGTGACAGAGGAAGCCCCATCTCTATCCGTCACGCCCACGTGCTGCTTCAGTCTATTGATCAGCCCCAAGCTATCAGAACATCAATCATGGGCTGCTGATCGATGGCTATTTGTTGTGTTCAGATTGCCCTTGGGAACAATGGGTCTTCACATGAAGCGGTGATGCTCGGGAGCTCTGACCATTTAGAAACAACAACACCACCTTGTTCCATAAGCCTGTCGTAATATCATGCCAATAACGTATCTGTTCATAAAGGGACGGAAGACAGACCCAGCTCGTGTTGCTTAATAATGTTAGTAAATGTGTAATATGAAACGCACTAGTTTGTATTACTTGATGGTTTTCTACACTCTCCCACTAAATGCATTTGCATCTTTAAAAAGTCAAATGTGTTAAAGACCCCCTGAAGTCAATAATTGTATCCCTTAAAACTCATCTTTGATCACCAAAATGACATATTTAAACTTTTAAGCCACAAAAACTTCATGCCTTAAAATAGCTTGAATGTAACTCTACACCCTTGCCTCATTTAGTATATGCGGTTCTATGAATATGCTAATTAGCCCCGCCTCCACTCACTCACACCAGCTCAGAGATCCACTCTTTGACGATCACACATTGGCGTGATTGGTTACAAGGTAGTTTGTGACGTCAGAAACACCAGCAATTTCAAACTTACATATGGAATTTACAGATGGTTTGTCTGAAAGCATATTAAAAGCACCACATTGACATATAAAGAACATTAAAAGCTAGATTTTCACCTCAGGGGGACTTTAACAATCGGCTTTACTTCCACAATGTTAAGTCTTTCTGACTGAAATGGGATATTCAATGAGAACAAAAAATGTTGGACGGGAATTGGACAACACAAAAAAAACAATAAAATAATATAATACAATAAAAATGACTTTTTTATTTTTTAAGTTAAGTTTTAATAATAAATAATTCTAAATTTAATAATACAATTATTTTAAGACACACAAAAATCACAAAAATAAATGAAACGTTACACACAAAATTTAAATAATTAAATAAAATTGTAGCCTATGTAATGAATAATACAGTATACAATAAAACTAAATAGTTTATAGTTTAACATTTCTGAATGAGCTGTTTTTGTTGATTTCTGTTGAATAGTTTTATTCCTGAAAAGTGAGGAAAAACCTGTTTTCCAAGATATGGCCTCTTTACAATTTGACTTCACAAGTCACAAGAACCCTTTAATTAAACACCCAAGTGTGATTGAATCAGAGTAAAAAGAGAAGGAAAGAGCGCGTGTTCACAATGCCACAACCAGAAGGCTATTATGTATTAACCAAGGGGTGTGTGTGTGTGTGTGTCAGTTGGTGTGGATTGTGGGGGGCAAAAGTTTGGGGCAAGGTCAGGTGAGAGATAGAGATCAAAGGTGGTCAGCTGTGACAGAAAAGTCAAATTGCACAGAGTGGTGCATTAACCTTGGGATAAAATATATCACATACAAACATTTAAAATTATTATTTACAGATAACTACCATGTAGTCACTTATAATAACTTTCAAAGCCAGACTTTTGACTTTCAGTAGTACAGTAAATGTAGTTCACAGAGAAGCTTATTTTGGCCAAGAACAGATCGGAAGAGGAAATTTCCATGATATAATGTAATCACAGTTTAAAGAGCAAAGCAGACCAGGTGCACTTAAAGATATCTTGCTTACTTGCTGTGTCTCAAACAAAAATCAGATGAATAAAACTATGTACTACATAAAAAATACTTAATGTACAACTATTATCAACATAAAACAGAAATCAATGGATAAACAAATCAGCTAAACAACAGATATTCCCACTCTTTAGCCCTATTCGCATGGGATAAGTATTACCTGGTGACCTCTAGTCATTCGTAATAATTGCGGAGTTTGTCTGAGATCTTAATCCCGTGCGAATCGGCCATGTCTGTAATTTGTAAAGTAAAAATTCCCCCGCAAATTACCTACTATATTTCGCCGAACACCGAGGTCCTGTGATAATATTAGTCCCGTGCGAATCGGCATCTCTGTGATTTGGCCGGATCGCATATAATTTTTTCAAGGTTTTTGTTTCATGTGCGCCTTTTTATCCATCTTTTGTGAAGAATGGAGGCTGCGTTGGAGTGTTTTGATAGATTATCGCTATACACAACTACACAATTTGCAGAAAGTGAAAGCTGAAAATTATCAGAAGAGCAAAAACAAAAAGTATGATTAGATGGAGATGAATGACATGTATAGCAGCATGCGGTAAGGAACTTTATTCTGTTTATGTCATAATATATCATACAGCTAGACCTATAACGAAAAGACATTTCCAAGCAATAGCCTATTGACGTCATATCCGGGCGATAAGTCAATAAATTCGAGTAAAATCACAGTCTTCGGTTATCCCGTGCAAATGCGCCACATGAAATTCAGATGTGGGGTCAGATCACGAGGTCCCCAGATAATACTAATCCCGTGCGAATAGGGCTTTTATTGGCATTGGCAAATGTGTGTGAATGTTTTTAATTGTTTTGTTGCCTGCTTGTTTTTCTACAATTTAATTCTCAGAAGGCTAAATATGTCTTTCAAACTTTAGTCTGATACAAAACACTTTCCATGGGCGAAACTTAGCGTGTATTAAACCTATCCATCCATCCATCCATCCATCCATCTCGAATCTTTAGATGTCCTAATACCCTGTGAATTTGCAGGCGATTGCTGGATAGCGTAAAGCTTTGAGCGAGTATGTTAGTGCAGATGTTCAGACTCAGTATATCTACACCATAAAGTAACATATGTTCTAATTTGTCAGCTTAGTAAAAGTCTGAGTGACTCAGCACAAACGCACAGACCTTATGATACACAGCCATGAGTCAGCAGAAAGCCTCGTATGGCCATAAGCGAGCTGATGAGATGGGTTTCCTGCGTCTGCAACGGGACAATACGAACCTACATCAAACCCGCCATTCATTACGCTGTCACACGCCATAAAACATCTACAAAAAAACACACACGGACAAACATAAATCAAAAAGCCGCCACTTGATTTGAGCTTCATCTGCAACAGACTAGCTCTCTATGACCCTTCGAAAACATAAATTAAGGCTATTCCAAATTACAAACATCTGTATTTATGCAAACAGACTTTTAATCACATTTCAACTCTCCAGATGGAGGAATTGTTTCCTGACTGCTTTTAGATGCAGAACTAGGTCATATTTTTATGTATATGTTGCATATGAAATAATATTATATATTTCTGGCACATTTGAGGGCGATAACACCATCTCGAACATGCACCACCCAGAGCATCAGTGCTATATGCGGGTATTTATTTAGGTCATTGTGTCAACACCATACGACTTGGCAGAGATTGACCGAACACAAATATTTTTATATCATAGAGAGTTTAACTTTGACAGTGAAATGTCACATCATTTGGCAAGCGCACATACCATACTGAAGCACAAACACCTGTTGCTAAGAGACAGGCAGATGCTCTTGTTTTACAAAAAACTCCAGCTGCATTCAAAATAGTTACATAGTGACCACAAAAAAGTGAGAGAGCTCTTTGGCACAGAAAGAGCTAAACACTGCCCGCGGGCTGCTAGGACAAGTGTCTGTTTACAAATGTTCACTTTAAAACAGCTACGCAAACTTCTCTACAAATACTAGGAACTAGTGGCCTCTTCAAATACCAATTCTATTAAGTTCCTTTGAGAAGTAATAGGGCTCTGTCGGGGGAAACCCGACACACAGTAAAACCACCTCAAAACTGGTGGAGAAGCACAATTAAAGTTAATTGATTTCTTTAACTTTAAAAGAATTACGGTTTAACTGTTTGCCAATGGGAAATCTTTAATGAGGTGAACAAACATACAATGAAATGTTAGAGGAGCAACTCAAACAATGGTACCCTTCTCTAAAATGTGCTTTTTTATTTAAATTTTTGTTTAAATAAAGGTTTTAACATGCTCAGAGTAAAGGCAATCATTACAGTCAACATGAAGTCAATATTTATGTTCATGGTTTTATGGTGCATGATTTATCAGTGAATTATGCTATAAAGAACAATGTTTATCTTGGGGATTTAAAAAAAAAAAGCATCTCTCCCCCTCAACTGTAATATAGAGACAACTTCAGCAATCGTGATACAATCTATTCCAATAGATACAAATCAAGTCCTGTCCCACTTTTTACTCATTGAATATCCTGTTGGATTCGTATTACATCATATTATGGAAGTAAAATGGGTTATGAATTCCATGTTATGTTGGCTATTATCATGATGAAGAAATAGTAAAACATCAAAGTCCATTTAAATCCAATGTTTGCATACCGTCCTGTCTACTTCATCTGATCCATTTCTGCAGGCAGTACAGATCTATGCTTCACTGCTATTAATATATCACAATCCAGTGCATGTAATCTTATAGTTAGTAGTATAAAATGATCTACAATAAAGTCACCTGAAAGAACAGTTATTATGTAAATAATTACAATAAATTATTTACAATAAAAGTAAATAATAATAATACATATTTATTATATTATAATATTTTTATAAAACAATTTCCACCGTATGATTCTGTGTCTACAGACATTGAAGTTATTTTACATTTACATTGTTGCATTCAATACATTTTATCACTTCAGGCGAACACATAACTTCGGTGTTGCTAGCACTAACCTCTACTGTTTGATTATACGCAAATAAGTTTTGTAGCCATTAATTATTTAATAAAATGTTCTACCGAATCAGAAGTGTTGTAATGGTTCCTTCGAAGTGGGTCCAATATCAGTTTCCTTAAGAGGAACCTTCATAGTAAAAACGTTATGGCACCTAATTATCAAGGACGCAAATCAACTTATTTCAGGTTCAAACTGAAATACTGTTTCAGGACACAGTGTCAAGAAAGTCTCCTTTATCTGTTCCTTCCATTAAGGTTAAGACACTGTTACTCAAACTGCCCTACAGTCACATGATTGTTGATTGGACCAGCAATGACTTTGTCACAGAGTGGATTATCAATGTGAGTTCATGTTTTTTCCCAGCATGCTCTAGTCTCGTACACCTATACTTATTAATCTTTAAGACAGGCATGAAAATGGAATTGCTGCAAATAACAGCCAGATTAGACATTCACAAACATGATTAATGGCTGTGGGCCACTCCCAATGCTCGTGGAATATTAACGACATCATGCGTGCGACAGCCACGTTTCCGTTACACTGTGAGACTATCGCATGCATCAACGGCCACTAATGTTACACAACAACACCCGTAAGACAAGTGCCAGTGTTTATCTGCATGCTCTCTTGAGTGCCAACAAATTGATTTCAATCACTGATGACAATCTGATTGAATGCAAAGGGGTAAAACTTTTAATATTACCTTGTTGTCAATGGAATGAAATGAGCAGGGAATGCATTCAAGAGCATGCAGGACAGCATTTAGTGAATTAGAAACATTAAAACTTATCACAGATATGAAAACAGACACAAATCTATTTCAGTCGACACCTACAGTGTACTTCTGTACCTACTGTTTACAGAATAGGTATAGAAGAATAGCTGAGCTACATGGGTAAGATTACCTTTATCGTCCACATAACCATGGCCATCCTCCTCCTTAATTTCATGCTCTACATAGGGAGATTCTGGTGATGACATTTAGAAAAAAAAAAGGAAAAATGAACTGATTTTGACAGCATGGACATGAAAAGATTTAACAGCATGAACATAAAAAATGTATTTTCTACATATGTACACACAGTTACAATGCTTATGCAACATCATGGGCAAATGAATGAATGTGTGAACACACACACACACACACACACACACACACACACACACACACACACACACACACACACACACACGCACACACACACACACACACACCAAACCTCATCCATCATTCCATCCTTTTTCGCTAAAACCTAGTACCCTACTGCACTGGATCTACAGGGATATTTATTCTATTGGTGGTCTGCGGTCTCACACTGGTTCTGTCTGACCTAAAGCAGCCTACAGAGAGTCCAGCAGGACCAACACAGCGCACAGAGCTATACACTAATGAATTTACCTTCCTCTTCACTTTCTTTGATGGACTCTGCCAGAGAGAGACAACACACATACATCAGAGCACTAGGAAAAGACAAAGTGTGCATATGTAGGTATACAATGCTGATGCTATGACTGTACTATCAGTATCTACTGAATATCATATAGGAGATATGAAGAGCACAGAGGAAAGGACAGGTGGATATTAGTGGGCTTCATGTTTACCGAGCGTGATCTCCTCATAAACACTCTCCTCTGTCAGAAAATGGAATGCGAGAGAAGAGAAAAAAAGTCAAGGTAAGGACAGAGACGAAGAGTGAAGGAAATACAGGTTAACAGCATTGTAAGAGAGCTAGAAATATATAAAGTGTCTTTGAACGGGGCGACAGACAAAAGCTTATTGTGAATGTCAGTTTTACTTCCTCAGACTTTATTTTTGAAATCCCTGGCTTGTGCTTCATCAAAATTTAATGTCTATGATTATGTTGATTTTCTAATAAGAGACTGGTACTCAGGTTGAGTGTCACAGTTTTGGAGTAATAAGAAATAGGAATATCAAACATACTGGTACAAAGGTGATCCTAAAATTTGAAATATATCTAAGTATATACCAATACAATTTGTTGCCCATTTTTGTGTCCTGTATGATGTGACCAAAAGTTGTTGGGTAAAAATAAATACACTCTAACCTTTGGTCTTTCCCAAATGTATCAATCACACCGAGCTTTAGATGTCACATTACCCTCAATCTGCCCTAAAAATGCTCTATTATATTTTTTTCAGTGGCAGATCAACCCTGCGAGGGGGATAGATTTCCAGCCCTCATCCGTTTATCATCTGCGACCTCAAAGCAAGGCTGAAGTTAGTAAGCTCCAATGAACTGAAGCCAGTCAAAATGCATTTCACATCTGTATGAGGCACAGTGCCATCAAAACATTCCCATAAGAGCAAGCTAAAGGTTATCAACCTGAAGTCACAAGAAGGTTTATCCAGTCCTCAAGGTCTCGTAGACAGTTGTGCACCCAAACGTGATTTTGAGTGAGAGTCTCCAAAGGCAAAATAAAGTGATTGGGGCACAAAACCACAACACTCTCATTGGGTCTCATTCACCGGTAATTGCATACCTTGGTGCGCAGAAAATATTCTCACACAAAATCTCTGGATTATTCAAGATGAGGGAAAATGTGCAGTTATCCATATAAATGCAATTGTGTACATAATAGACTTCTAGAAGTTTATAATCTGACCGACCTTAAACTTCTTAAGGCTACTGCATTAAAATATTTAAACAATTTTTTAATAGACAGATGTCGATCTAAGGCAACAGACAGGTTTGCTGCGTTTTGTCGGATCAGTGTGTTACCCTTATGCGGTCTGTTGGCATTGGTCTATACTTGATCCATGGATGTGAAAGGTTCTTCATGAAACCATCAATGCCAATAAAGAACCTTTTTTATTTTTAAGTGTACCTACATTTAGGACACATTTAAGTATAAGTTAAGAAATGAGACCCGCTGTTTGCAAAGATAGCACTACTGAAGCTTAAAAGGAGATGTTGTTTTCCCAGAAGTGACTCCTATATTAATGAACGTCAGTGAGACGGACGCTGTGAACATATCAGGAGCTGGGAGTTAAAGAGAGACTGCTGGTTGCTCGCTTGGTCTCTTTAAGGTTACAGAGGTGCTACAAGAACAGAAAGGGCACACTCAGGAAATGGAAACGTTTTTGACATATGGTGCCGTTACGTAAGAGATGTGTCGTGTGTCCAGCATATGGTTTGTCCTGGCAGTTTCTGAGCTGGAACAAGTAGCATGTTGTCATGGTGCCACCAAATTATAACAGCACTTCCATCTCCACCAGCATGGGCGTTCTGGCACTTCATGGGCACTAATGCACCTGCTGCCCAGCACAGGAATGTGAGTCAGAGTACGTGCAGCTGTTCTGGACTAAAGGATTACATATTAGGTACCCATAGGACAGCAAAATTACAAATCTCTAAAACATATCAGAAGCTTCTCCCAGGCAGCAATGAGATTTAAATGGAGAGAAAACTGAGACCTTTGCTTAAAATTTTCTCTCAAGAAAAATACCCTAGCAATGACCCCTATATACTCCCAACAGTGTCACAAACTGAGCAAACTTAAAATTAAATTAAATTTATCCAAGATCAAATGATTTGAGTACTAGTCACATAAACTTTATAGAGTTATACTGTTACTGTACGCCAACAGCTGACAAATTTGTTTAAATTTTTATTTCCCTAAAGGAATAACAGGAGAAACATCTCAGACAAAAGGAACATTAAAATGCAGCATAACTAGTACCTTAATAAAGTCTCATGAACTGAAAAAGAGCAATATATATTACAAAAAATAATAACTTCCATTCAAATTCTTTCAAGCTAAATAAATATATATAAATATATTTATATAATTTAAATAGAGCTGGAAAAACCTCTTATTCAAAATAAAATTATACGATTCAAATCATTAACTTATATTGTATGCAAATGTCTGCATCATGTATATCTTAATGCATTTCTCCTTAATGTATTTTTTAACCATTTTAGGAGAAACATCTGAGACAAAGCTAATGTCTCAAGAATAAAAAAGCAGCATCTGAGCAATAATAATAATAATAATAATAATAAATAACAACAGTTCTAGCAACAACTTCCATTCACATTCTTTCAAGAACACATGATCTAAGCTCTGCCAGGTGCATAAATATATAATGCTTTACTCATACTGCACGCAAATATTAATCTTGTGTATGTCTATTTGTATTCCTCCATTATCATTGTTGTAGAACAATCTGAGACAAAGTTAATATTTCAATGAAGCTCCACTAAGAGCTACACAGGAGCAATCTCAGAGCAATTATATAATTCTCTGAGTGCAAATGGAGGAAATTATAATCTATTAAAATGCTTTAAGCATCAAATGTGACAGAAATCAGAATGTGTGTAATAGTTTTCCATACAGATTAAAGAGGGAGGAAGGAAACCAACTAACATCGCCGTGTGTGTGTTCAGGGTTCTGGGTTTATATGTGTGAGCACAGGTGGGCATGCAGGTAGGGCAGAGTGGAAAGAAAGAGTTACTGAAGGATAAAAACACCACTGTAGAGGGCTGTGCATGGGACACACACTCATACACACTGGAGGGCAGTGGGATGGATGCAGAGTTCTTTACCTTCCAATGCGTTTGAGTGGTAGTCTGGTTTGAAGCATGAATGGAGACAAGAACAGAACAACACATAAGCCATGAACCTGAGCCATGGAGAGACACACACACACCCACCCACACAACACACACACACACCCACACCCACACACACACACACACACACACACACACACACACACACACACACACACACACACTCATTTACACGCACAACACTGAGTATGAGTTACATCCACATCTTTTACTAACGTCACATGTACACAGCACCAATACATGAATATTGTCTGACTTGATTCTGAGTTGAATCTCCTCCAGATCAAGATTCACTACTTAGAGCAGGTAAGCAAGTGAGAACGGCCCTTACAGCTCAGCATCAGTGTGTGTGTGCGTGTGTGTGATGAGAAAGACGGACTCCAGAGAGCAGTGTTTGACAGACAGCAACCCTTCGTGGCCCTGTTCTGAGACATACCAGTGCAGATGACATGTTAAAGACTGGCATCTCGCTAAAACAGACAACTCCAGTCCTGTTCAGAACTCACTCAGCAGATGTCGTTCTACAGGCTATCCTAAATTACTTTCTGGCTATAGTAATGACAACATCATACTGTATAATATAGATTACATACAAGCATACTGGGTTCCACAGCCTGCATTATTGTGTATTATGTACATTTGCACTGTATTCCAATTTACACTTTGTAAAGTACACTTTGTAAAACATTTTTATGCAAAAATATATTTTTAATGTAAATGTATTTATTATATTTGTAGTATTTAGGAAATAATGACTATTACTAATAATGATCTATATAATTCAATGTGTATGTACTTATATTTATTTAAAATAAATGTAAATATATATATTTATACTTACACAATTATAAATACATCATATGTACAGTAATATGTACACTGTGAACACAGGGAAAATTTGAATATATATATATATATATATATATATATAGACACATTTGTGCATTGCAATGTGTCTCATGATTCTTGAGTTCCAGTAGAGCCTGATAATGAGCCAACAAATCAACTTAAAAATCATGAGAGACACATTGCAATGCACAAACATCGAGCCTCTGCTTCTAATTGTTTTTTGCATCAAAAAGCTCACTCGGCTAAACCCCGCCTCTTTCCAGATGATTGACAGCTGTCAGATGCAAAGCGATAAGCAGGGAAAGGGCACTCACCTTTGACCCTCTCTCCGCGGTTCAGCTGGATCTCTCCCTCTCCTTGCGGCGAGTACGGTTTGACCACGATGAAGGTGCGCCCCGGCACGGCGCTGTAGAGTTTCCGTTTGGGGCCCCGGGCTCCTGAGAGTGTGTGCGAGGGCCCTGTGGGAGAAGGGCTGGGGTCCCGCTGGACCGTCCCCGGGCTGTAAACAAAAACATAGGTTACCGTGGTGATGCCCGGCAACTGGTAGCCAAATCCGGTGGTCACCGACATGGTCCCGTGAGAAGGGGGCAGCGTGAGTGCGTGCGCGCGTGGGTCTCCTGCTCGATATTCCCGAACCGGCCAGGGCCGACAGGTGCGAGCGGCTCACTCCCTCTCTTCCTATCACTCTCTCCTCCTCTGCTCCTCTCTCCTCCTTTCTTCCACCTCTCCTCTCCTCTCCTCCCTCTGAGCGCTCCCCGCCCTCCCCCTCGCTCCCGTTAACGGCTGCCTGTCGCGAACGGCGCCGAGCGCTCGGGCTGCACTCGCCGCGAGTGGGGCATGTTCACTCCCCGTGGCTCTCGCAAACACACTCGCACACGTACACACGCTGTGGCGAGGCTGCGCCGTTTCCCCGTGGCTGGGCTGGCGCGCACTCGCCCTGAACATTCTATCCGTACGCGGACGGTCGCCGACGACAACTCGCGGGCGCCAGGGGTCCGGATTGATTAGTGTGTGGGGGGTTTGAGCACGACTCACCTCACCCCTCTAAAACAGCACTAACACACACACATACACACATTCTCCTAGTGCTGTAATCAACAGCCCCTCCTAACCCTCTTTCTCTCTCTCTCTCTCTCTGCCCTCCAAGTCCTCCCCTCCCCTCCCCTGTCTCTCTGCCCTCCCCGTCTACCTCTCTTTCTGTCAGCAAGACAGCTTCTGAATGTTAATGCAGCTGCAGGAAGAGTGGCTGTAGCCCTGTCTCTCTCATTCATCTCAAGTCGTACACCCATTCATTCCACACCCATATTCATTGGACACACACACAACCCCCCCACACACAACCCCCCCCCCCCCCCCCCCCACACACACACACACACAAAACAAAAACGGCAACATTTCCCATTTTCAGTCCAGCGAGGAACAAAACACGAATTCACATTCATTACAGCAAAACACACACTCAGGAACAACATTTAATGGGCTTTAACAGGTTTATGTGTCCTAAGGATGTAAGCTTCCCCTCTACTGGTATTCTGCTCAAATGTTTTGGGGTGAATTCACTAAGAATTAATCACACCTGCTGATTTCATTGTTTTTTTGTGCTGTTTTAGCACCTGATTAACTGAAGGTGTTATGTAAATTAGATAAATGGCACAAAAATGCCAAAAATGTGCTGAATGAAATCGCCATAAATACAAATGTATGTTTGATTGAAAATAACTTTTTCAATTGTTTTCTTTATCTTACCCATTTTTGAAGTGATTAATTGCTAATTGATTATTTACACACACACACACACACACACACACACACACACACACACACACACACACACACACACACACCCACACACACACACACACACACACACACACACACACACACACACACACACACACACACACACACACGCACGCACGCACACACGCACGCACACACGCACGCACACACGCACACACGCACACACGCACGCACACACGCACACACACACACACACACGCACGCACGCACACACGCACACACGCACACACGCACGCACACACGCACACACGCACACACTGAGTGGAGTATACAGTAGTCAAACTACTGCAGGCAATGAATGCAGGTTTATATTCTAAAAAATTTATATGAAAAAAACTGATGCAACTGTTTAATGATTTGACCACACTGTTTTGATTCTAAAAATAAAATAGCTGATATCTTCAAGCATGAGCAAGGAAATTCTTGAACCTTTGCCTTTCCTGTCAAAACCAGTCAGTCTGAACACACATGCACCTTCACATACTCTTTCCAGCTCTCTCTCTCTCTCTCTCTCTCTCTCTCTCTCTCTCTCTCTCTCTCTCTCTCCATGTATCCCTTCCTCCAAAACATCTAGCTCAGTGACGGCTTTCCAATTACCGCAGCGATACAGGGCTAGAGTGACTGCAGCATGTAAATGCAGAGTAACAAGAAAGAGAGAGGAATTTAAGGGCGGAGATATGATAAGGAACTGAAAGAGGAAAAGAAAAGGGTTGTAAAGGAAAGAAGAGTGGGAAAGAGAAAGTAACAGAAGAAATGATGGACAGAGGCTGTAAGAAGTGAATAGATGAGAGACAGAGAGGTATGGAGTCCTGTCGTCACGGTTTCCTCAGATTCAGTATTGATCAGTCAGAGCCGCCACAAGGCTTTAATAAACAGCACTGAAAATCATTGGCCGGCTTTGCAGTAATACCATATTTCACACACATCAATCATCATAAAACAGACATACACAGCCTCTGACAAGTGTTCTTTTTATTTAGGACATTTGTAAGACGCTAGATTTGAAGCAGTGCAGCGGAGCCTGAGGTACGGCAGCCTGTAGATGACATAAACGTCACACTCCCGCTCTCTGTCTGATCTCAGACTCGAATACACGCTGTGTGCAGCCACAAAGCCACATATGCTACGTTTCAAAGCTCATACCCTAGTGAGGTTCCTACCTAGACAGTCCAAACATTCGATTTGAATGCGTGTATGATGCACAAGAAATTTGTACAAGATTTGAACATGATGTGTATGATAACCTTGACGACTGCCATCATGGAGAGATGAATTGAAAACAACTGTCTTGATTCGCCAGGTGCCAGTTTCAACAATGAATCAGAGGCTTCTTTTCACAGTTCTTTTCTTTCTCTTTTTAGTAATAAGGACTGATGGCTTGATCCGAAGTCACACACAGACCAAGTCCCCATGCTGACATCATGCTATGAACTAATAATCATCTTTATTTAATGTTTTCTTTCTCCAAAATGTACTAATACATTAATACATATAAGTTGTTAATCTGTTAATATTATTTAAAATACCTGAGCTAACATGAACAAACAGTAAACAGTTGTAATTTTATTAACTAATGTTAACAAAGATTATTGCATTAACCAATTTAGTGTAAGGTATTTTAATTAGGGATGTCCCGAGCCGATCTCAAGGATCATTATCGGGACCAATTAAAACGTTTTTTAAACTGACCCGTATTGGTTAGGCTAAGCCCGATCCTTTATTTGTTTCGTCAGGTTTTATTTACTGTTTATTTTTATCTGCCTTGAATAGGCCAATGAATGAATGAATAAACCAAATAAAAAGTTGTTGTAATCTTTTGTTTTGTTCATTGTGTTCTAATAAATAAGCCACCAAAAAATCACATACATTGAAATTTCACAATTATTGATTGATTCGAATTTAGATACCACAGCAAAAACTACTAGTCTAACTATTATAAAGTTAAAAAAAATATTGAAGACAAGTTAGTCTTCAGTAATAAAATAAGCAAATAAACAAATCACAAGAAATAGGTCAAATAAGTCTCAGAGTAGTTTTCAGGTACAGAAATAATGTAAAATAATACTGCATGTTCTTCGATTTATAGATTAAATATGGATTAATCCTTAAGCTCAAAAAGTTGGCCAGCCAAGATCAGTGAGTGATTTTCACTGTCTTTTGTTGTTCAATTAACATTAATGACACAGACAGCAGCAGCTACTGTATATTAGGCTGCTGTCACTGAGACCAAATGCACAGATCCAATTTACTGTTTCACGTGTGATTTCTTTCTCATCTGTTTACATTCAGTAAAACAATCAACATTGTTTATGTGCTCACCAAGATGGGCATTTTGACATACTTTTGTTGTGTGTATTTTTACTTTCAAGTGCAAGAAGACGAGAATGAGAACTCAATTCAGTACTCGTGCACTGAATGGTTAAAAATCGCTTGCATGTTTAAACTGACAAGACTTATAAACACGTGCAAATGATAAACCTTTGTGACGATGCAGCACAGGCCTGAAAACTGCTGTAAAGTAGTTTATAGTGCCCTTGTTAGCGCATTCGCCTATGAGCAGGTTGAGTAGAACCGGTTACATAAGCATTATGGGGCCTAATGGTTAGAGTGTCGGACTTGTAACACAAAGGTTTACGAGTTCGAGTCTCAGTAATGGCAGGAAAGTAAGGTGAGGGGAGTGAATGAACAGCGCTTTCTTCCGCTGTCATTACCCACAACTGAGGTGCCCTTGAGCAAGGCACCCAACCCACAATCGCTCCCTGGACGCCGCAGCAAAAATGGCTGCCCACTGCTCCGGGAGTTTGTTCAGGGTATATATGTGTTTTCAAACTCACTGCTGTATGTGTGCACTTGGATGGGTAAAATGCAAAGCAGAAATTCAGAGAATGGGGCACCACACTTGGCTACACGTCATTTCACTTTACTGTTTGGTTTAAAAGGATGCTATAAAAACAGTTTATTCAAACATTCAATTTGAAAATTTTAACACGCATGTAATTTTTAAATGTTTTAGATTCAAACATGCAGATGAATCTATGATTGCTAAAATAGTTTGACAAAAACATTAAATATTCCTATGATCAGTGCCGCTGCTAGCCATTTTGGTGCCCTAAGCATAATTCCTTTCTTCTTCTCCATAACAAATGCTGAAACACAAACTGATCTGTAAATATTGAAACGTTTCGATTTGAATCCAGCTATGATGCCGGATTTTTTTATTTTTTGTGAAATATTTAAATGCCTCTAATTGTTTGATTTGAACATTCGGTGCTGTCTAGGTAGGAAGTTTCCCAGGTTTCGAAACACGGCTGCATCATTTTAACTACCCCAGCTTGAATGTGCTCATAAACTCTAACATGTGTTTCTCTGTAGAGAAGCACTGACCTCATTCAGACTTAATGACACACACCTTTAGGTATTAACTCACACATACAGACATGTGTAACCTCCAGAACCCCACACACTCTCACACAGAACAACAACCTTCAGCTGATTGACCACACTAAACCCCTCAGGCATACAGTTTCCTGTTAAAGGGTGTGACAAAGTGATATATTGGTTCTATACCTCTCCCGAGCATCCTCTCGGCTGCCTCCTTGGACGCCAACTATACTTCAGTAACCCTGGCAACTGCCATCATGGAGAGATAAATTGAAAACAACTGTCTTGATTCGCCAGGTGCCAGTGTCAAGAATGAATCAGAGGCTTCTTTTCCACAATCTCTCACAGTTCCTTCTCTCTCTTTAGGTAATAGAAGCCAGAGAGAAAGGACTGATGCTTGATCCGAAGTCACAGACTTCGTGTCCCCCATGCTGTCATCATGCTGTGAACAACTAATCCACAAACTCACGCCGTACGTGTGATATCATCTCTACTTTCCCCACGGGATGTACATAATGAAACACACCCTGTGATCTGAAGTAATATATATTAAACTAAAATAAGCAGGGGTTCTAAAATGACTAAAACTTAAATAAAAACAAATAAAAGCTCACAATAAATATATATAAAAAACGAATTGAACTAAATATATAACTACATATTAATGAATAATAATAAAATAACATACATACATGCATAATATATATATATACTGTTGCAATCAAAAGTTGCAATCAAAATTGTTCAAGAATTTAAATTATCCCCCAGAGACTGTAATCATTTATGAATGTAGGATTTTCTAAAGATACAGAGAATTTTTTTTTTTTAATTGTCTCTATGACAGTTAAGTGGCAAATTAAAAGTGATAATGGCAATACTCAATAATGCTTTTGAGTTATACGTTTTTGTTGTAACGCAGCTGTGTCATAATTATTCAACACTGCTGTTTGGGGCCTGTGGGGGCTCTATAACAAACAAACTATAACTTATGCTGCTGCATGTACATACATTTAGCCCATGCACGTGCTAAAGTTGAGTAGGCCAAGTCAAAAGAGGACTTAACAAGCCGACGTGAATATGCTTGCATTCATTTGGATAGACCTATGGAGTTCTTGAAGAATGTTTTATTGAGTGATGTGACCAAACATACCCGTGTACCCATGATTCTTCGATATATCTGATGCAAAAAAGGCAAAGCTTATGAACAGAAAAACTCCTTCTCCATGGTCAAACATGGAGGTGGTCCAGTCATATTATGGGAGTGCTTTGCTGTTGCAGGAAGTGGAAATCTTGACTGTATGAAGGACATCATGAATTCTTTGAAGCATCAATCCATTTTTGGCAAAGATGGGGATGCCTTCAGTGCAGAAACTGAAGCTTTATGATAAATGCAATTTCCGGCAGGACAGCCATCTCAAAGTATACATCCAAATCTACTGAAGCTTGGTTCAGGGATCAGTCATAGAATGTTCTTGAGTGGCTTGTGCAGTCAGCAGATTTAAATCTCATTGAAAATATTTGGTGGAATTTGAAGAAAGCAGTGATGGCGTGAAAAACAAAGCTTTTTGATCATTGATCTGGAAGCTTTTTAAGCGTGGAATGGTCTGAGATTGCATTAGAGAGGTGACAGAAGCTTCTAAGCACTTACAGGCAGCGTTTATTGGAGATTATAAAGAATAATGATTCTGCACAAAATGTGACTTTTGGGGTTTGAATAATTTTGTCCATAAATGTTTGGAGACATATTGTTTTATTTTTAATCAACTTTACGTTCTTTACTTTCGATTCTATTTTCTACAACTTAAATTTCTATAATAATTTACTGAAAGGCGCCTTTGTTGAATTGTTTTCATAAAATTTTGTTCTATATATACATTTGTGGTCAGAATTAATGGTACCCCTGGTAAATATGATATAATATGGCTGTAAAAATAAATCTGCATTGTTTATCCATTTGATCTTTCATTAAAATGTTTTGCAAAAATCTAACCTTTCATTGAAGTAAAACAATTGAAAGTGCAATATGAATCACATTATGAAATAAATGTTTTTCTCCAAAACACGTTGGTGTAACGATCTGGGAAGAATGAAGCGAGCAGTGAATCCAATTGCAAGCACATTTATTGATAAAACAAACAAAAGAAACTCAGACCAGGAACACAGAAACAGCAACCATTACAACATTAACAACTCACAAAGACAGGGCTGAAACACAGGGCTTAAATACAGGGGTAAACGAGCTAAACAAGATAACAAGGGGGCGTGGTTAATGAGAAACACCTGGGGATACTTATAAACTAGAAAAACTACAAAGGACTACAAAACATGACACAGAACAGGAAATAACTAAAGTTCACACAAGACAAGGGAAACACAGGACAGACAGGAACAAGACATGAAGCCACACCGTGACATAGCCCTCCCCCTATGGGCGGCTCCCGACGCCAATAAAAAACAAACAAAAAAAAGTTCAGGAGGGTGGTGAAGTGGAGGCGGTCTTGGGGCAGGGATGGAGGGCCAGGTCCGCGCAGGGAACAGGACCAGGGCCTTGCAATGGCGGGCATGGGCCATGGGACGTGGGCGGAGCAGGACGCGCAGGCGGCGGCCAGGGTGGAGCAGGCCGCGCAGGCGGCCAGGGCGGTGACAGTCCATCGGGCGACCAGGGCAGAGACGACCCCTCGGACGGCCAGGGCGGAGAAGACCCCTCGGGCGGCCACGGCGGAGAAGGCCCTTCGGGCGATCCCGGCTCGGGAACAGCAGACACCGGCTCGGGAACAGCAGACACCGGCTCGGGAACAGCAGACACCGGCTCGGGAACAGCAGACACCGGCTCGGGAACAGCAGACACCGGCTCGGGAACAGCAGACACCGGCTCGGGAACAGCAGACACCGGCTCGGGAACAGCAGACACCGGCTCGGGAACAGCAGACACCGGCTAGCTCGGGAACAGACAACAAACACACTGGCTCGGGAACAGACAACACACTCACTGGGTTGGGAACAGACAACACAGACTCTGGCTCGGGAACAGGAACAGACTCTGACTCGGAGGCGGCCATCTTGTCCGTAGACACTGGCTCGGAGGAAGTGACTTGAACAGTCTCTGGATCGGCAGACGTGACTTGAACAGTCTCTGGATCGGCAGACGTGACTTGAACAGTCTCTGGATCGGCAGACGTGACTTGAACAGTCTCTGGATCGGCAGACGTGACTTGAACAGTCTCTGGATCGGCAGACGTGACTTGAACAGTCTCTGGATCGGCAGACGTGACTTGAACAGTCTCTGGATCGGCAAACGTGACTTGAACAGTCTCTGGATCGGCAGACGTGACTTGAACAGTCTCTGGATCGGCAGACGTGACTTGAACAGTCTCTGGATCGGCAGACGTGACTTGAACCGTCTCTGGATCGGCAGACGTGACTTGAACCGTCTCTGGATCGGCAGACGTGACTTGAACCGTCTCTGGATCGGCAGACGTGACTTGAACAGTCTCTGGATCGGCAGACGTGACTTGAACAGTCTTAGGATCGGCAGACGTGACTTGAACAGTCTCTGGATCGGCAGGCTCTGGCGCAGGATCAACGGGCTCTGGGCTGGGCGTTATCAGCAGGGCAGAGGGCTTTGTGCTGGGCAGGACCAGTGGTAACGGAAACTCTGGGCTCGACGGGACCAGCGGTGAAGGAAACTCTGGGCTGGACGGGACCAGCGGCGAAGGAAACTCTGGGCTGGACGGGACCAGCGGCGAAGGAAACTCTGGGCTGGGTTCATGGGCTGTCGCTGATGTGTGTGCTGCCCACACACACAAAACAGCCATGGACACCACAATAAGCGCTGTGTCTTCCAGGACAGACTCAAGTGCGGCGTGTTCAGTCTCTGGCGGGCAGGTGATATGCTCCGGTTCTGGCGAACAGGCGACGGGCTCAGGCTCTTGCTCGAAGACTGGCTCTGGCTCTTGCTCGAAGACTGGCTCTGGCTCTTGCTCGAAGACTGGCTCTGGCTCTTGCTCGAAGACTGGCTCTGGCTCTTGCTCGAAGACTGGCTCTGGCTCTTGCTCGAAGACTGGCTCTGGCTCTTGCTCGAAGACTGGCTCTGGCTCTTGCTCGAAGACTGGCTCTGGCTCTTGCTCGAAGACTGGCTCTGGCTCTTGCTCGAAGACTGGCTCTGGCTCTTGCTCGAAGACTGGCTCTGGCTCTTGCTCGAAGACTGGCTCTGGCTCTTGCTCGAAGACTGGCTCTGGCACTTGCTCGAAGACTGGCTCTGGCTCTTGCTCGAAGACTGGCTCTGGCTCTTGCTCGAAGACTGGCTTTGGCTCTTGCTCGAAGACTGGCTCTGGCTCTTGCTCGAAGACTGGCTCTGGCTCTTGCTCGAAGACTGGCTTTGGCTCTTGCTCGAAGACTGGCTCTGGCTGGACGTGGCTGACGTGAAGCTCTGGCTGGACGATCTCTGGCTGGACAGTCTCTGGCTGGACGGTCTTTGGCTTAGGAGCCACCGGACACGTCGTTGAGGAGGCCATTTTTCTCCTCCTCCTCCGTCTCCGGACCACCGGATTCGGGACCACCGGAACTGGGACCACCGGAACAGGGACCAGCGGTAAAGGCCTGGCGTGACACGGGATGAAGCTCTCCAAACATCTGGAAAGCGCCTCTCTCCAGCCCAGACCGGAGAGATTGGGGAGTTCCCTCGGGTTAACCTCCTTAGCCCCCAGCCGGTAACAGACTTTAATTGCCTCGTCATCCAGGGAGCAGGAGGCAGCAAGAGGAACAAATCCCCACGTATACTGGAATAGATCAAGGCTTTCCAGGGCCAAGGCCGCGATCTGTCCAGCGAACTCCCGGTCTAGGTTGTGTAGATCAGGCGAGATCCGTGCTGCTGGATTCATATTTGGTGAGTTGTTCTGTAACGATCTGGGAAGAATGAAGCGAGCAGTGAATCCAATTGCAAGCACATTTATTGATAAAACAAACAAAAGAAACTCAGACCAGGAACACAGAAACAGCAACCATTACAACATTAACAACTCACATAGACAGGGCTGAAACACAGGGCTTAAATACAGGGGTAAACGAGCTAAACAAGATAACAAGGGGGCGTGGTTAATGAGAAACACCTGGGGATACTTATAAACTAGAAAAACTACAAAGGACTACAAAACATGACACAGAACAGGAAATAACTAAAGTTCACACAAGACAAGGGAAACACAGGACAGACAGGAACAAGACATGAAGCCACACCGTGACAGTTGGCCACAAATATTGGCACACAAATATTTTATTAAACACTTTTTTCAATCTCCTTTTGCCAAGATAACAGCTCTGAGTTTTCTCCTAATGCCTGATGAGTTTGGAGAACACCTAACAAAAGATCAGATACCATTCCTCCATACAGAATCTCTCCAGATCCTTCAGATTCCCAGATCCATTTTGATGCTTCTTCTCTTTAGTTCACTCCACTCATCTGGTTAGGGAACTGGGACAGTCATGGCAGAAGCTTGATTTTGTGCTCCGTAACACATTTTTGTGCTGATTTTGATGTTTGTTTTGGATCGTTGTCCTGATGGAAGATCCAACCACGGCCCATTATAAGATTTCTAGCAGAGGCCTTAAGGTTTTGATTTTTTATCTGTTGGTATTTGCTAGAATCCATGATACCATGTATCTGAACAAGAAGTCCAGGACCTCCAGCAAAAAAATAGTGGTGGAGTTTTAGCTTTTGCTAAAAAACAAACTTTTAATACATAAAAAAACATACTTTCAATGTATTTTAATTTTGTGAGTTACCTGTATTTTTTTAAAGGGGTGGTTGATTGCGATTTCAATTTTCTCATTTTAAATAGTGTATAATGTTGCTGTTGGTGCATGAACAGTATGTGCAAAGTTTCTGCGCTGGAAGTTCAACGTAAGCAGATATATCGTCTTTTAAAAATCAGGAGTTTAATGCCTACAAAAATGACTCGAATGGGACTACAACGAGATATTCCCGGGTTTTATACGTAACTAACCCATAACCAACCCTCCCTACGGAATATGCAAAAAAGGGGGCGTGGCCAAATTTCTCCTGCTTTGTCGAAGAGGAAGAGTTATAGTGGAGAGCAGTAGCCATGCCGTCGAAAGTGTGTTATTTTCACCCCCCAGCTGTCAGGTCTTCTGTGTTCAGGCTTCCTATGGACGCTGTAGTTCGTCAATAATGGCTACAATTTATGTTTGATTATGTTCCTGAAAATTACAATCGTAATTTAGCTCTCTGTGCTGCGCATTTTAAGGAAAACAGCTTCCAGAATCTCCACAAATTCAATGCCGGATTCAACAACAAACTGTTACTAAAGCATGAAGCAGTTCCAACTTTAAAACCAGAGGCAACAGTTGTTGGGCCACAGCCCGTAAGTAAGACTTAATCATTTTAAATGTATTTGCATGTATAGTTTTATACGTAATGCTTTAGTTTTGATCAAAGATGTAAACAAATGCCAGTCTTGGCTTTAGTAGCCACTTAGTTATGCTATTTCGTGTGTCTATGACAAACGCGTACAAACATTTTGGACCTGAATTTGTAATTATGTACTAATTTTGTAAATGTATTTTCCATGTATACTTTATGACGTAATTTTTCGATTTGATCAAGAAGGTAAACCAATGCTAATGCTGTTTGTAGCTAGTTAGTTCTTTGCTATTTTGTGTGTACAAAACAAACGTGTATAAAGTTTAAAAAATTATATGTAATCGCAACATCAAACTTCAGCTGCTGTTATCAGATGTTTTCACGTTCTGTTGGCATTTTAACACAGTTGCCACATGTACACCTAAAGAAAACGATACACCGAGTAAACTAAGTTTTGTGAATAGATAAACGGTTGTTCATTATATCGACAAAACAATAACTTTAAAAAACGGTATTACTCAGTCATTTATTCAGTTATATTAAACATTTAATCAGGAGAAAACTGTATCTCAAAAGCTAACAAGCAGCAGTAGCATTTTCAAGTAACAGCATATTGAAATTCTTATATAATAATAGCAGAATAGAATAATAATAATGATTCAAAAATGTACCATTCAGAAACGTTTTGTAAGAGCCGTGGGGAGGTTCTGCTTGACTCTCTTCTCCTGTTTTTCTGTTCTATAAATGTCTGAGTGTCTATGTTAATCTATTAGGTTGTTTATTACTTCTGTCACCTTCTGTCCCTGCCTGTTTGTCACTATGGTTTCTAATTGATTGAGTATTCTGTTCAGGTGTTCCTTGTTAATTCGCTGCTTTGTTTTCTGTGTATATAATTCCTCAGTTTCAGTTTGCTCCTTGTCCGGTATTAGTCTTGTTTAAGCAGTTTAGTTAGTGTTTCTTTCTCCTGCGCTTCCTTGTCTTCTGTTTGTGAATTGAAATAAAACTTGAAAATAAAACTGTGGATTTGAAGTTCTGCTTCCAGCGAGTGTTTCAACTCTACAGCATGACAATATATATATATATATATATATATATATATATATATATATATATATATATATATATATATATATATATATAATTTCACTCACGTTCCTGTGAGTGAAATTCCCAAGTCTGTTCCAGTGAGAGAGATTCCCGAGACCATTCCAGTGATAGAAATTGCTGAGTCTGTTCCAGTGAGAGAAATCTCAGAGTTCGTCCCAGTGAGAAAATTTCCTGAGTCCGGTCCAGTGAGAGAATGCCCTGAGCACAGTCCAGTGTCGGCTATAGCCCCTGAGCACCTTCCATTATATATATATATTTCAGTGTTATTATATACTTTAGTATTTGATATTTAGAATAATTTTGTATGTCATTAACACCTTTCACACATACAGTGTTTGCTGGTAAATTACCATAAAGAGATCATGTGTGAACAGGAAAAAAAAAAAAAACAGAACAGTAAAAACTGGCAATTTACCAATATTTATAAGTAGTTGTGACATTACCAAAAAATTACCAGTATAATTCTGTGTGTGAACAAAAAATTAAGATTATGATAATTACGGTATGAGCACGTACAAGGTCAGAACTGATGTAAGAAGTTTGCTTTGGGCCAGTCACATAGGCTCTTATGGAAATGGCGCACATACTCTGAGATTTTTAGAGTAAGCTCTGCTGCTTTTTAATCGTTTTTTTGTATGTAAATATGCACATCTTTGAAAGATGCGCTGCATCTCCTAGCTTTTTCAGTATGTCGTGCTCAAAACCCTGCCTTCTTTTTCATTTATTAGTGCTGTGGCTCAGCAGTTGGATACTATCATACACGTCTTGTGTTTTTAAGAGCAAAAGCACATTCTGTGTGATAATCCTCTTACGCCTGTCCCTTAGAAGTCAAAATATTTTGTAAAAATTGAACACCTCATGTGGGTGAATGAAGACAACTGACTGACATCACAGAATTTACTGGTATTTTGGTGCTGCTGAGTCAATGATCTCTTAACGGTAAAAGCCAGAACGCCGTAGCTTGTGTGAACAACAAATTTGCGCATTTACCAGTAAAGACATTCTGATAATTTTACAATAATTGACTGGGATTACTGTGTAAAAAAGAGCCTTGTCCCTTTTACATCACAAAAATAGATTCAAAGTAATTTCATTTCAGCTTTACTGTGCTGCTATCAAACTACACATTTCTTTAAAAAATGTCAGCTAAAGAAAGCTTCCATCTTCAATTGACAATAAGAATAAAGCCAAGAAGACATTATCTGGAAGTAATGACCCTTCAAAAAATGTTGAGACCAACAGACCAACCTCAGTGGGAGAGATTTATATGCTTTGTAATAAGGCATTGTAATTAGTCATTATCTTGCAAACGGTTATTTGCATAAGTGCACAATTGTAAAATGGTCTCTGTGGACGGACTAAGATGAAAGAATGAAATGAGTTATGTCTCATCATCTCTTCCGATCTTCTGCTGTAATCTCTCTTAGTCTGTCTTGCCCCTTTTAGGGGTTAATTGAGTGTAATGGAGTCGCTGTGAAGCCTCTCCTCTGGCAGAGTATAAATGTGTGTGTGTTTGTGTTTATTGGGTCATCCTATCCTCCCAGCAATTTTGGAGACATCAACAAGAAATTACCTGTTTCTCCTCTCTTTCTCACTATTCCTTCACTTTATTTTTCCTTTTTATTCCTTTAGAATATTTTGCAATGAGAAAGACAATTGTTCAATCAGAATAGGACCTGCGTGAATAACATGAAACCTGTCAAGAAATTACATTATTTCAAACCAAAATCAAAAGAAAAAGTCTAGATAGAAAAAAATATAGAACTAATTTAGAAGAAATGGCCCGTAAGTCCGTAGTGGAATTAGAGTGACGGCTGACCAAGGGGGAGCTGGTGGTACGAGGGAACCTGATCGAGTCGTAAGGCCGAGAGTCTCCGATGGAGCCGAAGTTGGGAAGAGCCAAGGCGGAGCATACAGGTTTACAGGCCGAGATAGAGCAAGGGATCAGAGGCCGGAGGCGGAGCGGAGCAGCAGGATCCTCTTGCACTCGTCGCGGAGGGTGGTCCCTCTACGTCTGCGGGGGGCTCACGCTAATTCTCTGTGATCGAAGGTGGTAAATCCTGATTTGGGTCTGGCTGTGCTCCGGATCGGGGCAGGACACTCTCCAGTCAAGTCCAGTGGTGCCTGGGAGGTCTATAGGGTGGCGGTAGTTGGCCCAGATCCAGAACAACGACTTCAGGGTCTTGTCTTCAAAGGGGGATGTGATGGCAAGATGACAAAACTGTTTGTTGTAAGAAAAAGTGTCATGGTTCTCAAGCCACAGCAGTGAACCGCTGCATATACACTTAGTGGTTTGGTCATCTGTCACGGGTGGTTGCAGGCAAACAGACGAAGATGAAGAAGAGAGATCCAACACGAAGTTTTAATAATAAGAATCCAAAACAGGTAGAGCAACAGACACTAATTGTAAAAGTGACCGGACCACAAACAGAGGAAAAGGAGGAACTTTTCAAGGTAATTAAAGGTAATTAACGATACACAGCTGAAACAAAAAAAAACTCTTAATGACGTGACCATGGTAAAAAAGGAGTGGTGGGAAAAATCAAACAAAGGAAAGCTGAAGATGATATTGAACTCAGCACCACTTCTCAAATCTCCCAGCAGCCAATAGGAAATCAGCAGACTCACTCCCCCAATCCCAGCTCGTCCGTCTACGGGTGAGTGTCGAGGGAGTGGCAGGTCTGGATGTCCTGAAGGTGGAATCCATCACGGAAAGCTCTAGACTGAGAGAGTGCACTTTCAGAGTGACACCTCATTTACCTGCCTTGCAAAAACAAAATGGATTCCCTTTTTCTATCAATAAATCACTCAATTCTCCTTCCATCTCTCTTTTTCCTCTCTAAACGGAGCTCATAAATCGGGAAAGTAATGAAACAGCAGAAATGAGGTAAGGTTTAAATTTTAGCCTCTTTGCTGGTGGTAAAAGAGACAAGTTAATAATGAGTGATGAGCTTTCAGCAGCTTACAGTCAAACCAGCCCACTTGAACGATATTATAATCATATTTTCACCGAAAAGTAAACTTACACTTAGTTTTTACTGTGCATTATTCATCAGGAACACTGCAACAGATAATCAGCCTTTTAATTAGTTATCTTTTCGTTACTTGGATAAAAAAGGTTAACCAGCAACCGAGAACAACATGGTTGTTGTCAGGTCCCAATATTCCAATTTAAACAGCTAAGCAAAATTGAGTTATGTGCATGACTTATGAGCAATTATGTGCAAAACATCATAAAGAACAATCTCCCAGACTGTCCATTATTTCTGAACACTCTGTCAATGACAGACTTCATCAAGGTGCTGTATTGTATATTATATAACTTGGTTAAAGGGCAAAGTTTTGGGATTGACAACAGCATTTAAATTTGGGAATGAATCCCATAAATTAGCATTCTGTGTGAATGAATACATGAATCAATGTATAGCAATTTTAAAAGCGACCACTGATGTAGTGTTTGGTTTCAGCTCGCTTGGCTGCAAAGTTGCATGGACAATAAGAGCCAAAGTTAACTCAGTATCATACACTGTAAACCATTAACATTTACGCTTGACCTCTGACCTTTGTTTCCTCTGTGTTGTTGCAATCTCTGCACCCAGAGACCAGTGATCTCTAAATCCACTTTGACAATGTTTAGAACAACGTGTCATGGCCTCGAATCTGACCCTGAATAGGAAGTGGGCGGCCAGTACTGAGCGCACCGCTACAGCATTAATTACACACTCTCCTGGTCACCACGGTCACCTCAGGGAGAGACAGGTGGACACAGCTAGACAAAGGGCAATGACCAGTGAGACTTTTATAGAAGACTGGACACCAAAGACAGACGCTTTGGCTTAATTCCTGTATGTATCATCACATTCAGTGAATTAAAAAAACTCACAAACCACACACACTGGTTCTGAATATTAGCAGGCCAGGATGTCAGGAAATACTGACAGATGGACAACTAGGACAGAACACAGCAAACGCCCCTCAGGACCACACAAAGAAAGAGAGTGAGCCCTAAAGTGTTGTTCATTAGCAGAAGTGCACCATACCTGCTGGTAAAATTAGAGTCCTGTGGTCCAAATTAGCACACAAATCCAAACAATATGCTGAAGGAAGTTATATAGCACAGAAGAATAACTTTAGAAAGTGGCCATCACTTTTCTAACTTACAAAACTGCAATATGTATCCTGTGCAATAGCAAATAATTTTGAAACATGGTAAATACTATTCCAAAACCTAGTAATCTCCCAATCTAGAAAGCATTTTAAGACATCAAAGGCATGTGATGTTGCTGCTTCAGGGTTTTGCCAAAATGCAAAGAGAAAGGATATATATCCTTTGTGGATAGGCAAATCCCAGATGCATTGAGGTTTATAATCTATACCAGACGGTGAGTTGAGAGAATCTATAAATATAAAACACTAACTGTTCAAAAGTTTGTGGTTAGTAAGATCTTCTTCTTTTTTTTCTCAACAAGGACATATATAAATTAATTCAAAGTGAAGATAAAGCCATTCATAATTTTTATTATTTTTGAACTTTTATATTCTTAAAAGAATCCTAAAAAAAAAAAACAGTTGCCCTATTGACTTCCATAGTATTTTTATAGCCTATCAACTGTTTGGTTACCCTTATTCTTTGAAATATCTTATTTTGTGTTTAGCAGAAGAAAGAAATTCATACAGGTTTGGAACAACTTGAGGGTGAGTAAATGATGATAGAATTTTCTTTTTTGGGTCAACTATCATTTTAAATTCAGCCTTTATAAAAATAAGAGAGTTCTCTTAAAAAAATGACATACCCTAAACTTTTGAATGGTAGTGTATTTATATTTTTATACAATTCGCCATCTATTTAAATTTACTGCATGATTTGCTGATTAACTGCATTAATCCCATAATATATTTCCTGAGAAATGTCTCCAGATAATTCAAAAACTTCAGATTATTCTTGCAGACAAAAGATTTGAATAGACAAAAAGTGGCTTCATCAGTCAATATATTGTTTGGTTTATTTCAGTACCATTTCCACATAAAGAGTATCATGTTAGGTTAGCAAAATCCTAACGTCGAAGTCAATCGTAAATGAATTGTGAGTCTGGTCTCTCGTGCACTTGCACGTGCATTTAGCACATTTCAGATAAGTGTTTCAGACAGTAGAAACATTACACCTGTTCCAAAAGGTGATATACAGCCTTTGCTGTCTCTCCAGTGTCAGATTTGTGCTGATTAGCGCTACAACACAACCACCAAACACCCACTACCCACTAACCCTTGGAATAATTCAAAGTACTTCTTATTTACATTAGACGCAACACTAGGAGTTTGAATTTCAAATGAATCTGTGTAAGTTTAACGTTTTCTTCATCCATTTGGAATCGACACAATTATAAAGTGCTATGTCGCGTGGTCTTTAAAAACCTGTCAGTCATCTCCCTGCAATAAATACACAATATGAGATTTAAAGCAATATTTCTGGGAAATTCAATAAGGCCTGTTGGAGTCCTAAAACACAGTCAATTCCAGCAATGTCCTGCAGCTCTGCAGGAGAAGAGAGTCTAATCTGAATATATATTAAACATTTGAATAGCACAATTTAAAAGGAGCAAATGTCGATCAAGCGTGGATGTGATAGATTACAACAGTGTTAGTATTTTAAATCAGAGAAATCTGAGTGACTTCATTCAATACAGGTCTCAGTGGCCAGAAGTAAAATGCATATGATAACTCAAAACACTTGGTATCCATTTTAACAACAACAGTATCAAAACTACATACATAACCTCTTTCAAAAACACCATACAATCTACAAAGAAAACAACTGATTTAATCGTAATAATATGGTATTCCTTGAAGTACCTTACAGTACCATTTATGTACCACAGTATGTGAATATAACTATATATAACAGCAGCATGGAATTACCCTTACAAAAATGACTGGTTCCGTGGTACACTAATGGTAATACTAAGGTACTTTGAAGTATACCATGGTACTTCCAAGAACAAGATGCACTACCCTGAAACATGTTCAAGTACCACGATACCAATGTATTCTAACCATGTACCATGCTAATACCATGCAGTACCATGTAAATGTCATACAACAATTTTAGTACCATTGTATTACAATTTGTTACCACCTTTACAGAAATGTACTTTAAAGTGATGATAACAGATTTTAAGTAATATGGTACTTTGAAATATATACAAAATACCATGGAGCTTTTTAAATGTCCAAAATACCATGGAACGTTTTGCATGTGCATCAATGAACCATGTGATCGTCACTGTACTTTTGTAAGTGAAGATATAAGAAATTGTTTGACCCCTCTTAAAGGGGCTGATGTGTGACCGATATGTTGAGAGTTATAATTAAATCATTGATCATTTGGCAGTGGTGTTAATGGAGGAATGAATAATCCCAAACTCAGACAGGGATTTGAGTCACTCTAAAAATGCTGGGTTATTTTTCCAAACCAAATACTGGGTTGTGACTGCTGGATACGGAAGCTGATGAAACCCAATTTGGGTTAACAATTGTAAACGTGATTTTAAAGGTATACACTATGTAACTTTTGGCCCTCTAGTGGTAAAAAAAAAACTGCATGCATTTTGCAAAAAACTTTGTTTCGGTTGTGCTTCGGCTTGACGTGACTGTGCGGATGAATATGATTATCCGACTGCTCATAAAATCTCTCAATACTAAGCTTATATATATAACACACTTAGATGGAAAGGATTTCGAGAGGACTATATGAAGAAGTTACTGTAGCTATACCCATTAATATACATGCCGTACTATTAATTAAACAACCCTTTACAATAGATAATAATAATAATAATATAATAATTTGTTACATTTATATAGTGCTTTTCTGGGTACTCAAAGCCCTTTACATGGAAGGAGAAATCTCCTCAACCACCACCAATGTGCAGCATCACCTGAATGATGCGACAACAGCCATATTGCACCAGAATGCCCACCACACACAAGCTTACTGTTGGAGAGGAGACAGTGATGAAGCCAATCAGTATATGGGGATGATTAGGAGGCCATGATGGACAGAGGCCAAGGGGCAAATTTGGCCAGGATGCCGGGGTTACACCTAGGGCTGGGCGATATAGCCAAAAAAAATTTATCACGATAATTTTTTTTATATCAGTCGATATCGATAATTATCGCGATAAATGTATAATCTTTATTTCTTTCAAGTTTAAAGGGAGATTTTTTCACCTAAGTGAAAGTTGTAGAAACCAGTATTGTGTTTTTAAACTACTCTTTATTGTGAGAACATATCATTATAAACACTTGCCAAACAGGTGAACATTTCACAAATCTCAGGTAGAACATTCAAACATTTGTCATTTTTCTTTAACAAAATAAATATCTGAATAGAAAAATATATTTCTTAGTTTCTGCATGTGCTAATGGAGGATATTGTTTCAAGTCTTGAAACAGGTTTGTGTTGCCTGACTTTGATGGCACGTAGCTTCAGCACAGTTTGCAGTGCAGGCTGCAATATTAATATTACATGTTTTGTCTCGAAACGCATATTTGACAGTGAATTGCGAGTAAATCTGCACCCTAACTCAAGCTAATACTACTATGTTAAATTTATGTTCATTAACAAAAACAGTAACATCTGTAAAAAAAAGTAATGACCGCATTTTTATTTGGCAAAATGTAATATTCTGACTGTTTGAGTTTTATTAAAATGAACCATTGGTCATCCAGTATCATGCATTTATATCATGATAACCACAGTTCCCTTTCGTCCTGGGAACTCCGACGTGTCGTCGGGGGAGTTCCCTGACGAATTGGGATCACGCTAGGGAGCCAACCGTCTTCGAGAGAATTAAAAACGAGCCAATGGACATTGGCATGCAAGATTTGCATTCCGCGACCCGCCCACCAGCGCGGGTATAAAAGGCGGAAGTAAACATTGCGCAATGCTTTTTGCTTCGGAGCCGTCCAGTGTGTCTCTCTGTTGAGCTAAGCTGCTGTCTCTGAGAAGTTTTAAAACCAACGAGTCCTCTTTGGAACAAGAAAGGATCCTCGGTGCTGGAGTTACGGTACTGTTGAGCGACCATCGCCTCCCGCGGCCGGCCGTTTCTCTTAAAAAAAAAAAGCTGTTTTAACGGCTGGTACTGGTGGTGAGTGCAACACACGGGCTTGCAGTTTCCCCGTTGTGTTTGCCGCGGTGGTCCCTCTGTGCCTCGGCACATAAAAGAGCATCTTTTTCTGTCTAAAAGAGCAACACGGGCGTTTCGCGTCCTTTTCAGGATGTCGTTTCACCCGTGCGTTTCTGGATGCGGTCGACTTCTCCCTCAGGAGGATGGTCATAAACACTGCCTCACGTGTTTGGGCTTAGGGCACGCTGAGGCAGCGTTTATGAACGAGTCGTGTTCTCATTGCGGGAACATGACTCTGGCGATGCTGCGTTCGAGACTGCGAACCCTGAAATATGGGGGAGTCCCTTCAGAGAATCCCCGATCTAGTTCGTCTGCCGGTTCAGTTCAGCAGACGGCTACTTCGGTGATTCCTGTTGGTGAGCGGATGAGGGTTACCGTGCGGAATGTCCCGTCTGGTGAAAGATCCTCACGGGCTTCCCACGCCTCTAGTAGCTCGTTGCCATCAGGTGTCCCGGCGGCGCTTCCGGGACCGCCTCGTGCGGTCCCGTTTGTCTCCTTCGGGGCACCGCCTGAGGATCAGATGTCGATCGCGGCATCGGAGGAAGAGCGGTCATCTTCTGGTGATGACTCAGCGGGTCTACCCCCTTCGGGCGTGGTGGCTGCGGCTGAGCCGGATCCAGAGATGGCCGCTATGCTCGAAAGGGCAGCTGCGAATGTCGGGCTCGTCTGGAACCCTCCACCGGGCCCCGAACCTTCGCGGCTGGATGATTGGTGTCTCGGAGCAGGCCGTGTTGTTGCCCCGCGGCCTGCTCCAGTACCATTCTTCCCTGAAGTGCATGAGGAGCTTAGGAAGTCTTGGCTGGCCCCCCTTGCGACCAGGCGTAGGCAACCTCGCTCCTCCTTCCTCACCACTCTCGATGGAGGAGCAGCACGCGGGTACGAGGGAATCCCCCCAGTGGAGCGGTCGGTTGCGATGCAATTGTGTCCTAAGACCGCTTCCTCCTGGCGGGGTGCCCCTTCACTCCCCTCCCGCGCCTGTAGGTTTTCCTCTGGTCTGACCAGGGATGCCTACATGGCGTGTGGAGACGCTGCTTCCGCCCTGCATGCCATGGCGCTGCTGCAGGTCCACCAGGCCAAAGCACTCCATGACATGCAGGAGGGTGGTTTCGACCTGGGATTGCTGCAGGAGCTGCGTGCGGCGACGGACCTCGCCCTCCGGGCGACGAAAGTCACCGCACGTTCCCTGGGTCGAGCGATGTCCACTTTGGTGGTCCAGGAACGCCACCTGTGGCTCACCCTTGCAGATATGCGCGAAGCGGAGAAGAACAAGCTTCTCAACTTCCCCATATCTCAAGGGGGCCTCTTCGGCGACGCGGTGGAGAGCTTCGCCCAAGAGTTCTCCACCGCCCAGAAGCAGTCAGAGGCGATACGGCACGTCCTGCACAGGAGGCGGACTGCTGCTGGTCCGTCCTCTGTGGCCGTAGAGCCTCCGGCTGCTCGTCGCCGAGGTCGCCCTCCCGCGGCCGCTCCTCCTTCAGGGCAGCAGTCCAACCCTGGAGGCCGGAGGTCTGGTCGTAAGAGGGCGGCCAAGCCCGCCCAGACGCCACCCGCCCCTTCCAGTAAAAAGAAGGGCGGGAAGCGTCCCTGAGACGGGCGACCTGGTCGAGGTGCTGGATCCTGCTCTTTCGGAGGGTGCCCCTGCACGCCTCCTTCCCCCGGGGGAGGGCCGGGTGGAGAATCTTTCTTTCCTTTCTGTTTCTGTTCCGCCGCTGGCCACTCAGTCAGCGGTACCCACATTTTCAAAAAAAGAGCAGTTTCTTCTTCCTCCTCCAGGTCATCCACGGCCGAGACTGGTGGGCACACAGTCTCCCCCTTCCAAGAGGCCCAGAACGGCAGCGTGTGCCGCCCCCGAGCGCTTACACCCCCGTTCCCCTCTTCCCAGTTTACGGATAGCAGTGACGCAGCCCCAGCTGCGTCACTCCGGTCTGTGGCTGGGCTCCGAGGCGCAGAGACCGGTGCACGAGGAGGCAGGGCCTCGTTCCTCGTCTCTCCCCCTCCCTTCGCCATCGGGCAGTCCGCAGCAGAAGGCCCACGAGCCTTCTCTGCCGCCTGCTCTTCGGTGGAAGCAGGTTGGTGTCAAGCACGCCCAGACCCCGCTCTTGGTGGCTACAATGCCACCAGACCCGGGTCCCTGTCTTCCACCTCGCTGCCCCTCCGTGGGTACGCCGGTGGTCCGAGTGGGTTCATTGGGGCGATACCTGGAGGCATGGTTAGAGCTTCCGAGTCCGTCCCGCTGGCTCATCCGCACCATTCGGTTCGGCTATGCAATTCAGTTTGCACGCCGGCCCCCCAAGTTCAGCGGCATCCACTTTACCCGTGTGCGGTCGGTGGACGCCCCTGTCTTGCGGAAAGAGATCGATGTCCTGCTGGCGAAGGACGCGATCGAGCCGGTCCCTCCTGCCGAGATGAGGTCCGGGTTTTACAGCCCCTACTTCATTGTACCCAAGAAAGGCGGTGGGTTACGACCAATCCTGGACCTGCGAGTCTTGAATCGGGCCCTGCACAAACTCCCGTTCAAGATGCTCCCGCAGAAACGCATTTTCGAATGCATCCGTCCCCAGGATTGCTTTGCAGCGATCGACCTGAAGGACGCATACTTTCACGTCTCGATTCTTCCTCGACACAGACCGTTTCTTCGGTTTGCTTTCGAGGGTCGGGCGTATCAGTACAAAGTCCTACCCTTCGGGCTGGCCCTGTCACCCCGCGTCTTCACGAAAGTCGCGGAGGCGGCCATTGTTCCCATGAGAGAACAAGGCGTTCGCATCCTCAACTACCTCGACGACTGGCTAATTTTAGCTCACTCGCGAGATGTTTTGTGCGATCACAGGGACATGGTGCTTCGGCACCTCAGCCGGTTGGGGCTTCAGGTCAACCGGGACAAGAGCAAACTCTGCCCCGTGCAGAGGATCTCTTATCTCGGTATGGAGCTGGACTCGGTCGCCCGGACTGCGTGCCTCACAGAGGAACGCGTCCAGTCAGTGCTCACCTGCCTCAGGTCTTTTCGAGGCAGGACAGCGGTTCCACTGAAACAATTTCAGAGGCTCCTGGGGCATATGGCAGCCGCAGCCGCAGTAACGCCGCTCGGCCTGTTACATATGAGACCGCTTCAGCGCTGGCTTCACGATCGAGTCCCGAGGTGGGCGTGGCACAGCGGCACGTTCCGGGTCAAAGTGACCCCGCACTGCCGCCGAACCTTCTCCCCGTGGTCGGATCCTGTGTTTCTACGGGCCGGAGTGCCCTTAGTCCAGGTTTCCAGGCATGCTGTGGTTTTCACAGATGCCTCTGCCACCGGGTGGGGGGCCACGTACAACGGGCATGCAGTTTCAGGTCTGTGGACGGGGCCTCAACTGCATTGGCATATCAACTGCCTAGAGTTGCAAGCAGTACGCTTAGCCTTGCGTCGCCTCAGAGGGGTTCTCAGACACAAGCACGTACTGGTCCGTACGGACAGCACTGCGACCGTTGCGTACATCAACCATCAAGGTGGTCTACGCTCCCGTCGTTTGTCGCGACTCGCCTCCCACCTCCTCCTATGGAGTCAGAAGCATCTGAGGTCGCTTCGTGTCATTCACATTCCAGGGGAGCTCAACCGTGTGGCAGACGAGCTCTCACGGTTGCCTCCCCTGCCAGGAGAGTGGCGACTCCATCCCCAGTCGGTCCAGCTGATTTGGAGTGTCTTCGGAGTCGCACAGGTGGACCTGTTTGCCTCTCCGGACACGACCCATTGCCAGTGGTTTTACTCCCTGTCCGAGGGGACCCTCGGCACGGACGCCCTGGCTCACAGCTGGCCCCGGGACCTGCGCAAGTATGCGTTTCCCCCAGTGAGCCTTCTGGCACAGACTCTGTGCAAGGTCAGGGAGGACGAGGAGCAGGTCCTTCTTGTGGCGCCGTATTGGCCCACCAGGACTTGGTTCACCGAACTCTTGCTCCTCGCGACAGCCCCTCCTTGGCCGATTCCTTTGAGGAAGGACCTTCTTTCTCAGAGACGGGGCACTCTATGGCACCCGCGTCCAGACCTCTGGAAACTCCATGTCTGGTCCCTGGACGGGACGCGGAGGTTCTAGGTGGTCTACCACAGGCTGTGGTAGACACCATCACTTCCGCTAGAGCCCCCTCGACGAGGCGCCTCTACGCGTTGAAGTGGAACCTGTTCGTCGATTGGTGTTCCTCCCGTCAGGAGGACCCCCGGACTTGCCCGATCGGTGTCGTGCTTTCCTTCCTGCAGGATGGGTTGGAGCGGAGGCTGTCCCCCTCCACCCTCAAAGTGTATGTCGCAGCGGTAGCCGCGCATCACGATGCAGTGGAAGGTAAGTCCCTAGGGAAGCACGACCTGGTCATTAGATTCCTTAAGGGTGCCAGGAGGTTAAATCCACCTCGTGTTTCGCACCCTGTACCCTCTTGGGACCTTGCTCTGGTACTTAGAGCACTTCAAAGTCCCCCCTTTGAGCCTTTACTGACGGTAGAGCTTAATATCCTGTCCATTAAGACGGCGCTCCTGTTGGCATTGGCCTCTTTCAAGAGGGTCGGGGATCTGCAGGCTTTTTCGGTCGACGAATCGTGCCTAGAGTTTGGGCCGGGCCTTTCTCGCATTGTGTTGAGACCCCGGCTCGGATATGTGCCCAAGGTTCCTACCACTCCCTTCGTGGACCAGGTAGTGAACCTGCAAGCTCTGCCCCAGGAGGAGGCGGACCCAGCCCTGGCTTTTCTCTGTCCCGTCCGTGCCCTGCGGGTTTATGTTGACAGAACGCAAAGCTTCAGAACCTCAGATCAGCTCTTTGTCTGTTACGGAGGCCGGCAGAAGGGAAAGGCCGTCTCCAAGCAGAGGTTAGCCCACTGGTTAGTGGATGCTATCACCCGAGCATATGAGTCTCTGGGTGAGCCTTGTCCTCCCAGGCTGCGCGCTCACTCCACTAGAGGTGTTGCCGCTTCCTGGGCTTTGGCTCAAGGCGCCTCGCTGACAGACATCTGTAGAGCTGCGGGCTGGGCGACACCTAACACGTTCGCTAGGTTCTATAGCCTTCGTGTGGAACCTGCTTCCTCCCGAGTTCTGGCTGCGGCCAGTGGGTCGAGGGAATAGGTTGTGTCGGCTTGCTACGCCACTCCGCCTCAATCAGCGGATACGTGCGTTCTTTGCTCCGTATGGCGCCCTACGTTGGTGAGCCTCGTGAGTTCCTCCTTCACCCCTCCGGTGCTGGGCGTGGCGGAGCGCCCGGCACCAGGTCTGCTACCTCTAGGTAGGAGCTGCTAGTAGACTGGGTGCTCCAGTGGTTTCTAATTGTGACCCATCAGGCCACGTGCAGTTCAGCCGTGTCTTCCCCTTGACGGACTCGTTCGTCGTCCCTGTTGAGTACGCTCCCACTTCCCTTGGATTGGGACTACCTCAGGGACTGCCATATGTTTCACTATTCCTTCGGGCTAGTACATATGTGTATTCCTGGCCTTCCTCAGTCAGGCTGGGGCTTCCGCAGCGTTCCCTCCTCCCTTGAGGGAACGCTTTCCCAGTGTTATCCAATATCCACTGTGCGGGTCTCGCGGAACAGCAGTGTGTTTCCCGTGCTAGCTCCCGCAACTTATTTCAAGAAACTGCTGCAGGGTAGCTTTGCCGGGCGCTGGAAGGGGCCAGCACCATGGCGTTTTATTAGGGATCCCAATTCGTCAGGGAACTCCCCCGACGACACGTCGGAGTTCCCAGGACGAAAGGGAACGTCTCGGTTACGTATGTAACCCTCGTTCCCTGAGTACAGGGAACGGAGACGTGTCGTCCCTTCGCCATGTTGCTGTACCTTCGCGGAGGACTGGACACTGTTCGGCTCCTCAGCGAAAAGCATTGCGCAATGTTTACTTCCGCCTTTTATACCCGCGCTGGTTGGCGGGTCGCGGAATGCAAATCTTGCATGCCAATGTCCATTGGCTCGTTTTTAATTCTCTCGAAGACGGTTGGCTCCCTAGCGTGATCCCAATTCGTCAGGGAACTCCCCCGACGACACGTCTCCGTTCCCTGTACTCAGGGAACGAGGGTTACATACGTAACCGAGACGATAAAACCAGGCATAGCCTAAAGAACAACTATCATGGCAAAATGTAACTTTATGGTTTCTATGGTATTTGTATGAAAAACTGTAGCCTAAATACATTATTAAATACTGTAATTATATTCCATTAGTCATTTAATACATTGTCTACATTAATATAATACAATTCAATATGTACTGTATATCCCACATTTCATGGTGCAGTTAGTAAATCCATGGTAAATGGATTCAGTATCAATTCAGATTCTGACTGTATCGTTGCGCACAGTGTTTCTCCGTTTGTCTTAGTCAGCGCTGTTTCATCTGCCTTTAAACTGGTTTAAACTGGACATTTGTGTTCTTCGCTGTATTGAAGCGCTTCACTATGACCGATCAGAGTAAACGTGTCTGCTCTAGTGAGCTCGGGCTGCACTGCGGTTTGGACTTTGAACCGAGCGGATAAATGGTCCGTGTGGCGCGCGGTTCAAACGAGTTTAGTTCCCCTTTTTGCGCATAAACATTATCGAACATTTATCGACCTCTTGATATTGTTTTATTGAGAAAAAATATATCGCGATAATTATCGTTATCGTTTTATCGCCCAGCCCTAGTTACACCCCTACTCTTTTCCGAAGGACATCCTGGGATTTTTAATGACCACAGAGAGTCAGGACCTCAGTTTAACGTCTCATCCGAAGGACAGTGCTTTTTGACAGTATAGTGTCCCCATCACTATACTGGGGCGTAGGACCCACACAGACCACAGGGTGAGTGCCCCCTGCTGGCCTAATAACACCAGCAGCAACCTGGTTTTCTCAGGAGGTCTCCCATCCAGATACTAACCAGGCTCAACCCTGCTTAGCTTCAGTGGGCAACCAGTCTTGGGCTACAGGGTGATATGGCTGCTGGCTGTTGTAATGCTTTACAATGAAATCTTAGAGAGATACATATCACAATTTAAGTGCCACGAAGAAAGCAGTTGCTAGAAAGTGGCAAGTTCAAGCTAGACAGACATTTATGAGAAGACTTCGAGGAAGCTCAATATTTTGTGTCAATATTTTGTCTAATTATGTACTTATGTGGCAAGTAGCCGTGTAATAAGCGGTTGTTCATCCACCCGGTTGTTATTGCAGAATAAACCTCTTTAGGCTGATGCAAGACCTACGGAAGCTTGTTTCCGCCACAAAATAAAAAAATCAAAAGGGTAATTATGACTTTTTATCTCACAATTCAGACTTTTTATTTCGCAATTCTGACTTTTTTTTCTCATAATTGTTAGATATGAACTTGCAATTGCATGTAATAAAGTCAGAATTGAGAGATATAAAACTCGCAATAGCAAGAAATAAAGTCATAATTGCGTGTCCAAAGTCCTCAGAGTTGGATTTGCAAAGGCGAGTTTATATCTTACAATTCTGAAAATCTTTTAAAATGTTTTATTCTGTGGCGGAAACAAGCTTCAATAAAGACCTTCAATTTATTCTGTGATAACAACCGTCTGGATGCACATTATCCCTTACTTATAACAGGCTTACAATAGTGACTCAGGGTAAGACAAAAACTTGATGGTGAGAATTGACTCATTTAAATTTTTATTAATTTTGAAAAAAAAGTTACATAGTCTCCCTTTTATTTAAGTTAATTTTAACTTAATCGAGCAGTAAAACAAATTTTTTTAAACAATAGTTGAGTAAAAAACAACAACAGTCAGACAACCATTTTTGGGTTGTCAAAATGACACAAACTTGGTTGTTTTTAACCCAGCATTTTTATTGATGCTATTGATACTGGAGTGTATAATAAAATTAACCAAATTATTTAATAAACGAACACCCAATTAATGGGCGATTTTTACGAATGAGAAATCTGCAGACGATTCGGCGGAGATCCGTAAGTGCAAATCAGGACCTGTGGATGTGCGATGCTTACCTGAGGCGTCCGCGGCTGTGGGAGTGTGTGAGGGGCGTGTGTCGGCGTACTGCGTGCGTGCCGGGCTCCTCGCTGACGCGCTGGAGGGAGGGCGAGCGGGAGTGTGAGGAGAGTGAGCTGCCTGTGCTCTGCAGGCTGCCGTCGGCCGCCGCGTCTATCCCGGAGTGTGCCAAAGGGGGCAGGCTCCTCAGAGACGGCACGGGGGAGTGTGCGGGGCCGGCATCAGCCACGTTGTTCAGATTGTTGTCAGAGGCGGAGCGAGGCAGCGAGCGTGATGATGTCAGAGTATCGCCTCCAGTCACGCGCCGGCGATTTGTGTAGGAAGGCGTTTCCCTGAAAGGCACTGGAAAACAGGAAAAGCAGGTGTCAAAAAAGGGCACATTGAACAAGAGTGGGCCGTACCTGACAAAATGTGAGGTACAATTAGCATAATTTGTAAATGAAGGGTACAGAAACCTCATCAGGAATTCAAAGAGGTAAACAAAAGATGTACTCAAATTGCAAAGCACCTCATCTATAATTTATAACCAAAACACAGTTTCCCCCCGCTAGAACAAGGGTCGTTTGCTTGGGATGTTTTTTGGGTAAAGAACTGAATATTACTCAACAAACTGTCTTGTTCTCCAATGTTTTTTTCCCAGTGTGGGAAGCCATTTATTAACCGCATCAACACTAGATGGCAATATCTCACCTCTCTTAAATGCAGGTAAAACTCTGTACTGTTGTGGTTTCAAAGCTATTATATAATTTAAAATGCACAGTGCCATGTATATCAGGGTCAAAAGAGTTCATTTGGCTCAATGACAGCCAAGTTTAATGATAGAATGAGAGAGAGAGAAAGAGACAAGCAGGATAAAAGGGTGCACTGCGCTGTCATCCTGACATATGGTTTGCTGTCAGTTTCATAGCTGATTCTCTGTAATCTGTAATGTTAATTAAGTATTGATCAAACCGCTGTACTGAACATCCACCTGTTACCTGATCAGATATGAACAGCTCTCTGCCAATCAGAGCAGGGCGTGAAGCAAGAACATGCAACTTAATACATCCCATAACAGTGGACATGTGTGGTGATGTATTTCATTTATATATATACTGGATGTATGTATATATATATATATATATATATATATATATATATATATATATATATATATATATATATATATATATATATATATTAATGTTAGATATATATTAACATTAATATATATATATATATATATATATATATATATATATTAATGTTAGAAAGAATGAATCTATCTTTATATCTGTGTCTGTCCGTCCAGATGGACGGACAGACACAGATATAAAGATAGATTCATTCTTTCTAACATTAATATATATCTACAGTTAAATTAAGGAAAAACAAGAAGAGTTTTAAGTATCTTAAGTAAATTTATCTTGTTTTAAGGGATGCTTAAATAAAACTTACTAGTACAAAAACCCCAAAGATTTTATTTTTATTTCAAACAAAATATTTTTTCCCTGTACAGCTCAATTCTGTTAATTTTTATGGCATTTTATAATAATTAATAACGACAGTACTAATAATTGTCATATATATTACTATTTGTATATCCAGATCACTCCTCAGTCAATAGTTTCACCCTGAGAAAGTTTACTTTAGTTGGGCTGCTTGTTTGAGCAGTGTAAATACTGCACTCTGTAGCCAGGCTGTCTGCTTGTTTAAATCCTCTACTCATCTGCCCATCCATTCAGAGTGAAAAGGCCAACTGCCCAGCCCACTCAGGACACACTCGCTCACTCTCTCTCTTGGTAACTAATGGGAAGGAAATAAGACAAAGAGACTTCTGAGAGGCTACAGCATTAGTGACGAAATCCCATAAACGGTTTGTTTTAAGGCTGCTTCTGTGTGTTTTGTCAGTGTGTGTGAGAGCGCACATCCCATCCTTCATCGAGGTCACACACCGTTATGATGAGATATCGGAGCCTGCGGTACACTGCCATTGGCTCAAATCAAACTCCCAACACCTGTTGAGCCTCGAGGATTAACCCCTCTCTGTCGCCATGACAATGGTACTCCACACTAATGGGTACGATCCATTACAGTGGCCCGACAACTGTCTGCCTGCTATTCCCCGCCAGAACTAGCCTGTGGAATGAGCTAGCCTTGCAGTTGATGCTGGCGATTAGAGTGATGACTCTCATTCACATGAATGCCATGGACTCACAAACGCACACAGAAACACAAGGGACCACTCTCATTTTCATGTTCGCTGGCTGTGGCGCTCTGTTGTGTTTGTAGGGATTCATTAACACGAGGGATTGTTTGTGTTTGTTCACATTTGAAGCAGCTAATGATGGTGGAGGTATACGAGACACTTACCAACATCTGATACTTTGTGAGTCTTTATAATTTCTGCCAGGTCAAAGTTCCCTGCTATAATAGCCACCTATAGAAAAAAAAGAAGAAAAAAAAGGGTTATTTCTCTGCCGCACATCCCTGCGCAAACAAAAATCCCCAGTTACTGTTTTATAACATTGACTGCAATTAATAACAGAGTATTGTGTTACCCAAAAATCTAAGCCAGTAATTCATAAGTGATAACCCAGAGAGCAGCGGACTGTCGGCCCAGATCCGGCCCACATCTGGTACGTGTGGAAACCACGTGTACCAGATGTGGGCCGGATCTTGGCTGAACTATGTTGCTCTCTGGGAAAGTACAGCCAGTTTCCAGGATCACAAAATAATTCTTACAAACTGTACATTATCCTGTCTACATACCAAAATAAATAAATAAATGGACTTCAAATATTGATTGTAAAGCTGCAATGATTTTTAATGAGAGGAGAAAAAAGCTATGCAAAATGTACATAGTACTAGGGCTGTGCTGACAATATCAATTAATATAAATCTATCTATTTTAATTTGGATAAAACGATATCAAATTTTAAATCCTGATATCGATCTTTTAGTCTATGCTGTTTTTTTTGCTAAACATTATTTGTAGTGCGCCTCGTCCAACAATTTTGTTTTACAATTCTGTCCGTTTTATCACGGAATTCAAACAATAAATACCGTTTTGAAGCTCTTTAATGTGGCATGACAGATCACTGTAACCACCTCAAGTTCAAGCGGCAGCGTGAAGCGCACGCGAACCGACCATATATTCCTCAGTACTGCTAGTTATAGCACTAAATAAACATGAATGAACATTAGCCTGCATTGTAAAATACTGAAATGTATACTGTTGCATGTAATCACTTAATCAACCCTGTTTCAACCGCAGAAAGATGTCATTAAAGCAGCTTGTGAACAATGTCACCTAATGTTGAATTTACCTCAGGAAAGCCAATTAATGTCCAATGGTCATTAGTCAGCTAGAAAAAAACAAATACTCAAGGGTTATCATATTTGTTATATTATATTAATTTTACCTTTTAGATAGGCTCTCTCATTTATTGTATGTTTGATTAAATCTACTATGAAATCAAGTTTTTTTTTATCACTGCCACAGTTTCAAAGTTTATATTTCAACAACCATTTGGAGTAGAAATAAAAACATTACAGAGTTGATAAAAAAACTTTTACTTTATATAAAAAAAGCATTCATTTGTACTTGGTTGTTAATTTTAACCTTTAATATTATAGTAATGTACCAACTGACAGGGTTCCTTAATTTACAGCATTAGTTTGAGAGACAGTTTTTCTTTAAGACAATTTTACTCATAGGTTTAGTGTACCTCATATATATTTATATATCTTAAATATAGGTAGACGGGGAGCTCCAGCCCGCCGCTACACATATGTCATGGATAGAAATTCCACTGGACCATGCCCACGAAGAGGCCACGCCTCTCGTGGAATGAGCCCTGATGCCCAGAGGGCATTGCAGACCTTTCAACGCATAAGCGGCTGCTATAGCGTCCACTATCCATCTGGACAGGCTCTGTTTCGAGGAGGCGAGACCCTTGGTGCGCCCACCAAACGAAACAAAAAGCTGTTCCGAAAGCCTGAAGGAGGCGGAGCGCGTAATGTAAACCCTCAGCGCTCTGACAGGGCAGAGGAGATTCACATCACTTTCGCTGTCAGATGCTGGGAGAGCTGACAATGAAATAACTTGCGCTCTGAATGGAGTGCCCATCACTTTAGGGACATAGCCATGTCTAGGTCTGAGGATGGCTTTAGAGTCATTCGGCCCGAACTCAAGACACGACGCGCTGATAGACAGCGCATGCAGGTCCCCCACACGTTTTACTGACGACAGTGCAGTCAGAAAGACGGTTTTCAGTGATAGATGTTTCAACCCCACGGAGTCTAGTGGTTCAAATGGAAAAGCTTTCAGGGCCTCGAGGACCAACGAAAGATCCCACATGGGAACCGACGGAGGGCGCGGCGGATTCATCCTTCTAGCTCCTCTAAGGAAGCGGATGACCAACTCATGTCTTCCCAGTGACTGGCCATGCGTCGATTCTGCAAACGCTGCCACGGCCGCCACATATACTTTGAGCGTGGATGGGGATCTTCCCTTATCCAGCAGCTCTTGTAGGAAGGTGAGCAGATGCGCCACCCCGCATGTCCACGGGTCCAGACCTCTGTCGGTGCACCATCCAGAGAACACCGACTATTTAGACGCGTAGAGCCTTCTCGTGGAGGGGGCTCTAGACTGCGTGATCGTGTTCATCACTCCTTCTGGCAGGGCAACGAGTACCCGTTGATCAACCATGCATGCAGAGACCAGCGCTCTGGATGGGGATGCCAGATCGTGCCGCGAGCCTGAGAGAGGAGATCTGCCCTCACCGGAATCGGCCACGGAGCTGTATGTTACAGCCGTGCTAGTTCCGGGAACCAAATCTGATTCTCCCAACGCGGGGCTATGAGGAGCACCGAGTGGCGCGTTTCCCTGATTCTCTTGATCACCTGTGGCAACAGAGAGACCGGAGGGAAAGCATATAGCGGGAGGCTGGGCGTTGAGCGTTGTCTTTTGACGCAAATAGGTCGACTTCCGCTCTGCCGAATAGGCGCCACAGTTTCTGGACCGTTTGGGGGTGCAGGGACCATTCCCCTGGGGGAACATTGTCCCTGGACAGTTTGTCTGGGCCGTCATTCAAATGGTCAAAGCACTGTTCTGTGAGATAACAGTTCTGTCTCTGACTGTGCCAGTATCAGCCAATCGTCCAGATAGTTCATTATCCGCAGCCCCTGACTTTTCAGGGGGGCGAGCGCCGCGTCCATGTACTTCGTAAATGTACGGGGTGCTAGGGACAGGCCGAATGGCAGGACGGTGTATTGATATACCTGACCGTCGAAGGTGAATCTCAAAAATCGCCTGTGACGGGGTACTATCTGAATCTGAAAATAGGCATCCTTCAGATCTAGAGAAATAAACCAGTCCCTCGGGCGAAAGTGCGCGAGGATTTTTCTGGTCGTAAGCATTTTGAACGGTCTTTTCGCAAGTATTTTGTTCAAATGTCTTAGGTCTGAAGGCTCCGTCCTTCTTGGGTACGAGAAAATATCGGCTGTAAAAGCCGGACTCGCTCAGAGAAGGCGGTACCTTTTCTATAGCCCCTTTGCACAGCAGCTTTGCTATTTCTGCGTGAAGTAGGTGTGCTACTTCCGCATTCACTATCGTCGCGGTCCGGGCTTGAAAGCGCGGGGAACGGCGAATGAATTGAAGTGTATAGCCCTGCTTTATTGTGCTCAATACCCATTCTGAAATCCCTGGGATAGTTTCCCACGCAGCTATGTGAGCCGCTAGGGGGCGAATGGTCTCCGGGTTCAGACCGCCGCCATTTGCAGGCTTGTGAAACTGAACCGGAGCCGAAAGCGTGGCGCGCGCGCTCTCGGTTCTGGGCAATGGCTGCTCGCTGACAGCCGAAACCGGCTGACTTATGTGAGATGTCCCAATCATAAGGGATGGGGAACATACTTTTACCACACTTTGACGCACGAGCAGCACACCGGGCGGAAAAGCTTTCTGTAAGCGTGAGCGCGTGTACGCGGGCACGAGACTTACAACTGTATCTGACGCCCCGATCATACTGGATGGTGGAACGTTTTATTAACGCTCTGCGTTTTGTGATAACACTTAGACGCACGGGCGGGGCCCGGGGGGAGGTTTGTGTTGGCAAGCGTGAGCGCTCTCTGGTGGGCACGAGACTTACATTCATAACCTGCTTTTTTGATTGTGTAACAGAGCGGGCAGATAGTGGGCACGGACCTGTGGACACATTTCTAACATTTAACACTCGAGCGGCTTTTCTGCGCTTTATGAGAGTGTGCTCTGTGAGTGACACGGGATTCGGAGTGCTTATGTGTAGGGGTGAACACTGGGGCGTGGGCACTTTCACTACACTTAAAACACTGACGGCGTGAGCTGGACCAGACATTATACTCTTTTTGAGATTTCTCTGGGTCGCCGTGAAAACGGCGTTTGTGTGCAGGCGAGAGGCTGAATAAACCGGCTCGTTGGCTGCTAATTGAACCACTGCAGTAGCCTGTTTGAAGGGGACTGACAGGGAAATGAACTTCCTCGTCCTAAGCTGGCTGTTCGCTGTTCGACGGCGGCGGTGGCTTCTCTCAAATCCAGCGATGCGAAGAGCTCGCTGAAGAGACGAAAAATCAGAGAATTCAGCCTACAGCCCCTACTTTTATACGCTAGGCCACGCCCATTCTGGCGGGCTGTGACGCTATGAAGGCGCGGGTGCCCTTCATTGGGCGTGACGTCACGCCGGGCTCACTGGTAGGCTGCAGCAGTTGCCGCAGGGCAGCCAATGAGCACGCGAGATGACCTGCTCTAGGTCTGCTAGCTGCTGCACTGCGTTGACAAGGAATACAAAATTAAGGATCAATTTTTGGCCTCAGTATCTCGAGAAGATGAATCTTTCCCGTAGCGTAAGCTAAACTTACGCAATACGAGAGAACCCCTCGTAAGAGAACTGAATATGATATATAAAATATGATACATGAATGATCTACAAGTCTCTCTCTCTCTCTCTCTCTCTCTCTCTCTCTCTCTCTCTCTCTCTCATGAATATGAGGGCTAATTAACTTTTCCTCACTAAAAGCTGAATCAAAGCAGCTGTCTAATGGTTTCCGTGTTGGTTTATGCAGCTGCTCCAAGTTGGGTTTCCCCTCCCCATTTACTAACAAATTAACTTTGATCTGAGCAGAAAATCTGTGTTAACATCAATTGTACAGTGAGTTCAAGCAGTGAGCATCATGGAAGATGCAAGACAAACACTAATATAATTTTGTTCAAATGAAGCAATTATTGTACTCGTTGGCTCAAAAGGGCCCATAGTGTATGATTGCAGAAAAAATATGTTTGTATTGAACATTGATGTTGAAAATAAAAATCTTATACATGCATGAAGTGGCAAGGTGGGTCTCACTCACGGGGTAAAAGGCTCACCAGCATGGGGCAAAAGACACAAAGTATTGATACAAATACTTCAGCTAAAATAATGTTTTTTTAATAATGTCTAAGTTAATACTTGTTCAAAACAATCACTTTAGTTTAGCAAAGTTTGAACAATCTTTTGGGGATAAATAAATGAATTATTTTTTATACACTAAATATATTTATATTTGTCATTAAAATATGTTAATATTAAAAATATATTTTAAAAATACAGAAAAAAAATATTAAAAAAAAAAATATTTTAAAAAGTAAAACTGAAAGCACTGAATGAGATCCCATAAATAATTTGACATAGATTTAGTGTTAATAATAAATTATATTTTATTATTTGATATGATTAATATCATATTTTTAAATATGATGGTTTCATTACAAATATAGTGATTATCTCTAATGTGGACACTCAACTTTACATATGATATTTACCATGTGAATCTAACTATGTCATGTCAGGTTGCCTTTCACCCCAAATACCATACTTTTACATATTCTTCCGTTATTGAAAAACTGTTGCTTTAATTACCTTGAACAAAACTGAAAATCATGAGTGATTCTCATTTGCTACTTAAAGGAGAACTCCGGGCAATTTTTAAGTTAATCTTGATCGTTAGACCTTTGTGAGTACTGACTATAGGAAAAAAAACGAACCGGATTGGTGCTTGCTACTCGGAGCTGCGACCTCGAATGCCCAGAACTCCCACCCAGCTAAAACGGCAGCTATGGGGGCATGGACATAAAGAGCGATCTGCCTCTTAACAGACACAAAATGCAATTAAAATGTCTGTCCAACATGAACAGGGAGCCTACATGTAAACAAGATACGTTTAGCAACTTAGCCATTGTTTCAACTCACCTTAATAGTCTTTTAGACGGCAAGCTGTAGTCTCGTGCTGCAGTCCCGTGCTGTAGCCGGAAAAGGTAAACAATGTCCAGGTGGGAGGAGCGTTGATCATGTGCGACGAGTTAAGATCAGAGTTGCATACAAGTGAAGAAGAAATGGTTCGTGTTTGTTCCTTTCCGAATTTTGGCAACAGAATGCGAAAATATAAGAGCTTAAATTTTCATTGTCTTCCATTTCATGACCTCGAGATTCTGCAGTTGTGGCTAGTTGTACTTCAACTTGATGTGCAAACTCCCGTAGAAGTACTACGCACTAAAGATTACCGCATTTGCAGCGAATACAATTACAATACAATTACAATTCAAGTCGAAGAAGCTAGTGAAATAATTAAAGCTTTGTAAATAAGACTACAAAAACATTCATGCACATCTCTCCTCATGCCGTATGTGCCCTAATGGAAGGATAAATAAAGTTTACATTACCTCCACAGTGGTTGCACCCGTCTTCGTACATGGAATGGCATTTTTCTTCAAACGGCCCCGCTGTGTTGAGTGTGTGTAATCATCCTTGTCAAAGTGTTCGCTGCAAATGCGGTAATCTTTAGCGCGTAGTACTTCTACGGGAGTTAGCACATCAAGTTGAAGTACAACTAGCCACAACTGCAGAATCTCGAGGTCATGAAAAAGAAGACGATGAAAATTTAAGCTCTTATATTTTTGCATTCTGTTGCCACAATTCGGATAGGCACAAACACGAACCATTTCTTCTTTACTTGTAAGCAACTCTGATCTTAACTCGTCGCACATGATCAACGCTCCTCCCACCTGGACATTGTTTACCTTTTCAGGCTACAGCACGGGACTGCAGCACGAGACTACAGCTTGCCGTCTAAAAGACTATTTAGGTGAGTTGAAACAATGGCTAAGTTGCTAAACGTATCTTGTTCACATGTAGGGTCCCTGTTCATGTTGGACAGACATTTTAATTGCATTTTGTGTCTGTTAACAGGCTCAAAAACGCTCTTTATGTCCATGCCCCCATAGCTGCCGCTTTAGCTGGGTGGGAGCTCTGGGCATTCGCGGTCGCAGCTCCGAGTAGCAAGCACCAATCCGGTTCGTTTTTTTTTTCTATAGTCAGTACTCACAAAGGTCTAACGATCAAGATTAACTTAAAAATTGCCCGGAGTTCTCCTTTAAATCTACAACATTTTAAATAAACATCAAATATTATATCAAAGTAGTGCAGAATCAACTTTGCGCTGCTGCCCGCGATCACGTCAAGGATCTGTCACGGTGCATCAATCCGGGTGTTTGTTCTGAGTTTCTGTTGGTGTGTTTTGTAGACGTGGGTTTGTGGGTGTGTTCACCTGTTTGTTGTTAGCTCCAGCTGACACTTATCAGCCTTCAGCTGCAGCTTATCATTAGACTTGTTAGCTGTCTTTATATCGCTGGAGTTGTCTGTGCTTAGTGTCGGTTCGTCACTCTTGTTTGTGTCTCTCACACAGTTCCGTGTCTTAGTCTCCGTGCAGAGTTTTTGTCGGTGTTGCCTACACATCAGCCGTTTGGGAGATCGACTGTATCTATTCACCTGCCTTTGAGCTAGCCTTCTCTGGAGATTCCCCGTCAGACTCCTTTCAGGTCGCCCGCTTGTTAATCGTGGCGTTTTGAGTATCTCCTGTCGAGTGTGGACATCCTCGTCTGACGTCTTCCAGTCGGAGTGTTGTCTTCCAGGTCTCCCGCCCGCTAAACGTGGTGTTTTGAGTATCTCCTGTGCTGTGTCTACAATAAACTGTTTTACTTGCATTTGGATCTACGAATCCTCATTGTGACAGAACGAACCGACCACCTTATGGATCCAGCAAGTGCGGCAGAATTGCAGGACATATTGCTCAAGAGTGACACTCGTCTTCAGCAACAGGAGGAACAGGCGATGGCTACTGGTCGTGCCGTTCAGGCGCTAGTTACCCAGGTCTCCGAACTGACGAAACAGGTCCAACAACTCCATAGCGAGGCTGCTGTTTTTCAACCACAAGCCGCGGGGAATCCGTCGGCTCCAGTGATCCAGACCATCCGCTCCACTGAACCTTGCCTTCCATCTCCTGCATGCTACTCCGGTGAGTCCCAGCTGTGTCGTTCTTTTTTGGCTAAGTGTTCACTTTACATCTCGCTCCAACCATCCGCATTTCCCACGGAGGAATCTAAGGTGGCCTTTGTGATCACTTTGCTCGCGGGTAGGGCGGGCAGCTGGGGAACGACTGTTTGGGAACAGAGACTTCCGAGTTGTGCATCCTTTCAAGCCTTTTCTAGCGAACTCAGAAAAGTTTTTGATCGCACTGCTTCTGGCCGAGACGCGGCGCGTCTTCTCGCTGAACTGAGGCAAGGGGAACGTAGGGTAACAGACTATTCTGTTGAATTTCGTACGTTGGCTGCTGAGTGTGGCTGGAATGCCGAGGCCCAATGGGACATGTTTTTACACGGACTTTCTGAGTACATTAAGGACGAGATTTACGCTTTGAAATTACCCACCGGGGGTGGATAGATTGATTGATCTAGCAGTTCAAGTTGCTACTGGACTACGTCGACGAGATCGTCGGTCACAACGAGGCCACGTGAATTATTCTTCTGATCACACTTTTTCTCCGGTCGAAACCACAGCATTTCCTCCGGAACCCGAACCTATGCAGCTTGGCAGATCTCGCTTATCCTCTCGGGAGAAACAGAGGAGAAAGGAGCGGGGATTATGTTTTTATTGTGGTACAGCTGGTCATATCGCGCTGCAGTGTCCGGTAAAAGCCAGCACCCGTTATTAGGTAAGGGGTTACTGACGGGTGGGGTTGCACTGACTGAATCCTCTTTTTCTGCCACTCATCTCCCTGTGAGTTTACACTTTCAGACTTTGAGTTTTGACTGTGAGGCTCTCATTGACTCAGGGGCAGAGGGAAATTTTCTTGACATTGATCTAGCTCACAGACTAAACATACCTCTTGTTACACTTCCTCTGCCCATATCTGTGGTTGCTTTAAATGGTCAGTGTTTGCCTTCAGTAACTCATGCTACCGTCACTATAAGACTCTCTACCTCCGGTAATCATGTTGAAAATATTGACTTTCTGTTGATTGACAATCCTTCCTCCCCTGTGGTGTTAGGTCATCCCTGGCTGGTACTCCATAACCCACACATCAACTGGGGCAGGAACTCTATATTAGCCTGGAATGAAACCTGTCATGCTTCTTGTTTATTGTCTGCGTGTTCTTCGGTGTCTTGTTCTGTGTTTCAGGAGGAACACGCGGATTTATCCAACGTGCCACATGAGTATCTTGACCTGAAGGAAGTGTTCAGTAAGTCTTGGGCTGCTTCTCTTCCTCCGCATCGTCCCTATGACTGTGCCATAGATTTACTGGCAGGTATGTCTCCGTCTAAAGGCAAGTTATACTCACTTTCTGTCCCAGAGAGGGAGGCCATGGAGAAATATATTACTGATTCTCTAGCCTCTGGGTTCATTCGTCCTTCCTATTCTCCAGCGGGGGCAGGGTTCTTTTTTGTGGGGAAGAAGGATGGTTCTCTGCGACCTTGTATTGACTACCGAGGGCTGAACAACATCACGGTAAAGAATACTTATCCTTTACCGTTGATGTCTTCAGCCTTTGAGAGGTTGCAGGGAGCATCCATTTTCACAAAATTGGACTTACGTAATGCTTATGATTTGGTCCGCATAAGGAAGGGGGATGAATGGAAAACTGCTTTTAACACCCCCAGGGGGCACTTTGAATATTTGGTCATGCCGTTTGGGCTGTCCAACTACCCAGCGGTTTTCCAGGCACTCGTGAATGACTTGCTGAGAGATATGGTAGACCAGTTCATATATGTTTACCTGGATGACATATTGATATTTTCTTCTTCTCTCCAGGAACACGTTCAGCACGTCAGGCGAGTGCTCCAGAGGCTTTTAGAGAATGGGCTTTTTGTCAAGGCGGAGAAATGTTCGTTTCATGCACAGTCGGTTCCGTTTCTGGGTGATATCGTCTCCTCCGAGGGGGTGCGCATGGATCCCGACAAGGTTAAGGCTGTGGTGGATTGGCCAACTCCAGATTACCGTAAGGCCCTACAGAGGTTTCTGGGGTTTGCCAATTTTTACAGGCGTTTTATTCGCAATTTCAGCCAACTAGCCGCTCCTCTGACTGCCTTGACCTCCACCAAGATGACGTTCAGGTGGTCGGGTGTAGCTGAAGCTGCATTTACCAACCTCAAGAGCTGCTTTGTTTCAGCCTCCCATTCTTGTTGCCCCTGATACATCACGTCAGTTTGTGGTGGAGGTCGACGCGTCAGAGGTGGGGGTAGGAGCGGTTCTTTCCCAGCGCTCGTCCGCGGATGACAAGATGCACCCTTGCGCGTTTTTCTCCCATCGTTTATCTCCGGCTGAATGCAATTATGACATTGGTAACAGAGGGTTGCTGGCAGTCAAGTTAGCATTGGAGGAGTGGCGCCATTGGTTAGAGGGTTCGGGGGTACCCTTTATTGTCTGGACCGATCATAGGAACCTTGAATATATTAGATCTGCTAAAAGACTCAACTCCAGGCAGGCTCGGTGGGCACTTTTTTCCGGTCGTTTTGAGTTTACATTGTCGTATCGTCCCGGTTCCAAGATCATCAAACCTGATGCTTTGTCTCGCATTTTTGACCGTTCCGTTCGCCCGTCCACTCCCGAGTGCATTTTTTCCGAGAGACTCATTGTCTCCACACCCGTTTGGGAGATCGAGTCCGAACCGCTGTCTGTCCCTTCGAGACCCTGGTCCCACATCGCGCTAGATTTTGTCACTGCCCTCTCGCCCTCCCAGGGCAATACGGTCGTTTTGACTGTAGTGGACCGGTTCTCGAAGGCGGATAATTTCATTCCCTTGCCCAAATTACCGTCTGCCAAGGAGACAGCGGTCGCTGTTGTAGACCACGTCTTTCGGTTACATGGCCTCCCGGCAGACGTGGTCTCTGACAGGGGTCCCCAATTTATATCCAAATTTTGGAGAGAATTTTGTCGTTTGTTGGGGGCGAGTGTCAGTCTTTCTTCTGGGTTTCATCCTCAGAGCAACGGGCAAACTGAGCGTGCCAACCAAGACTTAGAGAGAGTATTGCGATGTTTGGTTTCTCAGAATCCTTCCTCCTGGAGCCAGAAGCTCTCATGGGTGGAGTACGCACATAACTCGTTACCAGTGTCATCCACGGGCCTATCTCCGTTTGAGTGTAGCGTAGGGTACCAGCCACCTATTTTTCCCAGTCTGGAATCCGAAGTCGCGGTCCCCTCGGCTCACGCCTTCGTCCAGAGGTGCCACCGCACTTGGACCAGAGCCCGTGAGACTCTGCTCCAGGTGGGGGCGTGCACCAAGGCTAAGGCCGATCGCCACCGGTCAAGGCCTCCCGTATACGTCGTGGGTCAAAAAGTGTGGCTTTCTACCAAGAATATTCCGCTCCGTTCCGTGTCTAATAAGCTAGCTCCTAAATTTATTGGTCCGTTCACTGTCACCAAGATCATTAGTCCGGTGACAGTCCGTCTCAAACTTCCTCCAGCGTACAGGAGAATTCACCCCGCCTTTCCGATGATTACAATCGTCAGGTAAGCTCTCCTGGGAGTGCCAGGAGGCACTCCTAGGGGAGGGGGTAATGTCACGGTGCATCAATCCGGGTGTTTGTTCTGAGTTTATGTTGGTGTGTTTTGTAGACGTGGGTTTGTGGGTGTGTTCACCTGTTTGTTGTTAGCTCTAGCTGACACTTATCAGCCTTCAGCTGCAGCTTATCATTAGACTTGTTAGCTGTCTTTATATCACTGGAGTTGTCTGTGCTTAGTGTCGGTTCGTCACTCTTGTTTGTGTCTCTCACACAGTTCCGTGTCTTAGTCTCCGTGCGGAGTTTTTGTCGGTGTTGCCTACACATCAGCCGTTTGGGAGATCGCCTGTATCTATTCACCTGCCTTTGAGCTAGCCTTCTCTGGAGATTCCCCGTCGGACTCCTTCGAGGTCGCCCGCCTGTTAATCGTGGCGTTTTGAGTATCTCCTGTCGAGTGTGGACATCCTCGTCTGACGTCTTCCAGTCGGAGTGTTGTCTTCCAGGTCTCCCGCCTGCTAAACGTGGTGTTTTGAGTATCTCCTGTGCTGTGTCTACAATAAACTGTTTTACTTGCAATTGGATCTACGACTCCTAATTGTGACAGGATCAGCCAAATTTCCACGTGCATCTTGATAAACGGATGTTTTGGAAAGTGTTGCGGCAAGTTTTTGTGCCATCTAGTGGTTTAGAGGAAAATAAAATCAAAGGTGCTTTTTACCCCGGTGCGCATTTAACCCTGTTGTACCCTATATTCTCTCAAAATCACTAAAAGATTTAACCTATCCCAAACTTGTGAACAGTTGTGTATATATAGATTTTGGACACTAGCATGATGGTAATACCATGGTAAACCAACAAAAAAGTACTATGATTTCTTATGAAATATCATGGATTCTCTGACATTCTTTGAAATATCGCCGGTGCAACACATAAATCTTCTTAGTAATCCATTTATTTAAGGTACAAACCAGTGACTAACGTTTCGATGTAAAGTTACATCTTCATCAGAGTCCTTGAAGATCATGGGTAATGAAACCATTAATAAGGATCATCAACAGGTGTGTAAAGGGGGCGTTAACCACCCAAGACGCACTCATCTACAATAAGGTGCCACACTCAAACAATCAATCATTTAAGGGGTAAATGTCCAAACACAAGAAACATACATGAAATGTGCACAGTATAATGGGAATCGAAATATCTACATCTCACAAAATGTACGACTATGTTTAAAATATTTAGAGAAAACATGATAGGCTCAATTCTTCATTTAAACCTAGAGGTTCAAGAGTGTTGAGCGTATGTATCCAGAACGCTTCCCTGCATAGAAGTTTATTGATAATGTCACCACCTCTAGATGGGGGTGTAATTTTCTCAATTCCCCAAAACTTCAAAGATGCAGGGGAACCATGATTGGCCTGCTTATAATGCCTCGCCATGGCATATGTTATATTCTGGGTACGAATTGCTGTTTTATGTTCAGCTATTCTTAATTTCAATTGACGTTTTGTTTGACCTATGTATACCAGTCCACAGGGACACTTTAACATGTATATTACGTGAGTACTATTACAATTAATAAATTAAGAAATAAAATATTTCTTACCAGTACGTGAAAAGTCCTTTGCATTGGTCGAATTGGAGCACTGCGCACAGTTGCCACATTTATAAAAGCCCAAAGGTAGGCTAGGGAGCCAGGTGGTCGGCGGTGAAGGAGTCATATCTGAGTGGACCAATCGGTCACGAATGTTACGCGCGCGTCTGAATACAAACCTGGGTGGCTCGGCTCAGATGTCTTTAAGTGTAGGGGCACTGTTAAGAACATGCCAATGTTTGCGAATTATATTTTTTATTCTTCCTGCTGCTCGAGTATAGCTAGTAGAAAAGAATATTTTAGATGTCATGTGAGGCTTAGATTTTTTCTTTAACAATTACCCAGAATATAACATATGCCATGGCGAGGCATTATAAGCAGGCCAATCATGGTTCCCCTGCATCTTTGAAGTTTTGGGGAATTGAGAAAATTACACCCCCATCTAGAGGTGGTGACATTATCAATAAACTTCTATGCAGTGAAGCGTTCTGGATACATACGCTTAACACTCTTGAACCTCTAGGTTTAAATGAAGAATTGAGCCTATCATGTTTTCTCTAAATATTTAAACATAGTAGTACATTTTGTGAGATGTATGGGGATGTTCCATTCCCATTATACTGTGCACATTTCATGTATGTTTCTTGTGTTTGGACATTTACCCCTTAAATGATTGATTGTTTGAGTGTGGCACCTTGTTGTAGATGGGTGCGTCTTGGGTGGTTAACGCCCCCTTTACACACCTGTTGATGATCCTTATTAATGGTTTCATTACCCATGATCTCCAAGGATTCTGATGAAGATGTAACTTTACATCGAAACGTTAGTCACTGGTTTGTACCTTAAATAAATGGATTACTAAGAAGATTTATGTGTTGCACCGGCGATTTTCCTTTTCTGCCTTGTCTTGTCCTGCCCTGGTTGCACCGGATTGTTTGGGAATCACAGTAGCGCAGCAAGCCTTCCCTCTCATTCTTTGAAATATCTTGGAATACCATATGCATAAAATGAATTTATATCCAATCATCATAAACTGTACTCCCACTGTATATATCAAATGTATATGTTTATGCACCATCACTTTACTATTGAATAAAATGTTTATATTTATAATCAACATTTCTCTTGACTTAAATTTAAGTTATTTAAGACAAACTTAAATTTTGGCCAAATCAAGGTATTGTATCATTTGGATGCCTGTTAACATATTTTACATCAGATGCCCACAAACGTTGTCTAGGTAGATAGCTAATGACTTCATGGCATCAGAAGCTCAGTGTGAACTGCTCTTGGCCATAAGTTAAATAGTTTGGCTCTGTGGGCTGTGAACAACAGCATCAGTTTAAACAAGATCCAGCTCCATTAACTTTTCCACGGTGTTTGACCTCCAGGAACCCAGGGGTCTTGCGCTCTCACCTGGAAGGCAGTTTGGCTGTTGTAGTTCTTAATCTCCTTATTCGCCCCTCTGAACAGCAGCACTCTTGCGCAGCTATCCTGGAGAGAGACAAACAGAGAGATCACAAGCGTCATGATAATTTGTCGGTAGTAAAATGCGCACATGGCGTGCCCATGAAAATTTGCCCTAGAAAGTTTTGGAATGGAATGAGAGTTTTTGTGTGCGCGTGTCGCTTTGACAACAACAAAAATGACAAAACTGATGTTCCACTGGGACCAATTAGCTCACCAGCTCATATGTAGCAGAGTAAAAAACACACACACAGAGAAAGAGAGAGAGAGAGAGAGAGAGAGAGAGAGAGAGAGAGAGAGAGAGAGAGAGAGAGAGAGAGAGAGAGAGAGAGAGAGAGAGAGAGCCCAGCACAGGGCTGCTCTAATGGCAGTATTTCTCAATGGGCATCTGAGACTGTTCAGAAGGTCAGCATAGCATCTGGCTACTCTCTCTCTCTCTCTCTCTCTCTCTCTCTCTCTCTCTCTCTCTCTCTCTCTCTCTCTCTCTCTCTCTCTCTAGTTTTGACAGACCACACACACACACACTTTTAGAAGCTGTATCTCACAGACATGACTCAGCTGGGACTAGTGTCCTAGTTTCCTAACAGTGGTGAGTAAACGTTAGTGTCTCTTGGCCCACTAACACACCTTCAGTGGAACTTGTGTGCTGACGTTTAATTACACATGTAGTGCACTTCTTGTACGTCTCTCTCAAACACACATCTTAAAAGCATTTCCGGTAAAGACGGACTGATAATTGGTTAAATAACCAAAACTGTTTACAGATATACACTACTGTTTGGTGACAGTAGGTTTTTTGCTTGGTTGTTTTCTAATACTTTTATTCAGCGAGGATGCATTATATTCATCATGCATTCTATAAATGGTGAACATTCCATAAGAATCATGAAATAATTTATCATGGTTTCCACCCAAAATATTGAGAAGCACAACTGTCTACAACACTGAAAATAATAATGAAAAAAATGTGTTTCTTGAGCACCACATAAGCATATTCAAATGATTTCTGAAGGATCATGTGACACTGAAGACTGGAGTAATGATGCTGAAAAATTCAGCTTTGCATCACAGGAATAAATTACATTTTAACAAATGTTTAAATAGAAACAGTTTTTTTGAAATTGTAATAACATTTCACAATATCACTGTTTTTACTGTATTTTTGGTCAAATAAAGGCAGCCTTGGTGAGCATAACCAATGTTCAAAAACATTAAAACATCTTACCGACTCAAAACTTTTGAATAGTGGTGTATATATAGCATGTTTTATATTTATAGTATTGCTTATCCTCAATTTAGGGTGAGACATCACAGCAATAGCAAACCACAACAATTCAACCATTCAATCAAGTCGTCTCAACATACAGTATAACAATGTGGTAAATGTTTACAATGTGGGATACATAATCTGGTTCCATGCATTATATACAGTACATACTGCAAACATAGCAGAATGTTAGTAGTATGATATTATGCTATTTGGAACACAGCCTGTCATACAGGAGACAGAGTGGAGCGCTGCATGTGTTTAATGCTATGGCTCTGTGCAAAAATCAATATGTAATTTCGACTGCAGAGTGAATTAACAGAACGATGATTGAGCTTCCAAATCACACAGACGTTTTTCCCTCTTTCTTTCTGTCTTTTGCTCTCTATCTCTGATACGCTCATCTGCACTATTGATCCAGTTAAAGGACACAAACTTTCAGAACTGAAAAATAATACACTATTTACACTAATGCAAGACAATATATCAAAAGACATAAGAGCTGCAGCAATCTGGAGAAACAGCAGTATGAATGAACTCTACTGGATGTGGCCTTTTATGCCAACGGACTCAATGTCTGTGTGCTGGACAACAGAGCAACACGTGACCCCTAGTGGCGAAACTTCATAAGAACACAATTGGACTATAATGGACATCAGACTAAATTCAGGTACATCTGAAATTAGTTTCCACAAGAATACACCAGCATACTGTACATTAAAGTGATAAACCATTCAATTGAATGTTTGCGCAAACAAAAACATTGTGAACATAATTTCTGTTCAGACAAAATTTAATAAGTTCTGATAATATTGAACACTATAGCAATTACATAACATTCTAACAACCACTCAGATCTCCTTAGCAGCCACATAGCAACACCTTGGCAACCACTCACAACATCCTAGCATCATATTTTGTATATATAAAATATTAAAATTTTAATTTTCCAATCCTTTTGAATTACAGTTTTAACATATAAAAACTTAAACTTAATGTGATGCATATCTGTCAGTCATACATACATGAAATGAGTAAGAAACGTCTCGGTTACATATGTAACCCTCGTTCCCTGAGTAGGGAACGGAGACGTTACGTCGGATGACGACGAATGGGGGTTTCGCCTAGAAAGCCAATCATCTTCGTGTATTATAAAACGAGCCAATGGCGATGAAATGCCATGGGTCTGCGGAATTTGCATAGCGTAACTCCGCCCCACCTCGTGGGTATAAAAGGAGGACGCTCGGCAACATGCAGATATGTCTTCGCTGAGGAGCCGAGACTGAACTCAGGCGTCTACCCAGCGGTACAGCGGAAGTGGCAGGGAGACGTAACGTCTCCGTTCCCTACTCAGGGAACGAGGGTTACATATGTAACCGAGACGTTCCCTTTCGTAGTCACTCCGAGTTACGTCGGATGACGACGAATGGGGGTCCCCGTGAAATCACGCCACCTTCACAGCTGTCTTCCAGTGCCCTGCGAAAAGTCTGATCCCCCTGTCGTGATACTGGCACAGACGAAGGAGTCCTACTTAACACAGGAATACCAAGGTACACTGGGAAGCATATCTCAGAGGAGATATGCCGCAGCATGCCTACCCGTAGGGAGGACTTAAGATACACATATGGCCGGAGGGCTACATATGGAGGAACACTGGAGTGACCAGCCCGAGGGGTGGCAACTTTCAACCCCAGGAGGGCAAGATGGCTTGCCAAGGGAAAGACACATGCTCAAGGAGGCTTACAGTAGAAATACACATGTGGGGGTTACTCAGGGAGGAACCATGCACACGGAGGCACCTAGCCGACGCCCAGGCAATAGACACTGGCGCCAGCATCAACAGTGCTGGAGGAACTCAGGGCTTCAGAGAGGAAGGCTCACCTGAGGAATAATCGCACGTATCCAGTCCGTGGAGTGGAAAGGCGAGCAAGCGAAGACACCTGAGCGGGTCCAGTACTAGCTGACTGAAGCGAGTACACGAGAGGACACAGGCTCCACTCGGAGATTATAGAATCTGGCGAATGTGTTGGGTGTCGCCCAGCCTGCAGCTCTACAAATGTCTGCCAGCGAGGCGCCATGCGCTAGAGCCCAAGAGGAAGCCACACTCCGGGTGGAGTGGGCTGTCACACCAAGGGGGCACGGTCGGCCTTGCTGTTGGTAAGCCAAAGCAATGGCGTCCACTATCCAGTGAGACAACCTCTGCTTTGAGAGAGCCTTTCCCTTCAGTCTCCCACCATAACAGACAAAGAGCTGGTCTGAGGTCCTGAAACACTGCGTTCTGTCTACGTAAGCGCGGAGAGCGCGTACTGGACAGAGCAGTGCCAAGGCTGGGTCTGCCTCCTCCCGGGGCAGCGCTTGCAGGTTCACCACCTGGTCCCGGAAGGGAGTGGTGGGAACCTTGGGCACATATCCAGGCCGGGGTCTCAGGATCACGTGAGAGTGACCGGGCCCGAATTCCAGGCACGCTTCGTCAACGGAGAATGCGTGCAGGTCCCCTACCCTCTTGATGGAGGCCAATGCAACCAGGAGCGCTGTCTTCATAGACAGGAACTTAAGCTCCACTGATTGCAGAGGCTCAAAGGGAGCCCTCTGCAGGGCATTTAAGACCACTGAGAGGTCCCAAGAGGGAACGAGAGGAGGACGAGGAGGATTTAGTCTCCTCGCTCCTCTCAGGAACCTGACGATCAGGTCGTGCTTCCCCAGAGACTTACCTTGAACTGCTTCGTGATATGCGGCGATAGCGGCCACATACACCTTCAGGGTGGAGGGAGACAGCCTTCGCTCCAACCCCTCTTGCAGGAAGGAAAGCACGACAGAGATCGAGCACCTCCTGGGGTCTTCTCGACGAGAAGAGCACCAGTTGACGAAGAGGTTCCACTTCAACGCATAGACATGTCTCGTGGACGATGCTCTAGCGGAAGTGATGGTAGCCGCCACCGCTGGTGGCAGGGTACTCAAACCTGCCTCGTCCCGTCCAGGAGCCACACGTGGAGCCTCCAGAGATCGGGTCGAGGGTGCCAAAGGGTGCCCCGTCTCTGAGAAAGGAGATCCTTCCTCAGAGGAATTGGCCAAGGAGGTGCTGTCGCGAGGAGCACCAGTTCGGAGAACCAGGTCCGGGTGGGCCAATACGGCGCAACCAGAATGAGCTGCTCCTCGTCCTCCTTGATCTTGCACAAGGTCTGTGCGAGAAGGCTCACTGGGGGAAACGCATACTTGCGTAGGCCCCGCGGCCAGCTGTGCGCCAGTGCATCCGTGCCGAGAGAGCCCTCGGTCAGGGAATAGAACAGCGCGCAATGGGTCGAGTCGTGAGAGGCAAACAGATCTATCTGTGCGTCCCCGAACTGGTCCCAAATCAGCTGAACCGACTGGGGATGGAGTCTCCATTCGCCGGAGATGGGCCGAAACCGTGACAGCTCGTCGGCTGCAAAGTTCCGATCTCCCGGAATGTAGATAGCACGAAGGGACCTCAGGTGCTTCTGACTCCATAAGAGGAGGTGGCGTGCGAGTTGCGACATACGGCGGGAGCGTAGACCACCCTGACGGTTGATGTACGCTACAGTCGCGGTATTGTCTGAACGGACTAGTACGTGTTGACCCCTGAGCAACGTGAGGAAACGGTGCAGGGCAAGGCGTACTGCCAGCCACTCGAGGCAATTGACGTGCAAAAGGCGCTGGGGTCCTGTCCAGGAGCCCGCGGCAGCATGTCCGTTGCACATGGCGCCCCAACCCGTGGAAGAGGCATCTGTGGAGACAACAACATGCCTGGAAACTCGTTCTAGGGGAACTCCGGCCCGTAGAAAGCTGAGGTTCCTCCACGGAGTGAAGGACTGACGGCAGGTCGGAGTCACTGGGACTCGGAACGTGCCGTGATGCCATGCCCACCTCGGGACTCGATCGCGAAGCCACAGCTGAAGCGGTCTCATATGAAGCAATCCGAGCGGCGTTGCTGCGGCTGCGGATGCCATATGCCCCAGGAGCCTCTGAAACAATTTCAGTGGGACCGCACTCTTGCCATCGAACTGTCGAAGGCAAGTCAGCAGCGAGTGTGCGCGCTCGCTCGTAAGCTGCGCGGACATGGCGACCGAGTCGATCTCCATACCGAGAAAAGAGATCCTCTGCACGGGGCAGAGTTTGCTCTTCTCCCAGTTGACCCGAAGGCCCAGACGGGCTAGGTGCCGAAGCACAAGATCCCTGTGTTCGCAAACCTGGTCTCGAGAGTGAGCTAGGATCAGCCAGTCGTCGAGATAGTTCAGGATGCGAACCCCGTGTTCCCGAAGGGGAACAAGGGCAGCCTCGACGATCTTCGTGAAGACGCGAGGAGACAGGGCTAGCCCGAAGGGGAGAACCGCGTACTGGTATGCCTGCCCCTCGAAAGCAAACCGTAGGAACGGTCTGTGTCGAGGTAAGATGGAGACATGAAAGTAGGCGTCCTTCAGGTCTATGGCTGCAAACCAATCCCGTGGCCGCACACATTCGAAAATGCGTTTGGCCGTGAGCATCTTGAACGGCAGCCTGTGAAGGGAGCGGTTCAAGACGCGCAGATCCAGGATCGGCCGTAACCCACCGGATTTCTTGGGGACAATGAAGTACGGGCTGTAAAACCCTGACCTCATCTCGGCTGGAGGGACAGTCTCGATTGCACCCTTCGCCAGCAGGGTAGCAACCTCCGCTCTCATGATAGGGGCATTGCCACCGACCATAGTGAAGCGAACTCCCCTGAAGCGGGGAGGAGACCGTGCGAACTGAATCGCATAGCCGAGCCTGATAGTTCTGGCGACCCAGCGAGAAAGGCTGGGAAGCTCCAACCAAGCTGTCAGATACTGAACCAGCGGGGTCATACGAACCACAGGCGTCCCCCCGGAGGGGCAGCGAAGCGGAGTGACCAGCCCAGGCGAGGGTGGCAAAGCGGCCCGGAGCGGGGGCGCGGTCATGCTCCGCGTCCTGACAGAGGAGACCAGGGAAGGACCAGCGTTCCACGGGGGTCTGCTCTGCCAGGGGTCTGGCGATAGAGGGGGACGAGAGTGGTGAGGTCCGGAGACGGCACACACTGTCGCCCGCACCCTCCGGGACAGAGGGGGACGGGAGTGGCGAGGCCCGGAGGCGGCACACACTGCGGTCCGAGAACTCTGTGACAGAGGGGGATGAGAGCGGCGAGGCCCGGGGGCGTCGCGCACTGTCAACCGGCTCTGTGTGCTCAGTGATGGGTGTATTGATTCTTTCTTTGACCATAATAGGGTACTGCCCACCCGTGGGTGGGCAGCGGGAGAACAAAAGATTCTCCCCCGGCCCTCCGCCGGGGGAAGGAGGGGGCCTGCAACCACCTCCTGGGAAAAAACCGACACCATCACTGAGCAGCCCGTCTCAGGAGCGCCGCTTAGCCTGGCGTTTAGCGGGGCGCGGGGCTGGAGAGGGCTGTGGCGCCTTCCTGCGGCCTCCTCCACGACGCGGCCCGGGTGAAGGCTGCTGCTGGGGCCGTGCGGGAGGGGAGGGAGCCACAGGAGGGCGCCCTCGGCGGCGAGCAGTCTGAGGTGTCTGTACCGACGGCTGGGTGGAGGCAGCAGCAGGCCGTCGGGGCAGAATATGTTTAATCGCCTCAGACTGCTTCTGTGCGGTTGAGAACTGCTGGGCAAAGTCCTCAACCGCTCCGCCGAAGAGGCCGGCCTGGGATATGGGGGCGTCGAGCAGACGGGTACGCTCGGCGTCCCGCATATCAGCCAGGTTCAGCCATAGGTGACGCTCCTGGACCACAGAGGTGGCCATCACCTGACCCAGGGAGCGTGAGGCCACTTTCGTCGCTCGGAGAGCGAGGTCAGTGGCGGCACGAAGCTCATTGAAGAGCCCTGGGTCAGTCCCCGCCTCGTGCATATCTCTGAGCAGCTGGGCCTGGTAGACCTGCAAGGTGCTCATCGCATGCAGAGCGGCAGCCGCCTGTCCTGCAGCTCTGTGAGACCTCGCCACTAAGGTGGACGAGAATCTACAGGCCTTGGACGGGTGCTTAGGATTACCACGAGATGAAGCACTCTGAGGACATAGTTGCATGGCAACAGAGCGTTCAACCGGGGGAATCCCAGTGTACCCATGGGCGGCTGCCCCATCGAGGGGAGGAAAAGCGGAGAAAGCTGACGAACGTACACGGGAGGTCAAGGGAGCCTTCCATGATTTCGTCAACTCCTCATGCACCTCCGGGAAGAATGGCATTGGGGTTGGCTGTGGCCGTGAGGCGGCAGCCGCACCCAAAAACCAATCATCCAACCGCGAGCGCTCAGGGCAGGGCGGAGGGTTCCACTCAAGCCCGATGCTCGCGGCGGCCCGGGAGAGCATGGCCGTCATCTCGGGATCTGATACGGGCAACGCTGGAGCTCCAGAAGGAGGCAACGCAGCCGCATCGTCACTTCCCGATGACTCTTGCCCGCCTTGTGATGCCGCGATCGACATCGAGTCTTCCTCTGGAGCGCCGAATGAAACACGCGGGGCATCGAAGGATGAACCCGGTAGAATCACCGCGGCACTCGCGGGTTGCAACACTGTAGAGGGGGGCGTGGTCCGAGGACGCATCGTCGGATTGTCCCACACCGTAACCCTCAGATCACCCTGTCCACCAGCCGAAGTACAGCCTCTCGTGGAGGATGTAGATCGGGGTGTGGATGAGGGGACTCTCTCCCGAATGAGATCATTGAGTCTAGACCTCAGTGTTGCGATGGCCATGTTCCCACAGAAGGAACATGAGTCATCCACAAGCGCTGCTTTAGCGTGCTCTAAGCCCAAACACGCAAAGCAGCGATTGTGCCCATCAAAGGAAGACAGGAAACGACCGCACCCAGAAGAACACGGGCGAGACATCTTTAAAAAGACGTGCCACGTGCAGCTCTTTTAGAGAAAAAACTCAGCGATGCTGAGGCGACCAGGGAGAAACACACAGACTGGCAGATCACTGCTCAGATCGCAGGCAATGTGAACTCGCTGGGTACCGCCGTCACACCAACACCGGAGAGTTCGCTCGTCACAGAAGATGAAGTCAGGATTGGCTTGTGGAGTGAAGAGAAGCTCTTGGCTCCGAAGCGAAAACATATCTGCATGTTGCCGAGCGTCCTCCTTTTATACCCACGAGGTGGGGCGGAGTTACGCTATGCAAATTCCGCAGACCCATGGCATTTCATCGCCATTGGCTCGTTTTATAATACACGAAGATGATTGGCTTTCTAGGCGAAACCCCCATTCGTCGTCATCCGACGTAACTCGGAGTGACTACGAAAGGGAACATAAGATTTCTGTAAAAGTACTAAATAACTGAATGTGTTTTAACTGCACGATAACAAGGTTTATATATATTTATCCCTTATATTTATGATAAACTGAATATTGCTTGTTCCACAGCTACCCATATTTAAACATATTCACAATTGTAACAATACATTTTAATTATTAATTAAATAAGCTCAAATTTTATAATTTGATGCAAATAATTAATGATAAACTATGTTATGATTGTTTTTTAGACATTTATGATTGACTGACAACTGCATCACATTAAGTTTATTAGTTTGCTTAAACCATGTAATCCAAATGGATGGACATTTTAGATGACATTCAAACAAATACATTTTTAATTTAGGCCTAAATACTTTAGTAATCACTATTATAACCGTAATTTAACCCTATACTTCTGCCAATTTGTTTTTACATGATCAATGCAACATTTGATGAGGAGACCATGATGCAGGTTCTGCAAGTTCTTCAGCTATTATATTCTGCATGAAGACATTTGGTCCCCACAAAGAGAGCAAAACCTGACTGCCCACACACAGCCATCTTATTATCTGTAGCTATGAATTTACTCTTCTTTTCCACATCAGGTGGTCATCTCTTTCTCTTTCACCTCCATGCTCTCCTCATCGTTTTGGCACTATTTCACACTCTCTCGGTCTCTTCTATCATCGCCCTCGTAGATTTTCCCTCATCTATCCAGTAATGTCTCTCTCCTCAGGCTGATACATCCTCTCTCAGAGTCTCTTTCAGGGAATCGATCCACTCTAACATCTCCTCTGAGCCTGAGCTAAACATCCACAGAGAGTCCTTAAACTCACGATCACCGCTGAGCACTCCTGCAGACCACACTCGCACACACAGACACGTTTACCTAATTCCTGACAGATTTAGCAAACTCCTGAGGACATTTTTTAAGAATTGTCCTTAAAGTACGACAAGAAACTCACACAAACTTAAAACGACATGCATTTGTCTTGCTCCATTGTAATTTTACAACTATAGGTTCTACTGTTTATATTATATACTAGCTTTAACCCTGAATTACAAAAATGTGGACATTATTTAGTGACTTTAGGAGCCATTTTTTTCTTGTGTGAATGTTTTTGAGATATTTACAGTAGCTCGCTTCTTGTGCAAATTCTATGTATTACTATAAGAAACACAGTCAATAAAATTAGTTCATAAAAACAAACTTATGTAATTGACTAATTAAAAATAAAATATATATATACCATAAATTACAACTTTTGGAGATTATTTAATCTCTTTAAGAGTAATTTGTCCATTAAGAATGTCACTAAAATTACTTTTTTTATACACTCAGCTAACTTCTGAAAAAATTTGCACTATTATAAACTTACACACTATTTCACAAACTACCTGCTTGACAATGTCTAATTGACTTCTCTGGCTCTTAAATTAAGCCAATTATAATTATATAACTTGCATTTCTACTTTTTATATTATAAACATATATTAGCCATGACCCTAAAATACTTTTGGACATTAATTAGTCTCTTTATGATCCATTTTCCTTCTGAGAACATCCATAAAAAGAGTTTTTGACAGATTTGACAGACTTCTGACAGACAGTCTTTTGACAGGCTTCTCTTGCTCTTAAATTAGGCTTATTCCATATATAACTATAGAACATACAATCAATTATAAAAAGGACTTGCCCTGACCATAAAACACAGCTTTTGGATTTTTAAGGCATTATTTAGTCTCTTTATGAGTCTCAAAAGTAGTTTTTGACAATTCTAACTTCTAAAGACATCTTACTGTATAGCAAATTTGTCCACACATTTGCCTAGAAATATGAAAGGAGAATTCCAACTGACTAAAACTAAGAAAAAAAATTATATTATATATAATATAGTTAAATATTATAAAATACTAGTTGACCACATTATGATACAACTTTTGGACATTATTTTGCATTATTGAATCTCATCAAGAGTAATTAGTCCTTTAGAGAACGAGAACCTTTTAGCAGACTTTGTCCAGATGTCCACATGGTCAATGACCGATAGCTAACATGAGGACATTTTCCAGCAAATGAATCCTTGAAGTACGGCACAAACACAACCACCCAAAGTCCTTTGCTATATTTATTTCCTGTCACTTTTCCTTGCTGTCCTAGCAGCTCTGTTTTCTGTTGAAGTGCGTCTGTCACACGGCTCTAACACATCTGTGCTGTCAGAGAGATGTGAGATGCCTGGTGCGTTGCATGTGAGTTTGTGTTTGTGACGCTTGAGATAAAAATCGAACCAATCCTGAAAAATTGTTTCTTCATGTTTGTGTTTTTTGATGTTATTGATCTGTTTGTAACTGACTTCTTCCAGACTAGATGTTACATTAGTGCAGGTCAGCTGTAGTTTAATCTCATTATAATGAGCTGAATGAAGATAAACAGAAACCACTGCTGTAAAATTAGTAAATCACACACACACACACACACACACACACACACACACACACACACACACACACACACACACACACACACACACACACACACACACACACACACACACACACACACACACACACACACACACACACACACACACACACACACACACACACACATGTTTATGTGGTATTTTCCATGGTTTCATCACGCAATCATGTTTTTGATTCAGTGGTGACGTGTTCACGTAACAACATGATGTAAGGGCGGCGGCGCTGGCGATAAAGCACTTAAAAGCTGTCACAAAGAACCGGCAAAAGCAATGAATGATTATGAATATATCAAATATAGCAAGGAGACATTTTAATTGTTTATTAATAAAGATGAAGTTGACGTTGCTGCCTCGTGATCTTCGCAGTAGTGAATGCACCAGAGAGAAATGCACATTTCATACAGATAGGCTAAGCAGAGAGCAGTTAGTTTTCTTTCGAGACATTTCAATATAGATTGAAATATATTTTTCAGGTCTGTGAAGTAGGCTGCCTTATATGCTGAGTTTTGGTTAATTTATGAGACACGCTCGCGCAGGCGCCTCCATGTTGTGATCTATTGTCTGCTATATTTACTTCTTTATTAAATCCAGGCAATTGGTTGATGAAACATTGATTAAAATTAAGATACAATTAGTACAAATCGAAATTCACTTTAAAGAAAGGCTTTGTGTCTTCTGTTTGAGGTCTCTGTGAAAGTTTTAAAACAGTCTTTTAGTGCCGCTTCAGAGCGGTCACGTCCGTAACGGAGAACTGTCACGTCATTACATTGTTTTTTCCTCATAAATGCGAACACGAAAAATAAAATAAAATGAATATTTTATGTTCTGTGGAGAGCCAACCCTTCTTCATCCGGTGGGGAGTATTACTTTTGATTTGCGCAGTGTAATTCACAGAATTACAAAAAAATATTTTGCCTCCTAAAAGTTAAATATTTGTTTTGTCATGCATGAATGCGTGGTTGCCCTCATATTAAATATAAAACGCATGTGTAGACTGATATTTTTCTAATGTCTGGACTCCTTTAAGGGGTAGCCTATGGATAAACAGACGTTTCAATATATTGGTATCCTATTAAATGCATTTTCTGAGAATTTATATTTCAGATTTTGACTGCAAATGTCACGCCCATAACGCTGGAATTCCCCAATTTTAAATAATTTATCCTCAACTAGTTTTGTGGCGGTGGGGGTGGGGGGTGGGGGGTGGTGGGTGGTTTGGGGGTGGTGATGGCGCAGTGGATAAGACACATGCCTTTGGTGTGAGAGACCGGGGTTCGAATCCACTGTGAGACACCAATGTGTCCCTGAGCAAGACACTTAACCCCTAATTGCTCCAGAGGCGTGCGACCTCTGACATACACACATGAACAATTGTAAGTCGCTTTGGATAAAAGCGTCAGCTAAATGAATAAAAGTAAATGTAAAATGTAAATGTACTAACAGTAATTTAAAGATGTGGTAGCATTGGATCTGGACGGGAAGGATAACTCTTGGAGTTGATCAGGTTCGTGGATCTGAGTGTCGCGATTTCGGTTTCATATCGCATATCGTTACAGCCTTAGAATAATAAGGTATACTACTGTATAGCTATTTTGGTGAAAGTAACTCAAAAGTAATACAGGATAATGTAACGCATTGCAATTCTGAGACAGTAATATTGAAGGGTAATGAATTACTTTTAAATAACAGTAACAAGTAATGTATAATGTATTACAGTTTTGAAGTAACTTGCACAACACTGACTACTTTTAAAAAAATGCGGGTCAGGAAGCGGGTCGGGTACAATATTTACTTTTTTTTGCGGTCTGAGTTGCGGGCGGTTAGTTGAAAACGTCGGTCGGGTGCGGGTTGTTTATACATTGACCCGCGCATCACTGACACACACACACGCAGTCGCGCGCGCTAACACACACACACACACACACACACACACACACACACACACACACACACACACACACACACACACACACACACACACACACACACACACACACACACACACACACAGTCGCACACACACAAACACAGTCGCACACACACAGTCGCACACACACACACACACACACACACACACACACACACACACACACACACACACACACACACACACACACACACACACACACACACACACACACACACACACACACACACACACACTCTTCAGGCTCAGATTCCTGTACCCACAAGGACACACTAAATCATTCTAGCTGAAATATCTGCACCCTTTTCAACCAGGTAAAACATGAGCATGCAGACTTTTGTACGCATACGTGGCTTTAGCAGTTTTAATTATGTATAATAAAATGTATATTATCATTATGCATAATTCATTCATAATGCTCGCTATACGCTAAATGAACATCCCTACTTCATATATATCAACTGAACCAACTAAAAATGTTCAGTGCAGCAAGTCCACATAACATTTTGAGATTGACCTCCGAAATCTTTACAGTGTGTTTGTGATGGCAAGAAATGTACAAAGCAGCCAAACTGGTATCGTTCGTTACCATCTGACTGGGGACCGAGTTCATTTTGATTAATAAAATCATTATTCTGCATTAAATCATAGAAATTGTTACCTTAAAGAGCTATTTTCTGTCATAATCCCTAAAGGGACTGCATAACAAAGCATAGAAAGTATCTCTGAGGATAGAGTGTTAAATAAGAAAATAATATTAAGAATGATAAGAGGCGTCTCCTCGCCTCTGCTTTTGAAATGTTGCCGTCGGGCTGTCTGTATTTTTACACGTTGAATGAAAAACAGATTCAAATGGTCTTTACTCAAATTTAATTTTTTAATTTTTGATAACTGATGGTTTGGTCATTCTCTTTTTAATATTATATTGTATATGTTTATCTATGCATATTTTGATCTCTGATGCCTGTGTGAATATATATATAAATAATGTATATAAAATATATATAATGTAACTGTAATGAATACAGACTTCACTGCCAGTTCACTTCACACACACACACCCACACACACACACAGTCCCCACTTGGTTGGATAGAAATCGTTCAGAGAGTCCCCTCTTGGCCAGTGTGGAGCGATACTGCTCTGTTAGTAATATAGACATGTATATGGTAGTAATATAGACATTGTGTGTGTGCAATGGCACATAACAATGGCAAGTAAATTGTTAGGGACTGCATAACAAAGCATAGAAAGTATCTATGAAGAGAGAGTGTTAAATAAGAAAAATAATATTATAAAAATAATATTAAGAATGATAAGAGGCGTCTTCTCGCCTCTGCTTTTGAACTGTGTCCGTCTGTATTTTTACCCCGTTGTAGATTTAAATGATCTTTCCTCAAGCAAATTTTTTTTTTTTTGATAACTGATGGGGTTTGTCATTGTTTTTTTATTGTATATTGTATATGTTTATCTATGCATATTGTGATCTCTGATGCCTGTGTGAACACACAAACACACACACATATATATATATACAAAAAATTATAAAATGAAGACAGACTGCACTGCCAGTTCACTTCACTGTTCACACACAGGTCCTCTGTTAGATAGGTAGACATCGTTCAGAGTTGCAGGTCCCATCTTGGCATGGTTCATTTTTTTTAGAGTAGAAATTATGTTTTAGTTAATAGGCAGCCAATACTATCAGTCGCATTATTAATATCTTGGTGTTCTTGACAATAAGCTTAAATGGGATATGTTGAACGGTCATATAGTGTAAGTATAAAGCCACAACAGAGAATTAATTTCCTAAAGCAATAACTTTCCTGTAATGTCCACAACATAAAGCTTCAGATGTTTTATAGTGCTTTCATCGAAAGTGTTATGATATTCAGTATTATTTGTTTGCTTTTGAACTGTTGCCGTCGGGCTGTCTGTATTTTTTACCCGTTATATGTCTTTTGAATGGTCTTTCCTCAAACAAATATTTTTTTCATTTTTGATAACTGATGGTTTGGTCATTCTCTTTTTAATATTATATTGTATATGTTTATCCATGCACATTTTGATCTCTGATGCCTGTGTGAATATATATATATAAATAATGTATATAAAAGATATATAATGTAACTGTAATGAAGACAGATTTCACTGCCAGTTCACTTCACACACACACACACACACACACACACACACACACACACACACACACACACACACACACACACACACACACACACACACACACACACACACACACACACACACACACACACACACACACACACACACACACACACACACACACACACACACACACACACACACAGTGGCACAAACACACACACACACACACACACACACACATAATTTAGATTGAATTTGTCACTGTAACTACCAGCAGCAAATCAGCATATTAGAATGATTTCAGAAGGATCACATGACACTGAAGACCGAAGACACTGAACACTAATGATGCTAAAAATTCAGCTTTACCATCACAAGGATAAATTACATTTTAAGAAATATTCAAATAGAAAACTGTTATTTTCAATTGTTAACATATTTTACAATATTACTGTTTTTACTGTATTTTTGATTAAATAAATGCAGCCTAGTGAGCATAACCAATGTTCAAAAATATTAAAACATCTTACCAACCCCAAACATTTGAACAGTAGTGTATATATAGAATGTTTTATATTTATAGCATTGCATATCATCAATTTAGGGAGAAAAAACACTCAAAATAGCAAAAGTTCAGTCTATCAGTATAACTAATATACACTCACCTAAAGGATTATTAGGAACACCATACTAATAATGTGTTTGACCCCCTTTCGCTTTCAGAACTGCCTTAATTCTACATGGCATTGATTCAACAAGGTGCTGGAAGCATTTTTTTTAGAAATGTTGGCCCATATTTATAGGATAGCATCTTGCAGTTGATGGAGATTTGTGGGATACATATCCAGGGCACGAAGCTCCCATTCCACCACATCCCAAAGATGCTCTATTGGGTTGAGAATTTGGTGAATGTGGGGGCCATTTTAGTACAGTGAACTCATTGTCATGTTCAAGAAACCAATTTGAAATGATTCGAGCTTTGTGACATGGTGCATTATCCTGCTGGAAGTAGCAATCAGAGGATGGGTACATGGTGGCCATAAAGAGATGGACATGGTCAGAAACAATGCTCAGGTAGGCCGTGGCATTTAAACGATGCCCAATTGGCACTAAGGGGCCTAAAGTGTGCCAAGAAAACATCCCCCACACCATTACACCACCTCCACCAGCCTGCACAGTGGTAACAAGGCATGATGGATCCATGTTCTCATTCTGTTTACGCAAAATTCTGACTCTACCATCTGAATGTCTCAACAGAAATCGAGACTCATCAGACTAGGCAACCTTTTTCCAGTCTTCAACTGTCCAATTTTGGTTAGCTCTTGCAAATTGTAGCCTCTTTTCCTATTTGTAATGGGGATGAGTGGTACCCGGTGGGGTCTTCTGCTGCTGTAGCCCATCCGCCTCAAGGTTGTGTGTGTTGTGGCTTCACAAATGCTTTGCTGCATACCTCGGATGTAACGAGTGGTTATTTCAGTCAAATTTGCTCTTCTATCAACTTGAATCAGTCGCCCCATTCTCCTCTGACCTCTTGCATCAACAAGGCATTTTCGCCCACAGGACTGCCACATACTGGATGTTTTTACCTTTTCACACCATTCTTTGTAAACCCTAGAAATGGTTGTGCGTGAAAATCCCAGTAACTGAGCAGATTGTGAAATACTCAGACCGGCCCGTCTGGCACCAACAACCATGCCACGCTCAAAATTGCTTAAATCACCTTTCTTTCCCATTCTGACATTCAGTTTGGACTTCAGGAGATTGTCTTGACCAGGAGCACACCCCTAAATGCATTGAAGCAACTGCCATGTGATTGGTTGATTAGATAATTGCATTAATGAGAAATTGAACAGTTGCTCCTAATAATCCTTTAGTGAGTATATATCTGCTAGTCTCTATATTACAGAAGCAGACATTTGAGATGTACTGTAAAACAAGTTTACAGACACAACAGTGAGATTCAGAGAGAGAGAGAGAGAGAGAGAGAGAGAGAGAGAGAGAGAGAGAGAGAGAGAGAGAGAGAGAGGTGGAAAGATAAAGAACACAGCACATTTGAGTTCTGTGTTTTCAGGCGTTCCTAAAGGACTCTCTTTCTGTTTGTGTGGGTGTGTGTGTGTGTTGTGGGAGCGTCCATTAATACTTAATAAGAGCTGAATTAAAATGCATGAGCCCACCACACACATACGCACTCACACACACACACACACACACACACACACACACACACACACACACACACACACACACACACACACACACACACACACACACACACACACACACACACACACACACACACACACACACATACACACCTGAGGATTAGATCACTCTTTGCATTTCTCTGTGACTGCATGAACAATCTGTGACCTTGCTGTTTTATGCTCATTAACTGATTCTGACAACATATTATACATAATAAAAACTGCTAAAGCCACGTATGCGTACAAACGTCTGCATGCTCATGTTTTACCTGGTTGAAAAGGGTGCAGATATTTCAGCCAGAATGATTTAGTGTGTCCTTGTGGGTACAGGAATCTGAGCCTGAAGAGTGTGTGTGTGTGTGTGTGTGTGTGTGTGTGTGTGTGTGTGTGTGTGTGTGTGTGTGTGTGTGTGTGTGTGTTGACCGGTTGCTAAGGGAATGCATACAGTATGATTGAATGAGTTACCTGGTTATAGAGAGCACACACGTGCAGGGCAGTGTTTCCAGAAGCGTTCTGAGCGCTCATGTCTGCTCCATAGAACAGCAGGTGTTCAAGATGCTGCACATGTCCATGACGGCAAGCCTGGCAAAACATATAAATAAAAAAACTGTAGTTTTGTTTCCGTTTCTTGTCAATTTACAGCCTGCACAGAACTAAAATCATGTAAAACGAATAGCTGCTGCCTCTCTTTTTCACGCGCACACACACTCTCACATCCTGATGTTCTCGGTTTATGAAATGAGAAAGAGCAGAACTGTTTGCCTTTGTTTGGTGTTATCAATGTCACTTTTCTTTCCACCATAATTCAAAACGTGTCCTCTCTGCATACTAATGGAGTGTGGGATGTAGAAAAACTGCTTAAAAGCGGTCTGCCTGAGAAAGAGCGGAAAAGAGAGATATAGCAGGGCAGGATTAGTGACTGGACATGCAAGAGACTCCCAGGGGCCCCCAGCTGTGAGATCCAGCGAGTACCAGCACAGGGGCCAATTAACATTCACTGCTGTGTTTGCTCATCTTTGGCCACGCAACTGGAGCTAGGTCTTCGGCCGTCTCCAGCGGCTTGAAAACATTTATACGGCACTGTATGGTGACCTTCTGGACATGGTGTCCAGATATCCATATGGCTAATCCATCGCTGCTAAGCAAGAAATCAAGGTTGCTGACATTTTTAAGTCCTGTAGAAATGAAAATGAATACCGTACTAACATAAAGAACAAACTCATTCTCAAAATACATTGTATCATGTATTTGTATTAGGCTATGTGTAATATGTAAACAGTTACTCAACTAAAACCGTACCCCATACTAAAAATATACATAATGACATAATGTAACATGTAAAAGTGCTTAGTAAAAGTTCAAATCTAACAGACATATCTGGATGTAATGTGACTGATCAAATGACATGTCAAATGAATGACTGGCTGTTCAGAAACAGAAAGTAGCACAGCCTGCTTTGTTTATGGGGGTTACGGGAGTAACTGCATTTCTGCTGTTCCAAAAGTGCCGTCTACTGTCATAGCGTGCACTAATGGCCTTATAATCACGAGATATAAAATTTCAATCGTTTAAGAATTTATAATGCCCTGCGGTAACCCTGGTAAGATGTTGCTGGACAGTGCATCAATGCAGACAGAAACCAAGTGGATGAAAAAACATCCCATCGCACATGAAAGAGACAAATTTAGCACAGTTTTTATTTTTTTTATTGCTCAATTGTATTTTAGGCTATTATTAATAATAACAATATGCTATTGAATAAAATTGCCACATACTGTATATTGAACTATTACATCTGACCTCATATTACACTTAAATTGCATACAATTTATACTGTATTGTAGTTGTACTCATGGCCGTAACCAGTTATGAGGTCACCGAGGTCCGGACCTCTGTCATTTTTTAATATTTAAAAATAAAATTTCAAACTCTCTGAATTAAATAATTAGCTGTTTAAACCACCTTGTACTATAAATGTTTTACCGCTGTAACTTAAATGTTTACTGGATCCATTAAGAATGATCTTATAAACAGGGGTCCACGCTGTGATATTAATGTTGCCTACTAGAGGGAGCCGCTGGATAAGAAATATTTTAAGCCCAATCCTTTTCTATCGGTTTTCATTCATTTGAATGGAAATAAATGCATTTATTTCATTTTTATAACTATAGTGTACTGACAGTAAATCTGTGAAATTATTATAGATGATTAAATGTTTCACTATTTTAGACCCCAATAAAACCCATTTTCAAGTTGCCAGACACAATTAAATATAATGCTGTCCATTTGAAATGAAGAGAAAATTTTATATTACATTATTATTTTTGTTTTTATATATATTATTTATTAGTTTTATATATCTTTTTTACTATCAAATTTCTATAAAGACATTTATTGTTGTGGTATAAACTTTAAAACAAACATTTGTGGGCAAACATATGGTTAAGAGGCAAAACATATAGAAATAAATTATAAAAATGAAAAGGTAAAGATAAATGCTTCAGATAAATACGGTTTATAGCTGCAAATTATCTTCAAGTTCATTTGAAATTGTCCTGAGACATCCTATGACGAGATTCAAGAGAAAAAGCTAAAATGACGGCATTGAAGACAGAAAATGCCATTTCCACAATTAAAAACGATGTGCACATTTCATGACCATTAAATTATATTGCATTTGAGACATTTCCACAATTAACCAAGAAAAATAAACCAAATCTATGCTATACAATTCCTTATGACAATGAATAATTTTCCAACTAGCGAAATTCTGAGTAATTGGAGACAGAACATTTTTCATTCTCCACGCAGATCATAAACAGTTGAAATCGGTTGAGAAGTGTAAATATTATTTTGCTTTTTGTCCAAAAAAGCTGCAGCTCCCCGTTTACTTGCATTTGTTTATAGAGCGGTCTTGCCCGGATCAATATTGCAGACTCGTTGACGTATCGCAGCAACGGTCCAAAACAGTCCAGTGAGGCCTCTATGTATCTTATATGTTGCTACAGTATAATTGACAACACACAATGGCAGACAGAAAGAGACAGGAATGAATGCATTTGGATTCACATTCAGCCATTCATTTAGTGACGTGCAATATACACGTCCATTTAAAGAGACACACACACACACTCACACACACACACACACACACACACACACACACACACACACACACACACACACACACACACACACACACACACACACACACACACACACACACACACACACACACACACACACACACACACACACACACACACACACACAAGGATGACTAAAATATAAACTATAGTGGTGTGTGAAGAGCAGCTTCATCGAGACACACACACACTTGGCATTTGCATTGGTTGCCATAGGATCTCTTTGAAAATGACAATTGCAGGTCAGACAGATGGATGAGAACATTAGAAAGAAGGGAGAGTGGTGGAAAAATAAATTTTACGATAAGAAAAGTGCCCACCTCCCCACACCCACACAAATCAGGCCTGTTGACTATTGCTCTCTTTCTGCACACTTAGGGCAAGACTCCTGAGGGCAATGTGTGTTTGTGAAGTGTAGCTAACATAGTTTAACAGCATGTCCGCCACATTTTTAGGCCTGATATAATTTGGGGAATGAGCCTCGGGTTAAACACTGTAAACTTACAGCGGCAGCAACGGTACAGCTGAGTGTGTATTTATACATATATAAACACACACACACACACACACACACACACACACACACACACACACACACACACACACACACACACACACACACACACACACACACACACACACACACACACACACACACACACACACACACACACACACACACACACACACACACACTCCTATCTGACCCAGCAGCTCCGTCCACCCTCAGGGCATCTATGCCTCCATCCATCCATTCACCCATCCATCTGTTTCCAGACATGATGCTCTCAGCTGCGGCTGCAAAATGATTGTTTTTCATAAACAGAAAAGAGGCCGTAAGCTCTCATCTTTCCTCTCTAAACTGGGCAAAAATAAATTTTAGATTTGCATATCCTGAAAGAAATATCATTGCTTGCAAAGCAGCAAAACAACATGTTTGTTGTAAAATAATTTAGAAAAGGAAAAGAAGAGCAAGAGAAATGGAAGACATGGGACATGAATGACATGGGACAAGGCAGGAAGCAGACACTCATTGAACTGGCAGTTCAATTTTGAATGTCAAACAGGGCTGCAACTAGTGATTATTTGATAATTGACTAATTTAAGGATTATTTTAAAGTCTAATCAACTATAATAATAATATTAATAATAATAACAACACTTAATTATACATGTATTAGGACTGTATTGCTTTTTTGTACTAACTTCATTAAAATTTATATTAATATTGGTATTAATGTTAATATAACAACAACGATTATTATTATTATATATTTATTAATTAATACTGTATAGCTTTATTGCTAAATTAATTAATAAGGGCCTACTAATGTTGATATACTACTACTACTAATAATAATAATGTATATATTAGGGCTGTATAACTTTATTTATACTAATATCATTAATAATAATAATAATAATAATATACACGCCATTACTGGAGATATTACTATTATTACTATTATCACTAAAACTAATATATATATATATATATATATATATATATATAAGTAAAGTGGTACAGTTCTAATAAAGTCACTAACTAACTGGTGAGCAAATCAGTCTTATTTACTTGCTAAAGACAATTTTCATTCACGTTTGGCACTTGGCAAGTATTAATTTTAGATCCTGTGTGGAGGTTAAAACAATACGATACGGCCCTCGCTGATATTCTCTCTCTCACCCTTTTCAAGCTTCGGAAAAGGTCAGATGTCATGAATGCAAATGTCATGCACCCGGGGCTGCTAACTGAGAGAAACAGTTTAGAAGTGAGTGTGAGTGCCTGGCCAGCATCCAGAACATGGATAGAGATGGAGAAAAAGCCTCTGGAACACAATCTCATACTGTATAATCCTGCAGTAATTCACAGGGTGAGGTGATTGTAAGTCAATTGTTACCTGTGTGTGTGCTCTATTTATTGTAGTATTTTTTTCCTCTTGAAGTCCATTTGAAAATGTCCGTCAACATTATTTGCTCCAAAAACAGACGTTATTTGGTTTTTCATGTTCCATCTTTTCTCTGACTCTGAGAAGACCCAGAATGCTTTTAAGACTTCTGTATGTAAATAGTTCACTCTGGCCACATTCACGGTTGTCAGTTGTGTATTTGAGTCCTTAATACAGTTACGTTCACACACAGTTTTTTTTACGGGAGTGAAATCACTGTCCATCACATCATGTGCAGCACAAATGTGTGTCTACCATATGTTTTCATGTGTGGTTTCGGCCACTTACCGTGACAGAGATATGAGGGTTTTAGATCCAGTTACTGTCTGCTCTCGACCCAAATATAAACGCTGTTGTCGGTTAATTTATTTGACAGATGAACTCGCGGGTAGATTGGACTTTTTAGCTTTATGGACATAGCCATCTTTAATATTACTTTTGTCACTGTCACTATGGGGGCTTGACTCCCATTGCATGGTCATACAGACAGTATTCGAGACGCTACTCTAAGTTGCTTTTTGGACAGAACATTTTGAGACTCACACCTGTAAAATGTGGCTGTCAGTCTAAAAAATTTACAGTGTGTGAACGTAGCCTCTCTTATTCATCAACACAAGCAATAGCTGATCACTGAAAATGCATTTACACGATTGTTCAAAAGTTTGGGCTTCTTTTTTTTCCTGAAAGAAGTCTCTTATGCTCACCAAAACTGCATTTATTTGATAAAAAAATTCAGTAAATAGGATAATATTGTGAAATATTATTAAAATTTCTATTTTAATATCCTAATTTTCTGTCTGCCTTCCTAGCTCCCTAGTGTTACACTGATTTGGTCTTCAAGAAAGTTAAAACCAGTTTAATATTTATGCTTAATATTTTTGTGTAAACCATGATACATTTTTTTTCAGGATGAACAAAGTTCAAAAGAGCAGCATTTATTTGAAACAGAAATATTTTGTCACAGTACATTAAAATAATCTTTAATGTCTCTTTCGATCGATTGAATGCATCCTTGTTGAATAAAAGTTTTCATTTCTTTCCAAAAAAATAAATAAATCTTACTGTCCCCAAACATTTGAACACTAGTGTATGTAAATGTGGATGGTGAATGTGGTTGTGATGTCAATCCCATGACGATTTCTGAATGACACATTTTTGCAGCTTAGACATTAACTTTGAAAGGAGTTTTGAATTATAAACGGTACAAGAAGTGTGTTACCTGGTGAATCTCCTGCCAGCCGTTCTCATCCATGCAGCCCACCTGAGCGTGATCATGCAGCAGGAGCTCGCAGCAGTACGGGTCGCCCCCCACCATAGAGCTGTGATACAGAGGAGTCAGGCCACGACTGTCCTTGTAATCTGGAGAGGCTCCCAAGTCCAACAGCGTCTGCGCACACAAATGATGCTCATTTCTCTCATTTATGACTGACTTTAGCTAATTCATTTCCCTGCCTTATTTCTCAAAAATCATGCCCTTAAAAGACAAGTCAGCAAACCTAACGTTGGCGAACATGATCACACAAAATTGACAGACAGAAACTACTTCAAAGTTTTGTCACTGTCTAGCCGCAGCCCTCCACAGTCAAACTCCTTTTTTACTTTTTACAGCACCTCAGGCTGTCTCTGAGAAAATTCCAGTGATATCTGTCAAGTATTAGGGCCATTTTCTGCATTCTATTCCATATAAAAAAATAAAAAATAAAATTCACATACAGCATATCTTTAAGTGCCTTGCTCAAGGCCCTGAAGGCAAAAGTTCATGGATCACCCCTTGTGGGGTTTCAACCTACAACCTTGCCAGTCGAGTAAGACTTTCGAATATCAGCCAAGTGTGGTGCACTTTGCCGCTTATCCTTGCACATTTACTACTAGCTCTTACCAGTTCTGTGATGTAGTATGCATTAGGCGTTCAGTGAACGGACTGCGGGCTCTCTGAGGCTGACGCCGGTTTCACTCTGCACGCGTTAGCAGAGCGTAAGCAGCGCATATTATTTTCGTCATTTAAAAGTTTTTTGACAACCTTTCCCTGGCCCATGAGCGAACAACTCAACTCAATATAGAAAGGTAAATGGAATAGACAGATTAATATAGCACACATACAGTATAGACATCTATGATATGCATGATTTTGTTGAATTTTTGACTTTTTTCGAGAATTTTCTCATTTACAATACGTCTTTATTAAGAACTTAGCTGTTTGTTATTACAGATATTTATGAATTATCTTTAAGATGTTCATGATGGGTAATGTTTGTAAATTAGATGTGTATCAGATATTTCAACAATCTAAATGGTTTCGTACAGTTTTTCTCTTTTGCAGAACTCTTTTCATGGAGATGAGTGCTAATATGTAATAAATATGCAGATAATATATAATAATAAATATAATTCAGGTATCAATTGCCTTTCAATGTTTATTTATTCAAAAAAAATATACAAAACTGTCAAAGTACCCCAGACAACAACATAGTATCGGCCCAGATCCGGCCCACATCTGGAATCCACACAGCCCGGATGTGGGCCGGATCTGGGCCAACACTATGCTGTCTGGGACTGACCACAACCACAAGCCGCGGTTCAGCTGCGCGCTGCCAGTGTGAAAGCAAAACGATGCTGCTCCCGCTCACCATACAGACTGCTTCTGCTCTGCCTCCACTCTGCTAACACGGGCAGTGTGAAACCACAGTCCCTCATAACTGATGACTTAAAAGCCAAGCCGATTTATAAGCTGTGACCAGTCTTCTAAGAATCATTCAAATAGTTGCAAATAGGTTTTACATTTCATCAGATTTCCTGCACTTTCACGTAAGCATAAATCAAGGTTTATTTGACCTCATCTAGTTTCCTGATTTGTTATATTTATCATATAAATTAACATTCTTTCTCAAAAGCAGTGAAATTCCTATAGTAATTCCAAATTGTGTTTATTGGGTTGACCAGTTCACTAGGTCAGAAGGTTCGGTCACAGATTTAGTAGCAGCAAACGGCTCGTGAAGGAACACAGACTGGCTCTATTACCTTTTCGTTTCAGCAGAATATCGCAACACAGCTTGTTAAAATCCAGCTTACATGTTTGTCAGCACTTTTTCCACTCGTAGAGAAAGCATGGTTGCCAGATTACGAAGATTAAGTAAAACACCGGGAAACTCTGATTGGGCAATGTAAACTTTTGACATATTTTGTCTCCTCTTTTTTTCTCGACAAATATAAAGATTGGTTTTGGTAAAGTTTTTATTTTTTAAAGTACATTTTGGTCTCGTCTTGTTTCGTCAATGATATTGCATGTTGATATAGTCTCTTAATGTTTAATGACGTTGATGTCGTCCCGTCATCATCTTGTCTTAGTAATGGAAAGAAAGGTTGTCAACGAACATTTTTCATAATAGTTTTCATTAACGGAATTAAGATTACATTCAAACAGTAAATTGAATGAGCAACAATGTGGAGAAGGGTGAGGTTTAGCGTCAAGCTTAACAGCATCTACATGTCTGACATAAATCTAGAGGAAAAGAATAATGATTGACAAACTGATTTAAACAGTCGGGATATGTGATAACGGGGCTAGTTGTCACAAGTTTTACTTCAGTGAATTTATCTCAGGGTAAGTGCATTTAAGTCAATTTCTGACAATGTATATGTTGTCAACAACAAAAACTAATATGTGTATATATATTATTTATTAAATTGAACTGTAAAACAATTATAAAGCACTAAACGATTCCAGAAACAGCAACAATTAAGAATGTAACAAGCTAAATAAACCATTGTTTAGGCCAACAAATATTGTAATTATGTAATTGTAACTGTCTGAATTTATAAATTGTGACAGTAAAAATGGGGTTATGAAATAGGTTTATGCATACAACATTAAAAACTGCTGATGTGATTGAAACCTTACAGTTTGTGTAAGGTTTGTGTTTGTGTAATGTTTGAGCTTCCAATAACTTCCTGTTGTGACAACTATCCCTGGTTACCTCTCTATCCTTAGTGTTGTGATCAATATCTCATTGACGTATAAAAACAAAATTGATATGCCAATTTCAGTTGAACTTCAGATGACACATCAGTTGTGTACTCCAGCAAAAGATCTGCTCTGATCATCATATAACACAACCAGCTTTTATACGGCCTGGTGTCAATGAAAGCTTTTCATCTTTGTGCCACTCTATGACTCATGTCTGGACAGACACATACACCTCTGATCTCTCTTTCAAGTATGTATGAGAACCCAGTGTTCCCTCCCACTGTCGGCAGGACGAGTGTGTGTGTTACTCACAATAAGTGCCGTGTGGTTCTTGGTGCGGACTGCTTTGTGAAGGGCAGTTATGCCGTCTCTGGTCCTGAAATCCAGGTGAGCTCCTCCATTCTTCAGAACCTTTATGAGCTCTGCACAGCCTTCCAGCTGCGACGCCATCGTCAACGGACATTCTGCCGACACAGGAGCAACTGTTGACTTTTTCAGTGCATGTGTGCTCCCTTTTAAAGGAGTGGTTCAACAAAAAATGCTTTTTTGTAACTTGCCTCCTATGAATATATATATATATATATATTATTATTATTATTAAACGGTACTTTTTGGAGCTTAATGACCCTTTTTTTTGTTCCACAAAAGAAAATGACAGGTTTGGGCCAACCATCTTTCTCTTCCGGTCTTTTCCTTTCTTTCAAAATTCAAGGATAGATGAACTGTGGTCTAATTGTTCAGCTTCTGTCTGCAGACAGCTTTACACCGAGTTTGAAATGCTGCACAACCTGGAGGTCACGGCTCCTCTATCTATAACAATACATGTTTGTATACAAACACAAACTCTTCCATTTATGTCCATCAACGTGGCCAGAGGTCAGTCCAAATCAGTTCCAAACAAACGCATGAATAAATCTGAATAAGTATGAGTGAATTTGCATAGAAGGTGATCGTATCTTCCCAGCATGCACAGGGAGAGGTCAAACTTGATTGCACCATAGTCATTCAAGTAGAACAATCTTTCTTTCTTTCTTACATTTCTTTCCCTCTAATTGAAAACTGAAATTAGAATCTAACTTCTCAATGGTTTAGGTTTTCAATGAGACCATGACAATCACCAGCTGACATTTAATGCTTTAAATTTGCCAAATTATTGACAGAAAATTATTACTGAATACATGTAGTAATTCAGTAATTTTTCAATTAGGGGCATTTCTAACAACTTGAACTTAAAACATTGATCACATGTCTGGAATAAGATCTGATTTTGGTCTTTATCAACCTTCAAGATTGCATTTTTTATATGAGGTGTGATGTCAATGACATGTTTTAATAAGGTTAATACAAGTAAGCTAGCAGTAAAATGAATCATTCATTAATTAAATTTGTGCAAAAACGCTAATAAACTTTATCAAATAAAAATATAAAATACATTACAACAACAGCAATATTAATAATGAATCAAATTTTTATTACTATTTCCTTTTACTTCTTTTTGTAACAAAAACCAAGAACAAAGTGTTTTTATGCCTACCATGGTAGTACTGAAAGCTATATTGGGGACAGTAATTGAACAAATATTTAAAAAATAAAACGTACACATAAATATTAAATTAATTGAAACAAACTTTTTCATATTTTTTAAGAATATTACTAATAGCTTTCAAGGGGACCAAAAAGATCATCTAATTGAAGAATTACTGAAATACAGTTGAAATGGATACCCACTATCCAGTTTAAATTCAGCTGTTGGCTGACCCAGAGCCAAGAGATAAACACTAAGAGATCGGGTCATGGCACCAATTTAATAGTACTGAGAAAAGTCAACATGCCCGCTCAGACACACACACACGGTTTACTGGGGCTCTCCATAGATGTAATGCTTTTTAGACTGTACAAACTGCATATTTTATCCCCTTACACTAACCCTACGCCTAAACCTACACATCATAGAAAACTTTTGGCATGTTCACCTTTAAAAAAAACAACAACACACAGTTTTGTATGTTTTTCAAGCCATTTGGTTTACGAGGATACAGGAAGTGTTGTAATGTATATTGTAATACCCCTGTTATTATACACATTTGTGTCCTCATAAACCACATATAAAAGAACACACAAACGCACACACACGATGAGTAATTGGATGATGTTAATTAAACTGGACTTTTGAGTAAAGGTGGTGTCACTTACCTCCGGTCTCTGGGTCGTGGAAGTTTGGGTCAAGCCCTTTCTCCAGAAACTTTGACACTTTCTCAACATTCCTTTGCTGAACATATTCCATAAACTTCTTCAAGTTAGCCTGAGGGAATGAGAGAAAAAGAGGGGGAGAGAGAGATGTGAGACAAGTTGAATAATGCAAAAGAAGGATAAAAGCAAAAACAGGCGAGTTTTCCCAAGCGGAAGAAAACGAGATGGAATAAAGCTCCACAGTCCTCTACAGAAAATACTTAATTTGAGCTTTTTGGAGACATACAGACAAAAGTCTTAATAAATACATTATAAAATCTGTTGATGCAACGTTCTGACTCTGAATCCATTGTTTAATATCATATAACATCAAATTTCAAAATGCACTCAACAACATTTCCACAAGAGTCTTCAAAAGAGATAAATCAAAGAGAAAATCAAATTGCTGGTTTCTTTCACCCAAAAATCTCCCTATAATATCCCTATAGTATATTTTCATGACTTATCACAAAACCCATTATTATGTAAGAATGAAAACATCATGAGTGTATAAATTGTGTATTTAAAGAAAGGGATTGGCTAAAAAGAACCATTAGAGAGATTTTCTAACTAAGAGTTTCCTACACTCAATCATATATTTGTGGCTGTATCAAACTAATAATTAAAACAGACATATCATTTAAAAAAATAATTTCGACTCGTCCCTTATTTTATCAACAAAAAAAGGCAAAAGTCTTAGGCAAAAGACCAAAAGACTGTTTAATGGACTATTGAATTAACTTTACCTCTCAAATTACACACATTTTTGTATGGACAAAAATGGATACCTCACCTAAAAATGAAAGCCTGTATGACTTTCCTATGTGGAACACAAAATAATTATTTCAACATTTTTCTAAATGTCACCTTTTGAGTTCCATGGAGGACCGTACACGACATGAATGTGTGCAAACAAAAAAATACAAACAAAACGTCATGTGAGAGGAAGCAGTGCCTCCACGTCTCTGTGATTGGCTGATTACACACAATACAATAATAACTGCCGATTCAAAAAATAATACATGTTCACATCTGTTCCACAGAACCGGTCTGAAAGGGTCAAACTAATGGAAATAGATGGACTAATAACAGAGTAAACAACTTTGGTCACAAATAAATATAAATTAACTTACTGGCCTCTTAATTAAAAGGTGCCAATTAATTATAAAAGTCAAATAACGGTTAGTAGTAAAAACAAAAAACATGAATGCAGTTAGAATATTCCTAGCAAGCAATGTACTGTATTCTTTAAAAAATCATAAAATTGATTAGACTTTGATGTAGTTTTAATAAACAGTAGGCCTATGTTAATTAAAACATACAAAATATACTAGTATATGTTTCTTGTTCATAGTGTAATGTAAATGCTACTCCAGAAGTCAAAATGCTATTTAATCAAAAAAAAATCATACAAATATTAAATGCAACTGAAACATAATTTTTAGTCTTAGAGTAAAAGAAAAGAAAGAACGCAGAGACTTTTTTTTCTCCTGATTTCAGAAGTCCAGCATGTGCTGCTGAGCGCAACAGTATGACAGTATGTAGGTCTATCTTACCATCTCTGGTCTTGCAGCCTGTTACATAAAACCCTTAGAAGATCGAGGTCGGCCAAACACACACTCTCACACGTGCATACACACACACACACACACACTCACTCTCTCACACCTGTCCCCAGCCAAATGCAAGTAAAAGGCGTGGGTTTCTCACCATGTGTGGCGTTAGCTGATCTCCTGCGTCTTCATCTACTCTGATGTGCATCAAGTCATCACACCGCCCTGATTCCACCCCGGCACACTACCATCTGAGCATCTCCGTCTCTCACACACTCACACACACTCACACATGCTGTCTGCAGCTCCGCCTATCCATGCGGTGGATATTACAAACTCACTCTCTCTGCCCTATCTCGCTCTCAGCCACTCAGGCTGTTGTTATGGAGATGGGACACAAAAGAATGTTGGGGTAATAGAGAGATAGAGATAGAGAGAGAGAGAGAGAGAGAGAGAGAGAGAGAGAGAGAGAGAGAGAGAGAGAGTTGTGTGTTTGTGTGTGAGTCGAGCGTACAACCTCTAGTGGTTATTTGATACGGATAATCTCATTGGATGGTGGAAAACCAAACAGCTTTTCTACTATGAGAAGAACAAATCATAATCTAATATATTACAGCTCTCGGTTTCTCTCTTTCTTTTTCTTTTTTTCCTCAGCATACTGAATAATATTTCCACAGACTTTCAGCTAGAGTACAAATACTGCCTCTCTTGCTCTGAAATCTGACTCAATTATGTTAGCTGGATGGCTCACATCTTAACGGTGGTTCAGCAATATTATGGGTAATGAAAATTACAAATCTGCCAATGTCGCATGATGGGTTTGTTATTACTAGCAATAATGGCACATACAACCCCAATAATCATGTGATGGTTATGGTGGGAATTTTGGGAAGTAACTTGTGGCCTGATTGGTGAGAGCCTCTGTACATGGTGCCTTCACTGGTCACATGGTAAATCACTTTAAAATAACCTTTTCTGTGTAAAGTTGCAATGAAAACATGACGCCTAAATGATTATAAAATAGTCCAGAACACTTTACAGCTGAAATAATACACAGGTTTTACCAGAGGAGCTGAAATTATTTTCCGTGGTAAATGCTGTTGATTAATCTTAAAATACATACACTATATGCAGTGTTGGGCATAACACATTGCAAGTAATCAGATTACTTTTTTCAAGTAACTAGTAAAATATTTTAGTTACTTTTTTAAGTAACGCAAGTTACTTTGTTGTCTGACAGCTCTTTTGTCCCCATGTTGAGAGAAACGTTAAATAACACAAATATTCTTTATGTATTTAATCTCACTTTGTTAACCAATGTCTTTGTTGCTGACATTCAATGATCCAATTCAACCATAACCAATAAGCAAAAATGATTATTATTCATGTATTATTTATTATACAATCCAAAATAACATCACAGCGGTGCCCTCAACTGTACAGGTGTGAATTTGCATTTCCTTCAGCCTCAGGCTTATTCATTTCACCTTTGGTATAAAAGGAACTGGGCGTTATATCGAATATAAGCGATAATATCGCAATAATTTTGACAACGTGATAAAATTTGAAAATATCATGAATACCGAATATTTCAAATTCAAGCATACTTATTCAAAGAACGCGCCGAACTTCCAATATTACGTCCCCTTTTTCGTCTTGTCACATATTACCCCGCAAGAGATGTGAGGTGGGGGAGGGTCTGCAAGTAGATAATAGCTACAAAGGGTGGTAGCACCATTAATCTCTTTCATCACCTCAATCCTGTGCAGTAGCTACAAGCAATGCATGAAACTCCGTGAGGCATCATCACTAGCCTTGGCCTCTTCATCTGCCGAAAAATCTGGTAGGCCTGTAAAGCTGGTCGATTCATTCCCTTGCGGTGTGCCATTAGCAAGAGATAGTAAAAATTGGGAAGAAATTAACTAGGTGATCACGTTTCACATAGCCAAATATATGATACTGTCAGTACCGTGGAAAAACCTGGCTTCAAACGGCTGCTAAAGGCAATCGACCCCAGATACAATTTGCCTTGCCGTAAATACTTTGCCCAGGATGCGCTCCCGAAATTGTATTTTAAAGTTGGCGAACAGCTGTCACAGAAGCTATTTCAGATAGCGCACTTCGCGATTACTTCCGATCTATGGACGAGCCTAACCTGCGAACCCTACATCAGTCTTACCATTCATTTTATTGATGGCTGGGAGCTGAAATCCGCTTGTCTGCATGCCAGTTACTTTCCAAATGAACACACCGGGGAGATCATCGCAGAATGCACTCTCTGTACTTGTTTTGCTCTACTTCAGTTTCATTTACATGTGTTCATTTAATAAAAAGCAGGATGTGATCACAGATTTTTTTAACTGCTCAAATTTGCACTAAACATTTTCTATTTACTTTGTAACAATAGCTTATTCTGTCTAAATTGTTTTTGTTGTTTTTTAAATGGGGGCAAAAGAAAATCATGTTTTTTTATTATTTAAAAGAAAATTCAAACATATTGAGATATAATTATTATTTTTTTATATATCACCCAGCCCTACATCAGACTGGAATCTGTAATAACAACAGCCCTCATGTAAAACGCAGAGAAACATTTTTGCGAGCAACAAGAGGCAAAACTGTAAAATCAATGAACGTTTCAAGACTGCAAAATGAACCTATTGCTTATCGTTTCAAGACAATTACAGCACAAACAAACAAACATTAATGTGATTGCAACTGCAGTCGCAATGAGGAAATGGGCATCATTTAACTCATAAGTGCTTAAAAATTCCCATCATGCATCTTTTTCATTGCCTGCATCTACTTATAGATACAGAGGTCATTTGAAAGAATGTTTGGAACAGGAATCTCTGAAAACAATATGTTTCTGAATCAGTCGTGCCAAGAAGTGGATTTACCGGTTTTTAATTAAGTTTAAAATGTATTCACTATATGCAGAGTTGGGGGTAACTTATTACAAGTAATCAGATTACTTTTTCCAAGTACTTAGTAAAGTAACACATTACTGTTAAATTTACAAAAAATATCTGAGTTACTTTTTCAAGTCTTAATTTGTCGTGCCTAGGAGGAGTGGATTTACAGGTGATTTGCGAGTTTTTTTGACAAATTAAACAGACGTTAAATTGTAAACACCAATTACAATAACCTGCAACCCAAATGGATGCAATCAAAAAGCAGCAATAATAAGACTGAGAACATAAACGCAAAGCTATTGTTCTGACAATTTTTATGGCCATCTATGTGGATGCATCTGTGCAGTTTTCAGAACTGGACTGAACTGGTTTGGACACTGGCTCTTCTGAATTCTGGACTGGATGAAAGCTCAGAGATGATCTGCAGATGTGAGGATCACCATCCAAGCCATGGCATCATTTCAAAATTAGGATCTCACCCATTCAGGCTTTACAGTGCCAGGCCACATGCTGGCATTCAGAGAGTGTGCACGACACCATCCCGCAGGCAGGAGCTGATGAACTAAGTTCAGATCTAAAGAGAATGCAGGGCTGTGAGTAATATGAGAGAAACTGGTGTTGACAACCACATGAGGGCTTTTCTATGACTGTTTCAGCCACTTCAAAGCAAGAGCAATACGATATTCATAAAGGCCTTTATGTAGCCCCGCCCCTTTTCAGTGCTGTGCTCGTTGTGCTCTGTCTTCCGGTTTGTATTTCCACAGCATGAAGGTAAGATCTTAGGGATTTATGAATCAACCGCTCATTTTAATATCTTCCATCGACTGATATTTGTTATGACATCTACTTCAAAACTTACACTGCTCATGATAACTTTCATTAAGTCTACGATAAGTCAAACCACTTCAAAAAAATATAGAAATATACAGAACTACTGCAAGAATAATGGAAGTTCAAACACACACACAAAAAAAAAAAATCTAAAGATGGCTGCGTGCTTGTTTCTCTGGTACATAAGGTCTATATAAAATGTAGGATTCAATAAAGACTGAATTTAGCCAAAATATTACACCACAGTTCAAACGTTTGGGATCAGTAAGGTTTTTTTTTATGTTTTTGAAAAAAGGTCTCTTATGCTCAGCAAGGCTGCAATATTGTGATAAATTATTACAATTTGAAATAACTGTGAAAATGTAATTTATTCCTCTGATGGAATTCCTCTGAATTTTCATCATCATTACTCCAGTCTTCAGTGAAATCATACTAATATGCTGATTTGGTGCTCAAGAACACTTTATTTAAAGCCTTTATGTATAATGTATTATATGGTCTTATGAATAATTGTAACCTCAGTTATAATACACTTATGTTAAGCCTTTAGAAAGTATAATGCATTGGAACGCATGACAAACAACCAGTATCAGATGTAACAATAAATCTGCAATTATAATAATGAATTTTAACTTTGGTTAAAGGTATTTATGAATAGATATAAGGCATTATAATATCCATTATGAATACGTTTATAATGCATTATACATACAAGCTTTAAGTAAAGTGTTACCAGTATTTCTTATTATTTCCCATGTTGAAACAGTTGTGCTACTTAATACTTTTGTATTAGAACAGCATTTATTGTGAAAGAAATCTTTTGTAACATTAGAAAATCATTTATCCGGTGCTTTAAAGAACGTAAGGGGCTTTGATTTCCTCTGTTAACACATGATATATCAAACCAATGAGAACTTTTTAAATCCCTGAGAACAAATGGTGGATAAGGAGAGAATTCTTTGAAGAACCAATAACTAACCTTTTTTTTGGTCATGTTATGTTTTGAAGAGTCTTTCAAGTCAGTTCCTATCATGAAATAATTATTACAATGTGATGCAGTATTGAGAGGTTTATCTTCTTTCTTTTGTACCTATCGTTGTTTTAGCACTATTGCAACAAATTTAAGAGCCATTTTTGGCAAGCATTATCGGTATTCTTCATCAACAGTAAACAATGAACTAAACTAAACTAAACTAAACTAAACTAAACTAAACTAAACTAAACTAAACAGCAAACACTCAAAATTATACAGCTCATTATGATAAATACCAATTTTCTTCTGTCATTATTCTTTAATTCACAACTCAACTTGGAAAGTTGAGGCTCAAAAATCAAAGAAAATCATAAGTTTTTACACTTGAATAATGTGATGCCAATGCATGTTCACTTAAATATGATAATTCCAGCAAGACTTTTTTCATGAATCAATAGCAAAAATTAAGTATAATCGTAAAAATAAAAATAAATAAAATAATAATATCAGATTATTAACCATGAATAATCAGCGTTGCCACCAAAATAATAATTGGTAAATTTCCATAAAATTCTTTAAAACAGCTAATGCTAGTATCCTGTACCTATAGCTTACTGCCACACTGGCTTTATGAACCGCTAACTCTCACGTCAGCAAACATATAAGATACTACACCCAAAAATATACAGCTTTTGTCAGTTGTCAGCACACATCACTGTCAACACATATGAAAAAGTAACACAATCTTCACTCTATGAAATGAGAACATCAACAATTTAACAAGAGGTTCAGTTCACAATTCACAAGGATTGTGTACATTAACACAGGGAATATGAATTAGATTGTTTGTTTATGCTTAAAGTGGATGTAATTGTTATAAAATAAAGGTTTAACCTATAAAAAAGGTTTAACCTGATCATCTTAAGGGGAGCTGGATGGAAGTATGTTAATGCCAAAAGCAAAGGTACAAACCAGCAGATATTAAAAAGGTAATTAAATCACATTGACTTCCAAGAAACGATAAAAAATCTGGAGCTTTCAGAGACAGGTGGAAAGATATAGTGGAAGAGGACTCTTGCGTACAAGCACATTGCGTTTTGTTCAACCTGACCATAGAACCCGAAGAAGGTACAGAATGGCAATTTGATTCCAACAAAAGATGTTTGAGAGTGCAAGGAACTTGAATGTTCTGGAAAGGTCCAAACATTGCTAACATACATAATATAGTATATATATATATATATATATATAAATAGAGAGAGAGAGAGAGAGAGAGAGAGAGAGAGAGAGAGAGAGAGAGAGAGAGAGATGAAATGAATATGATTATACATGATTTATGACAAATCTAATAATTATTTTATGAAGTGTAACAGTGAAGCATGAAGCACCACAAATGATGCAATCAGATGAAAAACAACTGTACAATATAAGACTTGATTGATGGTCATTGGGTATAAGAATAAACATATATTATATGTCTATATATACAGTATAGCTCTCTCTCTCTCTCTCTCTCTCTCTCTCTCTCTCTCTCTCTCTCTCTCTATATATATATATATATATATATATATATATACATATATATATAACAGTTGTAATCGAAATTATTCAACCCCCATTGCAAATCAGATTTATTGGCAACATTTACAGGCTTTTAGCTCTTTGTAATGAACAAATAAAAAAAAAGTAATTGAAATAGCTCAAAAATGTTTCAAGTGGTTTTCCCGAACTCAACTGAAAATGCAACTTTTAATGACAGTCTCAAAATTATTCAACTCATTCATGGCAAGCATCTTTAGTACTTCGTAGAACACCCTTTTGCTGTCATGACCGGCTGCAAACTAGATAACCACACACCAGCTTCTGGCAGCGTTTCTGAGGAATCTTAGCCCATTAATCATGAGCAATGGCGTCCAGTTCAGTAATATTCTCGGGTTTGTGTGCTGCAACCCCCTTCAAATCCCACCTGAGATTTTCTATGGGGTTCAAGTCAGGTGACTGTGATGGTCACTGTAGAATCTTCCAGGACTTCTTCTGCAACCAAGCCTTGGTGGAATTAGAGCTATACTTGGGATCATAAGCCTGTTGGAAGGTCCAGTGACGCCCAAGCTTCAGCTTCCACACGGATGGCATGATGTTTTCTTCCAGGATTTCCTGATACTTCAACGAATCCATCTTGCCTTCCACACGCTGCAGGTGTCCAGTGCCAGAGGATGCAAAGCAGCCCCAGAGCATCACCGAGCACCACCATGCTTAACTGTGGCAGAGTGTTCTTTTCAGCATATGCTTCATTCTTCTTCCTCCAGACATACCGCTGATCCATAGGGCTGAAAAGTTTTGTTTCATCGATCCACAGAATAGAATCCCAAGACTTCTGTGGCTTATTTATATGATTTTAAGCAAATTGGAGCAGTGCTTTTGGGTCAGTATTTGTGTACGTCTTAGTTCTTGCATGGAAACCACATGGGTTTAGTACGTGCCTTACTGCGCAAGCTGAAACCTCAGTGCCTGTTGCCACCAAGTCTTTCTGCAGGTCTTTTGCAGTCACTCGAGGGTTTTTCTAAAACTGCCTTCCCAGAAATCTGGTTGCAGCAGTCGATAGCTTCCTTTTTCCCGAACTTCATTTCGTTCCTTCGCTATCTTTTTGTATCACGTTCCTTGTTTGTGAAGGGCAATGGTATCTTCTCTTAACTTTTTTGACCATTCTTTAGACTTTTTCATATTTCTCTTATTCAGTCAAACGTGACACTCAACAAACCTAGCAAGTTCAAATATTTAATGTGTTCTAGCTCAAGCACACCTTGTGAAACTAATGAAGCCCTTGATTAGTTGCATCAGGTGTGCTTGAGACAACACCTGTTTTGCAGATGTGTACTTTTGTGAGGGATTCTTTTGATTCATTTTGAGACTGGGGAAGTTATTAAAAGGTCCATTTTCAGTTGCATTTGGGGAAACCACTTGAAACAAATATTTGTTGTGTAGAGCTATTTCAATTACTTATGCTTTATTTGTTCCTTGCAAACAGCTGAAAGTCTGTAAATTTTGCCAATAAACATGATTTGCAATGGGGGTGAATAATTTTGATTACAACTGTATATATCCAGACACTTAGTTGAAATATTAATCATTGATTAATAACATGAAAGCTCATAGTGAAGTTTGCTTTTCTGTAGGGAAAACGAATCCGACCTGGACTGATACAATCAGTTGCACAAACAAAAAACAAAGCAACTAATAGCAAACAACATTTGCTAACCAGTGAACCTGAAACAGGTTATTTACAAACCAATATATGCACTTAAAAAAAAAACATAAAATGCAGTACAAAAATGTATAAATGGCACATGGTTTTGTACTGACACCGTCATCCCAAAACAAATGTACTATATTCATGTCGCTAGTCCGTGAACACAGTGCATTATTGCAAAACACTATGAAAGCAAGTTATGGAGGAGCGCGCAGATGTAGTTCCCTTCCCCCAGAGCCTGGCTGTGTTGTACTTTGCGTAACATTGAATCTGGGTTAGGGCAGTGTCAGTGTCTGCAGGGCAATTTGTGCCACACCACTAAACTAAGTGACCCACACAGAGCTGGGCTGCAACCATTCTGACCAAATAAGTCATATTCACTGTTACACTCCCTCTCTATAAACCCTGCTATCATAGGAAAAGATGCCGCTTTAAGGCAGAGGTTTATTGTGCATTATTTAAGATCCTAGCCCACTGTTTTGGGGTTTAAATGTGTGTCCGTATGAAATATGCAGGAACATAGAGCCATGCATGAGAGACAGAAGAAGTGAAGGAAAAGGGTAAATGGAAAGCATGAGGAGAAAGAGTAATGAAGAGACAGTGAGAATGATGGAAAGGACAGGAAAAGCAAAGAACAAGGACAGAAGTATTTAAACAGCATTTATGTGAAATAGAACCTTTTTATAATAATGTAAAAGTCTTTATTGCCACGTTTGATCAATTAATTCATGCTTATTGAATAAAAGTATTAATTTCTTCTTCTTTTTTATCTTACTGAGCCCAAACTTTAATTGGTAGTAGGCCTATGATGACATGACATCATGTGCATGACAATCAAATTTGTTATCTAACTGTTTACTGTTATGATAAAACATGCATTTTGACCTTTTAGACAACATGACCTTTTAGACAAAATTGCTAGCACACCACACCGAGTTTCCTAAAAAATTCTTACATGATTGATGCAAGTAAAGTCACACATGTATTACAGATAATTTAGAGACGCAGTGTGAATGTGTGTGCAATTAACCTCATTGGTGCTGTGTGTGTTCCTTTGGGCCGTTAAATAGCCAGATTCATAAATAACAAACTACATTTTATATTAACACCTCATGGAAAAAAATGTGATGCATTGGTTGTATTAGGCACATTCCATGGTTCTGTCTGTATGTGTGTGTAGTGCACTACACACATGTGCACAGACATTCCTGATTCATGACCATAATTTAGCTCCTCTTAATTTTAAAAAGATGAGTCGTGTTGCCAGGGTTACCTACTGGCAACACATCACTCACCTTAACAGCTCATGTTCTGCTGCTGTTATGAGCTTTACACTCATTGAGTCTCTCACACGTTTACTTTGCTCTCTGAAATTGTGAACTTTTTTTCATTCACTAACATAACAGAATACTTTATATATATATTTCAAACTATTCAACTATTTTCCTATATCAAAGAAATCCAGAAAAAAAATCCATCATGGTTTCCGCAAAAAAATATTAAGCAGCACAACTATTTTCAACATTGATAATAATCATAATAAATGTTTCTTGAGCAGCAAATCAGCATATTAAAATGATTTCTGAAGGATCATGTGACACCGAAGACTGGAGTAATGACGTTGAAAAGTCAGCTTTACCATCACGGGACTAAATTACATTTGACAATATATTAACAGAAATAAAGAAAGCCGCTATTTTAAATTATAATCATATTTCATAATACTACTGTTTTAACTGTATTTTTGATCAAATATTGATAAATAAATTGGATTTCATTAGGGATTTCTTTAAAAAACATCTTAAAAATCTCAAACTTTTGAACTTCTTAAAAAACCCAAACTTTTGAAAAGCACACACACACACACACACACACACACACACACACACACACACACACACACACACACACACACACACACACACACACACACACACACACACACACACACACACACCAACTTATATAATAGAACATCAAATATTTACTTCATCTATATGTTTAATGCGTGAAATGAGGTGTGAAAACTTTTTCTGTGCAATTAAGAAAACTTGTATTCGTGAATGAGACCCATTTTTACCACTCTCAAACTTACATTATTGTTGCAAAAATACAGTACTGATGATCAAAGATGCCATTTTCATTAAATATGTTTTGTTAACAATAAAAACAATTTCATACATGCACATACACAGAGAGTAGGAGTAAAGCAGCAAATCCTGCATACTACACATGACCTGTATGTGGGCTGCTGTCACTGAAGCCATTATTATGAGCTGTGTTCCCTTTGTCTGTCTCTGTTGGTCATGTGACATGTGAAGCCGCATACTGCCGTGTGCTGACACACACAAACACACTGAAGCAGAGTTACTCTATACAGCCTCAGAGATAAATATTTTAGTTAGTGGAGGAAAGAGTTCATTTAAAAAAGAAAAGAACTGAAACAACTTGGCATTCTACTTATTGGCATCAAAAAGCTTGATAACACAATACATTTACATTCACATTTCTTCATTTAGCAGACACTTTTATCCAAAGTGATTTACAAATGGAACATAAGCAATTCATCACAGAGCAAACAGTATTCATAGCATACAATGCCAGATAAGAATCTGGACTCATTAGAGGATGATCTCTCTCAAATTATATAAGCACATTTAATATATATATATATATATATTTTTTTTATATATATATATATATATATATATATATATATATATATATATATTTTTTTATATATAACATGTAATTATATTAAAAATGATACTGTACATACAAAAACAATGGAAAAGTAGCTCAGTGGAATGCAAATTATGAGAGTATTTGTCCTTCACACAGATTTGAAAAAATATGAAGATGGGTAAACAACAGATTTTTGGGTGACCTACCCCTTTAAGAACTCCAGAACAGCAGCTTGAGCCGAAACAACAGATACTGTGAGACTGCATGACTTCTGAAGCAGACACACTTAAACACATGTAGCTAAAACTCACACAATAAACTTAAACTGCTGATTAAACTAATGCCATTGAAACCTCTATGACACTATCAGCTGTGTTGTCATGTCCCACTTGGTGAGGGACAGGTGCGTATGCAAGTTCAACTACAAGAAAAAACAAAGAAAGAATGATTTGAAGTGGCATTCTGACCTCAATGGCTGGATAGCGGGTGGTTTTCACTTTTTCTACTCTCAGCATATTGTTAGATATCCCCAGCGCTCTGCCACAGCACACAACATACTGCTGCTGAAACCCTGCTGACCAACTAACTGACCACTGAGAGACAGATGCTCTGGATGACCACGCCAGCCCCTCGCACACACACACACACACACACACACACACACACACACACACACACACACACACACACACACACACACACACACACACACACACACACACACACACACACACACACACACACACCTGTTACTCAACGTGCAACTAACAAGAATGGTGTAGGATTTACTAAGAAACACTCAGAAATGGCTAGTAAATTTCACATATAATTACAAAGAATTGTCCAAGTCAACACATTTAACACATTGAATTAAATGTGAAATTTTGAAGTAGAAAGACTGAAATAGTATTTTCTTAATAAATAAATAAGAAATACGCCAATAAAATTGTTTTATTTACAACTTCGAAAAATAGTTTTCACATATGCTTTTATATAGTAGATACATTTTCCAAAAGGGGGTTTTCACAGTGATGCCATAGAAAAACCTTTACAATGTGCACAATGTATGCCACCTATTTACATTCACATTTATGTTTTTTGTAGATTTAGGCATTTTGTATTCACACACTGTATACACTATATATATATATATATATATATATATATTGCAAATATTTGATCAGTTAATGCATTCTCTGGGAATCAACCCCATGAAATTGACATTGCTAGAACCCTGCTCTTCTGTTTGAGCAACAAGAATGCTTAAACTATTACCATAATTCAAAGTTCTGTACTATATTATGACTATATTACCCATAATACAACCTGTGCTTTTTTATTCCCAATTGGTCATGGAGAACTTGCATGGTGCACTTAGTATTCAGTAATATTATTGACTGAGCATGGTGCACTTACTTTTCAGTGATATTATTTGACTGTACTGAACCTACATCGAATGAGAACAAAATTTAAACTGAATTGAGCTGGATGATGATGACATGGTTTTCTGCAGAGCTGCTTTATAGTTGATTCAACCTTGTTTCATAATTGATGAATTTTGCCACTTTGACACTTATTGAACTGAATTGAATCAACACTGAACTGACTCAAGCTGAGTAATGACACTATTGTCTTCTGCAGATGCTTAAATCTGAATTGAGCTCATTTCATAATTGAACTTTACTCAATTATTGATCTGAACTGAATCAACACTGATCTGACTCGATCTAAATAATGTCTCTATTGTCTTTTTAGAGCTGCTTTACAGCAGAATTGAATTCTGTTTGCATCGATTCTGTTTTTTTCCCCCTGTTTATCACTGTAAAGGGGTTTTGAAACAATCTGTATTGTATAAAGAGCTATATAAATAAAGGTGACATGATCATGTGATTTTAAAAAAGCAACATGGGAAGTCAAAACCCAACCGATGACTTTTCACAGTTACGTATGGCTCAAAACACTGGCTCTTGTGTTTGTTAAATTGCCTGAGATAAAGGTGAAGTCATAAACAGGTGTGTGAAGACTGGGAATCCACAGGTTTATGGCATTACAGCAATGAAACAAGGACTTTGTAAACAGGGTCTGTTTAAACTCTCAGTCGTGGCATTGATGTGATATATCATGAATATGAAGCTATTCACTGCAGTCATAAAGCTGAGCGCAGTCAGTCCACATACTGCTGACTTGAGCATTCAGTATACACAAACACATGAATATTGTTTGTGTGTGTGTGTGTGTGTGTGTGTGTGTGTGTGTGTGTGTGTGTGTGTGTGTGTGTGTGTGTGTGTGTGTGTGTGTGTGTGTGCGCGCATGGTAAAGGAATGTGAGGAATGCCTTCCATCATCAGATCACGGACAGACCAACAGAAAGAGAAAAGCTTGAGTCAGCATTGCCATCCATGTGCCTCCGACAGCCCCGACCTGCGGAGCATGGCACAGCCCAGAATACACCACACACTCCCACAATACATCCGCCTTTGCTCAAAATATATCCAAAACATCCCATAAAACTCCCTACACTTCTCATAACAAACATCATCTTACCCAATATACCCAACACAGTCCATAACATTCCTTACACATCCCATAATATAGACTGCAATTCACCCTACAGTCGATATATCGTGAACACTGTCCATCATATTTCCTGTTTCCCTTTATATACTTCACCATGCCCAATACATACACTACTGTTCAAATTGGGGGTCAGTAAGTTTTTTTTTAAAGAAATTAGTTATTCAGCAAGGATGCATTAAATTGCTTAAATTATGTTCTTCTGAACTTCATATTCATCGATTAAAGAAACATTAAACAGAAATATATTTGAATAGAAAACAATTTTAATACGCATTAATATTTCATTATTTACTGTTTTATTGTATGTTTTAATCAAATAAATGTAGCCTTGGTGAGCATGATTGACTTTACATTAATTAAAAAACATTCAAAAAATCTAACTGACCCCAAACTTTTGAACAGTACTGTACCCATTAACATTGTCCATAAAATTCCAAACTCCTATAATATTAGTATTTCATCTTGCCCAATTTACATCCAACACTATCAATAACATACAGTATTAGAGCAATACATAAATAAAAATATTTTACTTATGGACGTGAAAAATGCTTCTAATCACAAAATTCACAACACATTTTGATAATATGGCCAAAGATATTAAAATATAAAATCCTTACACACGCAAAACTCCCATGATATTCCATTATTTATATCCAACATTATCCATAATATTCCCAAAATGTGCCTAGTGTTTATCCAACACAACCAAGTTCCTTATATTTGCTATTGTAACTAAATGATACTTTCCCAATATTATAGGCTATCTATCATTATTCGTAATGAAACACAAAGGAACCCCATAATATACATTATGCATACATATGGATATGTTATCAAGATGATATATCTAATAAATGACTTCCCACAGTATTCATACTCATAAATCTATAATGACCCATGTCACATAATCTATCCACCTCATTTGCTTTTCATAATTTACATCGATATATACATATATATATATATCCACCAACATCCACAATATTCTACACATTTCCTATAATAAACTAATTTTACTCATGAAACAGATAATGTGACGTTAAATGTACCATCGTGTAACATATAAAACGTGGTTAATAGTATCATCCATTAATACCAGTACCCATAATACACCTGATAACATTATTCACCACATCACTCAGAAAATACACTAGGAATATGTAGTTTGGATATAAGCGTCTGCAAAATGAATGTGAACACTCTTAAAACAGCCCATAATACTCCAAATCCCTCAATATAGCCTGCAGAATTAATAATCCAACAATGGAGAAACAGCACATTATAGCATTGTCTATAACATACTGTAACCCACTACTATTTGTAAAATATTCAGCATTAGCATAACATTCCCATCAATACTCATAACACCCATCACTGCCGGCACATTCCATAACAATCCGCCCTAAATCTGCTAACACATCTGGTAGTGTCTTCCCATGATGCATTTAGCACTGCTCATAATGCTTGTCATTTGGACTAATGGCACGCATAACGAAACCGACCGGAGGCAAACTAGTGTTAATGTGACATGTAAATGGCATATGTGATGTCCGTTATACTGACCGAGAGATTGGCAGGCCGGTGGTGAGTTGTCAGTTCCCTATCCCACAGTGAGTTTGTGTTGAGATATTGCTCCGCTTTCCAGCAGAGCGTCTCACTTCACGCCTGACAGACGGCTCCTTGAGAGATCCATTTGTCTTAATGGAACTTCAGGAGCGAGTCCTCTCGGTAACAAAAAATGGTGACAAACTTACAATCTCTCTCTCAGACTCCATATAATCTGTCTCTCTGTCCACAGGTGAGAGAAAGAGTAGTTCAATCTCTCATAGGTGCAGTTTATGGATGAACAACTGGCCCATTAACCTCTGACTGGTGCACTGAAAAAGAAAGATGGTGCTCTTATGTACTGGTTTGAGTCAATTCAATAAGCAACTACATGGCTGATGTTTAAAGTGATAGTGCACCTGAAAAATCTGTCATGATTTACTCACCCTCAACCTCTATTTCCACCGTTTTCCATTCAACAGGGGCTGAAGCTTTCAAACTTCAAAAAAGACCATAAAAATATTATAAAACTAGACCGTTTGTACACTGTATTCAAAGTCTTTTGACGGCCTTTGATAACATTTTGTGAAACACAGGCCAAACCAACATGGTGAACAAGCAAGTTGCTAATGCATAAATAACTGCTGTATCCCCCAGTTACTCTAAACACAGCCTACATAACCTTAATTTACAGTTGTGAGTCTTACACATCAATTCTTGCAATCTAAAAGAGAGAGAAAGACGTATAATATGATGTATTTGTGGCTGAAGATATACAAGCAGCCATAAGGGGAGGTAAATATGCTGTATGTTATGGTAGTTAGATTTTAGGCAGCAGTATGCACTCTCTTTAAGAACGCACCAAGGACTATCATATACACCCCGTCTGCTGTTCTGATATCATATTAACATTAGATAATGATTCCAGCTATGTGAATCGGAATACATGTCGTGCCCAATGGGCCATATTCGTTTGTTTCACAAAATGGTCCGACATAAGAGCAGTCTGAGGACACTGGACTGTTACTTGCACAATCATCATTCTGAAGACTTTGGTGATCTCAGAAAAAGCAACTATGAAAATTACTCTCAGCATGAGACAGTAATGAACATAATGTGGATGGATGGATGGATGGTGCCTCCTGTCTTAAACAATTGCCAAACAGCAGCAATCGAACCTGCTATTATGTGCACTGAATGTTTAGCGCTGCAATTATTTATCTGTAATTTGTTATTTAATACATGACAGTGTTTCCCCTTAAACACTGTCAGATGTATCCTGGATGTCTCTTAATTTGTTTTGAGGTTGTATAAAGATGAATGGCTGCTTTATAGACTAACTGCTGTGCATATATCAGTGTGCAAGAGTGTACGAGTGATTCTAAACTACTCCTGACGAAATAAAGCCGTGTGTGTGTGAGTTATGAGCAGCTGATGTGTAAGTACTCTGTGGGTGCACTGGATCTCGCTCTGGTTTAATTAGGTCGTGTAATGGTCAGCCTCAGGGCAGGGCCGATAAAAGAGTCCCGGGACAGTTCTGTAGATGGGACGCTATTCACAGCTTTATGCTCTCTCTCCAACTCACATGCATGGTACTGAAAATGCATTCCAAAATAATCATCAGAATATTCACCATGAACCTCCAACATTAATATGTACCCTCTCTTGAAGACCTGACATGATTTCCAAAACCTCCCTAATAAATTAATAAGTAGCCCTTTAGCAGATGATTTCATTAAAGCTGGTGTATAACAGGGCCAGTTCTCCTGGAATAACCTGAGTTTATGTGTCTTGCTCAAGGGCTCAATTCTGGCCCTAACCAGCAACCTTTCAGTATTAACCAGAACACGATTACACTACCATAAGAACACGGGAAACAACCAAAAACTCAAAACAAGTTTAGTCAATGATCAAAACTAATCAGACAAACTATGGTACACCACAGAGGAATGTATAGAACATCGGCGGCTGAGGTCACAGCTGGCAGAGATGGAGCAAACTAGTTCATGCTCTGTTAGTTTTAACTCATGCTCTCATGTGGAGTAGATATACTGTGCTTGTTACACATTAAGACATGTATGTATATAGTCACATATTACTCTACAGCTTGGAAAAAGTGGTGTAAAAAAAGGAGATCCGTTGTTTTTCTTTGACAGCAACGAGATTAAAATGAGCACAAATTAAGACTTTTGCTAAAATCAACTGCTACTCAAATTAAACACCCTAGTGCTTGCAATGCCAAACTCTTGTTTGTTAGTTGTCCATGATTTTAGTTCTTTAAATCTTTATAAACTGCCACATATCAAAAGTTACATTACAATTTAATTTTTTACAATTATTAATGTAATACTTAAATTTAGCAAGGATGCATTAAATTGACAGTAAAAACCTTTATAATGCTACAAAATATTTCTATTTCAAATAAAAGCAGATTCAATAATCTCAACCATAAATTGAGCACCAAATCAGATCAGCATATTATAATGATTTCTGAAGGATCATGTGACACTGAAGACTGGAGTAATGATGCTGAAAATTCAACTTTGCATCACTAGAATAAAATAAATGTTACAACATTTAAATAGAAAATTTTTTTTTAAATTGTAATAATATTTTATTTGTTTTACTGTATTTTTGACCAAATAATTGCTGCCTTTGTGAGCATGAAAGACTTTTTTCAAAACCATAAAACAATATTTTAAATACTTTTGAATATTATATATATATATATATATATATATATATATATATACACACACACACACCCTGTATATATATATATATATATATATATATATATATATATATATATATATATACATGCATACATACATACATACATACATACATACAAACAAAGGATATAATATATATATATATATATATATATATATATATATATATATATATATATATATATATATATACATATATATATATACATATATATATATACACACACACAGTATATATAAAATGCTTTCCAAATGTGTTTTTTGAGAACCAATCAATTACAGTACATCTGCTTTTTAATGTAGTCAACACTATGATCCAGTCACCCAAATATGAGTAGTAAAGCTTTTAGTCCTGTATGGAATCTATAGTTTAACAAGAGTGAAGGCCACATCCACTTCATGTGCTCTCACGAGTCCCTAAAATGCAGTCTCCCAAAATATTTGAGTATTGTTTTCCCAAACTTGTCATCCCTGTGACTGACTACACCTCCACATTCTGTCTGATCGTGCCGTCGAGCAAACGGCTGCCACTCAGAGCCCTCGTTAAATCTCCCATCAGTCACTTCACAGGATCAAGAGATTACGCATCACAGCCAGTGTCATCTCCGTCAAGACCACGGATCAGCATGCTGTCAAATCCATGCACAGGTACCACACATGTCGGCCAAGGCATTCAAAGGAGGAGCAAGAAAGCGTGAAAACAGCAGAGAATGAGGGAATACACTGAAAATGCTTGATGTGGTAAACATCAATGCTTGAATTGTTCTTGTTCACACCTTAAACACTCACACTCTTTTATCAGCATGTGTTCGGTGTAGCGTAGAATGTCAAAACAGCAGTGGAGCTCGAGTGTGATACTGTGTGTGTGCAGATTGCTGGAACTCCATCTAAAGAAAGACAAGTATGGTCTTTGTCTCCCATCAGCCCAAGGCTCAACAGTAAGGAACCAGCCTTTGTGAGTTTAAGGCCTGTTGACATAAATTAGGGATACACAAAATGTCCTATATTGTGTTAATTGATAATATACACCAAGGTTTTTTTTAACTTGCAAACATTTGGATTTGTCATATATCTGAACCAAATGTATTTGTACTAGGGATGCACTGATATCAATAAATCATTTACAGTAATTCTGGTCGTAAGATGTACTGTATCTTTCAACATACCTTTCGATCTTCATGCATGTTTTTTCATGCTAGGACTATTACAGTGGAAGAAAAGACTTGGCGCTTGAACTGAGGCGCTACAGTGATCTGTCACATCAAACGCAATTTTTTGTTTGAATAATGAATGATAAAATGGACAGAATTTGAAAGCTGAGACTTTGTTTCTTATCAGAAGTAACAAACATAAAGCTCTTTGCAATTATTGGATGGTAGATGCGCCACAAATAATGTTTGATGTAAGGAAAAAATATGGATTTGACAACCCTGGCTTGAACTATGGGTGATGGGTCAAATACAGCCTGCTTGCACACCACTATTTTTTAAAATGTTAATATGTCATTTAAGCGTAAACTTCGACAGCCCTGAATTCAAACAAGAGAGATTTTCTTCACACACCGTATGAATTGCAGTATGACATGTTTTTTACAACCCCTTTTGACTTACATGATATAATTGGCCATGATCATCTGCTGTTTTTTTTTTTTTAATTGCTTTTTATCGGCCGATAACAATTATTTGCCGATACATCAGTGCATCCCTATTAATTATTTAATCTTAAAATATACTGCTTTAACTAAATAATCATTTAAAAAAAAAATACTAAAAAACTAAAATAAATCTTAAATGCTTTTGGCATCACTACATTATAAATGTACAAAATGATATTTGCTAAATATTACATTTATATATACAGTATAAAAAAATCGACTGACACCAAAAATTTATATCAGCCAAGAAGCAATATATGGTCCCAATATATAGTTATCCCTAATTTAAACCAATAGTTTAGATCTGTTGAACAAATCTGGTGAGAAATGGCAAATTGGTACCAATGTTGGAGCAGCAAATATATTTAAATGTAAAAGTATATTATAACTGAATTGAATTTGTTAACATTATCTCATAGACCAGCACATATTAGGATGTCAAAATTGCAAGGATGAGTTCAAATAGGTTTAAAATGATGAACCAGCAGTTATATTTCACACTGTGTGTATGAATTTAGTCCTATCTCAAGTTACAGCACAGCTTTTTTTTAGATTAAATTTCACTGTTAAATAAAAAATGCAGCATAGAAAAAATACTAATTGTTGAGCCTTTGGCCAGTTCTGTTTGTCTGTCCATGTAACAAACTGTCTCACACATTCAAAGGGAAGTTATTCTGCATAAAGCCACATACACAGTCTGATGGAATGCACTGCAACAAACACACACACACACACACGCTCTTGCACATGACAGACGAGGAGAGACAGACACACAGAGAAGTGTCAGAGAGAGAACGGGATACCTTACTGTTGATTTTAGACTTCTTGGCGTCTTTGCGCGGCTTCCTGTTCCTCCGCTCTCTGCCGTCTCTCCGTCCAAGCGCTCCCCCCATCTCCTCTCATCACACACTCATCCGCCACATGCCCTCTCACCTATCGCCCTGTCTTCTCCTCCTCGTCCTCTCTCTCTCTCTCTCTCCACACACTCACGTCTCGCCGGAGTCCTGCCCGCTCAAACTCTCTCTCACATGCGCGCACACACGCTAGCGTCCGTAGTGTGATGAAGGGGTGATTTTGCTGGATGCAGAGACGGGGAGGGAGAGAGGGAGGAGAAAAGGAGGAAGAGGGGGATATGTGGCGGTAGTTTTAAGGGAGGGAGGGGGAGATGATTTGGGGTTGAGCCAGTAAGGAAAAAGCTCACACTTACTCATTCACACTCATTCGTTCACGCTGACAGTGTGTGTCCCATAGACAGGAGTGATGAAACAGCTCCCCATTCTGACAACACACACATCGGCTACACACACTATGCAGCCGACTGCAGCATGCTCATTGACCAGAACAGATACGACTGCGACTACATTAAGCTCCGCCTCCTGCTTGATGTGATTGGTTGGAGCCAAACCAGAGTGGTATGCTTTTCTCTCTCTCTCTTTTTGATGTCTGAGGAGGGACTTGTGGTTGGTTGATTAAATGATTGTGTATTAGACTGCTTGGAGACAGTACTGATAGACCAATATATCGGCCAGAATGTCTACATGCTACAGAAAGCCCTGATGGTGCACTAATGGATATGAATGTGCAAGATGCATTTAAAAGTTGGCATCAAACAGAAGTTGCGACAGTCTATTCTTCCCTGTTGTGATATATGACATATATGCGAGTCGGGGGACGGGGTCAGGGTGAGAAGGGAAAGGACGGGGAAGAGAAGAGAGGAGAGGAGAAGAGAAGAAAGGAGAAGAGAAGAGAAGAGACGAGAACAGAAGAGAAGTATTGTCATTGCATGAGAGAGAGGACGTTATTTTAATTAAACATTAGGAAAAATAATGATGTGCACAGATAAATAATTTAAAATAAATACTGCAATATTCCATAAAAATAAGAATTGTCAGTTTTGATTTGATGGTGTATTTTATGGGTGCAGAAATAGACATTCGGTTAGAAATTGAATTTTCAAAAGCACATCTAAACCAGCCTGTCCGAAATCCTCCTTATCAATGGCTCATGACCGAATAACATGACTGAATATGACCAAATGACTTTAGCAAACACATTCTAGGCGCTAAAATTGGATGATATTTGGCCATTTCGAGATTATTGGTCTATTACCAAAATGGGTTTCCTTCCCAGCAAGTAATTTATATGCTCTACCGACAGAATTGTCAATGGATAATATCATTTCAAACAAACACAGACATAATATTAATAATAATAATATTTATAATCATTCATATGAACTGTATTAATGTTGATTTAAATCATTTGAACCCATCATGGCCCTCTGGTTGAGAACCAATGCTGCAGTGAAATATGTAATATAACTAGGCCTACATTATTTAGAAGGAAGGAAGAAAGAAAGAAAGAAAGAAAGAAAGAAAGAAAGAAAGAAAGAAAGAAAGAAAGAAAGAAAGAAAGAAAGAAAGAAATCACTAATAGATATTTGCCATTCAAATAACGAAGCATGCCAGACACACTAGTCCAGACCACTGCAGTGGTAACAAAATGTACTAATATAATGAAGTCATACAGGGTCAGTGTGCACAGTAGTGTGCACGGGACACTACTGAAACAAACTATATCTTAAAACAAGTCTAGTTTCCTCAAGTTAGTTACTTTGTTTTTCACAGACATATCTTGTCATTTAAATTCTGTTTGAATCGAACACGTCTGTGTAAATAACAAATTACCTTCTTTTTGCGGTTAACTCAGGCATCCTCTGAGAAATCTAATCCTGCCTAGATAGAAATGTCTGTCGTTTCACAACCTCATCTATTCTGTTGAATCCTGTAATGAAAGCTACGTTTCTCATTGTATGCAAATCTTCTGACTGCCTGGTGCAGCTTCATTCTGACATGAAAATTAATCAATAAGGAGAGTCAAAAACTGCATCCAACCATCAGACACATACATTTTAGAGAAATACCACTTGAATCAGTACATGAATTGACAGGCATCCAATGTTAATAATTATAACTCAAACAGAGCAGATTGATTCCATACTGGTTTACAACAAAGTATCATACTAAAGCAAACAAAAATGCCCTTAAAAACAAACACTAAATTGTACTAACATTTCTAAGAACTGAATAGGCCCAACAACATTCAAACATTTTTACAACACTATGACAGAGAATGAATATGATATGACATTTTTGGTATCTAAAACATCACAAGAATTTTGTGGTCACACAAAACGTTGTGATTCACCACCTGGTTAGTTTGGATCACTGTTTATCGAAGTCTATAATGAAGACTTTTTTAAAATCCCTATGGAAAACATGAATTGGAAAACCAAGGTCTGCCTGTGTTTTTACCATCCATTTAGAAGGTGATAGGACTATTTATTTTGTTATCCTAACAATGCGCAATGATATGGTTAGTTTAACACTAACAGGTAATTATATGCATTTTGCATTAGATTCTCTCTTCAGTTTGCAGACCCCACAATCCACCAGTTGAGAACCACTGGTTCAGAAAACACACACACACACACACACACACACACACACACACACACACACACACACACACACACACACACACACACACACACACACACACACACACACACACACACACACACACACACACACACACACACACACACACACACACACACACACACACACACACACACACACACACACACACACACACACACACACACACACAAACACACACACACACACACACACACACACACACACACACACACACACACACACACACACAAAAGTAGTAAGATACATGGTCTTCTGTTGAACTAAGAGGACAAACACAATATTCAAAATATATTTTTCACAAATATACACAATTCTCACACTGGCTGAATCCTTTTAGCTGCTTTTATACTCTCTCTCTGTCTGTCTGCCTGTCTGATGGAGGGAGTCAGAGAGGTGTTCTGCACTGGAGGTTGACTGTCAGTAATGAGCTTCCTCAGGTGTGGCAGGAGGGGAGGAAGGTGGATGCCGAAGGGAAGATGACTGGAGATCAGGAATGAGGGATTGATGTATAGAGAGAGATTGAGAGGTTGAATCGCAGAAAGGTGAGGCAGAGGTCAAACATGCCACATTTACTATTCACTTAAAAAAGTGTGTAGTGCAAGCGCACACACACACATAGACAGATATAGACCATTTCAACAGCCTTTCGCCGGTTTAAGGAAGTGACGTCTTTGTTCCTCTGACGTTTCCGGTTATTTGTCGAGCTCATTCAAAACAATGGCGGGATGCGCTTGATGTACAGTGGGATTGCGATCATTTATTTAATCCTGCTATTTAAAATATCAAAATTAAAATTAGCTCCTTGTTGCTCGGTAGTTGGGTCCTCCCTCTGGCCCGAAACTAACCTTCTTTTGGAAATTAAAGTGTTTAGATTTCCGAAAAACACGCCTGGATTGCAGCAGTGAAGCGAGAAGGCTGGATACTAAGCAACTAAGGTTAGCAATATACAGCACACATTTCAATTCTGGTAAGTAAAATACTTTTTAAAAATTTGGATTATTTGTATTTCTTTACGTTAACTGTTTTAGTATGAAGCAGCATAATTTAAGCTAGCACTGTGGGTTTGTTATTGTTTACATATGCACACAGCATTTTGATGCATGTGTAGTGAAAAAATGGCAAGTTTTTATTTCCGTTTTTTTCCTTAATGTTCTGTGGGCTGTAATTAAGTAGGAGTTAACGTTTGTTTTCTAGCTGTCTAGTCACTTGACAAATGCAGTGAGTAACACATTATATAATACTGTATACTTGAATGTTGTATTGTGTAACAGCTAACTGCAGTAGTTTACAAAAGGTAACGCTAAACATTTTTTCATCACGTATTAAGCTTGGCTAAGGTTAATTCCAACATTTACTGATGTATTACACAATAATGGCATTCATTTTTAAATATTGTGCATTAACCAGATTAAGCTAAATAATTGTTTTTTACTTTTGTCTTTAATAGGAAAGTCATGACCTATTAAGTCAAAGCCAAACCACATGTGACCATACGTTGCGTGCAGAAATAAGTGCGTGCAGAAATATAAGGCAAGTTGATTTTCTGATCACATTTTACCAATTCCAAACCATTAATCTTAATAACTACTATTCATTTTGTATTTAATCATTAAGAAGTGATATATAATTGTTCATGAAGGCAGGGGGGAAACAATGCCTTATATTCAGGTGTGCATAATGATCAGGCACGTTTTCTTTTACAGATAAAATAAGCCAAAAAGTTTTTGCAGTTAAGGCATGACCATTAGACAGTGAAATGCTCATTGGGTCAGCAGGGTCAGACAAAAACAGGTGGAGAAGAAAAGACACATGTTAACTGCAAAAGAATTAAGGTGAAGAATTAAGTGCGAAACCATCAGGACCCCTTTAGTCTCCAGCGCCACCATTTTCCAGAACTGCAACCTACCTGTAGCCTACAGAAGTGCAAGTTGTCAGGATCTAAGAGACTTAGGTTAGGTAAAGAATCCTAAAAAATGACCCCCACTTAATAAGAATCAAAAGCTGAAGTGTAGTAAAATACATGAAGACTGTTTTTAATAGGCTTTATAGACAGACAGATTGAGACCGACTCTTGAAGGACCAGCAGCATATCCTCTTGTACCACTGTTTGAAGAATTAATCTTCCAGAATCTGGCACAATACTTTGGGAATTCCTTTTTAGTCCATCTCCTACCCGAAGTCCGTTTTGCAGAGATGGACATAAAATGAACTGCCAAAACTTACTGCCAGATTCTGGAAGATGAATTCATCATGTATTTTACTACATTTCAGCTTGTGATTCTTATTCAGTGTAGCACTTAAAGCATCTGATGGCCAGACCAGATACTGACTGCTGTTTTGATATTGACACCCGCTCTGTTCAGGGACTCATTACTCCATTTCTGTTTGTCAAAAAAGTCTGTGAAACGTGTTTGTTGTGGTCTCAGTTGTTGAAGCATGTTATGTTCATACAAGTGTAGGCCTACACATATTAAGAAATTTGCTGGAAATAAAAGCTGTTGAAAGTGAAAGGATGTTTCTTTTGTTTATAAATATATACATTAGTCAACATTTGAAGTGGATCAAAACCTTTCATCAAAGTTTTACCTGAATTTTGAACAAATTGGAATGCGGTTGGAATGAGTGCTCGCTCATCACTACCTACCGGCAGAACCCCATCACAAATTCAAAACCACTCACCACCACTGTGACTCTTAGTGCTGATAATGTATCTCTCCCAGTTCACGCCCTCCTTAACTCTCGGTCAGCCGGGAATTTCATCTCCGGAAGCTTCTGCCGCCAACTCCACCTCCCGACGACCGCTACCCAGACAGTCTACCAGATCCAGTCGGTGACTGGGCGATCACTGTGCCGCAAGCATGTTCGCTACAGCACTGGTACCATCGAGCTACGGGTCGGCTGACTCCACGTAGAGTCCATCCACCTCCTGGTTCTGGAGAATTCCACCGCTGAGGTGATCTTAGGGCACCCATGGCTTGTGCAGCATGATCCCATCATCTCCTGAAGAACTGGTGAAGTCCTGAAGTGGGGCAGGAAGTGCTTTCCCGATTAGCTTCCCTCAAAGCCCTCGTCCTGCTCCAGCTCTGGCCGAGGTGCTGCCTGTGAACTCCACCTCAATTGAGAGCCCCGTCGAGAAGCAGTTGGCATCCCAACCTGCTATGCCCTCTTCAGTGACATCTTCTGCCATAAAAGAGCTCTCTCTGCTGCCTCCACATTGGCCATGGGACTGCGCCATCGACCTGATGCCGGGTGAACCAGTGCCCCACAGAAAAATGTATCCCTTATCACTTCCCGAACAGAAGACCATGGAGGAGAATGTAGAAGAGGCCCTCCAACAAGGTTACATCCACCCTTCTACGTCGCCTGCTGCTTCAAGTTTCTTCTTCGTGGCCAAGAAGGATGGAGACTTGCGCCTTGTATTGATTACCGCTCCCTGAACAAGATAACCATCAAATTCCGCTATCCTCTTCCCCTCGTCCCAGCTGCACTAGAACACCTACGTGGAGCCAAGGTGTTCAACATGTTGGACCTCCGCAGCGCGTACAACCTCATCCGGAATACGTGAGGGGGACGAGTGGAGGACCTCCTTTGTGACCCCTACTCGACACTACGAGTATCTCGTCATGCCGTATGGTCTGGTAAACGCCCACTCCATATTCCAGGGCTTCATCCATGAGGTGCCCCGGGAGTATCTCAATTGATTTGTCCTCGTCCACATAGATGACATACTCATCTACTCCCAGAGCATGGCCGACCATCGCCACCACGTTGCGGAGGGACGCCTGAGGGAATTCAACCTGTTCCTCAAGGCTGAGAAATGCTCCTTCCACCAACCTTCAGTGCAGTTCCTTGATTATCACATCAGTGACACGGGTATCCAAATGGACGAGGGGAAGGTGGAAACCATCAAGAACTGGCCCACACCATACACAGTCAAAGAACTCCAGCATTTCTTGGCTTTGCCAATTTCTCCCGACGGTTCATCCACTGCTACAGCTCCATCACCAATCCTCTCACCAGCCTCCTAAAAAATAAGCCCAAGTCTCTGTCCTGGTCACCATCGGCCAACAAAGCCTTTCAACATCTAAAGGAGAAATTCACCAGTGCACTGCTCCTCGTCAACCCAGCCCCAGAGAAACCATTAATCCTGGAAGTGGATATCTCCATCAATGGGGTAGGAGCGGTGCTATCTCAGCAGCAGGGGACCTCAGCCAAACTCCATCCATGCACCTAACTCAGCCTGGTGGATAATAATTACAATATCGGCAATAGAGAACTCCTCGCCATCAAGCTGGCCTTGGAAGAATGGAGGCATTGGTTGGAGGGTCCTCAACACTCCTTCACTGTTATAACTGACCACAAGTACCTGCAGTATCTAAAGGAAGCTAAGAGACTTAACCCCCGCCAGGCACGTTGGGCCTTATTCTTTACCTGATTTAACTTTTTCATTTCCTATCGTCCAGGCTCTAAGAATGTGAAAGCTGACACTCTTTCCCATCTGTTTGCTCCAGAAGAGGTCAGCAAAGAGCCTGAATCCATCATCCCAAGTGAAATTATCGTGAGTCCTATCCACTGATCTATATAGAATGACTGGATAGCTCATGACGTTCTAAACTCCCATCAGGCAGTGAAGCCACCGGAAGTGTTCGACGGCCATCTTACGATTCCCTACCGGCAGAGGGCTCCAACGGCCGTTATACAGATTTTGGTAGCTTCGATGGTACTTTTAAGATGACTCGCTGTGCAGCATACAAGTGTAAAACGACGTTCACAAAAGAATGTAGAAAAACTGCCCACAGGTTGTAATTCAAGCCCTATCAGTAGTAATTTATATGTACAATTGTCGCTATTCCTGTGTTGTTTTCTCCGAGGCAAGAGTAACTTAATTCTTCTACTAGTGTTGTCAAAAGAACCGGTAATGTTACTTCGGTAAGTTAAGTTACCAAGTCGGTACTGAAATTTTGAAAATGGGACGATACCAGCATTTCTGCAGTACCGGTTAACTTATATTCTCGGTACCCACTAATAGCTGCTTTTAATCGCTTCAGTGTTTATCTAAGCGCGATCGAGGCTCCAGACTAACTTTTTTACTAGGAGCACTTTAGCCAATGTAGCATATACCACGATGCATTATACTAGTGTCTGTGAATATTAAACAGCAAAAAACTTGGCGCAATGAATGAATGGCGCAGATGCGCAGTTTAATTTACCACACACACACACACAGAAGCATGCGTGACACTCGCGCAGGTTTCAGTCTCTGCTGCCTCACGATATGAGGACATGATGAACTTCCCCTCTTTATGACGTAGTATAAACGTCATAGATAGACGTCATAGATAGACGTCATGAACTATCCAGTCATTCTATATAGATAAGTGGTCCTATCCAATGGTCTGAAGATTCCATCACCTCCTCCAATGCCTCCGATGTTACTCCGTCGGGTTCTCCCCCCGGAGGTCAGTATGTCACCAGAGCATGACTCACACCCCTGATTCACTTGGGTACTGGCCACGCAGGGGCCAATAAAATCCCTTTCGCTGCTAAAAGATTGCTTCTGGTGGCCTTACATGGCCAGGGATGTGAGAAGGTTCGTCCAAGGATGTACAGACTGCGCCATGGCCAAGTGTCCTCGTCACCTACCATCTGGCAAACTTCTGCTGCTGCCCGTTCTCAACCGGCCATGGTCACACCTAGGAGTGGACTTCATGACTGATCTCCCAGCCTCCGATGTTTATACATGCATCCTGGTAATAATTGATCGATTCTCAATTATTTGAAGGTGGGGTGCGTGGTGGGAGGGGTTGGGGGTACTGTTACTGATCAGCCAGGCTCTCACACCAGCCAATCACAGCACACTCCCTCACCTGAGTTCTAATCACACACACCTGCACCTCATCATTACCATCCTCACCACCACTATAAAGACACATTCTTCACCTCAGTTCACTGTCCGGTCTCGTTCATTCGAAGAGAACTACTTACCCTGTTATTGCTAACCTTGATTCTCTAACGACTATACTCCAGCGTCTCCACTGTCCTCCGGCATCTCCATCTCCATTGTCTCCAGCATCTCCATCTCCAGCGTCTTCAATGTTCTTCGTTCCAGTCATCCGTCTCACCCATGATCTGTCCCCATACCTGTAAGATAAACCATTCCACTCATCGCCTGAACACTGCTCTCCAAAGTATCTTTGTTCATATCACTTACCTGCATTCTGTCTCCACTCATTGTTGTCAATAAACTCCTGTTAAATTCATTATCCATCTCTTGAGTCTGCTTCCGTAACAATTTTACCTTTCTTTTTGTCAACACTGGAAACTCCAACAGCCTTCTTTCATTTGATAGATGCCCCATTTTAATTTTCGATGAGCTGCAGTCATTTTCAAGAGGCTATATTTTTTCCTCATCCCTTTTAAACAAAACTTTATTATATTATTAAATTGTATACATGATACAATTTCCAAGTGTCATGTTTTTTTTTTTGTACTTTGTTATACAGATTATTTAGATCAATACTACTTGATCATCATGCAATACTCCACTGTAGTCACATGGAATATTTTAACGATTACTACCTTTCTAGACCTTGAAAGTGGTTATGACATTGCAGTCTATAGTGGGGTCAAAATCTCTGAAAGCTCTCGGATTTAATCAAAAATATCTTAATTTGTGTTCCGAAGATGAACGGTCTTACGGGCTTGGAACGACATGAGGGTGAAAAATTAATGACAGAAATTAAATTTTTGGGTGAACTATCCCTTTAAGACAGTGGTCTCAAACTCAATTCCTGGAGGGCCACAGCTCTGCACAGTTTAGCTCCAACCAGCTCAAACTCACACCTGCAAGGAAGTTTCTAGCAATCCCGAAGACCTTCATTAGCTGGATCAGGTGTGTTTGATTAGGGTTGGAGCAAAACTGTGCAGAGCTCTGGCCCTCCAGGAATTGAGTTTGAGACCACTGCTTTAAGATGTGTTATCAAGAAAAATATATATTAGACAAAAATAAAGATGAATTATGTTTGGGAGGTAAGATCTTATTCTGAACATATATTCTGAACAGTAATAAAATAATTGTATATGAAATTTAATAATATGAATATAATATATTGAATACACCTTTAAACATTACAGAGTAACAGTGCCTTAACGGGAGCAACACAACAAACACGGAAGCTGCTAGGCTAATTATTTCATGGGACACAACATTATTTGCGTTAAAGCCCTATTTATTGGCAAAAAGTGTTTCCAAACTAATTTTTGCAACATTTGAAGTACTGATATAGAATTTATACGGTGAAGTTTACCGACACTTATTGTCGACACTTAAATGGCACTTCAATCAGCTAGGTCGCTAAACATTTTGAAACACTAAACCTTTTTCCACAAAAAAATAAATAAAAATCCTTGGATGGAAACCTGGCTATTGATGTCTATCTGACATGGCAAATACACATGTTCATAATGGTGTCCATATTGAAACATAACACAACAAAAGCCTACAATCTTAATGCAAATACAATGTAAAGTGTGTGTATACGTGGAAGCTGTTGTCTACACGCTCTAGTTGTCTTCCTCTCCTGTCATACTCTGGAGAGCAGAACTTGCTAACAAACAGCTGGGCCTGCAGTGTGTCCTGCCAGCCCTGTAATTCAGCTCAGGTGAGACTGTGATGGGGTTGGTCGGGTTCGAGCTGCATGCATCTTTATGAGCGCACTAATGCAATGATAACTTCTCAGTTCCACATTAACATCAGCTGCTTCAGGACTGAGAATCTGTTGTCTCTGTTAAAGAAAGACGTCTTTCTCCCGTCTGTCATATGACCGTCTTTGGCCTCCAGCCTCCACTAAACACATACAGTGCATTATGTTTCATCTCGGCTCAGTAAAAACAGAGTGAATGACTGAAAACTAGGCTAATGTTCGACCTGAACACTCACCACTGCACACATGGCTGCGCCGCAAATTGACAGTTCACATGTGCGTGAGTTTGTGTTTATCTGAGAGCATGTGCACACATGTGCATTTGTGGCTGTTTGATCATCTGTATGTTATCCCCGCAGGAGAGGTCAGTACAACAAATGAAACAATGTCAGTTTCTAAGATGATTACGGCTCTCAACAGATTTTCGCCACAGGGGGTCTTTAAGGTAAAGATTATCAGTGAATAACAACTTAAATTCTTTTAATGGTACTTTTATGATGCTTATTTGTAATTTTTGGAGCTTGACAGCAACAATGTAAACAAATATTCAGGATACAATTATAAGGATTGGAAAAGTCATATTGTTTGAGCACTAATCTGAATATTCACTGCATATGTCCCCTCAATGTCTATGCAAGTTACAGCCCTCAGTATAAATCAACATCTACTTTATATGCATTAGAGCAGCATGAATATTCAGCTAAAAATGTCCACTTGTGTTCCACTGAAGAAAGAAAATCATTAGAATGAAATACCGGTGAACAAATGATGACAGAATTCAAATTTCTCAGTGAACCAACTCTTTAATAAGCACTAATGTGGATTATTCATTGATTATGACTTTTTCATTTTATTCAGTGCAGTAATACGGTCACTCAGGGTGACGCCGTCAGCCGTGTGGTATTATCGGTGTCATCTAAAGAAAGGCTCTCGTCTAATTGGATGGAATAGAGGATTCAAACCAACATGATGATGCCGAAATTGGTACGAAGCCAACATTGATTTTCATTTATTGCGCTAATGGCTCATTTTGATTTAGGCCATAACTCTGACTCTCTTAGAGAGATGAGAAGAGATCTCGTTCATTGAGGCCAGAGGGGCCAAAAACAGCAGCATTAACATGATGAGAGGGGAGTTGATTGGACTGGCTGGTAATTGCGGCGCATTACAGTGTGTGTTTATGAGAAGTGTTGTTGATCTGTGAAGAGCAGAGGAGGTTACGGTTATGTCATACACGTTCATGTTACTTATGATTACTGCCATCATCAATGTCATCATCATCATCATCATCATCATCATCATCATAATCTTCATCTATCTGAACAGCTCAATGACACCTCAACACCTTGAGCATTCCAGGAACCATTTGGTGGCAGCTGTGACTAGCTAAAAACCATTTTCTACGAGACAAACTTCCTCTAGAAGGCGCTAGGCGGCTCAGAAAGCTGAATCTTCCATAGGGTTGCAACTTTCATCTCTAGATGTTTAATTTGAAACAGTGGTACAACTAAAAAGCACCATTATTTAAATCTATTAATTAGAATGATTTCGCCCTGAAGAACAAAATAAAATTTGCTGAAACAATCTCCATAACATATATATATATATATATATATATATATATATATATATAAATCCTCATCATGTAATCCCCAGCCCTGTGAGAAAAGTAAAAGGGTGCCATACCAGAGAGCAACATAGTGTCGGCCCAGATCCGGCCCACATCTGGTACACGTGGATTCCACAAGGCCCAGATGTGGGCCGGACCTGGGCCGACAATATCTTGCTGTTTGGGATGTGACATCACTTTAATTTATTATACCTGAATTGTAGGTGTGGTCACACCATGTCAGAAATTTGTAATTACAATTTTTCAAAGAGCTCTGACTTGTACCACCTGACTGCTGCAGATTTATTATGCAGTTGATAGTGTTGCCACAGAAATGTCTAATTCCGAGTCCAAGGACGTGAACCGCTTCAAGTAGAACATCACTGGTTGTCATCTCGTTTTACAGCAATTACGATATGTCGTTAAGACAGCAAATAGGATATCTAATTTGAGACACTGGCACAGCTGAAAAGCATATTTATTCAAATAATTAGAATGATTTATCACTGAAGAACCCTATAAAATTATACAAATCCACATCAAGTAATCAATGTTGGGTCCAGTGTTGAGAAAAGTAACAGGTACCATGTGACATCACTTGAATTTAGACCTGAACAATGACATTCATTCATCATTCACACAAACTTCTAGGGTCATATGGCTGGAGCCTATCCCAGTTTCTTAGGCCAGAGGCAGGGAAAAATCACCCTGGACAGATGGACAGTCCATCACACCGAATAATGACATAGAGGAACTTTAATAGCCACTGAACTTAAAAAATAAATTAAAATAAAATGTGGCTATAGTGAAAGCAGATCAGCCAGGTGCATTGTAGGTAAAAAGAATAGGCTAAAGCTCTTACCTTAGTGTGAAGTTTCGACAGCTGTTTTTCATCCAGGTGGGTCTGTGTGTACACTCGTCTCTTGTAGCGAAACTGCAAAAAAAAAAAAAAAACACAGCATGGATTAGCCTTAAAGCGCTGTTAATATCACAATCTTAGTTCTCTCTAACATCGTTCAGTTATAGCCATGTTTGCTGAAACTGTTAAGTGGAAGAATACAGACTGTGCTTGAGTGTGAACTGCTGTAATAATAACTGTGAGCTGCTAAAACATCTGCACATCTACATTACAGCTGCACTCAGGATCACAGTCCTCTAATAGAAAACCTGCTGTGAATCAGCAAACTGCATATTCAGGCAAAACATGAGGAGGAACATGACAGCAGAGTCTTTTAAAACACGCACGGGTGAGAAAATTACAACATAAAACACATAATGTCTCTATGTCTTTTATATTGTAAAAAAAAACGAACAAATTCAAGGTAACGAATCAGATTTCCTGTGGGTCAAGAAAGGTTAAAGTTCATGCAAAAATGTACACAATTTTAAAGATTATTAGTGAATTAAGACCTCAGACTGTTACTCACACAAAGCTATAGACCAGGGGTCGGCAAGTAACTTTGGCCACGGGCAAATATTTTTTTTAGCCAGTAGATGGTGGACCAGCTACACGGAGTAGGCCTATGGATACAAATTAAATACTCTTAATGACCTCTGTCTCACTTCCCATTTCAATGTTGTGAATAATAAATTTGTAGCTTACAATATTTTATCAGTGATTGGCTTCTTTTCAACACGGGGCCTTTAATTCCATGTCACCCACCTCATCACATGGTACTAGGGCTGGATGATTAATCGAAAAATAATCGAAACCGAAATTCAGAGCCTATAACCGACGTCATTTTACCATATCGGTTATTCCGTTTTTTTAATCCTATTAATATTTCCGCCCACTGTGTGTTAATGTACTTTCCCCTTAAAACATATTACCACGTGTCTAGTCACGTAACTCCACCCCATCCAGTTTGCGACATTGAAGCAACATGAGCCCCTTTCACACAGCGCGTTGATCCCGGGAAATTGCCAGAACAAACACCTTCTGTGTGAACGCAAACATGACCCGTGATCGATGCCGGGTTGGGGACATATGGCCCTTTTCTACAGGTACGGCTCAGTACGGTTCGGGTCGGCGCGGCACGGTTCGGCTCGCCTCGCTTTTCCACTGCGTGGTACGACTCGGCTCGGAGCGGCACGGCTCAGTTTAGCTCGGTTGCTTTTCCACTGCAGTTAATACCGCTTCAAAGTGGGTGGGATTATGACTGATCGTTATAGTTTATCCGCGCCTCGTCAACCAACAAGAGGAACGTCTGCGCTTCTCATCCACTGACCACGATTCAGCCATTTCTTTTTTGGAAGTTTTTTTTCTTCAAGCAAGTCAAGCAAGTAGTTTTAAAACAGGTGCTACAGCGGTGGCTGTTACTGGCTATTTAGCGGGTTTGATGTCTCTCAAATACAATTACGCTGGTAGTGAAGATTCTGTCTGTGCTTCAGTGCTTCAACGTCACATTTTAGTATCGGTATGGTACGCTTTGAACCTCAACAGAGGTGGTACCATTTAAAGCGAGCCGAAGCTAGCCGTACCGTACCATGCAGTGGAAAAGCGCCACAAGTGAGCCGTACCGAGCCGAGCCGTACCGTACCATGCAGTGGAAAAGCGCCAAAACGTGCTGTACCAAACCGAACCGTACCGTACCATGCAGTGGAAAAGCGCCAATAGTAACATTGCCGTGTTCAGTCCCGGAACGCGCGCTGTGTGAACAAAAGCCGTGTCGTAATGATGGCGCTTAAGCCGGGATCGTTCGCCAGCGTGAAACGCTACGTAATGCGCTCGTTTATGATCGATTCAGAGAAAAAAAATGCACAAGCGAGAGAGAGAGAGAGAGAGAGAGAGAGAAATCGCAGCTCATAAGCAAACTATAGACGCCGCTGAGACATGTCACGTGTCTTTACGGGTTGTGTGTGAACGCACTCTCTGATTCCGGAAAATCACTGGCAGTGTGAATGAACCAAAGTCAAACAAACCCGGGTCAAATCCCGGGTCACTTTATCCGTGTACCCGGAATCTCTGTGTGAAAGGGAACTCAAACACTGAGTCAACTCAGCAACAGGAGCCGCTTGTACCAAAGGAACACGCGAAAAAAGAGAGAGACTGACAAATGGTCAGCAGTAAGTGCCTCCACTCCACAAAGCAGATAACACAAGCATTTACAAATGCTACACAATATGAAAAGGATTAGTTTTTTAGTTTTACACAAGTTATATTTTACTTTTAACATGGCAATATTTACAATAATTTATTTTGTTTACAAAAATAACTATTTTCTACATTTTTAGGAAACTTTCTTTTTACATTAAAACTTAATGACTTTTTTATAAGACGTTTTTATTTCAAGCATTGTACGCTTTGTTTGATTCAATTGTTTGAAATATTTAATAAATAAGCATTAAAAAGCTATCTGTGTGTTTCCTTATTTTAGAATCACAAAGATAGGATTATGCACCCTTTCATTACAAAAAAAATAACCGTGAACATATTTACAGTATAAGCCTTGCCAGTGACATATGAGAAAGAAAAAAAATTAAAATAATCGTTCAATAATCGTAATCGAGGTAACTTGTATGTGTTGTTACGTAGGCCTACAAGTAATTAGCGTGCAGACTGAAAGTTAGCTAAGAGGTAGCTGGGATAAAATGTCTTTGTCCAAAGGTCTTAAGAGGAAAGTTGACGACGGAAATAGAGTCTTTAGAGAAATGGAAAGAGAGTTTTGCGTTGATTTTACCGGATTTCAAAAATGCAAAGCCGGTGTGTCTGATTTGCAAAGAAGTTGTCGCTGTTTGCAAAGAATTTAACATAAGACGGCACCATGAGACAAAGCATGGCAGCTTCAAGGTTGCCTATCCACTTCAAACAGAGGCAAGAAAGCGCAAAATTCTTTATTTCCGTTTTAAAAGACAAAAGACGACATTAAAAATTGCTATAAAAATGTTTTTTCTGGTGTTTCTTTGTCTGTATGTATCATCATGTGTATCATTCGTTCAACATTTTTTTCAAATTAAAACCTCAAGCTCGAGTGGGCCTCGCCCAAGGAACCTCCTAAAAGCCGGCTGGACGGCTGGTTTCTGTCGGGACGCCAGCAGGCCCCTCGTCACAGGCCTGCGCCATTTTTTTCCTGAGGTGCACGAGGAGCTGACCAAGCGCGCACTCTCAGTGCAGACGCTTGCAGCCTCATTCAGAGCACGCAAATGTGCGCCCCTGAAGAAATTTCACAATCTTCTCGGTCTCATGGCAGCAGCATCGTCAGTACTCCGTATGGAATTACTGCGCATGCGTCTGCTGCAGCAGTGGCTGAAACGCCGTGTGCCAACCCATGCATGGCAGTCAGGCAGCCTGCGCATCATGGTGAATCACGGTTGTTTAAGGACCCTGATTCCCTGGCGAGCTCAGGACTGGTATCACGAGGGTGTGACCATGGGAACAGTTTCGAGGAGGAAAGTGTTTTTTACAGACACATCCAACCTGGGTTGGGGAGCTCTGCATGAGGGCAAGCCTGCCTCATGCCTCTGGTCGAGCACGGAGCAGAGCTTACATATCAACTGTCTGGAGATGAAAGCAGTTGGTTTGGCCCTGAAAGCATTTCTGTCAGACCTCAGACCATGTCTTAGTCCGCACGGACAACATGTCGGTGGTGGCCTACATAAATCGCCAGGGGGGCATCAAGTCAGGCAACCTGCATGCTATGGCGAGAGACCTCCTCTTATGGGCACAGACCATTCTGAGCTCTCTGGGAGCAGCGCATATCCCTGGCATGCAGAATTTGGGTGCGGATATGCTCTCAGGGGGCAACACTCCCCTAGGCGAGTGGTCCTTGAACTCACAGATGGTCAGTCTGATATGGAGTGTGTTCGGCGAGGCCGAAGTCGACCTTTTCGCCTCGAGAACCAACACCCATTGCGAAGTGTTCTTCTCGAAGAGCAGGGACACGCTGGCCCATCTCTGGCCCAACCGCCCCCTTTACGCCTTTCCACAAGTCATCAAACGGGTCAGGGAGAGTGGATGTCCAGTCCTTCTGGTGGCACCTCTCTGGAAATCCAGACCGTGGTTTCCGGAGCTGGTTCAGTTATTAGACACAATCCCCTGGCCTGTTCCAATGAGGAAAGACCTCCTCACACAGTCCAACGGGACAATATGGCATCCTCGACCCGGTTTAAGGGCTCTCCATGTATGGCCCCTAAACGGGTACCCGGGGACCTTCCTGAGAAGGTCTTAAGCACTAACTCTGAAGCTAGGGCCCCCTCTACTAGGCGCCTTTATGCTTTGAAATGGTTGGGTTTTTCCAGCTGGTGCTCGAAAAACATGTGGACCCGGAGTCATGTGAGGTATCTGTGGTACTCTCCTTCCTGCAGGAGCTGTTGGACGCGGGCCGCTCCCCGTCCACGCTCAAAGTGTACGTGGTAGCCATTGCAGCTCATCATGCTCTGGTGGCTGGCCAATCACTAGGAAGAAACGATCTGGTGGTACGGTTTCTAAAGGGTGCTAGGAGGATGAACCCCTCCAGACCTCCTTCTGTGCCACCTTGGGACCTCTCCACGGTCCTTGGGGCTTTGAAGGGTCCTCCTTTTGAACCGCTCCAGTCGGTTGGTCTGAAACCTCTCTCGCTAAAGACTGCTTTCCTGTTTGCATTGGCATCTATCAAGCGAGTGGGAGATCTGCAGGCTCTCTCTGTGAGCCCTTCATGTTTGGAGTTTGGTCCAGATGACTCCAGGGTCATTCTCAAACCCAGGCACGGTTATGTACCCAAAGTGCTCTCAACGACGTTCAGAGCACAGGTTATTACTTTATTAGCCCTTCGCCCTTCTGCCAAGGATGGGGAGGTTAATCTTCTCTGCCCTGTCAGAGCGCTGAGAATCTATCTGGAGCGTTCTGCGTCTTTTAGACAATCAGAACAGCTTTTTGTCTGCATGGGTGGCCGATCTAAGGGTGATCCAGTCACTAAGCAAAGACTGTCTAGATGGATAGTGGATGCCATTTCTATGGCTTATACCTCAGTGGATCAGGTTTGCCCTATTGGTATCAAGGCCCATTCGACTAGGGGCATGGCCTCGTCATGGGCTTGGTCATCTGGCTTTCCCATTCAAGATATTTGTGATGAGGATGGCTGGTCCTCGCCTTCCACATTTATGAAGTTTTATAATATGGAGGTGCCTTCCCTGCAGGCGAAGGTGCTTTCAATATGATTAAGACCCGACAGTGTCTGGTCTTGTCTAAAAATGTTACTGTGCACAATCACATACATATATATATATATATATATATATATATATAAAAAACCCGCTTTGGCCGGTTGTATTTCTTATACTAATAGTCCCACCGGTGTCTGGTTTTATTAGTATTAGTGGTGGGCATAGATTAATTTTTTTTTATCTAGATTAATCTCACTGGAAAAGCCAGTGGAGAAATGGTGCATCCTGCCATTATTCCAACCTCTAAGCATTGCCATGCGGTGCTGAATTTTGGAGTTGAGAAACTGAATTGCAAATCTCCAAAATAGGCTTTCACTAAATTTGTTATTGACATTGGTACTCTAAAAAAAACCAAATGCTGCCCAAAGAAGCTCATGTGGCACTGAACCATATGCATTAGCCAAATCCAGGAATGTCACATGGACCCTCCTTTTTAGCAGATTGAATTCGTTGCGAGATAACATTGATGTGTTCTAAGCATCCTGAGAACCCTGGAATGCCCGCTTTTTGAACTGAAGTGTCAATGAAGCCATTATTTAATAGGTAGGTTGACAATCTCTGCGCAATAATGCTGAAGAAAATCTTATCTTCGACGTTTAATAGTAATATAGAACGAAACTGACTGATGCTTGTAGCATCTTTTTCTTTAGGTATAAAGACTCCACCTACTCGGCGCCATGCTCTAGGTACAACCTGCTTTTCCCATGCCACTTTTATCGATTTCCACAGAATTCGTAGAACTCCTGAAGCACTCTTGTACACTCTGTACGGAACTCCATTAGGCCCTGGAAATGATGAAGCCCTTGCCTTTCTCACAACCTGCTCTATCTCTTTTCACTTAGGTGCACAGACCTCCATAGCTTGCGTAGTACAGACCCAGCTCCCAACCCAACTTTGAGAATAGATTAACGGCGATATTTTTTTTATCGGCCGATAAGAGTCTCACGTTAACGCAGCACGTTACCGATAACGGCCCGCCACTAATTAGTATATTATGTTGGTTTGTTACTAACACATATATATGATTCTAGACCCGACGGTTTCCGATCTGTTATATTTACTGGGTTTTCTGGCTTGTTCTGTGAGCTCAGGGGTCCTGAGTTGCAGTGGCAACCAGTTACTTATAGTGCGGCATTTTGCATGGCGTCCCCACTGCGTAAGTGACCGTTCGAAAGGGAACTACTCGGTTACTATCGTAACCTCAGTTCCCTGAGATAGGGAACGAGTATTGCGTAGCCGGCCGCACTATAGTAACCTGGAGAGTTCTCGCTTCAGTCGTTAAACCTGCTATAATGGCGAATTCGGGGGAATATTATAGGCTAGGGCCACGCCCTCTTGACGGGCTCAGACGTGTAATGACGTAGGGCTAGCTCATTGGTCGCACGTCAGAGGCGCCCGCGCCATTGGATGTGCATTTGCCGCAGCACAGCCTATGAGCGAGCCAAACGCTCAGTGTGCTAGCTGTGCAGCTGCAAATGCGCTTTACACATAAGCTTCAGTAAATCGAGGAAAAGGAGTTTCCCCACTGCGTATAGCTGCGCAATACTCGTTCCCTATCTCAGGGAACTGAGGTTACAATAGTAACCGAGTAGTTATTTATATAGTTATCATCCTTGGTGTGAACAGGCCTTTATTCACAAATCATGATCATGGATCACGAGTACTAAATACCGCAGAAAAAAAACATAGAAAGTATTGTAGAAAGTATTTTCTACATTGAATAAGCTAGTTCAGGCAAGAATTTAAAAGTTAATTATATAGGCCTATTAGTTAGTAACAATTTAAGCTTGAAGAAACTAAATCTGAACTTATAAGTATATTTTATTTAGAATTGTTTATGTTTACAATTAATGATTTTTGAGAAAGTGTCAAAGTAAAAAAATACACTGTTTTCTAGATGTATTTACACTGTTTTATCGCTTTTGTTGTAAGGTTCAGTAACTTGCGGTTTTGTGACATCTGGAGTTAATTTTCTACTCAAAATGTCCCATTCATACTCAAAAACTATTCACTGATTGTTACCGTTATTGTGTTTTGTGGTCTCTGTGTTCAGTTGAGTACTTCCTTCATTGTGTAGATATGTTGTCTTACAAAGTGTAACAAGAAAACTACTGTTTTTTTTACTTAAATGTGTCCAAGTACACCATATGCTTTAAAAAGCAAGACTTAAGTGCTACATTGTTTGAGTAAATGGTACAAACAAAGAGTGAGTAAAGAGTGAGAAACAGAGAATTACAAAGTAAGCTTAGAATAAGTAGAAGTTACTCAACAAACTGTAACTTGCCAAGTTATCTTTGTTAATCTTACATAACGTAGTTAAGTAGATTTTACTCAATTCTATACAATTCTATTTTTTTTCATTCTAGCAGCAGTTCCCTTTCAAGGGAACTCGAGCTGCGTCAAGCTGTGGGAACGCCTCTGCGTGTGTGCGTCATGAAGCACGTATGGAATCAGTCCAATGGAGAGACGGAACGTCATAGGCGGGTGACGTCATCGACCAGGAAACTATAAAGCACCCCCAAAACACAAGCGCGACAGCTTCTTTGCCTTCAGTAAGCGCTATATGTGGATCTGTCTCAAGTGTTTTTGTCTGTCACTAAGCAGGAGTTTCACTATTTCAAAAAAACTATATATATATATATATTATATTGAGAGAAAATGGCGAGCGAACAACAATTTAAGAAGTGTGTTCCTCCCTGCTCGCGCTATTTAACGAGCGGGGATACACACAGCTTATGTGTTGTTTGTTTGGGAGTGCAGCATGCCCAGTCAGCTCTCGAGGGGACTGATTGTGAGCATTGTGAGCGTTTGCCTCTTAGAACGCTCCGCTCCGGCCGATCACTCTTTGAGGAGAGTGGTTCGGTTCGCGATCCCCGCGGATCGGGTCCCGCTTATGCCGAGGCTGAGCGGCGACGTCATTCGTGGGGATCGCAGATGGATCTAACAGCGGGGCTTGAGACGGGCTCTGCCCTATTTCAGCCCTTACCTGTTAGATCCAGTGCCTCAGTCTCGGGATCGGAAGCACGCTCTGCGGTTTCTTCCCCCCGAACTGAGGCCCCAGTACTGCAACTATCCAGTTCTGAGGATCTGGATGTTGTTAGTCTGGATGCGGGAGATGTCGATGATTCGCCATCTCACTCTCCCGAAAGTGAGGAGCTTATGGAGGTGCTCACTCGTGCTGTTTCTAAATTAAGCATCGAGTGGCCAGCTGTTAGGCAGGAGTCTAGAGAAAAATCTAAATTAGATGAAAGATTTTTGCCTTCCCGTTCTCAACCTCCATGCCGGTGCTTGCCCTTCTTCCCTGATCTCCACACAGAGGTTTCGAGATCGTGGAAAAAGCCGGTCTCTTATCGTGTTTTTAGCCCTCAAACTTCCACTTATTCAAACATTTTGGGGGCTAAATCTCATGGTTATGGGGCGGTGCCCAAAGCAGAAGAGGCGCTTGCTAGTCATCTTTCTGCTGAAGCTGCATCTTCTTTTAAAGCACCACTTTTACCCTCTAAGCCTCTTAGAAGTACGTCAGCTTTAGTGGTTAAGGCGTATTCGGCGGCCGGTCAAGCCTCGGCATGCCTGCACACAATGTCCATCTTGCAGGCATACCAGGCTGACTTATTAAAGGATGTGAGTGACACTCAAGAGGTCAGCACTGACGTAGTTCGCAAACTGCGTCAGGCAGCAGATTTATCTCTGCGCGCCACCAAGGAGTCGGCCAAGCTAAAAGGCCATACTATGGCAGCCCTGGTGGCCGCAGAGAGGCATCTATGGTTAAATCTCTCTGGTATGAAAGAAAAAGACAAAGCTTTTCTTTTGGACGCTCCGCTCTCTCCTCATGGTCTTTTTGGTGATTCTGTCAATACTGTCATAGATAGATTTCAGGAAGAGAAGAAACAGTCGGCAGCGTTTCAGAAATTTATGCCTCTTAAAATTCATGTCCCCGGTACTGCTGGGCGGGAGCAGTCCAGGCCTTCAGTCAGCTCCTCACATAGGGCGCAACAGAAGCAGAGTGTCGCGTCTCGCGCTCCCCCTTCCAAACAGTGGGACCAGTCGCGGCACTCTCAGCCGAAGTCTTCTGGCAAAACTGATCTGAGGACAGTTATTATGGCTAAGAAGGCATCGGCAAAGAGGAAGTCCTGACGCCAGTGGCTGAGGGTGGTCCCTGCAGTGGGAGAGAGGTGTTCACCGCATTACACGGTGCCCGCTCTTCTTCGGTGCCCTCAGGGGCCTGTTCTGCCAACCCCGCCTTCATGCCGGGGCACAGACGGTCCCGGCGAGCGCTTTCCCGAGGGACGCTCGCCCCCTCTGAGGAGGGTCTCAGAGCAGTTAAGCCAGTAGTTCCCTGCCGGTGCAACGTTACAGGGCGCTGTGTTTGCTGCTCAAGTTACACCAGAGGCCAGTCTCGAGAGAGTGGTACCCTTAGTAGTATTTCTGGCAGAGTGGAAAAGCCTTCCAAAAATATCTCAGTGGGTTCTGCACACAGTAAAAAAGGGTTATACTATCCAATTCAGGTGTCGTCCACCAAAATTCAGAGGAGTTCTGCCCACAGTGGTGGGCCCCGAGCAGGCTCTGGTAATGGAACAAGAGGTGAAAGCGCTCCTTCAAAAGAGGGCTATAGAACGGGTTCCTCCTCCCAGGTTGGAGTCAGGTTTTTACAGCCGATATTTCATCGTTCCAAAGAAGGATGGGGGGTTGCGTCCAATTTTAGATCTGCGCCTGTTGAATCGCTCGGGAGGGAAGCTAAAATTCAAGATGCTCACTATCAAGCAGATCATGTCACAAATCAGATCCGAGGACTGGTTTGTCACGATAGGTCTGAAGGACGCGTACTTCCATATTTCCATCCTTCCACAACACAGGAAGTTCCTGAGGTTCGCCTTCGGGGGCGAGGCATACCAGTACAAGGTTCTTCCATTTGGCCTAGCTTTACCTCCCCGCACTTTCACGAAATGCATGGATGCAGCTTTAGCACCCCTGAGGTTTCAGGGCATTCGTATCCTCAATTACATCGACGATTGGTTGATTTTAGCTCAGACAGAGCAGATGGCGGTTCAGCATCGAGATGTTGTTCTCGCTCATATGAGAAAGTTGGGGTTGAGGCTGAACGCAAAGAAAAGTGTATTATCTCCTTCTCAGAAGACCACTTTTCTGGGTGTCGTTTGGGATTCGATCTCGATGCGGGCGCGACTTTCTCCGACCCGCATCGCTTCGATTCTTTCAGCTATGAAACAAGTCAAGCTAGGCCAGCTACTCACTGTAAAACAGTTTCAGAGTCTGTTGGGTCTGATGGCAGCAGCGTCCAACGTTATACCTTGCGGCCTGTTGTACATGAGACCACTGCAGTGGTGGCTCCGGACCAAGGGATTCTCCCCGAGGGGAAATCCCCTCCGCACGATCAAAGTCACGCTGCGCTGCCTTCGTGCTCTGGTCATGTGGAAAGAAACCTGGTTCCTATCCAAAGGGCCTGTGTTGGGGGCTCTTTGTCGTCGCGTAACGCTAACGACGGATGCTTCCCTCACAGGGTGCCGCCCAGAGTTGTGGAAACTGTGGGCTTGGCCTCTGAGGGGGCCCAGCTCATAGAATCTGGTCTCTAAACTGAGGTTGTTGAGACCATCCTTCACTCCAGAGCTCCGTCCACGAGGAAGTTATATGCCCTGAAGTGGAAACTTTTCACTTCTTGGTGTGCAGAACACCGGCAGGACCCAGTTAATGGCCCAGTGGGTGCAGTGCTGGAGTTTCTGCACGAGCGTTTCTCTGCAGGGTTATCCCCCTCCACACTAAAGGTGTATGTGGCGGCACTAGCTGCTTTCCATGTCCCTTTCAGTGGAGTTTCTCTTGGGAGACACCCACTTATAACTCGCTTCCTTCGTGGCACTTTGAGGCTGAGGCCTGCAGTTTGTACGAGGGTGCAGACTTGGGATCTGGCCATTGTACTAGAGGGCCTTTCTTTGGCCCCCTTTGAACCTATTGAGGAAGTTTCTGAGAAATTTCTCACGTATAAAACTCTTTTTCTGCTTGCAATCTCCTCACTTAAGAGAATCGGAGATCTGCAGGCCCTGTCGGTTGCACCCTCATGCCTGGAGTTTTCGCCTGGTATGGTTAAGGCTTTTCTATACCCTAGACCAGGTTATGTCCCTAAGGTCCCTACTAATGCTGTTAGACCTACAGTGCTGCAGGCTTTCTATCCATCTTCCTTTTGTGTCATCAGATCAGGAGAAACTTAACCTTCTCTGCCCGGTTAGGGCGTTAGACGCTTACGTCCACAGAGCTGCCATGTGGAGGAAATCAGAAGAGTTATTTGTCTGCTTTTGGCCACCAAGGAAAGTGTGTCCCGCGTCTAAACAGAGAATGAGCAAGTGGGTGGTTGAGGCCATCTCACTTGCTTATGAGTCGGCTGTTCAGCCTTCACCTTTGGCTGTACGAGCCCACTCTACTAGGAGTATGGCTGCTTCTAAAGCATTGTTGTCAGGAGTATCGCTAAGTGATGTTTGTGATGCGGCTGGGTGGTCCTCACCGCATACATTTGTTAAGTTCTATGAATTGGACTTAAGTTCCACTCCTGGGGCGCAGGTGCTCTCGTCCTCTGTGCGCTAGTTCCCACATGACGGTCATTTGCTCCTATGGCGACGTGGGTATTGCCGTTCCCACAGCTTGACGCAGCTCGAGTTCCCTTGAAAGGGAACGTCTCGGTTACGGATGTAACCCTAGTTCCCTGATAGGGAACGAGACGCTGCGTAGTTTTGCCATACTCCCAGCATGCCCGTTAGCGCTTCCTTCAGGCCTATCAGAAGCTGTCGCGCTTGTGTTTTGGGGGTGCTTTATAGTTTCCTGGTCGATGACGTCACCCGCCTAAGACGTTCCGTCTCTCCATTGGACTGATTCCATACGTGCTTCATGACGCACACACGCAGAGGCGTTCCCACAGCTTGACGCAGCGTCTCGTTCCCTATCAGGGAACTAGGGTTACATATGTAACCGAGACGTTTTTTGTTGAAAGGAATGCACAGACTTTGGGGATGAAAGGTGAAGTCTGTCATTTTTACACCACAAGGGGCACCAAATAAGCAAAAATCACTAAAATAATGACTGCTTCATATCAGCTAAAGAAGTAGAGCAAAAAATTTAAAGTCCCACTATGCCACTTTTATATTGTTCATGAAGTCAACTTACAAATGATGTACTTATTGTCTCTGCATCATTAACTTAAGAGAAAGTATTTTTGAACCATCAAAAGAATTACACACTTCGATCTTAAAGGGATAGTTTACCCAAAAATGTAAAAGTCTGTCATCATTTAGGCCTACTCATCCTTGTGTCAATGCAAATATGTGCAACTATTTTGTCTTGGGAAAAAAAGTGTTGAACAAATAATGTTTATGCCACTGATCTATACAGAATGACATAGATTCATTCTTATATGACTCATTCTATATAGATCAGTGGTTTATGCTATATTTCCATGACTTCTGAAGTCAAACGTCAAAATTAAATAAAAAATAAATAAAATAAAATAAAAGTTAAGATTAATAGTGTTATATATATATATATATATATATATATATATATATATATAACACTATTAATCTTAACTTTTATTATATTTATATATAAAAAAATATATATAAAAAAATTATATATATTTTTTACATACACATATATATATATATATATATATATATATATATATATATATATATATATATATATATATTAGTGGTAGGCCGTTATCGGCGTTAACGTGCTGCGTTAACGTGAGACTCTTATCGGGCGATAAAAAAAATATCGCCGTTAATCTATTCTCAAAGTTGGGTTGGGATCATAAAATAGCTTTTTCGAATATCGTTATATTTTCGCGCAAATCGCGCAGCAGGGTAGGCTATTTTCCTGTCACGGACACAAGGTGTATAGGCTACTTTTACATGTTACCCTGATCGTTCCTCTCGTTACTTTACATGTTGTTAAATGAGTTTATTCCAAGCGCGCTGTATCTTTTTTATGGGCATGAGCGATGCTCAATTTACAAATGAATTACTCTTTTGGGTCGATTCTGTTCAAAGACTTCATCAAACAAGTTGGCAGATCTGTCTAAATCGGTTCGCGAAACAGTTCTGTTCAGTTCCTCACGCACTGAATCGTCTGAACTCTGAAGCGCGTGCAATCACACTCGACACGGAGTCGTAACAGGAAGATTTAAGAACATCAAGAGCTACAGTTTAGTCTATTGAGGGCAAATCTGCAAATGCATCATATTTTTGCCAGCGATGAAGATCTTTATTAGTTGAACATCTTCGTAAGCTGTCTGTGAATGAATGATTCCACAGGACGATACATTCGATTTCATTTCATTCAGGTAATACATTTTACAACCAAACAGATTATTACACCACGATAGCACTACTAAAAAGTATGACATTATCCGTTGGACATATACATTTATTTATAGGCTACAAAATAAATAAGCTACCATTGTGTACAGTTTATGAAATGAACACCCGCCATCCCGCGGTAATGTGTGTATTGCGCAGGGGCATAGTCACACGAATAGTTTACATTGATTGAAACTAATTTGTTTAAAAAGGAGGAGGCTATTGCCGGTAAAGGCAGGTTCACATAAAATCATTATGACATATGACAATATTTTTTGATCTAACGAGCATCTGGTTTGGCGAATCAAAAAACGGACTGTAGCTACATCGTGCTTGTTGTTTTTTTCTTCTTCCAATTAGCCTAAAAAAAACGACGAAAACATGTTACTTGTTCAATTAATAAACAGTTTGTTTGATGACAAATCGCTAAAGATTAAATTTGCCTCCCTTTCTGTCATTGTAATTGTGCGTTTTATTTATTTATTTTATAAATTTTTTTGACCGATATTCGACTTTTGCTCTTCTATTGTCGAAGGCATTTTTGGCAGAAATTCACATCCCTACGCGAGGCGAACTATTCTCAAAGACTTACTTTTAGTCATTATTTGGATAGCAAACATATTCTGAATGCCTTCGGCAGAATTCAAATGAGCCATTTTAATCTAGATTAATCTAGATTAATTCCAAATTTCCAGTGAGATTAATCTAGATTAAAAAAATTAATCTATGCCCACCTCTAATATATATATATATATATATATATATATATATATATATATATATATATATATATATATATATATATAAAATGGTATTTCAGTCTTTCTACTTCAAAATCTCACATTTGATTCAATGTGTTCAATTTTTTTTCAGTGAATAAATGTGCCAAGGATAGTTGGGCGAACATCTGGATTTCAGTGAATGACGACTTAAATTTTAATCTGTAGGTCATACAGATAAAAAAAATAATGTGTGAACTGCTACCAAGATAACTGATAACAATCCTCTTGAGTTATGGGGTGAAAGGTAAAAAAAAACAGCATTTCAACCATGACAACAAAAGCAAAGTTTAAGAAACTCAGAGGCAGACTGGAAACTCAAAGTAATGTATCGCTGTCAAACTCAAGGCCATTAACAAACGCCTCAGGAACAACCAAGTCAAAATGTCCTGATCAAACAGAAAACATGTCAAAAGCTAACAAACAACAAGAGTGAATAGATCTTACACGCTCAGAACTCACCACAGGATCCCGCTGCTGCACTACGCGTCTCTCTGGCTGTGGGCAGTAACAGTACAAGCGAGCCGACACTATAATTCTCAGCACTACCCAAAATACTTCTGTCCTGCACCTCAGCGCCATCAATCCCAAAGCACGACACCAACTACAACACCATAGTGCAAAACATCACTGCAAAACAGCCATGACTTTGAGCTGCAGAAGTGAATGCTGTACACAAATCCACATGCCCGTGAAGAGGGCAGGGCGTCACAAACACCCACAGCTCCAACGCTCTCCTCCATTAAGATCTGACCATACAGATACCCCCCCCCCCCCATCCCCCATCCCTCAATCTATGAGTCTATCTAGCAAACCCATGAGGGCTCTGTTCACAAGGGGTGTTTGGGAGGCCTGCATGTGGCAGATCTATAGACCCGCTGGTGTGTCGATAGACCTTCTGCTGTGTAGTGATGGTGTCTGAACCATATGAAGCAATGGAGCAATGACAGCACAATAAACGATTGTGGACCGCTCACGTGCAGCGGGTTGCATTGGGAAATGATTAAACGCACACATACACACAAACACAACGCCTCCCCTTCTGCTTACGCACATGGTATATCACTCATGGTTGACAGTTTTGCTTTTTACCAGACAAAGAGTCTACAACTGTGGCCGACAGTATTGTCAGTGACATAAATTTTGTGTTTTGCAAAGTTTGCTGCTTGCCTCAGTATTTTTATAATTTTTCCCACATATTTCTGTGGTATACTGGAAAACAATGACTAGCATTTCACAAGTATTAAAGGCTTTTATTGGCAAAAACATTCAATATATGTACAGAGTCAATATTTACAGTGTTAACCCTTGTTCTTCATATTGACTCTAGCCTTTAAAACTTAAGAAATGCTTGTCATTGTTTTCTTAATGCATCGTGTTTCCTTCTGGAGCACCAGTGAATGTTTGAACCTTTTTTAATAGTTGTGTTTGAGTCCCTCAATTGTCTTAAGTGTGAAAAGATGGATCTCAAAATCCTATAGTCACTGCTGGAAATAGTTCAAATATGCAAAAGATGCAGGAACACTGAAAATGTTCAGGACCTGAAGGATTTTTCTGAAGAACATTGAGCAGTTTAACTGCTCAGGACAAACAAGGGACTCAAGAACAACCATCACAAAAAACAAACAAACAAAAAAACAGTCGTGGATCATCCAGGTAACAACACACAGTATTACGAATCAAGGGTATGCAAAACTCTTGAACACGGTAATTTTTATAAATTCAGCTTTTTTTGTCTTCTGGACTACATGTAAACATCTTTTATGTAAAATATCTTATTCAGGACCATACTAAATAAAAAAATAACATGCATTTTGTATGATCCTTGTATTTTGTTAAAATAATTAACATTTTGCAGATTCTGCAAGGGGTATGTAAACTTTTGAGCACGACTGTAATCAAATATTTTCTGATTGGCTGTAATTTGTGTGGACTGGAGATTACTTGAAATTGGAAACTTGATGTTAATTTGACAAAAGTTGACGTAAGTATACATTATTTTAAATCATATTTATATACATTATAATAACAATAATAAAATGTTAATTTTATATAGTACATTGCTACAACTCAAAGTCACTTTACAAAATTAAATAAATATAACCGATTGATGGATGGATGAATGGATGGATAGATAGAACGACAGATAGATAAAACAATGGAACGAAAGATAGATATTATAGTTACTATTGCATCACACCTGGTGAGGATTTGTAGGTTATGTCAGTACGTCTATAACACAGTCAAACATATTTAGAGGCTTATATAGATGTGTGTCTTTAACTGATGGCAAACAGGTTGAGACATTAATTCATGCTTGTCATGGTTTATGGCACCTAGGAGACATTTGTAATAAATTTAGTGCAGCAACAAATTCAGAAAGCCTAACTGCATAAAGGAAATGATTTCTTTCTGTCATTTATCGGCTCACAGCAGAAATATGGAGAGGCCATTTTTCAGAAGCCAACTCTTGTTTGCTCTCTCGCTCAAATGCAGCCATACAAAAGTCAAAATTGGAATGATAAATCAGGTGAAATGATCATCAGAGTATTCCTGACCACACAGGCTGACAGAAGCGAATGGAACAATGGAGATATACTCAAGAAGGCTTGGTGCCAAAACGAGATTTGCTGAACACACTGTAAGCAAGCCAAGCTTTTATTTTACTGGTGCACAAAGTGTGCCTAAAGAACAGGGTGTGAATTATAGAGGGATTTGGGGGTATGACCCTCTAAGTAGGGCTTAAACTACATTAGGCTATATATTAATACGAACATACATATCCAACACTGACCGAAACACTTTGCCATCTAGTTAACATTAGTTAATGCATTAACTAACAATGAGCAAAACATTTCCTACAGTATTCAATAATATTTGTTAACATGAGTCATATTAGGTCAGGTCCATTAAATAATATGAACAGATACTTTTGACTTTAATAGTGTTTTAGTAAATGTTGGATTTAACATTAACTAAGATCAATAAATGCTTTACACATATTTTTCATTGTCAGTTTGTGTTAACTAATGTAATGGAACCTTACTGTAAACTGTTACCAATTTCTAATTTTGCCTGATAACTGATATGGGACCAATATAGATTGTATCTACCCATCTGTTAAACACTGTATCGATACAGCTCTCGTACTTAATCCTGTGAATGTATGTTTTTGTGCATAACACTTAGCCAAAAGTGTAAAACAGGATGTGTATCAAATGCTAGTGTCACATTCCCTCAGCCAATCACAGGAAAAGACCATTAAGAGGATGAAATGAGAGAGCAAAGTTAAAAAAAGAAAGCAGTGCCAAAACTAGTAGTAAGAACAACGAATGAGCTGAGCAGAAAATGGATGTGCAGTGGAATAGTTTACAACATGACTATGACAGACTGTGATCTGCTCCATGAGTAAGGTCAGAGAAAAGCCCTCACCTCAAGGTACGGGACAGGAGGGACGGCAGGAAGTGGGTATTCTTTCAGTGTGCGCTGCTCATCCAGGAACTTTCCAGCTTTGCCGTTGTACGCAGGCTGGAAGAGTCCGTAATTTAACACATCCTTCAGGCTCTGGTTGAGTGTGCAGAGGATTTGTTGTTTAGACAACCAGATAGGTGACTCCACGTTAAATTTCATGCATTTCTGTGGAGACAGACAGACAGACAGACATAAAGAGTCGTAAAAAAAAAAATCCCATTATGCAACAACATATTCCCTAAAAAAATACTCATTTTTCAAAAGCTTGTTGTTTGTAAGATTTTGAAAACCGTATCTTAGGCTCACCAAAGCTGCATTTATTTAATAAAAAATACAGTAAAAACAGCAATATTGTGAAAATACTAAAATAATTGATTGGTATTGTAATATATTTTCAAATGTATTTATTCTTGTGATTTCAAAGCTTAATTTTTAGTAGACATTACTCCAGTCTTCAGTGTCACACGATACGTCAGAAGTCATTCTAATATGCTGATTTGGAGCTCAAGAAAAAACTATTTATCATTATCAATTTTGAAAACAGCTGCTTAATTTTTAAACAGTGATGTTTTTTGTTTTTTTTAATTCTGAGATAAATAGTAAGTTTAAAAAGATTATTTGCATTTTTCTCTTGACTTATTGGTCTGTTCTTTTTATATAGTAGTAAATATACAGTAACTATAGTAACTTTTATTTTTGTGGAAACTATGTTTTCCATGGTAACTGATATTGATGATATTAATTTCTTTGGAGGTACTTCTGCATGTGGCACTATCAATATTGTCTCATCTCTCCAGAAATCTTTCTTCTTAGTCTCTTCTTTTCTTTTGTCCTCTCCCAATTTTTAAATATTAATATTTTTCTTACACAAACTCATCATTTTGCTTCAGAAGGCATTATTAACCACCTGGATCCGTTTGGAGTTTGTTTATGATGTATGGATGCACGTTTTTGAGCCTCAATCTGTTGGTTGCAATCCACTGACATTATAAAACTTGGAATAGCCAGTATTTTTTTTTTTATATAACTCCGATTGAATTCGTCTGAAAGAAGAAAGTCATATACACCTAGGATGGCTTGAGAGTGAGTAAATCATGGGCTAATTTTCATTTGAAAGTGAACTACTCCTTTAACTGGTGGGTCGCAAGATCGTTATGAGTGGGTCGTGGAGTGTACAAGAGTGTCAAAGAAACAAAGTTTTTTTCTGAATCAAGACTTTTATTTTGAAAGACATGCCTGAGAATAATGCGTTGTCGTGATTCAGTATCTGCAGTCAGATGAGATTTTTTCAGGCTAAATGTCAATGGCATTATTCTAATGTTATGTTCATAACTTGTAACTAAATAAAAAGTCTCTCACCTCAGAAAAACTAACTTTCCTGTCCTGTCAGATGTTAAACTGTGCTTGTAGCGTGCACTCTTCGATTCTATTCATCAGGATCAGTGTCCATATGTTTCATTAGTTCATGCAAATATTTACTATGGTAAATGTTGTTTACGTAACCGCAAAAAGTGTGTTATTTAGTATATTTTTAAATGACTTTTGGCTCATACCAACTTACTAACTTTATTGTATTAACAAAAAAACTAGTTTGGGAATGTTATTTATTAGCCTTACCTTATACCTTTTATTCATCATTCAGTATTAGTCATATTCTTACAATGTATGTGTATGTTAAGTAAAGTGAGATGGTACTTGTGTGTCTTAACCATTTTTGTGAAGTAAATTTGCTTGGTTTTAAAAGCAAATTTATAATATGTGTGTGTGTGTGTGTGTGTGTGTGTGTGTGTGTGTGTGTGTGTGTGTGTGTGTGTGTGTGTGTGTGTGTGTGTGTGTGTGTGTGTGTGTGTGTGTGTGTGTGTGTGTGTTTTTTAGGAATTAGGTAAAATTTCTATAAAGAATATTGGGCCATGGTAATTCCTAATACCACACGTTCACTGCCCTTTCCACAACGCTGTAATTACTAGAGGCAGAGAACCAGCAGACCACAGAGAGAGAAAGCAGGAGCGAGAGAGGCTTTCAACGCTTTTGTTCACTTCTCCTCTCAGCAAATACAACATCAAATGCAGCTTTGAACTCTTGTCTACTGCGTTTATTTTAGCAGAGAGCCCAGCATTAAGGAGACAAAGATGGGGAGGAGAGAGGACATCAGTCTGAAACACACACACACACACACTCAAACATAAAAAGAAAAGTGTCTCAGAAACGTGTAATTGTCTGCAGAATTCCCCCGAAAGTTAAGCTTGCGTTTCATTCTGTTTTCCCGGGGATAACAACAGCCTCCGCCACAGTCGTTCCTCTTGATTTTCAATCTTAAATTACATCACTCTTTTCTGTGTTTATCTTCGCTCACACTGACAGGAAAATGGAGCACATTCAGCTCTATTTAAACTCAGAACAAGAGGTAAACCAGGCTGCTGCCAGACGACAACCCTCTATTCAACATGCAAATGGAACTGACGCTTCAATACAATAAAACAATAATCTCACATCACACTTATATTCTTTTTTTCTGACAAGAAACTATAGACACCACAAACAAAATGCTAAAAAATATCAATAAAAGCAGAGCCAAGAATCAATTTCAATTTAGGTTGGGCCAAGTGTATTTGTGTATTTTCACAAATTAAGAAAACTATAAGTGTGTGTGTGTGTGTGTGTGTGTGTGTGTGTGTGTGTGTGTGTGTGTTTGTACACTTGTCTACCTATCTAGGTGGGGACCTTGGTGTCGTTACACATTCACCAACAGGGGACCCCCAAGCCAAGTGGGGACATTTTTCAAGTCCCCTGTTGGTCATGCTTTAAAACAGTTTAAAATCAGTTAAAAAAAAATACACTCTGGTGTATTTTTTACATTTTTGACCAAGTGGGGACTTACATGTGTGTGTGTCTGTGTGTTTAAGTCCATACTCAGCAGCATTCCTGTAGGCTGGAGCAGGAACTGCAATGGCCAATTAACACACGTCGTTCACACTTCTCTATTGTTTGAATGGCTTGCTGTCCCAGAGAGGCTCTGAGACTGTAGAGCTGCTGTTTAACTGGCTGCTTAGTTAAGGAACTTTCAAGTCTTTTCAAACATCCCCAAACATATGTATATTTTTTCATAATATAACTTGTTTTAATTTTTTTTTAAAACATACCAAGAGAGGATCTGCAACTCTGACCGATGTCTACCTATCCAAAAGTGGACTCCTATAGCCTGCAATGGAACTGTGTGTGTGAACAGTGAAGTAAACTGTTATATAGTGTATATATATATATATATATATATATATATATATATATATATATATATATATATATATATATATATATATATATATATTAATAGATATAAATAAATATTGTATATAGTACAAATATAAATATATATAGTAAATATAGTATAAATAAAATAGCTCTAAGGTAACAATTTCAGGTCACTACTTTATACAGTGAATAATGATTTTATTAATCAAAATGAACTCGGTATATATATATAATTTTTATTATGTTAACTGAATGTCTTTTAGCACTAAAACCTTATTTGTTAAAAATTGTTTAATATAACTTCAAATATGCATTTTTTATTTAAAAAAAAAAACATGTCAAGAAGGGATCTGCAACTCTGACCAATGTCTACCTATCCAACAATGGACTCCTATAGCCTGCAATGGAACTCTGTGTGTGTGTGTGTGTGTGTGTGTGTGTGTGTGTGTGTGTGTGTGTGTGTGTGTGTGTGTGTGTGTGTGTGTGTGTGTGTGTGTGTGTGTGTGTGTGTGTGTGTGTGTGTGTGTGTGTGTGTGTGTGTGTACAGTGAAGTAAACTGGCAGTGAAGTCTGGCTTCATTATGTTTCTGATTATACATATACATATATATATATATATATATATATATATATATATATATATATATATATATATATATTTAGCCTAAGTTTGGTTTATGACGGATGGATGCACGTTTTTGAGCTACAATCTGTTGGTTGCAATACACTGCCATTATAAAACTTGGAAGAGCCAGTATATTTTTTAATATAACTCCGATTGTATTCGTCTGACAGAAGAATGTCATATACACCTAGGATGGCTTGAGGGTGAGTAAATCATGGGCCAATTTTCATTTGAAAGTGAACTACTCCTTTAACATCAGAGAAGCTTTCCAGTGCTGGAGAGAATCACTTTAAAGGGATAGTTCCCCCAAAAATGAAAATCATCCCATAATTTACTCACCCTCAACACATCCTAGGTGAATATGACTTTCTTCTTTCAGCCAAAGACAATCTGTGTTATATTAAAAAAGAATATCCTGGCTATGTTAGCATTTTTTTTTTAAGTCCAAAAAGGCGCATCCATCCAGTGGGTTAATAAACATGACCACGTTTATTAGCGAAGCGACACATTTTTTTAAGAAAAATATCCATATTTAGAACTTTATGAACTATAATCACTGGCTTCCGGTAATGGGCGTACGTGAGTCTAGTTCCGGCAAAAGAGTGAACTCTGACCTGACGTATGATGTATTGACGAATGAGGAAGCGCAAAAGATAGAGCAAAACAAAACAACGGTCACAAATAAGGAGTCTAAAACAAGAATTTTTAAAGAGAAATGTAAGAGGAGCTTGAGTTTGTTGCGCAGCCCTATTTGTCTGAACCTCGAGAGGCGTCTACTCTCACCTAAACTTACACTACTCCTACACCCTACGTCATGCGTCGGGTCATAATTCTCTGAACTGTGAATCTTCTTCTTATGAATTAATATTGATATTAAATATATTTTCTTGTCTACTTTGACATCACAACCCAGAATAGTCACTAATGAAGGGCTTGGGACTGTGTCATAGTTCATTTTTAATTAGATGTGACTGATTTTATTGATATGTTTTAGCATTGACTGAAAATTTCTGGTTACTGCAATGCGTTCAGGGAATGCCTCTGTAGAACTTCCTGAATTCTGACCAAATAAGTTATCTCGAAGGGGAAGATAATTTTGCTGCCTATACTGTTTGGAGCTGGGTAGGGGTCTCCCTAGATTTTAGAACAAAACTAGAGCAGCTTTATGTATTTCAAACACACTATTTATCTATTTTCTATTTATCTCACTGTCCATAATTTTAGCCAGAAATTAGAAATACGACAAATTAATATGTAATCAAAATGAACACGTCCCCAAATACTCCCCAGCCATATCGACAGTGCTGTTCCCAAAATGCAGCAGTGCTGATGTGATTCCCTGAACTCATGGACTAATGCTGATAGCATTAGCCTGAGGAAATTCATAACAGGCCTCTATTGGCATCAGTTTAGAAAGAGAGATTGCTAACAATGCATTGATTGAGCTGGATGCATACAGCCGCACACAATGACTCGGTTTGGCCAGAAAACAGTGGATTTGCTCAATAGGGCTTTGGTTAGCAGGCTGGTTTTCAGCAGGCCTCCAGAGGAACGTGGAGTTGAGATATAAACCACATCTGGAGAATGAGACAGGCACAGTCCATCACTGTCACACACATGTAGGTGCACACAAACACATCACGTTATGCACACACAATGCCAAAACACTGTGTATGTATGCATTAACTCTTTCCAGGAATAAATAAATATATATATATATATATATATATATATATATATATATATATATATATATATAAGCATAAATGTATAACTGGGATATAATTATTAATGAGAACATACAGTACAACTGATTAGTATGCCTGATGTAGGCATCAATGCATTAAGAATCTTAATTATTATTATATGTACAGGCTTAAAATAAAATGTTGTCACAGTCTCTGCCCATAAATAATGATCTAGAATTTCTCAGTAAACAGTATGACCATACACAGCAAAATCTGATCATCACAGTTATAGTATTTCAAAACACCCACTGCAGTTTGGTGATTAATTTAAGTAATTAACTATGGGTAGTTAATGCTCTCCAATGCCCTTTAAGAATATCGGCTCTTGATGGACTAACAGCTCCATATTCTCACTTATATAATGACAAATAGAGTTTAAATCTCAAAAAACATCAGCTCGCATACTTCATTTGTGAGTGTTAATGCTCTTCTAAATTGTAAGCACTCGAGCTGATATTTTTGAATTTGACATTCATATTTAATCCTGCTTTAATACATTTTAAGCAAATACATCAGAGGGGAAGTAACCAATAAAATAAAGTAACTTTCTCCGAAATACTGTTGGTGCAATATCTGTGCTTGTATTTTGCTCCTATGTGTACTATTACATTAATATCTTTATAAGGATAATTTAACACAAAACATTATAAGCAAAACTAAACAAAGCCATAAACACAACAACAACCCAACAACTATCCTATAAGCCTCCATATCTTGATCATGTCTACATAATTAAATATTCAGAAAAAATTGCTTTTGGCTACTCCTTTGGATAATACTGAATTTACTTATGATCAAATTCAGTTCTTCCAGGAAACAAATACAATATATGTGTGAGGTTTGTGTGAGTTTCATGTGTGTTTGTGTAACAGGTTAATGGATATCAATGGTAAATTGAACGCACTGTATTGAGGTGTTTTCACAACGCTGTTTCATTGGAGAAAGACCGCACTGCCTCAAAAAATAAGTTCACTGAACACGATTTACTGCAGAGAAAGAGATAGAGAAGGGAGTGGAAAACATATGCAGAAAAACTCCCCCTTCTCACAAATCCCTCTCTCCTTATTGGTAAATCTAGACAGATAACAGGCTGATATATATTTATAGACCAGTTTGTTGTGGTTCTGGAAGCCGTGTGATATTGCCCAAGTATCAGCACTGGAAACGTTTCACCGTTTGTATCACTCCTCTTGAAACATTTCTTACACACTGTGTCATGGCAGACGAGTAAACCCAACATAATTTCACAAATACTACTGTTGTTGTATCATGGGATGTAGTTTTAATGATTTTTTAGGTTGCTGGCTCTTATGTAGATAGTTTAAACGTGAGGTTTTGGGTGTATCAAACAGGCAATTTTTGGTCTTATAAATCTATTATTTGTTCCAGAGCAAATCAATTTGACTAAGGGCATAGTTTCATAAATTCATATTAAACTAGGGCTGTACTTTTTGTACTTTTGACTCATAACACCAAATCTATAGCAAGGAAAGTCAAAAGGTAGCTATCGTTTGAGATTTTTGGGGAAAAAATCATTACATTTGGGTATGCTCATGCTAAGAAACTACTGATCAAAAACAAAAAAACGTGGCTTGTACGTGGCTTCGCGTACAAAAACTTGCTCAAGTTTAGCACTCATTAAGAGCTGATCAAAATGGTTAGATGCATTCAAAATCTGAGTTTCTAGGCATTAAAATGATGGTGGTGGTGGTGGAGGGGGGGGGTGTGCAAAATGTAGCACGATGTTTCTCCTGGTCTGCATGTCAGAGCTGTTTGATCTGATATATGTGGTTTATAACAGAGAATTCTGACGTAGTCGGTCATGTCTTAAGTGCATGTAAACAGTTGAAAAGAAAACGCAAGTGTAAGAGTATGTTGGATACATGCAGCTCTTAAAGCAACAACAACCTAATAAACCTACTGCTGTCTTTGTCCTCAATGTAAATTTAACTACTAAAGACGCACTGGGAAAGAGAAAAGAGAAAATCACTCACTGATCTTGACTGTGCCATCTGAGTGCCATATGACTAAGTGCCATCTGAAAATTTCTTCTAGAATGATCATTTTTATCAAGCTTGTATATTTAAGTTCAGTAATTTCAATTAAATGACGATGAAAATTACCCATTAATTGACATTTGAATGAACTTACGAGCTTGATAACAATGATCATTCTAGAAGAAATTTTCAGATGGGACTTGGAGGCTTTTGCATATATATATATATATATATATATATATATATATATATATATATATATATATATATATTAGTGCTGTCAAACGATTAAAATATTTAATCGCGATTAATCGCATTAATGTCATAGTTAACTCGCGATTAATCGCACATTTTTATCTATTCTAAATGTCTCTTGATTTCTTTTTGTTCATTATTTTTTTTTCATTTTAATGCTCTTATCAACATGAAAAAAGTGGATTGCTTGCTTTGTGCACGTTTTTTTTATTGAAAACAACATAGGCAATACTGTGTTCAATTTCACACTAACATTCTCACTTGGAGCAAATAATTTCTTTGTAACACAATGTAACACTGTCCATCAATAAAAGGGTGAAAGAAATACTGACGAGGTACTGATATTGACGAGGGGGCGGAGAATTCGCATCAGCTGTGTGTGTGTGCTTGGCCATCATCAAGTGGTACTTCAGACTGGACGTGCTGCGATGATGATAGCTCAGTTCATAACGACAAAACACACAGATCACTTTGGTCTAGTCAATGGAACCATTTGCCAACTTTTTAAAAGTAAACTTTCCATTCAGAATCTTATTGGCATCCATTTCGGCGTCTCGCGCTCGTCATCCACTCAAAACGTAACTTTAACCTATTTGGCCGGCTCGCAAGCCCAAACAAGTGTGTGTGCGCGTGCCTGTTGTTTTGTTTCCGGTCTAGCTAGATCCACTTGCGCTTTGGTCGACGAAGCAACAAAACGTCCTCGCACGGCGCAAGCCCTTGAAATGAATGGGTTTCATAGCGCAGCGCTGCGCATGCCGCGTCCTGTTGCAAAAGCATGTGAAAAAAAACTACAAAGTTTGCTAGACCAAAAAGACCGTTAATCTCGCGATAAAAAAATGAATCGCGTTAAAATGTTTTTGCGTTAACGCCGTTAATAACGCGTTTAACTGACAGCCCTAATATATATATATATATATTTTTTTTATTAATGCTGTCAGTTAAACGCGTTATCAACAGTGTTTACGCAAACTTTTATGTTTAAATGCGTTTACGCAAAAATGCGTTTACGCATTTTAACGGCATAAATTTTTTTATCGCAAGATTAACGTTCCTTTTGGCCTAGCAAACTTTGTAGTTTTTTTCACATGCTGTTACAACAACTAGTAACATTAGAAACACTACAACACCACACCGGATAGCTAGACCGGAAACAAAACAACAGGCACGCCGTACACACTTGTTTGGGCTTGCGCGCCGGCCAAAGAGTAGGTTATGTTTTGAGTGGATGGCGAGGGCGGGACGCCGAAATGGATGCCTTTGATCTAGAGATGTGCACTCCCAACGCAATAGAGTGCGGCGCGGGATTAGATTTGATGGCCGAGTGCTAATGCACTCAGACTCCCGCAAACTAGAAATATCTGTGAAAAGAACATAAAACTAATACATTTTTACTCATGTTGCAGAAAAGCAACAAGAACAAAAAAAAATAATAGAAACGATTTACAGGCCAGAGTTTCTTTTTATAACATGTTTGCAGCATTGAGCAATGTAGCCAATCACAGACATATGTGTTGATTTCTTGAACGCAATGGCCAATCAGGAGCATTTAAGATAGAATCCCCTCACCGCTCAAAACTGACTTTTTGTTCAGAGCTGAATTCTGTATGCTGGCAAATCCTCTAATTATAACAAACAAAGTGTATGAAAGATTCATTGTGCAGTCAGCTTCATTGATAATAACAGGGATGTGTGAGATGGCGATGAACTGATGTCCGTTTTTTAGGAATTATTAAGTCATGCCAAAACATGCACCCAATAGCTGCTTGCTTTTATGTTATAACAGTGAGAAGCGCATTAAAATTAGAAAAAATAATGGGACAAAAAGAAATCAAGGGACATTTCGAATAGATAAAAATGTGCGATGAATTGCGATTAATTGCGAGTTAACTGTGACATTAATGTGATTAATCACGATTAAATATTTTAATCATTTGACAGCACTAATATATATATATATATATATATATATATATATATACGCACAGTGTTTAAAGTGGGATTTGGCAGGTGGGGTGTGATGGCCACAGCCATGGCCTCACAACCAGTTTAAAAGCGGTAACCTCATGCAAGTTTATGCGGTTTTCTTTAGTTTATATATTTCTTTTAAATACACATTATACATTTGTTGCAAATATTTATTTAGTTACAAATAACTCACAGGACACTTAATTTCACATACATTATACTTTATTTAGTTGACCATACAGAAGTATCTTTTTGGGAGCGCGCAACATTAGTTAATTTTGGATTGTCATTCTGTTTGTTTCTGAGCTTACCAGTGTTGGATGCCACACCCGGGAGAGATCCAGGAAGTCGGCTGGCTTAAAGGGGTGGCGCTTGGAGCAGGAGCCTAAAGTGTGCCAAGAAAACATCCCCCACACCATTAACCAGCACCACCAGCCTGCACAGTGGTAACAAGGCATGATGGATCCATGTTCTCATTCTGTTTACGCCAAATTCTGACTCTACCATCTGAATGTCTCAACAGAAATCAAAACTCATTAGACCAGGCAACATTTTTCCAGTCTTCAACTGTCCAATTTTGGTGAGCTCCTGCAAATTGTGGCCTCTTTTTCCTATTTGTAGTGGAGATGAGTGGTACCCGCTGGGGTCTTCTGTTGTTGTAGCCCATCCGCCTCAAGGTTGTGCGTGTTGTGGCTTCACAAATGCTTTGCTGCATATCTCGGTTGTAACGAACTGTTATTTCAGTCAAAGTTGCTCTTCTATCAGCTTGAATCAGTCGGCCCATTCTCCTCTGACCTCTAGCATCAACAAGGCATTTTCGCCCACAGGACTGCCGCATACTGGATGTTTTTTCCCTTTTCACACCATTCTTTGTAAACCCTAGAAATGGTTGTGCGTGAAAATCCCAGTAACTGAGCAGATTGTGCATTGTGCATTAATGAGAAATTGAACAGGTATTCCTAATAATCCTTTAGGTGAGTGTATATATATACATATAGTATACATTTCTTGTGACCTGAACAAGTTTTTATGACATTCACCCATACAGTCATTTCTCACATCTAAACAGGCTGATCTGTTCTGGTCCGATGTGAGCTGACAGGTGCTGAAAATTAGCAGTAAGGGTCTTTGCTCTCTAAAACCACATGCAGGATCTCCAGGGGGGGGGGGGGGGGGGGGGATAGCTTTATTTTTTTCCTTTGATATTTTGGGGTTAAGATTTATATTATAATATTTTTTGTTGTTAAGGTTAAGTAAAAGTACATTTCTTTTTGGAATAAGTTTTTAGGTAGGTTTTGCTGTTATCTGTAGTTTACGTAGTAGTGTTGTTGTTAGTCTTCCCTTGTGTGTCAAAATTGGTTTGATCAGCCAATATATAAGTCCCCTTTGTTTCTTTGGTTGAAGGTCAGTTGTATTTTTGAGTTTCTTATGTTCAGAGCTTTAGTTACTGTCTGTTTATTTTGACCTCTTTTATGGGCCAAAACTTTATTTTTATTTTGTTGTCCCAGTTTTTGGGAAATAAAAATCCTTATTTTTGAACTTCCCTTGTGACTCCTCTTGCTTAACTGCTTGGTCCCTCACATATGGTGGCAGCGGTGGGACTAGCCAGTTGAGGAGTACAAGTTTTTTTTTTTTTTTTTTGTAGAAAAGTTGTAATGTGGTCACTAGAGCACAAGCTAAGCAGGTGGACGCAGACTCCATAGCCCTCAGTGCCTTGCCCTTCTATAATGAAGAGCTGGAGACATGTCCCGGGAAAGCTCACAAGACTCGTAGGCAAAGGAGGCAAGACAAATTTCAAAAACCGTGGCTTCTTCCTTGGTGCATTTGTTCTCAAGAGTTGGTTTCCCTTGTGAAATTTTAACAGACCAAGGCACTAATTTCATGTATAAGCTTTTGAAACAGGTTTACCAACTTCTTGGCATAAAGAGTGTGCGTACTACACCCTACCACCCGCAAACAGATGGGCTGACAGAGCGGTTCAATCAGACCCTCAAGCAAATGCTCCGTAAGTTTATGAATGAGACTGGATCTGACTGGGATCACTGGCTTCCCTATCTCCTCTTTGCATACAGGGAGGTACCTCAGGCTTCCACAGGTTTTTCCCCTTTTGAACTACTCTATGGTCACGAGGTGAGGGGTCCTCTGGCCTTATTGAGGGACACTTGGGGAGGAGATCAGGGGAAGGAAGGTACCATTAATGTAATCTCCTATGTTGTCCAAATGAGAGAGAAACTGCAGCGAATGGGGGAACTAGCCCAGAAACACATGCAGGAGGCCCAAAAGTACCAAAAGACTTGGTATGACAAGTCAGCTCGACAGAGAGGCTTTCAACTGGGTCAGAAAGTCTTGGTTATGTTGCCTACCAGTGACAGTAAGCTCCTTGCAAAATGGCAGGGGCCCATTGAGGTGAAGAAAAAGTTGGGGTCCACTACCTATCAGGTCTCCACTCCAGGGCATCAGCGTTCTAGCCGGGTACTTCATGTGAACCTCCTTAAGGAGTGGGTCCCAAGAGCAGAGGTGTTCCTGATTCAGGCTGTAAAGGAAGAGGAGGAGGCTGATGACCAGTACCTGCCCTTGCCAGTGTCCACAGAGCTTGATGTAAGCCATCTGTCAAAGGAACAGCAGTCTCAGGTACAAACTCTACTTCACTCGGACATATTTCAAGAATATCCAGGGCGCACGAACGTGGTTGAACATGACATTGTATTAAAACCTGATGCAACAGTAAGACGTATGAGTTACAGAATACCAGAGCGCCTTCTGGTGTACCTGAAGAAGGAAGTTGACCTCATGCTGTCTCTGGGGATAATTCAGCGATCTAAGAGTGAGTGGTGCAATCACGTGGTGCTGGTTCTGAAGAAGGATGGGACAATTAGGTTTTGTATCGACTTCAGGTATTTAAACTCAATTTCAAAGTTTGATTCCTACCCCACCCCACGAATTGATGATCTCATTGACCGCCTTGGAAAAGCAAAGTATCTAACCACCATTGACCTCTGTAAGGGTTACTGGCAAGTGCCCCTAACCCAGCAGTCTCAGAAACTGACAGCCTTCCGAACTCCTTGGGGGCTTTTCCAGTTTACGGTGTTACCATTTGGGCTGCATGGGGCTCCAGCAACATTTCAAAGACTAATGGACCAGGTTCTCCATGGATTGTCTGAGTTTTCCTGTGCATACCTTGATGATATTGTCATTTACAGCACAACGTGGGAGGAACATGAGGGGCATCTTAAAGTGGTCTCTGACCGCCTACGTTCTGCCGGCTTGACAATCAATCCAGCTAAATGTGTCCTGGCAAAGAAGGAAACTGAGTACCTGGGTTTTACCATTGGAGGTGGGTTAATTAAACCTTAGGTTCAAAAGATCCATGCAATTGAGTCATGTCCTCTCCCACAGACCAGGAAGCAGCTAAGATCTTTCCTGAGGATGGCTGGCTTTTACCATCGGTTCATCCCCAATTTCTCAGCCAGGGCTGCTCTCCTAACGGATAAGACGGGCTCAAGATGTCCCAACCAGGTCCAGTGGACGAGGGAGGCAGTGGCCGCTTTCAAGGACATTCAAAAATCTCTGAGTAAAAGCCCTGTTTTACATAGTCCGAACTTTGAGAAACTTCATATTACAGACCGATGCCTCTGAGAGGGGTGTGGGGGCGGTGCTTCTACAGGGACCTAAGGAGGAACGAAATCCGGTGGCCTATATCAGTCGGACACTTCTACCCAGAGAGGTCCGCTATTCAACAGTGGAAAAGGAGGCCTTGGCAATCAAATGGGCCCTGGACTCTTTCAAGTATTACCTGATGGGCAGAGAGTTTACCTTGGAGTCTGACCATAAGGCACTGCAGTGGCTGGAGAGGATGAAATATACCAATGGGCGGATTACCAGGTGGTACCTTGCCATGCAGCCGTTCCGGTTTACAGTTCAGTACATCCCTGGCAAGTTCAACACCACTGCAGACTACCTCTCTCGCTGGCCCAGCAGCAGCTCTGAAGAGGGGGTGTGTGTGATGGCCACAGCCATGGCCTCACAACCAGTTTAAAAGCGGTAACCTCATGCACTTATATTTTCCTGAGTTTACACACATAACGAGTGTGACTGCTCTTGCTTAACTGCTTGGTCCCTCACATGGGGGATCCCTCAAATTTTGTGTAAGGTGCAACAGGGGAAAAATACTCACTGTGGGACAACATATTGAGTATCGTGGTATAGCAATACTTTTTGGGACAAGAGTGTCACTGTGGCACGAAGCATCACAATACTTATTTACTTGATATTTTAATGGTTTTATTTTGATCCATCTACATCTTCACCTACACTGATATGATGACGATACTATGTAAAAATTGCTGAACACCACAATGGAACACAACCTTGTTTCTCACAATGTAAATTCAAACATAAAAATGGCTGAAGACAACTATAACAGAAATAAATCACAACCACAATTATGGAAATTTGACATTAGCCTACTTCACCTTCGACTTTTAACTCCACTGCAACATCTACTAGCTCTGGCTAGAACAGCAACTGTCAGGGGTGGACTGGGGCCAGGGCGTGATGTTACATTTTGATTTGATGCGGAAGGACTCCTTCAGAAGGAGCACCAGGCTGGCTGCAATTTGACGGTGCACGCGACACTTTTTTTAACAATAGACTACCATCACGCTATTTATTTGTTCATTTATCTGAGGTGCCGGAACACAGTTCCCACTTTAACCCCATATATATATATACTATATATATATGTATATATACTATACCTACCTAAAGGATTATTAGGAACACCATACTAATACTGTGTTTGATCCCCTTTAGCCTTCAGAACTGCCTTAATTCTACATGGCATTGATTCAACAAGGTGCTGAAAGCATTCTTTAGAAATGTTGGCCCATATTTATAGGATAGCATCTTGCAGTTGATGGAGATTTGTGGGATGCACATCCAGGGCACGAAGCTCCCGTTCCACCAAATCCCAAAGATGCTCTATTGGGTTGAGATCTGGTGACTGTGGGGGACAATTTAATACAGTGAACTCATTGTCATGTTCAAGAAACCAATTTGAAATGATTCAAGCTTTGTGACATGGTGCATTATCCTGCTGGTAGTAGCCATCAGAGGATGGGTACATGGTGGCCATAAAGGGATGGACATGGTCAGAAACAATGCTCAGGTAGGCCGTGGCATTTAAACGATGCCCAATTGGCACTAAGGGGCCTAAAGTGTGCCAAGAAAACATCCCCCACACCATTAACCAGCACCACCAGCCTGCACAGTAGTAACAAGGCATGATGGATCCATGTTCTCATTCTGTTTACGCCAAATTCTGACTCTACCATCTGAATGTCTCAACAGAAATCAAAACTCATTAGACCAGGCAACATTTTTCCAGTCTTCAACTGTCCAATTTTGGTGAGCTCTTGCAAATTGTGGCCTCTTTTTCCTATTTGTAGTGGAGATGAGTGGTACCCGCTGGGGTCTTCTATTGTTGTAGCCCATCCGCCTCAAGGTTGTGCGTGTTGTGGCTTCACAAATGCTTTGCTGCATATCTCGGTTGTAACGAACTGTTATTTCAGTCAAAGTTGCTCTTCTATCAGCTTGAATCAGTCGGCCCATTCTCCTCTGACCTCTAGCATCAACAAGGCATTTTCGCCCACAGGACTGCCGCATACTGGATGTTTTTCCCTTTTCACACCATTCTTTGTAAACCCTAGAAATGGTTGTGCGTGAAAATCCCAGTAACTGAGCAGATTGTGCATTGTGCATTAATGAGAAATTGAACAGGTATTCCTAATAATCCTTTAGGTGAGTGTATATATATACATATAGTATACATTTCTTGTGACCTGAACAAGTTTTTATGACATTCACCCATACAGTCATTTCTCACATCTAAACAGGCTGATCTGTTCTGGTCCGATGTGAGCTGACAGGTGCTGAAAATTAGCAGTAAGGGTCTTTGCTCTCTAAAACCACATGCAGGATCTCCAGGGGTACAAGTCTAATGAGAAAGACTTGAAAAAGTCAAATGAACAAACTCTCTCCTCTCTGCAGTTCAGGGTCATGTTGATTGGCTACTTTAGTATGAAAAAGTCTTACTCAGCGATGCTCGGTATAAAGACCTTGCGGCATGAGGACCATTCACACACACAAACACATACACACTCAACCAAGTGAGAGGACAAGAGCTTGTTGAGTCGAGAGGGTTTTATCTCTACACAAACACTCATAGCAGGGGCTCATCGACCAATGAGGCACGTCACAACCACCAAGTGAGCTGTTAATGTGTGCGTTAGCGTGTGAACATGCATTCACAACAATATAAATTATTAAAGTGGTACAGATACAGTGGGGGAAACACACTGCAGAAATTATTTAAAAGCTCACATCCTCATGCTGTTGCATTAAAGATTCACAACCATAAATGAATTGAGTGCAGAGGTATAAACTCGCAGCATGGGAACTTTGTTTCCAGGTGGACTGATTAAAAACTTCCGGATATTGCGTAAAGCCAGCCAATCAGATCGGAGCTTGAGATTTTGCTCTTGCCATTTTTGCATGTAACAGGCATAGTTAATTTCGTCAACTAAATTGCTGAAAAAATTTGGTGTTACAAAAGGAATTTAGATTTTGTCAATAACAAATACAAAAAAGTGCATTATGATAATTTCACCATTTAAACAATCAATGAAAATAAAGAATGTGAATGCACAAAACTTGATTTTGATGTAAACTAGACTGAAAAACTAGTAAACTGGATCGCTTGGCTAGCAGATCAATTAACTCACTCAAATGAATCCAATACGAGATAATTCAGATATTAATGAATATTTAATAAAAAAATGTTGATTAAATATTTATAATAAATCATAATTTATATATGAATTTATAGTAGTATTTTAGAGGATATTTAGAGGGCATTTTAGCCAGCTTAAAACTGACTAATAATGACATGTGAAAATACTATTTAAAGACTATTTTTGTCAAAAGATGAATAGTCTATACGTATGCCATCTGAAACTAAGACTGAAATATTGGTGGCAGGACTTGCTCTGCCCGAGAAAAAAAAGCCAAAAGCTTTTATCTAAGCTGCTTGAACTATAGAGAGAGGGAAGAACAAAAATTAATGGTAAGAGCAATATCTAGAGACTGATAAAAAGAAGCTTACACATTACACAGTCAAGCTGAGCTGCTGTTTCTTTTTGTCTGTCTGAACATGGTGAAGATGAAACACCTTCATCATCACACACAGAAAACAAGCCCAAACCCACTTACATTCTTTATAAGGCGTATATAAAGCATGTGTTGACTTTAAGAGGCTCATCAAACGTACAATCTTGATACAAGAATGTACAGAAACACAATTCTCTTAAAATTCAGACATCTTCAGCAAGAAATGAGACAATGAGAAGATGGAAACTGAACAGTTAGGTTTCTCGCTATACGTACAGTTAATAGAGGCCATGACCCGTTCTGGTACAAAAAGTTAGCCAGCAGCCATATCACCCTGTAGCCCAAAACTGGTTGCCCACTGAAACTAAGCAGGTTTGAGCCTGGTTAGTACCTGGATGGGAGACCTCCTGAGAAAACCAGGTTGCTGCTGGAAGAGGTGTTCGTGAGGCCAGCAGGGGGTGCTCACCCTGTGGTCTGTGCTGGTCCTAACGCCCCAGTATAGTGATGGGGACACTATACTGTCAAAGAACACCGTCCTTCGGATGAGACATTAAACCGTGGTCCTGACTCTCTGTGGTCATAAAAAATCCCCCAAAAATCCTGGCCAAATTTGCCCCTTGGCCTCTGTCCATCATGGCCTCCTACTCATCCCCATATACTGATTGGCTTCATCACTGTCTCCTCTCCACCAGTAAGCTTGTGTGTGGTGGGCGTTCTGGTGCAATATGGCTGCCATCGCATCATTCAGGTGATGATGCACATTGGTGGTTGTTGAGGAGATTCCTCCTTCCATGTAAAGTGCTTTGAGGTCCCAGAAAAAGCGCTATATACATGTAACAAATTATTATAATTAGGTGTTCAAGCACAAAGTGCTGAAAACCTATTGTAATTGCTATTTGAAAAAAAAAGTCCCCTAAAACGCATCGTGCAGCCCAAATCGTAAGGCCCAGAGACTTGAAACTCGGCCAGATGGTAGGCCTCAATTTGGGGACAACCTATCAGATTATGACCCCGATTGGCCCATAGGTGGTGCTACAGCAACCAAAAGTACTAAATTGCTCATAACTCCTCGACCGTTGGTTATAGCCTCAAGCTTTTTACACCACTGTGATCCTTGGCTCAAGACGGACAAAATGTATATCTCGACCATAGGTGGCGCTATAACTGTCAAAAAGGTCTCATTATTATTAGGTGTTCAAGCACAAAGTGCTGAAAACGTCCCGGGTTACGTATGTAACCCTAGTTCCCCGAAGGGACGGACGCTGCGTGAAATCGCAGTGGGAACACCCCCAGCGTAACACGTCTGAAGCATGGATGAAATCAGTCAATGGAGAGATGGAGCGTCACAGCAAGTGACGTCATTGACCAGGAAGCTATAAATATCCCCTGAATACACAAGCCGCCAGCTTCTAATGTTACTGAAGCAAGCGACCCAAGGGGATGCCGAGAGTATGGCAGGACACTCAGCGTCCGTCCCTTCGGGGAACTAGGGTTACATACGTAACCTGGGACGTTCCCCTTCAGGGACTAGCGCTGCGTGAAATCGCAGTGGGAACACAATACCCACATCCCCATACGACCAAATCCCCGTCGTGTGTCATTAGGAGACAAAAACCGACGAGAGAACCTGAGCCCTGGGAGTGGAGCTAAGATCAAGGGAATAAAATCTAACGAAAGTTTGCGGTGAGGACCAGCCTGCCGCATCACAAACGTCCTGAAGAGAAGCTCCTGAAAGAAGAGCTGTAGAGGCAGCCATACTCCTGGTGGAATGAGCCCTTACAGCCAAAGGTGAAGGCTGATGGGCCGAACCGTAAGCAAGCGAGATGGCCTCGACCACCCACTTGCTCATCCTTTGCTTAGATGCAGGACACCCTTTCTTAGGTGACAGACAGGTTCAAAACAGACAAACAGTTGTTCCGATCTCCTCCACAGGGCAGCTCTGTGGACATAAGCATCTATAGCCCTAACGGGGCACAGCAAATTAAGTTTATTCTGGTCTGACGTCAGAAAAGGCGGAGGACAGAAAGCCTGCAGAACTATAGGTCTAACAAAAGTAGTTGGCACCTTAGGAACATAACCTGGTCTCGGACAGAGAAAGGCCTTAACCATACCAGGAGCAAATTCCAGGCACGAGGCACCGAAAGTGCTTGAATATCTCCAATTCTTTTAGAGATGAGATAGCGAGAAGGATAGTCTTTAGTGTAAGAAACTTTTCCGAAACTTCCTCGATGGGCTCGAAAGGAGCTAGGGAGAGACCTTCTAAGACGATGGCCAGATCCCAAGCTGGTACCCTTGTGCGAACTGAAGGCCTCAGCCTCAAGGCGCCACGAAGGAAGCGAGATATAAGTGGGGGTCTCCCGAGAGAACCTCCAGTCAAAGGGGCGTGGTAAGCAGCTAAGGCCGCCACGTACACCTTCAGTGTGGAGTGGGATAACCCTGTGGAGAGACGGTCCTGCAGGAAATCCAGCACTGTACCAACCGGGCAGTTAACTGGGTCCTGCTGGCGCTCTCCACACCAAGAGGTGAAAAGTTTCCACCTCGCAGGCATATAACTTCCTCGTGGAGGGAGCTCTGGATTGGAGGATGGTCTCAACGACCTCAGTCGAGAGACCAGAATCTATGAGCTGGGCCCCCTCAGAGGCCAAGCCCACAGCCTCCATAGTTCTGGGCGGGGGTGAAGGATCGACCCACTCGCCTGAGAGAGTAGATCTCTCCTGATCGGTATCTCCAGGGGAGAGCCGTCGAGGAGAGACACTAGGTCCGCAAACCATACTCGGGCCGGCCAGAACGGGGCTATTAGCAGAAGACTGAGCCCGTCCCGGCGAACCCTCTCCAGAACTCCCGGGAGCAGAGCGATCGGGGGAAAAGCGTACAAATGTGACCTCGGCCACGGATGTACCATCGCGTCCAACCCCAGTGGGGCTGGCTGGCTTAGAGAGAACCACAGTGGACAGTGTGATGTCTCTCGGGAAGCAAATAGGTATACCTCGGCATGACCGAAATGTTCCCATTAGAGCTCCACCACCTCGGGGGGAAGACTCCATTCCCCGGGCTTGGGCCCCTGCCTCGACAGGATGTCTGCCCCCTGATTTAAATACCCCGGGAGATAAATAGCTCTCAGAGAAAGAATTTTCCCCTGGGACCATAGAAGGATCTGACGTGCCAGTTTGTAAAGTGGGCGAGAACGCAGACCCCCTTATATGATTGATATAAGAGACCACCGATGTGTTGTCTGTCCGGACAAGAACATGGTGGCAACTTAGGTCTGGGAGGAAATGTTTCAGTGCCTGAAACACTGCCAACATCTCTAGACAATGTATGTGCAATAGACGGTGATGGTCCTCCGTGATCGCCCCCCACTCATGATCGCCCCCCACCCCGTGAGAGAGGCATCTGTCGTTAGCATAATGCGACGACAAGGAGCTCCCAACATAGGTCCTTGGGACAGAAACCGAGGATCTTTCCACATAACCAGGGCGCGATGACACCGTCGAGAACTCATGATCATGCAAAGCGGATTTCCCCTCGGGGAGATTCCCCTGGTTCTGAGCCACCACTGTAACGGTCTCATGTGCAGGAGGCATTTTGAAAATGTAAAAATGCAGAAAGTTTTCTGTGATGGGTAGGTTTAGGGGTAGGGTTAGTGTAAGGGAATAGAATATATAGTTTGTACAGTATAAAAATCATTATGTCTATGGAAAGTCCCCATAAAACACTACGTGTGTGTGTGTGTGTGTGTGTGTGTGTGTGTGTGTGTGTGTGTGTGTGTGTGTGTGTGTGTGTGTGTGTGTGTGTGTGTGTGTGTGTGTGTGTGTGTGTGTGTAAGCTTGCATAAAGGAGTTAAAATGGAAAAACTGGTTTGCTTTAGTGCAGAATACTGGTGAAAATCAAGCCTGTCAAAATGAAAGTGGCAAGCAGAGGGCAGTAGAAGACCACTTATTGGCTCATTATACTTATTAATGAAGTCTTTTAACAAGTGCATTCATATTTAGACACTATAAAATCACTTGTAAAACAATTACTATTATAACACAATCATATTTTGTCAGAGTTTATCACTTCATTTGTACTGACACTTCACATCAATGCTAGCAATGTGGTAAATCATGATAAACTATGGTAAATCATGCTAGAATCACGGTACTCTATGGCAGTGTTGGGAACTCTAATCAAACACACCTGATTCAATCACATAGGTTAATAAGCTGATGAGTTGAATCAGGTGTGATTGATTAGAGAGACAGAGAAAACGGGTCCTTAAGGACAGGTTTGGGAACCACTGCTCTATGGTAAATCATCCTAGAACGTAGTAAATCATACTAGAACATGGTAAATCATGCTAGATTCATGGTAAATCATACTGAAACATGGTAAATCATGAACAATCACTCTAAAAATGTGGTATATCATGGTAAATCATGCTAAAACATGGTCTATTCCATCTATGATGTCAGTGGTTAAATGCTTGCTACATAAAACTTAATGTCTTTTGATGCTTGTGTGATTAAAAATCTTATATGCCTTAACTGCTTTGCTTGCAGCTTTAATTCTTATTTATTATTATAGTAAAATTTGTTGAATTTAGCAATCTTTGTTGCATTATATGCCAATGGTGACAGTTCAAAAAAGGGAAAAAGCACTTATGTTTTTTGCCTGAAGTTTGCATGTCGGTAACTCAAGAAGTATTAAGAAATCTTAATATCACTTTAGATTCTGTTTTTTAACAAAACATTTATTTTGGTATATACATTTTTTAGGCCCAATAAGGTTTATTTTCAGAAATATGTGGATTTCACAGCGATTACATGAGTGAATTGGTAAATTGTACACATTTTCAGTGGTCAAAAAGTACCAAATGTGGGTAACTTTTCAAACAGCTGATACTTAATTTGTTTAAAGAAGAAAGTCTGAAGAACACATAATACTGAAACTAGAAACGTATCTTGTTTCTCTCTATCAAAACAATTGCATAGAACTTGCATAGAACAATTGCCTCTCTTGAGTGCCAAACATACAATGAAATGGTCAAGTTGAGGCACATTAACTTGCTCTCAAAAGTGTACTTATAAGAATCTATATTTGAATAATTTTCAGGGATTTTTCCCATTTTTAAACTGTCACTATTAGCATACAATGCAGCAAAGATTGCTAAAGTCAACCAATTTTAAGTAATTTCTAAAGTAATTTTAACCCCCTGTAATATGTATCCAAATTTCATTTTTATGAAAAAATGAAGAACCACAGCCAGAGAACCATAATGGAGGGAGAAGTTCTGTTGATTTTATATATAAATAACATGTATCTATTACCAAGGCTGTCGTTTTCAGGGCTGAAACAATTCTGTTAACTGACCCAACATAGTATAAATCTGTTTTTTCTTTTATATTGGGTTCTGCATAATGTGGTTCCAGGCCCTATAAATTCAAGTGAAAATGCAAAATGGCGAACGCTTTCTCAAAAAGGCTCTTATCTTACCGGCTTGCTGCTGTGTAATTTCTGGGAGTCGGGTGCACAGGTTTTATTGCAACACTGGGCAACAAAATTGTGCTTACAAGGTACCTAGTTGCTCCAATGAATGTTTCTGAGGAAGAACTAGACACATGTTCTGGTCAATAATGCACTTTCACCTAACTTCTTACAGAGTTAAAGTTTATGATCTTATCAAGACTTTTGGATCACATTTGCAGACACTGACTAATTATTGTGGAATCATTGCTTTCAGATATACATTCAGCTAAATATTACATAAAACCAAAAAAAAAATGGCTGGCCATTTTATATTTCGGTCAGTGTCTGTCTTTCAGTCTAAGTTGACGGTTTATGACCAGAAAATATCTCGTTATTCGGGCGGGAAATTAAACCGAAGACCTGACTCTCTGTGGTTGTTAAAAATCCCATGGCACTTCTTGTAAAAAGAGTAAGGGTGTAACCCCATCCCTAAATCATTCCCTAAATGTAAATCCCTCCTTTCCCCTTATCAATCATGGCCTCTTAAAGGGCCCCTATTATGCTATTTTAAAATTTCCTAATGTTGTTGTGGAGTCTCCTACAACATGTTTACATGAAACATTGGAAGAATTAGTTATTCAACCCGAACCTCCATCGCAAGGACGACTTGAGCAGGATGTTTCTCAGTGATACACTAATCAGTTTGAGGCACATTATAAGAGGTTGCAACTGTAATTTCTTACCATCAGCGTTAACAAGAGTTAACAGCGTTTTGCCGCCATTGCATTGCGGCTGCCGTTGCGTCATCCAGGTTGATGCTGCACACAACATGGTGGTGGGTGAGGAGAAACCCACGATATGACTGTTAAGCGCTAATAGTGCATAATAAAGGGCTATATAAATGCTTCATTCATTCAGAAAAGGTTGCAAAGTGGACCAGATTTTGTCTGACTATGGAAGAGTAGCTGGGAGTAATTCGCAATGGTCAAATCCATTAGGTCTTAAATGGCTATAAACTCTTAACCAGTTTCTTTCTCTCTTACATACATGCTGAAGTATGAAGGTGAGCTATTCTGCACCATATAATAGATGCCTGGGGAACTAAACTCACAAGAAAATCTCACGGAGAGAAATTTTTTTCACTGTGTGAAAACATGCACATATACAAAGCCTGAAGGACATGCTGAAGCTGAAGTTTTCTAATTAAGAGACACTGACTGATGCATGAAAACACACTGTGGTTGTATCTCAGTCGGTTGATTTTTACATAGACGGCACAGACATTTTACTAATGTAGCACTAACACGTGTCTCTACTGCCCTGCATTCATCACTAAACAAACTTTATTAGCAGCATCTGCCAAGACAACCATCACTATAACTAACACTCATTCGTAGAGTCAGGGCCATACCTATCATTGAGGTCCCCGAAGTGATATTTTTTCAAAATTTTTCGAAGTGCATATAATGAAGGTTGTGAAATAATTGCCTAATCTTAACTCTACTTTGGAGCTACAATGATATTGCATATTGCCACAATAACCGACCTCATCTGAGATGCTTTAGGGGCCGTTCAACTCGCGTCTTGTGCACACTCAAGTTCGTTATTTTAAATGTAGTATTTCAAATACTACGCAATGCTCGTTTTCCCAGGCGCGAAATGAAAAAATCAAATAAAAGTAGGCTTTAGGGCTTTATGTTCACAAGCTGCGAGCCCTGTGCGAATTCCAGCACAACGCTTCACGACACGCTTTCAATTAAAGGTCATAAAGTGCGAGTCTGGCCAGCGAGAAGCAAGTAGTTAAACCAAACAGCTGCTTTAAGATAGAAGTTTTAAACGACAGACAGAACATCAGTTTGCCAAGACTGTATCAATTAAGCTCAGTTTTGGGAAGGGAAGATATACAGGTAAAGATAAGGAGACTGAGAAAAGAAAGAAAGAATGTGATGGAGATGAGAGAGGAAGAGCAATTATTTACAGAGCCCCTAAAGGGACGTGGTGGTGGAAAAAATCTGTGATGGGAGAATTTTTTTAAATCTTTTGCTTTCCTCCATGCTGCTCCATTTCCTTCTCCATTAGTATGGTGTTTACGGAGTTTAAAAATATAATAATATCAGTCTAATATAATTAATATCAATCTAATGCATTAAGCCATGTTAGCGTTTCAGAACGTCCCCGAGGAATTAAGGGGGTTTCGTGACATTATCACGTACAATAGAAGTCCCATTTCATTGGCTAGGCACCAACCAATAAAATGGCTCCTTTGAACACCCCCGCTCCCGCCCCTCTTTCTCTCTCGCCCCCACTGAGTTGCAAGTGCACAAGTTAGTTTTGCATTGTGAAAAGAGTAGCAAAAGTCAAGGCGTGAAATTTGAAATTGCAGTGACAGATTTGAGAAGTTGCAACTGCCTAATTGAGGTTGTACTGCGAATGTGAATGTAAGAATAAGTGAAACTATGTACTACAATTTTGTGTCTGTCATTGTATTTTTGTGAATGGCATTTTACACATTTATGACTACTTGTCTGCAGCTTCAAATTCAGAATACAGGTTTGTGACTATTGTCTGCGAGTGCAAATTTCAACATTCAACTTCAGATTATTTTACAGGTTTTCACATTGGAGCTGTGAGTGTAAATTTTAGCGTACAAGTACGAATATTTATTGTACAAGTTCTGAAATTCAAATATACATTTTTCTACTCTTTTACCTTCATACCGAACCCCCCTAAGCAAGATCACTTTTGAAAGGACCTCCATATTTATAAAACCCTGCGCATGGCCCTGCTTAGAGTTAGTGGTTTGAACAAACTTTTAGTATTACCTTAAAGCTCCAGTCCATAACTTTTTTGGGTTAAAAATTATCCAAAATAAATTTTTGAGCAAGTACATAACCAGCCAGTGTTCAAAACTATCTGCTTGCCTTAACTCGATTCAAAACGGTAAGCTTGTAATACTGATTTTAATTCCAGTGGTACTGGTGGATTTCTGCAGGAAATTCGAGCATGTCTTTTCTTCATTACGTCACATCTGTACACATAAAGAAGGAGTCTCGGCTAGTAGGCTATATTGCGTGTGAGAATGTTAAAGGTTGAGATTTATAGCCTTTTCTCACAGCACTTGATATAATTAAACTTATTAATTTGATGGCGGATCCAGAAAGGTTCAAAAAACGACAATCACCAGCGACAACTGGAGATTCACCCGTTGTAAAATGCAAAAGACTTCGTTTGGAGTCTCCGACTTCGGAGCGGCTACAGAAAAAAAGAAGCTGCAACCGAGCCCATGCGAAACCAAGGATAAATATCGGAAGGGAATTAAACGTAGCCACGCAATACTGATGTTGTTAACATTAACTTTTTTTTTTTTAATTTATTTACAAAACAGTGACACATACAAGGTAAGAAGTTGGTGACACACATATACAATACAGAAGAGAGAAAGAGCACAAAACAAATCAAAAACAACGAAATATAAAGCAGCCCAACACAGTCATCGACAAAATGGTCACACGAGATCCTTTCTGTGACGCAAGTATAGATAGTGGCATTCCGGTAGTATTAGTATAGATCTATTGAATATAAACATCATAAACATCTCAACAATTACAACAACAACAATATATTAATTAATATTAGTGGTGATAGTATCAATGATAACATTCACAATGATAATATTCATGACAATAATAGTAGCATTAGCTCTATTGCAACAATAGTAACAATATTACTAATAACAATATTAAAAAAAAAAATATATATATAAAACAACAACAACAGGGGGCAGTCAGTAACATCACCGTATATTTTCTCTAAACTGTAGGTCAGGGAATTGATCTAAAACTGCCAGTGAGTACAACCAACAGAGCCCGCCCCCCGATACAAAAACCTCTTCTTGATTCAATAAACCCCCCCCATGGGTTTCCATGGGATTCAATAACCCCCCCCCCCCCCCCCCCACCACTGCCAGCGACACCCAACCCCTGTAGTTACGTTTCTAAATTCCATTGAATTTGAATTTTTCTCCAAAAAGTACGCCGGGGCACCATAACAGGCACTTCCAGACCAAGCTTCCTTAGTCTGTTTGTGACCTGACACAACCAAATGTTATGGGTGGTCAGCCCTCTTGTTCCTTTTCTTTTTTTTTTTTTTAGCCTTCCTTTTTTTTTTTTTTTTTTCATGGCTCAGCCCAAGGTGTGCACTGGTTAGCTCCCGAGCCAGAGACACCACACCCAGCCCAGGTATCAATTTATATACAATATATATATATAAAAAAAAAATCAATCAATTGAAAATATCAATTCAATACAATCACTTTACATGAGGGGGGGGGGGGGGGGGTGGATTTGGCCAGAGGCAGTGAGAGGGAAGGGCCAGTCAGTCGTATCACTGATTCTGTAATGATTAGGCCTATGCCAACATGACATGCCGGTTGCACCCACCAACAGCTTCCAGAACAAATGCACGACCCAGACCATTTATATTTGAAACAAAATTTTATAAATATTTATACTTAGAATATTCTGAATTGTTATTTATATAGGAAGAGAGAGAAAGGGAAGAGTTATAATAATAATAATAATAATAATAACAACAATATCATCATCCCTACTATCACCATCTTTAATAAAAAATAAGTAGAAATGGTAATAATATGCAGATTTTAAATAAAATAAAAGTGCAGCTTATCGAACATTATAACAATATCAATACCATCATCCCTTCCTATCACCATCTTTAATAAAATTAGAAAAAATAAAAATAAATAAGTTGTAATGGTAATAATAGGCAGATTTGTGCAGATAAGTAGTAATAGTAATAATATGGAGATATGCAATGACATCATCCTTACTATCATCATCTTTAATAAAAATAAGTAGTAATGGTAATAATATGCAGATTTTAAATAAAATAAAAGTACAGCTTATTGAATATTATAATCATTATACATATATATATATATATATATATATATATATATATATACGTACTGTATATAGATATACACACACTTATATAAACAAATACATATACATAGTGTGACGATCGGCAGCTGTAGTGCCCTCGAGAGCCACTGGAGGGCACTCTCTCATTGTGTTATGTTTTTCCCCATGGACTCATTATGTTATTATGTTCAGCTGTGTTTCATTATTGGTTATTGAGTTCCTGATTTAAACCTGTGTTTCTCCTCTGTCCTTTGCGAAGTCTTGTTTCACTGTTGTGTACATCTCCGAGCGTTTCCTAGTTTTCCTAGTCTAGTCTGTTCCTGTCTGTGTATTTGACCCATTGCCTGTTTGACTACCCTGTGAATAAACTCACGCTGCGTTTGGATCTAACCTTGTCTGGTTGTTCATGACAGAAGACTTCGCCACACCAGATCCAGCAGCATGTCAGCCTTGTATGCCTCCCAGTCAGCCGCCGTACACCAGGATGAACTGGATCAACTCACCGCGTCGTTGGAGAGGTTGGCCAAGATGGTTCGCGGTCTTCGTGTTTCCCCACCGGGACCATCGCAGAATCAACCCGTCTCCACAGTTGTTGGCCCAGGACCGATCCCGATGTCATGCCAAGCTCTCCCGGTAAAATCCAACAGCGAGGTATTTCGACGAGCTCACACAGCGATTCCGAGCACAGATACGGGTGCTGAGATAATGCAACTTCATCAGGAGGATCGTTCTCTCGAATGGTATGTGGCGGAGTTTTATGAACTTTCTCATCATACGTGTATGAACAACGTTTTTCTAACGAACCTGTTCCGCGGAGGGTTGTCTGAACCGCTTCGCTCATTGATGCCCAACCCAGAGCCTCACAGCACTTTAAGGCGGTATATTAACACGGCTCTTCTACTGAGTGGTTCGGCTCTCACTGTGGGTGAGCTTGCCCCGCTGGTCCCGTCCAGTCCAGCCGAACCAGCACGTCACGTCAGCCCCGCCGAACCCGCGGCCGCGCTTCTCGACTTCTCTTCCGAGCCCGCACTCCACGTCAGCCCTAACGAACCTGAGCTTCACGTGAGCCGTCCCGAGGCAAGTGAGTCAAGTGCCGCCGAGTCAAGTGCCAGTGAGTCAAGTGCCGCCGAGTCAAGTGAGTCAAGTGCCAGTGAGTCAAGTGCCGCTGAGTCAAGTGAGAAAAGTGCCGCCGAGTCAAGCGAGTCAAGTGCCGCCGAGTCAAGCGAGTCAAGTGCCGCCGAGTCAAGCGAGTCAAGTGCCGCCGAGTCAAGCGGCGAGTCAAGCGGCGAGTCAAGCGGCGAGTCAAGCGGCGAGTCAAGCGGCGAGTCAAGCGGCGAGTCAAATGCGTCCAGTGCTGAATCAAACCAAGCGAGTGAATCTAGCCAAGTGAAGGTATCTAGCCCAGTGACTCGCCGTCGCAGGAGGAGGACTCGTTCAGCTCGCCAGGCTCCGGTGAGCGTAACCAGACTCCTCGCCCTGCCGGCCCCGCCTCTGCGCCTCGCCCTGCCTGCGCCCTTAGAGCTCCGGGAGACCTTTCCTAAACCCGTGGATTTCCCCAAGTATTTTTTGGGGGGGGGCCAGGGGTCCGGTGAGGAGACCATGAGGGCTGTGCCGCCATGGTCGTCTGCAGGGGCTTCACCACCCTGGCCTTCGCCTCGTCTTGCTCCGCCCTGGCCTCCGCCTCGTCTTGCTCCGCCCTGGCTGCCTGTTCAGTCAGGTCCACCCACGCTCCACGGCCCAGGCCCGCCTTGTCTATGTCCAGGGTCCGTTCCCCTGCATGGGCCTGGCCCTCCATCCCAGCCCCCGTTGACCTCCCCCCGGAGCTCTTAGGAGCGTCTGGAAGCCGCTCATTAGAGGGGGGGTTATGTGACGATCGGCAGCTGTAGTGCCCTCGAGAGCCACTGGAGGGCACTCTCTCATTGTGTTATGTTTTTCCCCATGGACTCATTATGTTATTATGTTCAGCTGTGTTTCATTATTGGTTATTGAGTTCCTGATTTAAACCTGTGTTTCTCCTCTGTCCTTTGCGAAGTCTTGTTTCACTGTTGTGTACATCTCCGAGCGTTTCCTAGTTTTCCTAGTCTAGTCTGTTCCTGTCTGTGTATTTGACCCATTGCCTGTTTGACTACCCTGTGAATAAACTCACGCTGCGTTTGGATCTAACCTTGTCTGGTTGTTCATGACACATAGGACATCCATACTGAATAATTGTAGTACTGTACAATGGTACTCAGAGATTATTCGTTATTGGTTTGTAAACATGTGGTTGGTAGAGTGCGTTGGTCCGGTTCCAGGTGATCCGGTTCATGATTTATATGAAGATGAGTTAGGAATGGTTTCCAGATATCAATAAATGTAGATATAATATTCTTGTTAGTGTATGTTATTTTTTCTAATGAGATGTATTCTATTAGAAGATTAGACCAGTGATTGATATGTATACAGTTTTTGGACTTCCAGTTTTGCAAAATTACTTTTTTGGCGATAGTTAGAGAAATGAGGAGTGGGTTTTTGTATTTGATTGGGAGATTATCAACTTCCATGCTGTTATTGAGTAAACAGAGTGATGGAGAACATTAACAATTTGAGAACAAATTATAATTTGCACGGTTTGACGTGATATGAAGCGATCTTTAGATTTAATCAGCGTGATTTAGTGCAATGCTTTTTTTGCCTTAGTTGGTCAGAACATAAGTGGATGTTACTTACATATTCAGATAACATTTTCCTGTGAAAATTCTTATGTTGCTCATACTTCCAAAAAGTAGAATCTGTGATTCTGAATGACAGTATCCACACTGGCGCGGTGACTGACAGCCGCACATTCTCCTCAATAGATTAGATTACACATAAGATTCATCCATGCAGTGCCGTGCCGAGGCACAACCCACGTAAAGTTGATAATTCCACGAATAACTGTAATTGCAGATTTTGAACAGAGAAGGCGACTGAGGAAAAACTACGGACTGCAGCTTTAAGTATTACATTTTAGCTTAAAACTAGCCCTGTGCAGTTTGAGCTATAGACATAAATCATACCACAAATTATGCATGTAAAGTGTTATTCTTTTCAAGGCAATTAGACTTCATCTGGTGGACCAAAAAAAAAAAGTATAGATTTACATTAAAAGAGGGACTAATATATCAGGACTTGGAGGTGGACAACTCAGGACAGAAAGTAAAGACCATAGCAACCACTAAAAATGCATAGTTGACATTGTCAACGAATGTAATATTTACAGAATATGAGCTACAAAATATTTGTCTCCCAAAGACAGCAGTTCTGGCTTTTTAATAGAAATGCCCATTAATCTTTGAGTCTGTGTTCACTGTCAGGAAATTAGAATTTATTTTTAATGTGATAATGAACAAATGGTCGAGTAGACATATATGATATTACTTGCGCTTTAAATTTCATTCAACCTTATAAATGGTAAAAACCTTATAAATGGTAAAAACCTTATAATGGTAAAATCGTAAAGCTTCTTGGAAATGACATTTACTGTGACTATATGTGTCAAAAGCTCATGGGTGTTGACATATGCCCCTCAACATGTGTGTTTGAGAGATTGTTAAATCCTGACGGGACGACGTGGTGTCAGCTGGGCATGTGAGGACGACCAAAATAGAGGGAATGTGTTTGATTTCTACATCTGTCTTTCAAGCCTGTTCTGCTACCACAGGCCATGTGGGAACAAAAAACAAATAAACAAGAGGGAAAAGTCGATTGAGACAGGGAGCGTGACAGACGGGAACAGACAGAGGAATGAAGGAAATGAAAAAATCAGAGTAATATAGAAAGATGGAAGCCATCTTTTCTTTTTACAAGTGTTCTACTTCTTTGCTTGACTAGCCTGAGCAAAAAGACTGCATTCTGAAACCTGTCGCACTGGAGATGGGCAAACTCTCACACGCAAATGTGTTTAGCAGTTCACCCAATACATTTAAATTATGTAATTTACCCACTCATGTCATTCCAGACCTATTCATGAATGTCAGTCATGTGACCTCTTACGTCATCCGATCTTTTACCAGTTGACAACCGCCATCTTGAGTACCTGACACAAATTAGCTATCTAGCTTGCTACGATTTAGAGCTTCATATGGATTCAGTAAATGGCTACGAAAGACAACATTTCGCACCTAGATTACCACAAAAAGAAACGCTACTTTAAAAAAATATCATCGTTAGGGTGTGATCCTTACGCGATACCTGATGCGTAGTAGCTACTTCCAGCCTCTGACATTTGACTAGCAGATTTTCTCTCAATTCTCTCTGTTTGTTTCACTATACATAACCAACTTTGTTTATGTAAACCTTGTGTGTATTTGACAGTATTAGCGCAATAAGACTAGAAAGATAACTTGGTTCAGTATCCAGGCGCTGTTGTTAGACAGGCTTTGTGCATGTGCACTTCGGGTAAAAGCGCACGTTAGAGCCGCGCATCAACACGTGAATGACTTGTTTAACCGGCAAGGCTTTAAAGCACATGCACGTAATTAACTTGTGAACTGCAGTGTCCCTTCCTCTGCGTTAACATTTGATGTGAATATACGTCGCATTGTAGCCTATGCTGAGACGGAGTCGCCAGAAATGCAACTGATATAATGCACGATACTAACGGTTCGACATTTCTTCAAAAGCAGATCGTGGAGATATTTTAATTGTCCACGGCGTTAGCTCATTAACAACAATATCCACTCACCACAGACAAAATGAACACTGCACAGAGAGTTTGCACACACAAACCACTGTTTAAAGGCACACTTTGGAGGAATTCCGTTTTTATCAAACAGCGACCCCTTGAGTCGCTGTGGAGTACTTGTATTTAACGTTACTGTCGTAAATACCACTCACCAGAGATGTCTCTGCACTCACGGCCTGATCCCCTCCCCCTGTATACCGGTACCTATTCAGTAGGATGGAAGCTGTAACCAGTGGAAATAAGGCGTGGCCCCTTTAAGAGCTGCGCGCGCTTTGTTGAACTGTCAGCAGTCTGTATTGTATGCGCGCCTCGAACACCCCATGTATGCGGATTATTTCTGTTTGATTCTCATTCTTATCCTATTTTTGTTTATCAAGTAACGCTGTGGACGGTAGAACGTGTGACAGACAGTTACACAAGTTCGATTGGGGAATAAAGTGCAAGTTGTGAGATGCCAATTGCCTCTGTGAGTCTGTCTGGCCTCTGTAATAACTTCACCTGTGAGCTATCCCTATTTTTCCTCCTGACACAACGCGTTACAAAGCGTCGGACATCAAACAGGCACAGATAGCCTCCGAAGATGTCTAGTCCATCAACAAGAACGCCAGGTCAGCATCGCTTTTGCATCCATTGCTGATTTTTAGCTCTCGCCGACGAGTGAAAGCCTGGCCGAGTGAGACTCTTGTCCGGTTCCTCACGCGGTCAGTTTCTCGTTTTCTTTTCCTTGACTCTTCCGATCGCGTTTTCTTTGTCGACTCTGCCAAGATTCAATTCTGAAATGCGTGCTTTGTTGATGTATGTGACGTCGTGCCGTAAAGCATGTCGTGATTCTTGCGAGATTTGTCCGGGGCGCTCCTCTCAAACTTACATAGCTGGTTTTTCCAGCGGCGTTCCCCCAAGGGGGTAATCCATCAGCCGGAAGTTGAAGCCTCGCGGGAGCCGCCATTGTAGCAGAACTTCACCTGCTGTTACCATTCCATTGACTCCCATTCATTTTGGCGTCACTTTGACAGTGAATAACTTTACATCTGAGGCGTCCAAAGACTTCATTTGTCCATTATATATTTCTAAATAAACACGACAATGTATAAAAGGCTCCATTACTTTGTATCTTACGTTATGGCCCCGTAGAAGCCGTTTTTGTTAAAAACAGGCTAACGATTGCGTCATAACCACGCGACTTTTTGTCGCACAATAGAGACAATAGGCTTGTTTGAGATGAGCAAAATCTGCGCAGAACCGATCACCGGTGATCAGCGGGCAATGCATGCTGGTTAGAAATGTGTCCGAGTGCAGTCCGCCTTGCTCTGATGTCATGCTGACGTGTGTCAAAAAGCTCTCGCGAGCGCAAGGCGCACGTGTCAGATTCTGCAGTCGCGCGCAGTTGCTCTCCACCGACTGCGCTGATCAGAAGCATGATGGGAAACGACTTGCTGACGACACAGCTTAATGTTGATTGGTTTAAACAACCGTGATGTAATGTTCTCTTTTAGAATGTTTGATTTTAAAACTCGTATATCATGTTTTATGTGTATATACATATACATATATATATGTGAATATTCCCAAACTCTCGGACAGTGCGATCTCTATGGGTTATGCAATGTCGTTTTGTTATATATATGAAGAGTTCAGATGCAAAAGCCTCTAAGTGCCATCTGAAAATTTCTTCTAGAATGATCATTTTTATCAAGCTTGTATATTTTAGTTCAATAATTTCAATTAAATGTCAATGAAAATTGAAATTGTTAATTGATATTTAAGTGAAATTACTGAACTTAAGTATACGAGCTTGATAAAAATGATCATTGTAGAAGAAAATTTCAGATCGCACTTAGAGGCATTTGCATCTGAACTCTTCATATAGGCACACACATCTCAAACAAGCCTATTACCGTATAGACAGGAGGAGAAGCTCGCAGGCAATTGGGGGGACGTCCCGTCAAGGGAGAAGCCCATAGATAATGAGTCCATAAAAACAACGGGACAAAATATTTCAACAACGTTTTTGGGGAATTGGAAATAATTCGGTATGTGGCAAGTGAATACATATGAAGTGATTAACGTTGGCCATTTCCACGCACAGCTACTAGAAGATTTACGTCTGTCAGACAGGTTGCTCACGTCATCAAGCTTAGTTTGAGTCGGTTTGAGTCTGCGCATCAGGAACGGAAGTGCTAAAAAATCGCTAAAAATGGGCTTCAACTGTCTCAACTGAGTTCCAATAAGATGGCTCTGTCCACTTCTTATACTGTCTATGCGCCCCCCACCCCCCCCCCCCCCAGCTTTACTACCAGGATGATTCGCTCTACTATGAGTTTGTTTACCACCGAAATTACTTTGAAGCTGTTATATAAAGGTACAATTCCTCCACAGTGTGCCTTTAACATAAAAGCAAGATTTAAACATAAAAGCTGCGTGCATGGTTTGGCATGATATGACTGACTTTGCGCTCCCTTAATTCCTAAAAAGCTGACATCAGTTCATCGCGATCTCACACATCTCTGTTATTATCAATGAAGCTGACTGCACAATAAATCTTTCATAATATATACACTTTGTTTGTTATAATTAGAGGATTTGCCAGCATACAGAATTCAGCTCTGAACAAAAAGTCAGTTTTGAGTGGTGAGGGGAGTCTATCTTAAATGCTTCTGATTGGTCTTTGCGTTCAAGAATTCAACACATTTTGTCTGTGATTGGCTAAATTGCTCAACGCTGCAAAGTGCAAACATGTTATAAAAAGAAACTCTGGCCTGTAAATCGTTTCTATTTTGTAATGTACAAAAATTTATTAGTTTTTATATGTTTTATTCATAGATATTTCTAGTTTGCGGGAGTCCCGCGAATCGTTTTATTCTCCGCAACCCGCACACACAGAGTGAGTGCATTACCGCTCGCACTCGGCCATCAAATCTAGTCCCGCGCCGCGCTCTATTGCGTTGGGAGTGCACGTCTCTAGATCAAGGAAGTTCGATGGTCGAGTTCGGGCTCGGGCAGATAATCTAAGCTCTAGTTCCTTTGCGACTGACGTATCTATCTTGCCGAATCAGGTACTCAAACTGGCGGAAGACAAGTTTTAGAAGTGAGTGACGTCAGTGAGGAGACGTTGGTGACATCATCTGATATTCATGTATATGACTTTCTTCAGTGGAACACGAAAGAAGATATTTTGAAGAATAGAATAATGCTGTTTTCCATGCAATTACAACGAATGGGGACGGAGGCTGTTAATCTTAAAAAATGAGGCAAAATCTTCACATAAACGTAACCAATAAGTCCTATGCACTGAATTCCATGTCTTCTGATATCATACAAATGTATGATTACCGCACGGTTGTTTAAAATAGACTTTAAAGGTGAAGTATGTAAGACTTAAGTTAAATACATTATCTTAACCCAGTTTATTGAGAATTGACTATACTATTAGCATTCCATTCAAGTATTTATCTCCCCAAGAAGTGTAAACGCTGAGCCCTTGTTAGCATTCTAACTGCTCACTTCTGACGAATAGCAACACAGCTAAAATACTCCTATTATGTTGGATCTTTAATTGAAAGTAGCCTACTTTTGAACAGTCAGATGTCCTTGCTTCCACGCAAACACAAGATGCTTTCGGAACATTCTCAAATCATGCTTGAGAACATGGTCATCAGGATTTGGATATACTGCAAATCCTAAGTACCATAAGTATGCAATGTGTTGGCCAAGCGTTCACATCTGCATGTTCTTGAAGAGATTGTACTTCTACCCAAGTGATGAAATTGTGCCTGTGTGTCTTGAGGTTATACAGCTATCTGAGCAGAAGTGTGTAGATACATGAGGGACACATGTTAAAGTGAGTGTTCAAGAGTGGAAAAACAGCATGACAAACCTCAAGGTGTGTGTGTGTGTGTGTGTGTGGCCTGGTAAACCCTACCTCATGTGGACAAAATGTCCCCATAAGGATGGCAATATCTGAAATCCTTGTTCGTGTGGGGACATTTTTTGGTCCCCATGAGGAAAACAGCTTATAAATCATACTAAATGATGTTTTTTGAAAATGTAAAAATGCAGAAAGTTTTCTGTGATAGGTAGGTTTAGGGGTAGGGTTAGTGTAAGGGAATATAATATACAGTTTGTACAGTATAAAAATCATTATGTCTACGGAAAGTCCCCATAAAACATGGAAACACTACGTTTGTGTGTGTGTGTGTGTGTGTGTGTGTGTGTGTGTGTGTGTGTGTGTGTGTGTGTGTGTGTGTGTGTGTGTGTGTGTGTGTGTGTGTGTGTGTGTGTGTGTGTGTGTGTGTGTGTGTGTGTGTGTCAACTCTACATTATGGGGACAAAATGTCCCCTACAAAGAGATGGCAATATCCGAAATCCTTGTCGGGACATTTTTTGGCCCCCATCAGGAAAACAACTTATAAAACATATAAATCAAAGTGATGTTTTTTGAAAATGTAAAAATGCAGAAGTTTTCTGTGATAGGTAGATTTAGGGGTAGGGTTAGTGTAAGGGGATATACCATTTGTACAGTATAAAAATCATTATGTCGATGAAAAGCCCCCATAAACCACAATGTGTTTCTATGTGTGCTTTTGCTATATCACCTAAATAGTCTCAAAAGTCCAAAAATCAATCTTTATTTAAAATAAGAAACATTAAACCCTAGAAGTACAGCACCGGAGGCCCAGACCAGCCTTTATTATTCATGGCAAGTGTATCTGTGTGCATAGTATGTGTTTTTGTGTGTCAGCTGCTGTAAAGGGAAGAGAGTATTTATCAAAGCGATATTGGTCACTGACCCACAGTCTGAACTGAATCACACACACTTGAACTGCTCTTGACCTGCTCACAGAAATCACATCGGCAAACACGAGCATCCCAGCGCTAGGCATGGAGGAGGGGGTTACTGATCAGCATTTTGTTCCAACAATTATTAAAAAAATATAAAGCTTGTGTAAAAAAGAATTACTGATTAAACTAACTATTTTCAGAGATATCTCTCTGAACAAAAATTTACATTTTAAAACCAAGGCTTAATAAAAATAAAAACAGCAAAACAGTACTATTGTGAAAAAAATATTATGATTATTTTTCTAAATATTAAAAAATATAATTATTTAAAATAACTTTCTTAATTGAATATGTTTTAAATGTAATTTATTCCTGTGGTTGCGAAGCAACCATTACTTCATTATTCAGTGTCACAAGATCCTTCAAATATGCTGATTTGCTGCTCCGTTATTGGTGCTCTATTAATTATGGTTCTTATTATTATCAGTGTCGATCGTTTTTGCTTCTTAATAGTTTTAGGGAAACCATGATACATTTTTTTAAAGAAGTTTTAATGAATAAAAGTTCAAATGAACAGCATTTATTGCAAATAATTTAAAGTATTATATATTTTTTTAAGATTTTGTATAAATACATTAAAATGAATAAATAATATATCAATATCTACACAGAATCATATTGTGGCGAGGGGCCGTGGTAAAACGGAGTCTGCAACGGGAGAGTTAGTGTGGAGATGAGTGGTAAAAAAATAAGTCAAGATGATGACTAACACCTGTCTCGGGAGACGGAATAGGGATATAACAGCAAGACAGACCTGGATGTGCTGAGAGAGCCCTTCCTGAAAAGTGTACCGAGATATGCTTTGATAACTTTATACACACACAAACACACACACACACACACACACACACACACACACACACACACACACACACACACACACACACACACACACACACACACACACACACACACACACACACACACACACACACACACACACACACACACACACACACAGTTGTGGTCAGAATTAATGGCACAGCTGGTAAATATAATCAAAGATGGTTTTAAAAACAAATCCGCATTGTTTATCATTAAAAAAATTGCAAAATTCTAACCTTTCATTGAAGTAAAATAATTGAAAGTGCGAGGTAAATCACATTATGAAATAAATGCTTTTCTCCAAAACACGTTGGCCACAATTATTGGCACCCTTTTATTAAATAATTTATGCAAACTCCTTTTGCCAAGATAACAGCTTTGAGTTTTCTCCTATAATGCCTGATGAGTTTGGAGAACAACTGACAAGAGATCGATACTCGGTTACTAACGTAACCTCGGTTCTCTCTAGAGAGGGAACGAGTATTGCGTAAGTTTAGCTTACGCTACGGGAAAGATTCATCTTCTCGAGATATTGAAGCCAAAAAATTATCCTTAATTTTGTATTCATTGTCAACGCAGTGCAGCAGCTAGCAGACCTAGAGCCGGCCATCTCGCGTGCTCATTGGCTGCCCTGCGGGCATCTGCTGCAGCCTACCAGTGAGCCCGGCGTGACGTCACACCCAATGAAGGGCGCCCGTGCCTTCACAGCGTCACAGCCCGCCAGAATGGGTGTGGCTTAACGTATAAACATAGGCTGTAGGCTGACTTCCCTGGTTTTTCGTCGACTGTAGCGAAGTCGCTCGTGGCGCGAGCACGGCGGGTTACGCAATACTCGTTCCCTCTCTAGAGAGAACCGAGGTTACGTTAGTAACCGAGTATCGTTCTCTTACAAGAGGTTTTCTCGTATTGCGTAAGTTTAGCTTACGCTACGGGAACACTTTGTCAACGCCGTGCGCGCCAAGCATCTACCATGAGACCCCGAACTTTCAGGGGAACCCCATAAGTGTAAAAACAAGGTGGCCAGCCATGCGGGCCATCACTTGTACATAAGCACACATAGGGAATACAGAGCGGCGCGCTGGTCTGTATAGGCACATGGCACATACCCTACTAGTGTAGCTCAACCAGGAGAGCTGAGTCACGTGAAAGTGATCTGATTAGGAAGATCTGGGCAGAATACACCTCTCCCTCACAATGACAACAGATTAGCCTGCAAGGCAGGAACTTTTAGGTTATAAGACCTGACAAAGGTAGACGGGGAGCTCCAGCTCGCCGCCACACATATGTCATGGATAGAAATCCCACTGGACCATGCCCACGACGAGGCCACGCCTCTCGTGGAATGAGCCCTGATGGCCAGAGGGCATTGCAGACCTTTTGATGCGTAAGCAGCCGCTATAGCGTCCACTATCCATCTGGACAGGCTCTGTTTCGAGGAGGCGAGACCCTTGGTGCGCCCACCAAACGAAACAAAAAGCTGTTCTGAACGCCTGAAGGAGGCGGAGCGCGTAATGTAAAATCTCAGCGCCCTGACAGGGCAGAGGAGATTCACATCACTTTCGCTGTCAGATGCTGGCAGAGCCAACAGCGAAATAACTTGCCCTCTGAATGAAGTGCCCATCAATTTAGGAACATAGCCATGTCTAGGTCTGAGGATGACTTTAGAGTCATTCGGCCCGAACTCAAGACACGACGCGCTAACAGACAGCACGTGCAGGTCCCCCACACGTTTTACTGACGACAGTGCAATCAGAAAGACGGTTTTCAGTGATAGATATTTCAACCCCACGGAGTCTAGTGGTTCAAATGGAAAGGCTTTCAGGGCCTTGAGGACCAATGAAAGATCCCACATAGGAACCAACGGGGGGCGCGGCGGGTTCATCCTTCTAGCTCCTCTAAGGAAGCGGATGACCAACTCATGTCTTCCCAGTGACTGGCCGTGCGTCGATTCTGCGAACGCTGCCACGGCCACCACGTATACTTTGAGCGTGGATGGGGACCTCCCCTTATCCAACAGCTCTTGTAGGAAGGTGAGCAGATGCGCCACCCCGCATGTCCGTGGATCCAGATCTCTGTCGGTGCACCATCCGGAGAACAACGACCATTTAGACGCGTAGAGCCTTCTAGTGGAAGGAGCTCTAGATTGCGTGATCGTGTTCATCACTCCTTCTGGCAGGGCAACAAGTACCCATTGATCAACCATGCGTGCAGAGACCAGCGCTCTGGATGGGGATGCCAGATCATGCCGCGAGCCTGAGAGAGGAGATCTGCCCTCACCGGAATCGGCCAGGAGCTGTATGTGACAGCCGTGCTAGTTCCGGGAACCAATCTGATTCTCCCAACGCGGGGCTATGAGGAGCACCGAGTGGCGCGTTTCCCTGATTCTCTTGATCACCTGTGGTAACAGAGAGACCGGAGGGAAAGCATATAGCGGGAGGCTGGGCCAACCCTGGGCCAGCGCGTCCTCGTCCTTCGAGAAGAACGTCGGGCATTGAGCGTTGTCTTTTGACACAAATAGGTCGACTTCCGCTCTGCCGAATAGGCGCCACAGCTTCACGACCGTTTGGGGGTGCAGGGACCATTCCCCTGGGGGAACATTGTCCCTGGACAGTTTGTCTGGGCCGTCGTTCAAATGGCCAGGCACATGCGCCGCCCTCAGCGAGCGCAGGTGCATCTGAGACCAAATAAGGAGGCGTTCCGTCAGATTGCAGAGATTTCTGGATCTGACACCGCCCTGACGGTTTACATAGGATACTACAGACATGTTGTCCGAGCGGACAAGAACATGTTGGTCCTGTATGAACGGGAGGAAGTGCTTCAGCACGTTCTCGACCGCTATCATCTCCAGACAGTTTATGTGAAAACACTTCTCTTGGTCTGACCACTGGCCGAAGACCGGTCTGCCCTAGAACAGCGCACCCCAACCCGAGTTGGACGCGTCTGTCGAAATGACTTTCCGATAAGAGATGGTTCCCATCATTACTCCCTGCTGGTACCAGTCGGCTACTAACCAGGGCTGCAGAGCCGCTATGCAGGTCTGAGTCACTCTGATTTTCTGGCCGCCAGAAACCCAGGCTCGGTGGGACGCGCGAGCGTTCAACCAGCGTTGGAGCGGGCACATGCGCAGTAGGCCCAGCTGAAGCACCGCTGCAGCTGATGCCATACAGCTCAACATCCTTTGAAATTTTTTCAAAGGGAGAAAGCTGCCCTTCTGGAAAAATGCGGCTAGGTGGCAAACACGGCGCGCGCGCTGTGTCGATAAACGAGCCGTTATGGTCACCGAGTCCAGTTCTATTCCTAAAAAGGAAAATGACTGGCTGGGCAGTAATGAGCTCATGGTCCAGTTGACCGTGAGACCCAAGCTTTCCAGGTGACTGAGAAGCACTGTTCTGTGAGACAGCAGTTCTGTCTCTGACTGTGCCAATATCAGCCAATCGTCCAGATAGTTCATTATTCGCAGCCGCTGACGTCTCAGGGGGGCGAGCGCCGCGTCCATGCACTTCGGTAATGTACGGGGTGCTAGGGACAGGCCGAACTGCAGGACGGTGTATTGATATACCTGAGCGTCGAAGGCGAATCTAAACAATTGCCTATGACGGGGTATTATCTGAATCTGAAAATAGGCATCCCTCAGATCTAGATAAATAACCCAGTCCCTCGGGCGAACGTGCTCGAGTATTTTCCTGGTCGCACGCATTTTGAACGGTCTTTTCGCAAGCACTTTGTTCAAATGTCTCAGATCTAGGATAGGTCTGAAGGCCCTGTCCTTCTTGGGTAGGAGAAAATATCAGCTGTAAAAGCCTGACTCGGTCAGAGAAGGCGGTACCTTTTCTATCGCCCCTTTGCACAGCAGCTTTGCTATTTCTGCGTGAAGTAGGTGTGCTACTTACGCATTCACTATCGTCGCTGTCCGGGCTTGAAAGCGCGGGGGACGGCGAATGAATTGAAATGTATAGCCCTGCTTTATTGTGCTCAGCACCCATTCTGAAATCCCTGGGATTAGTTCCCACGCAGCTATGTGAGCCGCTAGGGGGCGAATGGCCTCCGGGTTCAGATCGCCGCCATTTGTGGGCTTGTGAAATGAGCTGCTCGCTGAAAACCGAAACCGGCTGATTTGTGTGAGATATCCCAATCATAAGAGATGGGGAACATTCTTTTGTCACTTTTTTGACGCGCGAGCAGCGCTCCGGGCGGAAAAGCTTCCTGTAAATGTGAGCGCGTGTGCGCGGGCACGCGACTTACAAGTGTATTTGATGCCCCGATCATAATGGAAGGGGAGCGTTTTATTAATGCCCTGCGTTTTGTGATAACACTTAAACGCGCGGGCGGACCCCGGGGGGGGGGGGGTATTAGTGTTAGCAAGTGTGAACGCACTCTGGCGGGCATGAGACTTACATTCATAACCTGCTTTCTTTTGTGAAACTGACCCGGAGCCGAAAGCGCGGCGCGCACGCTCTCGGTTCTGGGCAATGGCTGCTCGCTGAAAGCCGAAACCGGCTGATTTATGTGAGATGTCCCAATCATAAGGGATGGGGAACATTCTTTTTCACTTTTTGACGCGCGAGCAGCGCTCCGGGCGGAAAAGCTTCCTGTAAGCGTGAACGCGGGCAAGAGACTTACAAGTGTATTAGACGCCCCGATCATAATGGATGGGGAGCGTTTTATTAATGCCCTGCGTTTTGTGATAACACTTAAACGCACGGGCGGAGCCCGGGGGGGAGGTTAGTGTTAGCAAGCGTGAACGCACTCTGGCGGGCACGAGACTTACATTCATAACCTGCTTTCTTTTGTGAAACTGACCCGGAGCCGAAAGCGCTCGCTGAAAGCCGAAACCGGCTGATTTATGTGAGATGTCCCAATCATAAGGGATGGGGAACATTCTTTTTTCACTTTTTGACGCGCGAGCAGTGCTCTGGGCGGAAAAGCTTCCTGTAAGCGTGAGCGCGTGTGCGGGGGCACTAGACTTACAGTGTATTTGACGCCCCGATCAATGGATGGGGAGCGTTTTATTAATGTTCTGCGTTTTTGTGATAACACTTAAACGCGCGGGCGGAGCCCGGGGGAGGTCTGTGTTAGCAAGCGTGAACGCACTCTGGCGGGCACGAGACTTACATTCATAACCTGCTTTCTTGATCGTGTAACAGAGCGGGCAGATAGTGGGCACAGACCTGTGACACATTTCTGACATTCAACACTCAAGCAGCTTTTCTGCGCTTTATGAGTGTGCTCTCCGAGATTCGGAGTGCTTATGTGTAGGGGTGAACACTGGGGCGTGGGCACTTTCACTACACTTACAACACCAAGGGCATGAGCCGGACCAGACATTATACCCTTTTTGGGATTTTTCTGGGTCGGCGTGAAGACGGCGTTTGTTTGCAGGCGAGAGGGTAAACAAACCGGCTCGTTGGCTGCTAATTGAACTACTGCAGTAGCCTGTTTGAAGGGGACTGACAGGGAAATAAACTTTGACGGCGGTCCGGCCGCAGCGGGACACGTGCGTCCGTTCGGAGGCGATGTGTCTGTTAGTAAGCGTACATTCTTAACCTGACATTAACTTACATTCTTAACCTGACATTATACTCACTTGAGATTTCTCTGGGTCGCCGCGAGTACGGCGGAAGTGTGCAGGCGAGCGGATTCCATTACCGGCTCGTTGGCTGCCAAATACACCGCTGCAGTAGCCGTATCTAAGGGGACTAACAGGGCGAGACATTGCGACGGCGGCGCGCAAGCCCGTCCGGGTCATGCAGAGAGCTCGAGAGGGCTCTGCATGACGCGCGAACGGGGACGCGAGGGCGGGGTAGCTCTCTTGTAACGTAAAGAGAGCTAGCCACGTGCTCGTTGGTCGAGCAGAACTGGGAACAGTGTTTGTACGAGGGCGCGCGCACAAGTAGTGGGCACGGGACCTACATGTAACACAGATGATGCCCGTCCGGGTCATGCAGAGAGCTCGAGAGGGCTCTGCATGACGCACGAACAGGGACACGAGGGTGGGGTAGCTCTCTTGTAACGTAAAGAGAGCTAGCCCGTGCTCGTGTCGTGTCCCTCGGCCTCATCCTCAGATGCGACGGCAGTGAGGCTCGTGAGCGGCAGCTGCGCGTCGGTGAGGAGGGGCGGGGGGGTGTTGAAGGGTTTGAGTCGAGCCCGTAGGGTCGACAGCGGAAGCGAGGAAGTGCGAGGCGTCTTAAAATTGACGCTCGCTGCTCTTTTAGAAAAGATTTTAGCAAGGTAAAGGATACGTCGCCGGATAGCGTAGCTCGCACAGATGGCTGAAGGTGGCGAAGACGGCCGGCTTCCTCAGCGCTGTCCTAAATTGGCTGTTCGCTGTTCATCGGCGGCGGTGGCTTCTCTCAGATCCAGCGATGCGAAGAGCTCGCTGAAGAGACGAAAAATCAGGGAAGTCAGCCTACAGCCGCTATGTTTATACGCTAAGCCATGCCCATTCTGGCGGGCTGTGACGCTATGAAGGCGCGGGCGCCCTTCATTGGGCGTGACGTCACGCCGGGCTCACTGGTAGGCTGCAGCAGATGCAGGGCAGCCAATGAGCACGCGAGATGGCCTGCTCCAGGTCTGCTAGCTGCTGCACTGCGTTGACAATGAATACAAAATTAAGGATCATTTTTTGGCTTCAATATCTCGAGAAGATGAATCTTTCCCGTAGCGTAAGCTAAACTTATGCAATACGAGAGAACCTCTCGTAAGAGAACTGAGACCATTCCTCCATAGAGAATCTCTCCAGATCCTTCAGATTCACAAGTTCTTGTTGGCGCTTCTTCTCTTCAGGTCAGCCCAATCATTTTCTATAGGGTTCAGGACAGGGGCTGGGACGGTCATGTTTGTTTTGGACCGTTGTCCTGATGGATGATCCAACCACGGACCATTATAAGATTTCTAGCAGAGGCCAGTAGGTTTAGATTTATTATCTGTTGGTATTTTGCTAGAAAAATAGACCCACAACATTAAAGATCCAGCAGTATATTTAACCGTAGGCATGGGGTACATTTTAACCCTGTTTGCACCAAATGTATCAGGTGGGTTTGCTGCCAAAAAGCTCTTTTTTTTTGTCTCATCTGGTCATTGAATCCAGTCCCTTCTGAAGTAGTCGTGACTGACAACTGAATATGCTGGAGTTTGTTTTTGGATGAGCGAGGAGGATTGTTCTTGAAACCCTCCCAAACAACACGTGGTGATAGTAGGAGTTGTTTGAAATTTTTTTTCCTGACCCCAAGACTCAATTAATCTCTGCAATTCTCCATCTGTGATCCTTGGAGAGTCTTTGGCCACTCAAACTCTCCTCCTCACCGTACATTAAGACAATATAGAGACACGTCCTGTTCCTGGCAGATTTGTAACATCTTTAGTTGATTGGAACTTCTTCATTTTTGCCCTGATGGTGGAAATGGGAATTTAATAGCTTTAGCTATTTTCTTACAGCCACTTTCTATTTTGTGAAGCTCAACAATCTTTTGCTGCACATTAGAACTATATTCTTTGGTTTTACTCATTGTGACGGATGATTAAGGGAAATTGGCCTTTGAGTTTCCTCATATTTATACTCCTGTGAAACAAGAAGTCATAGCTAGACAATTTCATGTTCCTAGTCATCCTGGTGTGATAAAAAAAAAAAAAAAAAAAATTATATATATATATATATATATATATATATATATATATATATATATATATATATTAATGGGAATAAACTTCAGAGATATTTCACTCATAAAAAATTCTAGGGGTGCCAATAATTGTGGCCAACACGTTTTGAAGAAAAGCATTTATTTTATAATGTGATTTACCCCCCACTTTCAATTCTTTTAATTCAATGAAAGGGTAGATTTTTGCAAATTTTGCAAATTTTTGCAAAGATCAAAAGGATAAACAGTGCTGATTTACAGCCATCTTTGCTCATAATCACCAGGGGTGCCAATACTGACCACAACTGCATTTATATAATCCATCTAAGAGCATTTTCACTAAGCTATTGTACTGGTGGGATTTCTGTATTCCTGAAGGGGCTGAGCTGTGTGAGAGATACAAAAAGGTGATGGAGACGTGAAGAAAGAGCAGTCTTCGTTTCAGCTGCAATTAAAGTCTCTCCACTTTTTACAGACATGCTTAAGAGCATCCATCAACTAACTTTAATGCTAACGTCAGTCAAGACCCTCTCTCTGAAACTAGTTCCCATGTGGGTCAATGTGTAAATTACTGTGCTAACATCTTGGTATGAATGCTGACATCTTCAAGTCAAAGTCAACACTGAAAATGACTCAAGCTGAAGGAAAAGGCGTTGAGATGAATGTTGAGTGAGATATTGAGGTGAATCCAAAGACTTTGATTAACAGATTTTTGATGAAGTTTTGATGACTGTAGAACTTTATATGCAGGTAAAGCAGAACTGCACTAACAAAAAAGAACCAAACTATGGAATTACCACAGTTTTTGGACATCTACCATGGTAAACAAATGACTATTTTTAGAGGATTATCATGTTAATAGCATAACATATGAATCCATAAATCATTTAGTAGGATATATCAAAAGTAAAAAGGTACAGTGATGATATCAGAAACCACCGATAGACGAACAAATGTTCCTTCTCTATATATCAGTTGTTGAAATCAAACAATATTGGCAGAAATTCTAAAACTACGGAGCACAAATTCAGAAGTTTGCCTTTTAGAAACCCTACCAGTGGTACAGTTGCCTTGATAAATACCACCATTTACCTTATACCAGACAACAGTGACATATGCACATACTGCACATGCTTGCCTCAGTTTGGTTGAGACCCAAAAGTACTGCGTGACACACCAAGGGCCATCAATGAGCGCCTGTCAGGCTAGTTTTTGCAGTGTGTTACATGTCGGCTCTAGTTAGAAAATAAAAGCGAACGTGATTCTAATTTTACCTGAGCATACCAATAGGTGAATATTTTCATAACAACATGAGCCGCCGGAATGAATAAAGTAAATGAACATGATTGATATTCAAAATGGTAAGCAAGTGCTGCTTTGTTTGTGGTTTGTATATCTACAGTCCCACATTCGGTTTCCCTTTTTAAATGATGAACATACTGTAGACTATTGATACCTGCTGAAATAGACCGTTACTTCCTTACAAGCTGCTGCAGAACGCACATGCTAGTTGGCAGTCGCCTGTAGTCTTGAGGTGTGTTCAAGCACAGCATTTTGGCCCAGATGCAGCCAACGCGAGGTGAAAACACAGTCGCCGCCGCTAGTTCTTTGATGCTGGATTGGAGCATCACGGCCTTAAGTTTTTGCCCCTCACAAGCACTTCGCAGACAGAAGGAAATTACAGCTCGGTCTGATGTACAAATAAGAGGACTGCGGCACTTCTGCTGAAGTCTAAAGGCCTGTTCACACCAAGAACGATAACTATAAACTAAATAACTATTAGCTTCCTCATCAATGAACAACATCATTCTGTTTATTTTAGTGTCTGCCACTTTAAAAGCATGAGCTCTTTAAAGCAGAATGGATTCTGATTGGCTTTCAATGTTTTTAGAGTTGAGCTGGAAAAAAATCATTTTGAAAGTGATTCTAACGATATTGTTCCTTTATGTCATTATCGTTATAGCTGTATGGACTTTTTAATATATATATATATATATATATATATATATATATATATATATATATATATATATATATATATATAAATATATATATATATATATTATTATTATATATTATTATTATTATTATTATTATTATATAATATATTATATATATATATATATATATATATATATTATATCTTTATGGTTATCGTCCGTGGTGTGAACACGCCTTAAGGAAAACTACTCTCTAGAGGGATTAATATTTTTAAAAAAAAAATTTAATTTCTAATTTTCTCTACTTTTCGAATAATCTCTGACATTTATCTTGTAGAACCAAAATCGCCCCAAATGCAATTTGAAAACTAAAATAAGTAGACAACTAATGTCGTCAACTATCAAAAAGACATAATAAACAAAATACAAAAAGTGATACATAAACTATCAAACTATCTAACAAGCCAAATAACTTCAAGTATCAAAGTAATTAGCTAAATTAAATGTAAAAACCCGTAATTGAAGAGCTAAATAATACACATTAAGCAGTTGGTTTGAAAGATAACATGTAATCTGACTTTAAGTGCACTAAAATTATGCTATGTAACAACAGTTCAACATTTTAGGGTCAGTAAGATTTAAAATAAATTAATAAATAAAATATTACTTGTACTTTTATTCAACAAGGACACATTAAATGGATCAAAAGTGACAGTATAGACATCCATGATGTTACAAATAATTTCTATTTTAAATTAAAAATAATTCTACAAAAAACATATATAACATTAAGAAATGTTTCTTGAGTAGAAAATAAGCATATTAGAATGATTTCTGAAGGATCGTGTGGCACTGAAGACTGGAGTAATGATGCTGAAAATACAGCTGTGCATCACAGGAATAAATTACAGTTTAAAGGGGATCTTTAAATTTTGTATGCAAAATTCACTTTTCTAAGGAGTTTGAATGAGAACAACCAGCCTATAATGGTAAAAATCTTCTCACTCATTTTTTTAAAATAATTCCCATGAATTAAAAGCACTCTCTTTAAACAAGCGGATTCAGATTCCCCCTAGAATGACATCACTGCAGGGAAAAGACCCGTCCACAGCCGGTAGAGGAGAAACACAGAGAAGCACAGAGTCCGCCATTTCTGAATCCTCGCTGTAGCAGATGGAGTTGTACAATGTCTGCGCCAAAGAGGCATTACAAGTGTTGTGTTTTGGGATGTACTAATGCACATTAAAAGTTTCCATAGACTCCTGCCATCTGAGTCACTAAGAACATTGTGGTTAAATTTAATTTTGTAAGGAAATGTTTCTAAGAAAATCGGTAAAGTGTTATACGTTTGCGCCAATCATTTTGTGCCGGACAGCTTCACAAACAATGGTCTTTTGAACGCTAGATTTTCAGAGAGGTTAATTCTGAAAAATGGGTCAATATACCAAAGCTTTGTGCGCAAACTTTAAATCCAGACAAAGTAAGTAGCCTATCAAACATCATATGATGTGAGTCCAACATTAGGCGCGTTTCCATTACAGATTTGAGCAAAACTTTTGCGATTTTTTCTAAATATCAACAAAAAACTATTGCAAAATGATGCATTTCCATTAACCAATGTTATGTGACTAAAACGTCATTTTTTCCTCTCACGATAAGTAGGGATGCACCGAAATGAAAATTATAGGCCGAAGCCGAATAATAATGAAACGCTTAGCCGATAGGCCGAATACCAGACGTGGTGTTTCACATTTTTTCGATTTATTTTGCCATTTTTTCACTATTGCATTGCATTAATTTAATAAAAAAATGTGCTTTTTATTATTTTGTCTTGCTTTTCAGAGAAAAAAAATCGAATTACAAAAATCAATTTGCGCAATTTGAAGGGTAATGGAAACGCGGATATTATCCGACATCGGTTCAAACAAATAAGGCTGAATATACCACTACTGACAGTGTTTCCGTGCATGAGCTCTTGAAGCTCCAGCTTCTTGAAAGGGGGCCGGGAGCACCAGCTCATTTGCATTTAAAGGGACACACACAAAAATGTTTTTTGCTCACCTCCAAAAAGTTACAAATTTAACATGCTATAAAAAATTAACTGTGGGGTATTTTGAGCTAAACCTTCACATACACACTCTGGGGACATCAGAGGCTTATTTTACATCTCGTGAAAAGGGGCATAATAGCACTAAAATAAAAATTAAACACTAATTTATATATCAATCATATTTTACAATATTACTGTATTACTATATTTTTGTTCAAATAAACACAGTCTCGATGATGATGATAAAAACATTTTTAAAAGTCTTACCAAACCCAGACTTTTAAACGTATCTAGGCTAGTATGTACTTTTCAAGACCCTCCAGCCTTTTTTGACTTTATTTTGTTGGTGATCAAGCCTTAACTCTTCACACTGTGGTGGGTATACGATGGTAATCATCAGCAACATCATGGTACTTTTATTTTATCAAAAGATTATCATATTCATGTACCATCACATTTTCTAAGTTACTATACCGAGGTTACAAATAACCACAGAACTTTTTTCCATTAGTGACAAACACAAGACACATTAAACAAGAAATGAATGCATAGAGCACTCTGGCTGCGTTACAAACAAACACCAACAGTTTTAGATGGGCAAAAGCCGGACTAACACATTCCCTCAGGATCTCTCTCATACTGCAGAGATGTGAGAGAACAATCACTCACTATCACTTATATCAACTCAGAAGAAAAGTCTGTGTGTGTGTGTGTTGAGATGTAAATTGCCCAGGGCACTGAAGCTCCCTTTAGCACTTAAACAGTGAGAACACCCAGAATCCACAAACACAGTGATTCTAATAGAGAAACGAGAGATATGGCCAGATAAAGAGCAGAATATTGCAGAGAGAAACAGAAAGAAACGAATAAAAACAGATCTCGAGTTTAAACAAGATGCTATGTGTATAATAACCATAACTGAGGTACATTTCAATATTATTATCCTAATAATGTAATATTAACTTTATATTTTAAGTTGTAAGTTGAAATTGCTGCCTAACATGTCCGTTATGTAGGCTTAACTGAATACATAAAGAACTAACAACAAAATGTACTAATGTATAGTATAGCTGTATATCACTGCCATATGGACATTACTTTGACACACTCATCTTGACCTTGACTGATAACAGAATACTTCCTAAATGGTAATACTGAAACAAGCTTTTTTTGTAAAGCTGCATTGAAACAATTGTGAAAAGGGCTGTACAAAAAAACTTGAATTGAACTGAATTAAGAATCCTGTAATTTATATTTAAAATTATGAGTTTAATATTACTTTTAAGAACAAACTAATTTCCAGATTTCTACCTAATCCTGATGATCTCACATTAGTTGTCAAAAGTCTAACAGGTGTGTGTGTGTGTGTGTGTGTGTGTGTGTGTGTGTGTGTGTGTGTGTGTGTGTGTGTGTGTGTGTGTGTGTGTGTGTGTGTGTGTGTGTGTGTGTGTGTGTGTGTGTGTGTGTGTGTGTGTGTGTGTGTGTGTGTGTTAGTTTAAGAATAAATGAATGAGGAAAATAATTAATAAAGTGCTAAAGACGCTGTCCGGAAAAGCACTGCCGTAGGGAAGAGACTGTACCACACTGTAGTAAAGTTAAGGAAATCATCTCTCTCTCTCTCTCTCTCTCTCTCTCTCTCTCTCTCTCTCACATACAGGTCCTTCTCAAAAAATTAGCATATTGTGATAAAGTTAATTATTTTCCATAATGTAATGATAAAAATTAAACTTTCATATATTTTAGATTCATTGCACACCAACTGAAATATTTCAGGTCTTTTATTGTTTTAATACTGATGATTTTGGCATACAGCTCATGAAAACCCAAAATTCCTATCTCAACAAATTAGCATATCATGAAAAGGGTCTCTAAACGAGCTATTAACCTAATCATCTGAATCAACTAATTACCTCTAAACACCTGCAAAAGATTCCAGAGGCTTTTAAAAACTCCCAGACTGTTTCATTACTCAAAACCGCAATCATGGGTAAGACTGCCGACCTGACTGCTGTCCAGAAGGCCATCATTGACACCCTCAAGCAAGAGGGTAAGACACAGAAAGAAATTTCTGAACAAATAGGCTGTTCCCAGAGTGCTGTATCAAGGCACCTCAGTGGGAAGTCTGTGGGAAGGAAAAAGTGTGGCAAAAAACGCTGCACAATGAGAAGAGGTGACCGGACCCTGAGGAAGATTGTGGAGAAGGACCGATTCCAGACCTTGGGGGACCTGCGGAAGCAGTGGACTGAGTCTAGAGTAGAAACATCCAGAGCCACCGTGCACAGGCGTGTGCAGGAAAACAGGTGCCGCATTATTTATTGTAATAATATTTGACAATATTACTTTTTTTACTCTATATTTGATTAAATAAATACAGCCTGGGTGAGCATAAGGGACATTTCAAAAACTTTTCTGGTATAAACAAGGCTTTACTCCGTGTCAGCGCGCGCTCTGATCGGTAAAGGTGCACAGTCCTCTCCCGAATCATCTCCAGCACTCAGCCTCAGAAGCAACACTAACTCCGCCTCCGTTTCCCTCGTAAGATGATATTAGTATTTAAACATTCTCTATGATAAAAAATGTTTGTAAAAAATATTTTAATAGCACGGTTTTGGCGCTTTATAGAGTTCTAATGACGGTGATCAACTATAACCGTAGGTCTCACGTTATATAATAACCGGCACAACCGTCACAATATATATATATATATATATATACTGTATATATATATATATATATGTGTGTGTTTGAAATTAGTCTTCTTTCTTTCTTTTTGTGTGCAAGACTGCATTTATTTGTATATATGCATGCAAACTCTGTTTTTCAAAGAGTATACTTAAGGCAGCTTTTCAGATTAATCCTGCACACCTGCTTGCATGCCTTCAGAGGGAAAAGAAAGCTTTAACTCCACTTAAAGAACAAAGGAAGGTGCAAATGCCGGGAGCACCATGGATCTCAGTCGAGGTCTGCTCTCAGTGCCATATGCACATCAATCCCAGAGTCCACAGGGGACAGCTCCCTTCACCTGCTCAGATGAAGCAGCCACACATGCAGGACACACCTGAATAACAAGGTCCAGACGTTCAGTCCTTAAACCCAGATCTCATTTGTGTGAATGTGAGTGTGTACTGTGTCCAGATGGGCTGGAGTCCGCAGCAGACATGCTGGTGCAGGTTGGGTTTGAATGAGCTAAAAATAGCATCGGAAGAACGTGAGACGCCTCCGCAAACGAAGCCTCCCATCTCCATCTCTGCCGTGATGGATGGCATCGTCGTGCCGAGCGAACGTGTGTGCCAGAAGAGGGGGCAAGATGCCTTCAGAACCGCAGAGAGTTGCAGAGACAGACAGAGGGAATGTAGAAAGATGGAAATGACTCAATGTAGTGCTGACAACATAAGATACGGAAGCTAAGTGATCAAACAGAAAGTGTGAAAGAAAAGCACGGTCCCCATGAACGTTGTGAGTTAAAAGTGTATTCATGACCATGCATTACGGCTTTGAGCATGCTGTGGTGTTAAAAGTACATCCATCACCTCTATTTAAGTATAGGAAAAAAAGGGGCGGGGGGGGGAGGGGGGGTGAGAAAGCGAATGAAAGCACACTCTTTATGCCGTTTACACAGCCTGCTGTGGCTGAGGTGAATGGCTAATCTCTTCTGCTGAGGTTCAAACAAAAGCCACTCTCAATTAATGGCCTTTATTAAGCAGCAGGGCAGCCACTGTGGGGATAATATGCTCAAAACTCAATGCTAATAATGCTAAAGACACTAACCCAAAAATAATCATATCTAGAGTAGTGAGTCTAAGACAAGCATTAGATCAGACAGCTGCAGTCAGCCACCAGTATTACAGAGATCCTGCTGTCTCAGACCCATCAGATCTGTCTCAAGCTCGGATGATGCCGTCTCGCCTCAATAACATCACATATCGTTCAGGAACACTTGATCAACACTGACTCCAAATACCTGCCATTAGTTTACAAAAGGTTTTGCAAATAATGCTGCCATTCTCTGGATATCTGTAATGCAATTAGGCAAAATTAATAAATATCCATGGTTAAATATGTTAGGATTTTGATACTGCAGGATTTTGGTTTGGTTTAGAATAGAAAAAGATAAAGAAAAAGATAAAGAAAAAGAAACAAAAACAAAAAGAAAAGAAAAAGGACATGGAAAATGCTTAATCAAAATTTGATTATCTTTCCATTTAAAACAGTTTTTCTTCTCTGTTCAGTAATCAAGGTTGAGTGGGCGGGAAAAATGTATATTAGCCAGTAATATCATAGCTTAAAATCAACCACCCAAGCAAGTCCTATATGATAAAAATCAAGCACCGCCCACTGATAAAAATGATTTTGTTGTGAAGTAAATACTACAGAAAAAAAACAATGTAATTTACATGAAAAAGTTAGTTCAGGCAAGAATTTAAAAAAACTAAGTAAATTAGAAATAAAAGCGTAAATATCAACGTTATAAAATTAAGGAAAATTACTCAACTTTTCTGATACTGGTGTTCCCATCATGCACTGGGCTTTGCATAATTAATGAGGTTGATTTTTCACTGTTTTCCAGCTGTATTTACACTGTTTTATCATTGCTTTTGTTGTTAGGATTAATAACTTGCCATTTGGTGACATTTGGATTTCATTTTCTACTCAAAATGACACATTCAAACACAAAAACAATCCATCAAATGTTACCGTCATTGTGTATTGTCTACCAAGTATTCAGGTCTCTTTTATTACGTTTAATTATGCATTAATAATGTTGTTTCATTAATTACTTAGATGTTACTAAGTGCAGTTTCTAAGTACAGCCTATACTTAAAAAGTGTGGTTTAATTCCATGTTATATTGTTTGAGTGAAATGTATTATAAAGGAAACTTCAACAAAATAGGTGTTCAAATTACTTATTTTCTTTGTCTTTTTCACTTAACTTAGTCAAGTAGAGTTTACTTAATTCCATATGTGAAATTTACCTAAAAATATGCGTGTGAAATTTACTTAAAAAATATTTGTGCAAAAACTTGCCAAAGAAAAATTAAGTACATTTTACTTATTGCTTTTTTTTTTGTGAAGAGCTGCACGATTTGGAGGGAAAATCTACAAATTCTCTGATAAAAATTGAGACTGCAATTTAAAATGCATTTTGAAAAAACAAAAGCTCTAGGTTTGCTGTGCTATTTAATTAGTTATAATGGTAACACTTTACAATAAGGTTCATTAAATAACATTAGTTAATGTATTAACTAACATTAACCATGAGCAATACATTTGTTACTGTATTTGTCAATCTTTGTTAATGTTAGTTATACTGCAAAATAAGAACATCTTCACTATGAGATGTAAAACCATCAAGCTTTTATTTGGTGGAAAATTTTGAGGAAAAGTTTGCTGCATGATGCATTCCCAAACTGCATGTTATGAGCGACCCACACTCACAGCAGATGCAGAGATGAGTAAAAAAAAAACATGAAAACTCTGAAACATGCAGTGCATATAATTATTTTATTAAATTGCAGCCTTGACGATTTGATAGGATTGTAGTTTCGGTTGTGATATCCATTAATCCTACACCGCCCTACATTATTTCCCATTGAATCCTCAGAAATACATGACATAATGGCAGTTAAAAGTGCAGTGAATGTTACTTCGTGTTTTAAACACTCTTTAGACTTCTGTAAAAGAAAGCCAGGTGGACTCCACTGTAAGGTGTGTATTACAGCTGTCACTGTGCTCTGCGCCCATATGTGCCACGCATGCCATCTGTCAGCAGAAGATCTGGGACCAGGAGACTGATTACCAGAGCATTATGAGTGTGTACAATTACAAAATCACTCGGGGCACTGTTAAAATGGTGAGCATTTAATCGGTTTTAAAATCCAATATGGTAAGCCTTCATAAATATCATCTCAAAACAGTATTTCGTGTAGCGTTTGGTTCTAGGCATCCGAGACGTCCACCTAAACAACGCAATAAAGATTAGATAATGATGCCTGTAAACATCTAAAAACTCTATAAAACACATAGAAATTCCACACACTGCTCACTTCTATACTCAGGAGTGATGTTGCATAGTGGTTAAAACTCAGGTTTTAACCTTCGAAGGGAACAAGGTATGAGAAATCATTCTTCTATAATAATAATAATTATTATTATTATTATTCGTTACATTTATAGCGCTTTTCTGGTTACTCAAATCGCTTTACATGGAAGGAGGAATCTCCTCAAGGACCACCAATGTGCAGCATCACCTGGATGATGCGACGGCAGCCATATTGCACCAGAACGCCCACCACACACCAGCTTACTGTTGGAGAGGAGAAAGTGATGAAGCCAATCAGTATATGGGGATGATTAGGAGGCCATGATGGACAGAGGCCAAGAGGCAAATTTGGCCAGGATGCCGGGGTTTCACCCCTACTCTTTATCGGGATTTTCAATGACCACAGAGAGTCAGGACCTCGGTTTAACGTCTCATCCGAACGGCGGCTTCAAAATCTTCTGACAAGGTTCATATGACTGTTCCAAGTATTCTGCTTTATGTTTCAAAAAGACAAACATTTAAGATGTTATTTGATGAAAACTGCTCATATTGTATTCATGCTTCAACTTCAGCTTCTGTTCTGCACACAAACCTATTGTGTGGCTTCAGAAGATTATATAAAAAGTTACTTTGATTACATACTACTCTCCACACTGAGACGATGAAGCCACCAAACATCTTTCAGCACATTCAGATGGTTCCTGGAAAATATTCTACAGATCTCAAAAACTGTGATTGGCTACTTTCTCAGGCAGTTTTGGGGAGTTGCTGACATGAAATCAAGTTTTTGTTGCTTTAATGGCAAACTGCATGTATTTGAGTAGCACAGCTGAGCTGGGTAATCAACCTGAATAAACTAACTCATGGCAGACATCCCTGTGAATGTGACAGACAGTCAATATGAAACCAATAAAGGGACAGTTCACCCGAAATGAAAATTCTGTCATCATTTACTCACCCTCATGTCATCCTAAACATGTATGAATTTCTTTCCCCTGTGGAACACAAAAGGAAAAATATTGCAGAATGTCAAGAGTGCTTTTTTTACTAATGGGGATTTTCAAGCTATAAAAATGACATAAAAGCATCATAAAAGTAGTGCACTATATTCCAAGTGAAACAATATCTTTGTTAACTGAAGAAAAAAAAAGTTACTCAGTCTTTTGTCTTGTATCTTAACATTCTTAAATCAGCATACTGTATTTACTTGAGAAGCAGAATTACTTAAGATATTAAGTCTTGTTTTTTGAAAAATGTATGAATATGAATAGGGCTGGATAATAATTCAATATCAATATATATCGCGATATATTTTTTTCCCATAACGGTGATATGATTTTTAAACACATTTTCGATATTTCAATATACATAGCAGCATTTGTCACTGACTGACGTTAGGCGCGCAGCCGTCAGAAAGAGCAGAACACAATTGGCTACTTTCCTGATGACGTACACCACAGACACGCAGCCACTGCTCAGAACAGCGGATCTCCAACGCGGCAAGTTTCAGCCACAGAATGAGCGCCCCTGACCGCAATGCAAATGTGACTGAACGAGCTTCCACAAGTGAGGAGAAAGCATACGAAATAGTTGATAAGAGAGGAAAGACTAATTCAGTGGTATAAATTCAGTGGTGTTTCGGTGTTTCAGCGTGCTGCAAAATGTGCCGGAGTGTGACTGCCGAGTCCGACTAGCAGCGGGAACACATCAAACGAGGATCAGGAGATAGACTGTGCCGATGCGCGCGTCCGCGGCCAGGAACGTCGCGTCCACACTCTAAAAATAGCTCACCGAAAGTTCTAATGAGCAGGTATCGCTCCCTGTGAATGTCCTGACGTGCGCACACACACACGCACACGACGCGCAGAATTCAGTTCTCTTTCTTTAGCGCTTGAATAATAACACACACATTTATGCCAAAATGTCCGTTTTGTCAATTGTATCCTCACAAGAACAGTCTAAATGAGTTAAATAAAATCTTAAATGAAAGTTAAGAGTAGCCAAATGAGAAAATTAAGTGCGTAAGATCCTCTCATCAGCTACATATCTTAAAGGGACAGCAGCCAATTCTGTCTGTCAGTTAAGTTAACCAAAGAACAAAGGGGAACAGAGCAAATTACTCACTGATCTTGTCTAAAGAACGTGTGTAGCTTTAATAAGGATTAATCTATATTTAATTTATAATTTATGCAGTTCAGACTATTTGATAACCTTATTCAATTTCTGTATATTTCAGTTTTATTTAAACACAAAACATTAATGGTGAACATTTTTGACTTTATAAAATGATTATCTCAAGTCTTGAAAAAAGTAAGACATATTTTTGTTATACATAGTTTAGTAACCTACTTTTATTTTTGGCAGAATTTATCATTATAATCAACTTAATTATTTCCTGGATTTTGTAACACCATAGTCCCCAAATTTATGTAAATGCCGGAAATGGGATTTAAATCGGAAAAAGATTCCCCCATTTTGTGTACCAAATGTTGCACAAATTTTATGGCAAATGTAAATTTAAAAACAGAAATGCATTGCCATTTTACAAATTACATTGTCATTTTGCATATTACATTTCAAACTGAATATTTTTACCCATATGCTTTCATAGTCTTGTAGCAGGTATTGAGAAGAGAATATTATTGTTATGATGGGTTATTTCATTGCTTCATGTAGTTTGTTATGGTGCAGTAGCGAAAGACTCCAGCAGATTTCATAGACTTGGCAAATTCATTTTTCAGAAGATTGTAGGAACAGACGTCTGTTGTGGGCGTTCTTGGCAGTTTTTCTGAGGCTTTTATATTGTTCATGTCGATATCGGAATTATATCGTATCGACCGAAATTAAGAAATATATCGTTATATAAAATTTGGCCATATCGTCCAGCCCTAAATATGAACTGAGCTTATGCTTAAAACAAGAAAAATATTTACCAAATGGTTCAGAAAAAGAAAATTGGTAACACTGTACAATAATGTATTAACTTACATGAACTAAACATGAGGAATATATCTGTTACTGTATATGTTAATCTTTGTTAACGTTAGTTAATAAAAAATACAGCTGTTCATCGTTTGTTCATGTTAGTTCACAGTGCATTAACTAATGTTCACAAATACAACTTTTGATTTTAATAATCATGGATAAGTAAATGTTGAAACTAACATTAACAAAGATTAATAAATGCAGTAGAAGTGCAGTTCATTATTAGTTCATGTTAACTAATGTAGTTAACTAATGTTAACTAGTTAAACCTTATAGTAAAGTGTTACCAGAAAATGAATTCATTTTCTGACCTCTTTGGCAGATATTTTGTCTTGTTTAAGCAAAAACTCACAATAATATTGAATCATTTTTCAGAAAACATATCTTATGTCATTTTGCTTATGAAGTAAATGTATCTTGATTTAAGAATGATTAGATATTCCTACAGGAAAACAAGACAAAAATACAGAGTAAGAAAATCATTTTTGCAGTGTTTGAGGAACAGACCAAAATGTAAGTAATTATTTACTGAAAATCCTCTCAGCGTAGCGCTCAAATCACATTCAATTCAAATACGGCGTGTCAAGAAGTTTGACGTCAATGATGTCAAGCCTCATTGATGTCAAACCAAGCAAAACGAATCTTGATGCATGAGATTTGATAACTACTTTACAAAACTGCTTAATAATTACTTAAATTTCACACACAAAGCTGTCATATGGCTTTTGAACACTTGAAATGTGGAGCATGAATGATTTGGACTACATTTATGTAGCTTTTTTTGTCAGTTTTTGGAGCTAAACAGCCCCATTCCCCTTTATGAAAAAGAACAGTCTAGATATTACGCAATATGTCTTCTTTTGTGTTCCACAGAAGAAAGTCATAAGGGTTCAGAATAACATTAGGGTGAGAAAATGATTATAGAATTTTCATTTGTGAGGGAACTAGTCTATTCCTTTAAGCAAAACCAATATTTGAGCAAGGAAAAGTAGAACATGAACATAATTTCTCTTTGAAAAAATATTTGACTTTCACATATGAGATACGAACATGTTACTAGTTTCCTTAGTCATCCTTTTACCAAAGATGAAGAGAGCACACACCCACACGCATCCAGCTAAACTTTCGTCTGTAATCTAGTGTAAAGCGTAATATTTCTCTCCCAGCAGTGAGATCCCTGTGGTCTTCTCTGTGTGTAAGTATTTCACAGATGTCCCTCTGCGATTAACGTCAGGGAATAGGGCTTTTGTCACACTTTGAAATCTTTAACCGAAACCCTCCAGAGATATGCACTCCTCTCTACACATCACTTCTTTATCCATCTTTCCCCTTCTCTTTTTATTATAACACATAGTCTTATGGAAGTCACCCTGCAGTGAACATAGCCAACAATGGTCGCAAGTGAAACCGTAAGCAGATGGAAAAGTAATGCAAGTTGAGGGATCGGCAAAAAGAGTGACCTAATCCCTAAAGCAACCAAACTTACACAATATACATGGCATATACAGCTCCTCAGGTCCATACCTTTCAGAAACTATTCAAACCAATTCGTACCACTTTCCAACTTGACTTCTATTTTATTTCAGAAAGGACTGAAATTATTTTTTCTAGCTGTATAATGGAAGATTGTGATAACCTTTAGAAAAAGTATACAAATATTTTTAAAATATTCGATATGCAGTTAAACTTTCCTTCTAAATAATAATAAATACCCTCACCTCCCAAATAAACAACCCTAACCATAATACAAAAATACATGAGCAAGTAGTAAATATATAATTACTAAATAAATAAGTACATACATAAAAACGCTGACCTATCACCACTGCATCACACAAGCAAGCAAATAAATAAAAACTGAGCTTCCACCACTACCAAAAGGGACATAATGAAAAAAAAATATAATAATAAAAACATGAGATGGTAGGAAAAATATGCGTTCTCTTGCAAAAGTCTGCATTTGCTCACAAAACCTTTCCGTTCCCACACAAAACTTTTGAATTCTTTGAGTGAACAAAATTTTTGGTGGAACTGAAAACTTTTGTGAGAGAATGTATTGACATATATGTATTGACATATAATTTTCTCTCCAATCTAGAATTGTCAAAAAGTACCGACTTCGGTTAGCCTGGCAAGCCAGACCTACATCAAGATGTTAGGTCTGGGAACTCATAATTGGCATACCTCAATCCGAGGGGCGGGATAAACGGTTGTCTTTCAAATTCCCTCTGCACGCAATAGGACAGCGCTACAACCAACCAGAGCAACGGACGGCTGTGGCTGAGTGAGTCCCATGCGTTTTTCCACCAGCGGAGCTAGTTGATAGGCCTATATTAAACTTTTGCCGTATTCGGTCGTCAAAACTCCGGAGTCCGAACACATCTTCCTTTTTTAAGAATGACTAAAGTGACGATCTCTTAACTCCAAGCCATCCAGAGTCGCGGCCAAAGCCGAGCTTTTCCAGCTCGAATGTTAACGGAGAGTTCCAAGACCACACTTTGCTGCAAAATAATTTTTGCTGCCGCTAGGGTGGGTCTAGATTTCTAGGCTAGACTTCGGTACCAAGTCGGTACTGAAATTTAAAAAATGTGATGCTTTGAGTGCTATTGAGCGGAATCGTAAACACCTCTGATTGGCCATTGTACTCACGCACTTATCAGATATGTCTGTGATTGGCTACAACGATCAGCACTTCAAAATATGTTGTGCATATACATCAATGACGCTCTTCACCGAAACACAGATACAGATGGGAGTATTTGAAAGCAGGCGTCTATCAGTGAACAGGTCCGCTTCCGCTTTCAAAACACTTTCAAACACTTCCGTGTGCTCTCAAACACTACGTTGATCATTATAGCCAATCACAGACATATATGATGAGCGCGTGAACACAATGGCCAATCAGAGGTGTTTACGATTCCGCTCAACAATGCTCAAAGCGTCACAATTGTAAAATTTCAGTACCGACTTGGTACCAAAGTCGGTCATTTTGACAACGCTAATCCAATCTCATATTTTTTTTCCATCACAATGTCCATTTAGGGGCTCCATACACCACAACATGCCAATCAACTGATATCTTTAGAACTTAACTGTTGAAAATCCACTTGGTTGTACATACATAGTCATACACCTATCCACATGAGGTCCTACTGCTCACAATGTCATGACGTTGAAGGCTTATAAAAGCAGTGTGGAGACCATTGTTGTAAAAATGAAAGCCTCAAAGACTGGCTGTCCATCCAAAAAGAGCAATAAGGACCCTGGCCACTCATGTTTACTAAACCTATGCCAGCATCTAGATTTGCCAACTGGCACTTACAGGACTTCAAAAAGACTGAAGAAAAGGTTTCTCAGATGTCTTTGGCTTGAATTCCAAGCACCATTTTTGATGAAAACTTACTTGGCAAATACCGTGAAGTTAAGCAGGTTTATGCATCAAGAAGCTTTTTTTTTATGGGCTAGAGATTTGCGAGATTTGATCAATTGAAGGAGCTAATTGAATGGAACAAAACACAAAGATGTCAGCAATGGAAGAAACTCACAAGTCTTAGACTACGACAATGAGCCATACTTGTTGTAAGGAGAGGTTTTTGGATGTCTCTAATTGGCACAGAGAAAGCCAAGATTTAATCCCCACAGAAAAATGTGTTCAGAGACCTTGAGATTACAGTTCACAGATGATCCACGAAGCATCTTTATGGGCGAGACAGTAAAAACTGACCAAATTCAGTTCTGCAAATCTGGTAGACTTACAGCCTACTAAAGTCTCACAGCTGTAATCCCTGCCAAAGGCCGCTCTGCAAAATAGTGAATGAAGAACCTGAATTTAGATGTCAATGGAGGATTCCAAAGAGTGTACTTTTTAGTTTTAATCAGAAGGCAAAATAAGTTTCAATTAAATTTGAGATATGTCAGTGAAAAACTTTGTGCTGAATAATTTCTAGGTGCACTGGGATATTTAACCCATCACAACAAAAAAAAAAATCTCCTTATTATCTATTTATTTCTCCTAAACGGCATTGAGATAAACTGGAGAGCAAATGGAGAATTTGGATTTTTCTCCCGGGAAAAACTTTCCATTAATCTCCTTGGTAGATCTAAAACAATTTTTCAAAATGGGCTAAAATTGACAAAGAAATTTTTTTTTTTGACAATCAAACACCAGAAATCTTGATATGGTCCCTTGCAAGAGGACCATAATAAATGTGGGTCCTTGAAATCAAGAAGTTTGAAAACCCCTGATCTAACAAAACTTACACCAAAGACCCTTTCCACCTCAAAAATACATGTGCGAGACATTAGTGATATCTTATGCTCTCATAAGTTGGATGTTGGCATATGAGAATAACGGTTGCAATCTGATATTGTTTATTTGAATTATAATGCTCCTAAAGATAGTATCAGGATTTATTGGGTGGGGTGTGAGTTAGCATTTGAAAGGTGTGTGGCAGTGGGATGTGCCAGTGAAAATCTGGCATTTAACAGATTCTTTCTGCTCTCATTCACCTCTCCTTATTAACATAGAGTCTTGGGCCCTGCTAAAGGACAGTGCTCGTTAACACTATGGATCTCTGCTTTTAATGAGGGCCCGACACATAACCACACACATACATTCAATCAGAAGTCCATACTAATGCATGCATGGTCACAAATGCACACTAATACAGCGCTCAGAGTGAGGATGAAAGATTCAAGGAGAAACACATTTCTGACAGGCAGAATGAGCCATTGATCTATAGGCTCACTCATTCTGCTGCAGTTACTCACTTCATTGGCGTCAAATGTGCTGAAGGAACCCAACTAAACAGACTGAGAACCATGCAGCAAACCTTCTTATAACCAACCAACACAATATTCAGAATATTAGTCAATCAAAATGGGGTTTTCAATAATAATAACTTAATATTATTAACTTAGCTTAAACATTTACATTTGGTAACCCCCAATCTTCAATATTTGGTTATATTCTTAGAATCCAACATCAGCATCTCAGTGCAAACTATTAAGACTGGAACCTGAACAAACCAGCAAGGATCACCCCTTAGCCCAACAGAAATAAACCCACCCACTTGGAGCTACAAATGACTAATAAGTTTCTGTTTGTCACTAGTAGGTGTTCCTACTCGACTGTCATATTCATCTGTGTCAGTCAGTGGATCACGTGAGCTTCATTGTTTGCACATTTGCTCATCGCATCGCCAATGGCCAAAGGCTACATTACCACTGGCTAAAGGAAACGCTTGACACAGGCCAAAACACCATATGCCACGTTTGGTTGCATTCAGCATGGTGTGTGAATGCTTTCAGTGCACAGTCAATAAAATCATTGTTCATACACAGTTTAGGCATTTGGACATATGTTTTGCATTTTTCCAACTGTAATTGTGCATAAGTAAAGTGACAATTTTGTCAACCAACCATATCCAAGCTAAAATGAAAGTTGCCAGCTAAAATCTGAATTAAATTCAAATGTGATTTAAGGACTAAACCAACCGGAAACTACAACACTATCTGCAGACTTTGAAAGGCTTCTGACAGATGTCACTGCCAAAACCTCACAACGATTGGCTGACAGCTGCATCTTATTTGCATAAAGTTAGAAAGCATTTCTCATCTTTTGATGCTCTCGCCTCTTGGCAGCGGTGCAGAGCATTCGCGCAATCCCTCATGCCAGCCTGCTGCTCAGTTTCAAAGGGTCAAGGTTTAGCATGGCCCAGTTAGCACCTGCTAGTAATGTAGATACAGTAACTCCACAGATTGTTCATTTACAATGACATTTATGATGTCACAAAAGATATATGTTTTAAAAAATGTTGTTCTTTCGAACTTCATATCCATCAAAGGACAGAAATGATAATAAAAATTAACAAACATATTGAGCACCACAACAGTTTTCAATGTTGATTATAGAAAATCAGCATATTAGAATGATTTCCGAAGGATTATGTGACACTGAAGACTGGTGTAATGATGCTAGAAATTCAGCTTTGCCATCACAAGAATATATTTATTTTTAAAATATATTCAATAGAAAGACATTATTTTAAATTCATAATATTACTGCATTTTTTATCAAATAAATGCAGCCTCTGAAAGACTTTGTAAATATAAAATAAAATGTACAGACCCCCAACTTTGTTTGAATGATATGATATTGAATGAAAAATAATAATCGCAATTAAAGTTCAGGCACCCCTCTAAATCCTGGCTGCAGTGTTTGCAATACTGAAAAAAATTATTAAATTAAAAATTCCACCTGCAACGGTAACACCTGTATCTGACCAACAGAAACAGGTGAGTAACAGCACTTCAATACAGCACTCTCATATCCATCAGCACCATATGTCGTTCGAGAAAGCCCTGGGGACATGCTACAAGACGCTGCAACCGAACTGACAAGTCTGACAGCCTCGCGACAGGGGGGAAAAAGTCCCTGTGAATTACAGTAAAGCAACAATAACCCAGCCACTCACTGTATCTACCCCTCTCTCTCTCTCTCTCTCTCTCTCTCTCTCTCTCTCTCAAAGTGGCCAGTTTTCAAAGTCCGTTGCAGACGCACTAATGAAGACGGGTTACATTCAAAAGCAAAAAGCACAAGAGGAAGATGAAAAGGTAAAAAAGAAAGAACAATCATGTGCACGCTGAAAAAGAACAGGACAGGCAAAAAAAAAAAAAAAAAAAAAACGAGAGATAGTTTGGAGCACTGACAGAACTCACCGTTTGCTGCAGGTCAGGGATGCCTATGCGGACGACCAGTGTGTTGCCCTGCAGTTCCTCCATGGGGCCGGCGTGCGGAGAGCGGGAGCTGTCCCCCCGGCTGGTGATGGGAAGAGGCTGCGCAGGGCGAGAGTAGATGAGGAGAGGGAGAGAGAGAGGCAGCGAGAGAGGGAGAGAGAGGGCGAGGGCAGAGGGGGGCTCAGACGGGAGTTCAGGCTGCTGCTGTGGACGATCTCTGGGCTGGGAAGGCTCATGTTTGCCCGAGCCCGCACTCACAGGCATGCTCTGTGTGTGTGGAGCTCCGACTGCATAGTGCCTCGCTCACGCATACGGGTGCGTGCACGCACGCACACACACACGGAGAGCTGCTGGCACACATGCACAAGCACAGGGAGAGAGAGAGTGAAAGCGGGGAGGGGAGATGCGATAGGGGGAGATGAGAGAGAGAGAGAGAGAGAGAGAGAGAGAGAGAGAGAGAGAGAGAGAGAGAGAGAGAGAGAGAGAGAGAGAGAGAGTTAAATGTGTGCTATGATTACGCATTTCAAGCATCAAACCTATAGGCTATAATGCCGGGTTAACACATTTCTGAATGTACAATAGAATAGATTGCAACAGTATCATTAAATAATGCTAAATATCAGATTAGCTCACAAGACAATTCTAATAATCTGATATTGATGATCCCTTACTGTAACAGCTCTTTAAAGTTCTTGATTCAATTCTGGAATTTATATAACATTATACTGTTGACCCAGGTAACTAATACACTAGATTCATGTCTCTCAATACACCCAGCACCTCTATAAAATTAAACTCCAATCACATGATCCTTTAGAAATCATTATAATATCCTGATTAGAATGTGATTATTATGCTGATTTGAATTCACATGATTAGCAATGTCGAAAACAGTTGTGTTGCTTAATATTTTTGGGAAAACCGTGATGCTTTTTTTTCAGGATTCTTCAAATTGAAAGTTTTCTCGTAACATTATAAATGCCTTTACTGTCACCTTTTGATCCATTGGATGTGTCCTTGCTGAATAAAAGTATTCATATCTTTAAAAAACATTACTGACCCCAAACTTTTATTATATATACACAAATAATTATTGAATAAAAAGAAGGAAATAATTTAAACCTGTGGGCTGTATAATTATAACAACATAATTAAATAAGGCAAAATGATCAGATCATATACACACAATCTTAATGCAGGGCTCTGTGGAATACTTGATTCTGATTGGTCAGTTCTGTGGTATTTTGTATCGTGACACTAAACTCTACAAGCTAATTGAACATCGGCCCAGGCATCTAATTTCCTACATGGCTGTGCTAGTTTCATACTGCCTGAATCACTCCACACTCTTTCTTCTCACATAATAATAAAATAAACTCCTAATCAATATTTAATGTCCAATCATTTTTCATTCAGTAAACAGCCATGTTATTTGGATAAAAGGATAATGTACTTTTTCACCCAAATAATTATTGCAAAATAAACCCATTCAGGGTTTACATATTTGATAACTGACATAATTATAGTGTAAAATGAAAAGAGATTCAGAGCGGGAAAGGGAAACTTGTGGGCTTTGCAGTTTAACACACAATCAGACAGATTACAGATTAAATGATGATATCAGATAAACAGAGAATTCTAACGATTTAATAAATTTGATGTGTGATAATTGGCAGAGTTACCGTGTAAGAACTGAAGCAGACGAGAAAGAGAGAGAAAGAGAGAGAGAGAGAGAGAGAGAGAGAGAGAGAGGCTGTTAAACTGCTACAATATTGATTTCAAGCAAATATTGCCTTCACAGTCCACAGCAAAGCATCAACTACCAACACTCTGACATAGTTTGGTGTGTGTTCACACATCGGCGAGTGTCATCTCATGATGTCAGTGCGTGTGTGTGTAAATCAACATTTTAACAGGTTGACTGAATCCTATGCAGCATGACTAGAGCAATGCTGCAGGATAACATCACAAAACACCAATAAATGCTTCAAATGCCTACGGTCTGCTGCCTGTGTTCAAGTCAGTTTTTCATTGGGGGCTTGCATCATGTTCAGGCTTATAATTAATAGTAATAAAAAGAGTGAATCCTAGCAGTCCAGTTCAGCAATGTGCCAAATGCCCATGAAACAGCACTATACCTACATGTATATGCAACTGCAAGATAATTCATGCAAATACATGGCACTATCAGCTGGTGTCATGTACTCTCAGTGAACTCCCCCCTCAGCAAGCAACCAAATTACAGGCAAGCAAGAAAGAAACAAATAAAGCAAGAAAGCCTGACATGTAATCAGCACAGAGTAAAAGAGTTATGGATTCACCACAGGAATCCCCTCCCGCCCATCATTGTGATGTCACAGTGCTAGAGCACCCCCGATTGGCTTCATCCGTGCCACTGGCTCCTGCTCTCTTTTGATCACATGCCCTCGTCTTTATCACTGACGGCCAAAATCTGATTGACCTCATGTCATTGTTCCACTTTATTATGCAGTTCATCACGATCTCGTCCGCTCCTATGACATCTTTTCACTCAGTCTCTTTCTCATTCCTTTGTTATCCTGTTTCTCATTCTCTCTCTCTCACTGTACAGTATTAACTGAATATTTCCTTCAATTTGTCTTGTTTGGCAGCATAATTGCATGTCTAAGTCTCTCTTGCGTTAACACTCATGGGCATATTATTTTCTAAACTGTCATTTTCCAGAGTGAACACACAGAGCTGGGCTTTATGTTGTGCCGCCTCTGTGGGAGGTTAAATCAAAAGAGGGGCAGATGATGTAAAAACAGATGAAAGCTTTATAGTGTGCCACTAACACATACATTCTTCTGCTTGAAACTCTAGTGGACTTTAAAGATTTTAGGATCATCTATATGGTAGTGCAATTTCTAAAAAGGCAGCAATGTATTTTCAAGTATACTGTGTGAGAAATACATGAAATACTAAAGACACTTAGTGGTTTGCAATATTAGAGTATGGCTTTTATTTGTCGTTGCACTGAAGCCAAACAAATGATTAAAATATGACCCAAAAAATGTTCTACCCAATATTAGAATACAGATAGTGTAAACAAAACAAAACAAAAACATGCCGCAAGAAAGGAGAGATGAACAATAAGGAAATTAGGAAACAATTAGGAAATGTTTCGTGGCTGTGATTTAACAAAAGTTTTTTTTTCCTTTTAAAAAGGAAAAGCAGTTTGAAATGTCCCACCCAAACATCCTGTTTCAAAAGAAAATAAACAGACATAGAGAAGAAAACTACACATCAAGTAATTTAAAGGAGTTTTTGCCACTCTAAGACAAAGCTTTGCCACCCCAGAATTACCACAGTATAAAATAAAAATGTAAGCAGTTTTTCCTGTACCGCTTTTCCACAGTGGAGCTTCAATTTAAGCATACCGCAAAATAATTGGAAGGAAACACGTCGTTATATAAATTGTCCTAGCGCTTTGCATTCTCATGCAGTGCACCCATGTGTTTTTTAGCTTCTTTTTGCCATCTGACGAAAAAAAATACAATGAAATCAATATCATGGAAACTTATAGCAGAGTTAGATAAGAATCTTATGCCGGCTTGTCTTAAAGCTAACTTAAAGTCTTGTTTAACTATTTTAAATAGTTTGAAGTTAAAGTGCCAGGAATTTACAGGATTAAAGGGTAGTCAGAAATTTACTGTGAAATTAATACATGCTGGCCTGGGTCCTTTCCTTACGAATTACTATGAATCAACAGCAAAATGATACTAACATCAAGGTAATTTACTGCTCTTGTTTTGCTGTGAATTCACATGATAAAGTTGTCTTTAACAATGCCACTATATTGTTTACCACTGTAATTGTTTTGAAGTCATCATAATGGTAATTAGTGTTACATTTGCTTGGGATCTTGGACCTGTATATTCATATTCAAATTTTTGATGTAGCCAAGTCAGAAGTGAGACAAATGAAAACATTTAAAACGATAACAAGCTGGAATATAAAATAAGCTAATTGGCAGATTTTAAGTTAGTCAAACTATCCTTTAGGCCGGGTGTCCACCAAAGCGTTTTTAACCAGCTGAAAACGCTAGGCGCTCTGCTGAAAACGCCTAGCACTTGGCACTTGAGAGCGTTTTGGCAGCGCTGGGTTTTTTCAGTTGAGACGATTCGTTGCTATGATACCAGAGGTTGAAAGTAACAAATTACATTTACTCGCGTTACGTAATTGAGTCGTTTTTTTGTGTACTTCTACTTTTTTAAGTAGTTTTTAAAATCTGTAATTTTACTTTTACTTAAGTACGTTTTGTTTGAAGTATTGTACTTCGCTACATTTGAAATCATATCCGTTACTGAGTAAAAAATAATAATACAAGGGAGGAAATAAAAATCACACTCCGGAAACTACTGCATTGATTGAAGGGCGGGAGAACAAACATGCAAAAAAGGTGATGCAGACCCAGCTGAAGCTCGAATTTGTATGAAGCGAATTATGGCCAGTATGGAAATACTTTGGATGTAAAAAAGTGTGGTTGTCCGAGGATAGATATCCAATTTGCAAAAAAATGTGGACACAAAGTGGCTGCAAAAGGAGGATACATAGGACACCATCCCTCCTGCAGATAAAGATATGTCCCGATTATAACTTAAGGCGAATGATTTACGTGATGCAGAGGGAATCCCGGAATCCAGTCATGAAAATGGAATTTACATAACGCAGAAGATGTCACATAAAACACGCAAAATGATGGATGGATGAATACATGGAAAGTAGAACTGTGCAATAAATCCAGTCGCGACATGGTCGGTGAATATTTAAGTGCAAAAATACTGCTATGTAAATATATAACCTGCTTGTTCTGCGTTTCTGTGAATCGGTGTGAATGAGCTGCTCCGCTTTGTCTACTACATACTCAAGTACACGTGGTGTTTTCAGCGTCTCACAAACAATTTGAGTACATGATGAATACATAAACATTTCCAGAGCTGCTCTGAGAGAACGCCTAATGAGCATTTTCATCATTTTATTTGAGAAAAACCATTGTCAAATAGGCTTACACTTTGAAACCGGTCTTCACTACAACCCGTCAAAATAAAAGTTTGGTTTAACTAGGAGAAATTATGACAGAAATATATTACTATTGTAGGCATACAATATAACGTACTTCTCAAAATAATAATAATAACAACAACAATAAGAATACAATTTATTTAAACATTAATTAAGGCATATATTTTTTGTCCATGGTTTAATTTAGTAAATCTGTTTTTTCAGCTCTTCCCCAAAAAATAAAAGGACACAAGTTTAAATTTTCATTTGATTGCCACCGTTTTTGATAATATATTTGGATTAAATCATAAAAAGAAAAATTAATTTTCTGAATAAAATACATTTCATAGGACTATATTATTCTTAAAAAATTAATAAATTATTAATGTTGAAAATGAGTTGTTAATCTAATTCATTATCAATAATTTTGAATTTAATTGATTAGACATGTTCTATTGAAATTTTAATAAACAAAACAAACAAATGGTTTCAAGTTTGTTATAATAAAAGCATTTGTTCAACCCCCAAAAAACCTGTTTTCTTTAATTTAACTGTCATTTTAACTGATGATAATAATAATAACCATAATTTAATAATACCGTTTATTTAATAATTGATTAATACTGTAAACCATGATATTTTCTGAGACGTTATCATACTGTAAAAATCTCATACCATTACAACCCTACACGGGAGAAAAACCACACCCCACCCCCCTGTTCACCCACCCCCCACTGTTAAAAAAGTAACTCAGTAACTTTTACTTGAGTAACTTTTAAATGAGCTACTTTTTACTTTTACTTGAGTAGATTTTTAGACCGGTAATTTTACTTGCACTTTGCACTTTCAATTTCATTGAAGTAGTAGGCTAGTACTTTTACTTGAGTAGAATATTTTATTACTCTTTCCACCTCTGTATGATACAGAATATCCGCAGCACAGTTTACTTGTAACTGATTTCGTAGATAATTTGTTTCATACTAAAAATTTATTTTCATCCATTTTGTTCGGTTAGCTCTGCTGGTTGATGTCGTTGTACAGAAAGAATGTTGTGACAGTTGGTCGGTGTGGTATTTGTCCCGCCCCTCCTCCACTGTGATTGGACGGCTGTGTAAAAAGTGACAGTGATGAGCGCAGCGTTTTACCCAAAGCTGAACAGTTTTCAACCCTCGGCGACCAGTGAAAAACGCCGGGTGCTCAGCGCTTGAGCGTTAAATACACGCTCAGCGCCTCGTTACGCTCATGGCGTTTAAAAAACAGCGGCGCTCCCATTGAAATTTTACGCCAGCTGCGTGAAAAAACGCTTTGGTGGACACACGGCCCTAGCGTTATTTCAGTATGAAGATTTACCAAATTTTTATTTCAAATTCATAACTCTTAGTAGATTAATCTTTAACAATAGCAGCTGATGAGATACATCTTTGAAAGATGCGCATGATATAATCATGCTGCATTGCATGCTTGGTACCTTCATAGTAGACTGTTTAAAAAAAAAAATACAGTGCCTTCCTGCCTTACATTAAGTCATTTCAACTTAAATTACATTACACTGACTTAAACATTAGTTGAATCTTGTATAGAAAGTTTAAAATTGCTTAACTTATTTTGATGAGTTAAAGCAATGTAAAAACATGTCAACTGATTGATCATATAATTATGTACAGTGTGCATAGTATGCACTGTAGAAATACAGTATGATAAAGAAATTATTGTTTTTCAAAATATTGTTTATAGTAATTTGTTTTATAATATTGTAAACTCACAGTAAAACCAAGCTTTTTTTTTACAGTACAATTGTAAAAACTTGACTAAAATTGTCAGTGTAGTTCTGTCGATTTTACAAGAAATTTCAAAGCGTGCAGTTAGATACAAGAAAAGTCCTACTGTGAAAACCTGAAATATACTGCAATTTCATATTTCAAAATTCAAGCTTAGAGACATTTAGGATATGTTGATGTTTTTGATATCTTGATTGTGCCTTGATTTGGTGCCCTGGATATTGACTTTTTTAAAACTATTATTCTTTTTAAACCATATAGATGATTACTCTGTGGCAATATAACCGTTTCACATATTCATGAACGCAAATGTGTATGTCAGGCCATAAAACTACAAAAACTATGCATGAGTGCTTGCTTTGTTGTTGCCACCCCTCATAGTCTTCACGCCACCCCTTTGCCACCCTATAAATCATTTTCTTGATCCGCCCCATCAAGGAAGGCAGTAAATTGCTTAATTCACTGCTGCAATCAGCTTTAATCTGAAAATCAGTCAACGTTACATGCACACACACAATATGAGAGCAGTATGTCAAGATGATTAAACATGCAGTGCCTTGTGCGTATGCATGAACTAACCAAGAGCAACAAGCATAATGTAGCTTTAACTACTTATAATGTATATAAATGATGACACAAATAATAGAATATCACATTTAAAACCATATATAATACTTAGCTTATTTTATGGAAGCCTGGTAAGTCTGATTCTGTTTCAGGTCATTTCCCAACACCATTCCCGCTTTCTTCCCCAGTCGTTTACTCTCCCATTAAAGAATGTCTTCATCAATAATGGCTAAAAATAACATCTGCAGTATGACTTTGTGTAGATATTTCTCTAAAGCGCAAAGACAGATTTAGCAGAGCAACAGGCCTGCACACATAAACAAGCCTGGCATGTGATGCTAATATCAGCAGAACTCAGCTTCACTATTTCAAATGAATAGTCTTTAGTCTATAAAAGACAGATAAAAAGGAACAACTTTCTGAGAAAACGGCAACAAAAACCAAAAAGCTCTTCACTGATACCATGAGTGAGACTCAAAGTTTCTGATGAAGTTGAGGCAAATCCGTCTGTGATCAGTCGGGCTTGTGCGAGCAGATGAAAGGGTCTCACACATTCTGAGACTCTGTGAGCATGTGCACCGCTTCCAGATGGAGAATGAGACACATCAGCGGTGAACCCGTCACCACAGTGGATGTTCAAATCACACCACTGCCATCTGCCCAGAACACACTCATCTGATGAACTTTACATAAATCCTACTATTATTTATTTTACATTTATAATGCACTATATGTGATATTTTTATTGATTTAACTTCTATTTAACCAGGTTTGTCTCATTGAGATATAACATCTCTTTTTCAAGAGAGACCTGGCCAAGATAGCAGAACAAATTAGGTCACAAAAGCAAAGAACAAACACAAAAGAGGCAAAGACAACTCAAGTACATTTCAATTTAAATAAAAGTGCCATTAATTAAAACATTTGCACGTGTGGATGGACTCAAATTTTATAGTTTTAACATAACCTTTAAAATCATTTAAGGAAATTAGACATGGTAGTTTAAGTGTTTTCTATAAATCATTCCAAGTAGAAGGTGCAACAAACATGAAAGCCTTTTTGAACAACTGTGTCCGGGCTTGAGGTACATTCAATGAAATAGTTTTCTGGGATCGTAAACCATAGGTACTCTGTGTAAAAGTAAGAAATTCAGATATGTAACATGGAAGCCTGCCTATAATGCCCTTATATATAAAGATATAAAGGTGAGTAAGCCGGCGATTTGACAGAGAAGGCAAATTCACTGTGGAGTAAAGTGTACAGTGATGAGTGAAGGGTTTGCAATTTGAAATAAATCTTAAAGCTCCATTAAACACAACATCTAACATCTGAAGATACTTTGTTGGGGCATTCATATACAACAGATCACCATAATCAATAATAGAGAGAAATATGGCATCCACTAGCCTTTTTCTAGTAGAAAAAGTAAAACAAGATTTGTTCCTAAAGAAAAAACCTAGCTTCAATTTCATTTTTTTTACTAGATTCTGTATATGAATCTTAAAAGAAAGATGATCATCAATTAAAAATCCTAAATATTTATAAGATGAAACTACCTCAATTGTTTTACCCTGATCAGTAACAATATTCAGGTCTAGCTCACTAACAAATCACACCTGATATTACATACCTACAATTTCCATGAAATCTGACATTTTTAGTGGGATTGCAAAGTTTAAAATAACAAACAAAACAAAAGTGATAAACATTTCAAACGCCACAAGTGAATTTAGGCATCACAGTATTAAAATGCACGATATGGAAAGTAATATTAATTTTGAGATTTGCTACATATTACATTTAAATGTGTAAATTCAAGATTCTCCTTATCACATTCAAAGCACTCCATGGTCTTGATCCCATATTTCTGATCTCATCCATACCTACTCCCCAGTTTGCATACTTAGATCCTCCGATACCGGTCTGTTGACAATCCGTAGGCACAAACTATCATCTTTTATTGGAAGGGCTTTTTGTACCGCTGCCCCAACTCTCTGGAATTCCATTCCCCAACACATCCGCGACCTTTCATCATTACACGATTTTAAAACTCACCTTAAAACATATCTTTTTGCTACTTGTTTCCCTTGATTTCTATGTTTATGTACCACTATTTCAATTTATTTTTATTGTTTCTATGTCATGTTCTATGTCATGTTTATTTGTACTTTATTGTAAAGCGACCGTGAGTATTCTGAAAGGCGCTATATAAAATAAAAATATTATTATTATTTATTATAAATTCATTAATATTAGTGCTTTAAATATTTACTTTAAATGAGTGTTAACTGATGGCAAAGGTGATCAATTTAAAATGCGCATGAATAAATGTAAAATTTTAGCTGAATAATAAAAATGTTAATATTTTAATATCATCAATAATATCCCATATAACAGTGGTTCCCAACAGGGGGGTCGCGGCCCACAAGGGGGCCTCAGCGAGCTCTGTGGGGGGTCGCGTCATATTTTGAAAAGTTTGGAGCAATGAGCATTAAATAAAAGTCCTTAACTTTTTCCTGTTCAAAATTTATATAATGAGCGAGTTCATCATGAATCTATCAATCCGTGTTTTTGTCTTATCCTGAACCACTATGGTACACACCTATAATAAGTGTTTACATTGGGACTATTTTACACTGGTTCGGATCGTTGCCGCTGCGGAGTAGCCCAGTACCTGCGTGACTCGTCATAGACCTACACAGAGAGAAGTAGTTCCGGCTACAATGTTCTTCCGAAAGACGCATTATTCTGTTAATAAACGCAAGATTATTATAGCTCGCTAAAGCGCCAAAAACGTAAAAAATAAAGCCTCACATTGATAACGCCTCACAAATTAAAAGTATTGAGGCCCCAGACAGCAGTCATTTAATAATAGCCTATATTCTTTCTTTTTTTACCTACACACCAGTGGGAATATTTTTTTTGAAAATATTTTTTCAATTTTGCATTGCAGTTTTTAAATTACAACAGGCCTACTGATGTTTTTGTTATTGTATTTTCAATAATATAGGCTATTATTTGTGCATAAACATATCTGGTTATAGTAAATATACCATTTGTTTGAAAACAACATATTTTGTCATCCTTGCTGCAAGCTTACAAGAGCGATAATATCATTAAATGTGAAGGGGGGCCCTAAAATATTTTTTTGGGAAAAAGGGGGTCTCAGACCAAAAAAGGTTGGGAACCACTGCCATATAACATTCAATCATGTATAATTAAATTAATTAATTGAATATAATTCAATTATATAGTCTATATATGGATAGTGGAAAATGAATGTACTTCATTTACTTACCGATTTATTTAATTTAAAATAAGAATTTGGCAACAACAACAAAAATTGCAATTATTAATTGGATTTTTATAAAAATACAGACATTACAAAACTGACTAATTAAGTCAGTTAAAATAAAATAATCCAGTCTAAAAATAATCTGGAAATCTACCTACTAAAATGAGAGAATAAAACGGCCAATAATCAATACAGTACTGATATATTATGCATCCCTATAGCAAGAACGTGTCCTGCCCCCTGTCATGAGTGCTGATTTAAACCAATCTACAAGGTACCACATGCCTACATAACCAGCGACAAAACTACTGTAGAAAAATAAATGCTTGTATGCTAAAAAAAACGATTGCTCCATTTGCATCATCAATGCTGCTGTCGCTACTCAGGTACTTGTGTCCATCTCTAACAGGTGCATCTGTTACAGTTTGCAATATATTCAGAAAACTACATAGCCGACAAGTTTAATTCCAGAGTTGTTACACACTCCATTCGTTTGAAAAGTCTCCAAGGACAGAACAGAAATGAATGTGAAGGGTAAATAACAGCGAGTCGAGAAAGTGAGGGACACCGTGATAGTTTGCAGCTCGAAGAGGCTCTGACTGTTAAAATGATGCTTAAAAGTTGGTGGTGTCAGAAAACATATTTCATCTCCATTACATCATACCCCGCTCAAGATAGAGACTATCTATCGACTAGAGCTGGCCATCACAACCTTTACAACCAACACACACTCAGAACAGAGACGTCTGCGCGTTTCCAAGCGTGTGCGTGTAAGCGAATGTGTTATTTGCGCTACATTTCTCCAAAGCAAGTTCTGTTGCATGCAAAAATACATGATTTTGTTGGCAGGCTAAGTGAGGTTATGAGTTTAAGACCGTATTCCCCTGCTGGGCATCTCTACCCAAAGCCTCCTATGGTTTCTACACAACACAAGATTCATGTTGCTGCTCAGCGTATCGCTCCTGCATAAGGTCTCCAATGATTCCCCTATTTTCAATCCTGCTGTCAAACAAAGTGAATTATTCATGTTCTCACTGTACACTGTGCACAAACTGGGCAATGTATGCGCATTTTTTATTATGGCCGAAGCTTGAGCATGTCCAATCTGCCCTTAAAAAACCCTTGAGGTTTGATCTGAATCAGCCCAGGATGTGGACCTAAATCTAGATCTTCACCTGAAAAAAAATCTCTCACCACCATAATCCAGACCTCAGGGTCTCTATAGAGTTTATCTGATACCAAATAGCGTGAATAATATTGTTAATGTTTTATTAATGGCTGCTGGATTCCTTTGATAATGAATAAAAATTTCATTTTATTTATGCAAATGTATCATCTTTCATGTAAACCCTACTTTGTGGATCCGTTTACACAACAAAATGCCGTACTTATCAATGTAAGCAGAGTTTTTTTTTTTTTTTTTTTTTTTACAGCTGCATTGAAAGATCTTCGGGGAAGTTCAAACATCTTGATATGCTTCTTTATCCCTTCTGTATGTTTACAGACGTAATGCCGAGGATAAAACGGCGCGGAAAAATAGAATCTGAACACTGAGTAAACATCAAACAGCACAGACAGAAACATACCTCCAGGGTTCCGTACGACACCACAAACATATCATAACAATCATGAGAACCGGAAATTAATTAGGTTGCAATGAGAAAAGTCAGTTAATCAGGACATAGGAAAATAAAGAATCATATTACAGTATCGCTCATAAATAGACAAGCGTGTCTGAGATAATTGTTACCATCAGTAGTGTTTTACAGAACTACAAAACACTCCAAAAAATAGATTAAAGAGACTAAACAACTAAAAAAAGCAAACACTTAAAGCAAACAAGTACATGAATCCCCACCCCAAGTTGAGTACAAGTTGTAGACTGTTGTTGAGTACTTAAATTTAAGTATAAGTGGAGACTACCAATATTCACAAGTACTTACTTTATTTACCTAACTTACTGAGGTATTTAATTTACATTAGGTATTTCCAAAAATATATTATCTATTAGATTATTATTATTCTTGCTTTCATTTGAGTCTATTTTGAAAGTGGAAAATATTAAGTACTTTATTTATCTACTGATTTATTGTGGAATAGTATGTGGAATAAGTGGAAAAATATTATTTACCTAGAGATTTATTGGATTTAAACTATAGGTATTTTCTTTAAGTATTTACTTAGAACGGTTAAAAATTTTTTTTTTTTCCAAACTCCCCACATAAATACTAACAGATTTTATTATTAATATTATTGAATGAGTCTGTGCACCGCATGGCCCCAGTCAAATTAATCTGGGCATGCTACTGTACTTAATTTTGCTTATTAGAATGACTAATAGGTTATAGACATCTAAAACCATTGTCGCAAGTTCCTCAAGGTTGGAGCAGTCATCCTGAAAAACACACCAACACATAGATAAAGCCCAGTTGTTAGAGTGAGTTAGAGGGCCAATGCCACTGACAGAGCAGGAGAGCACGAGATGTCTCTTATCGGATCAAGCAAAGAGCCAATAAGCTTAATGAATTCCGGGTGAGCCGTGAGCAGCTGTTCTCCAAAGGAAGCTGATTGGAATCAGCCTGTCGTTCTGAATTATCACTTCATTTGGGGATCATGCTCAGGTAGTGAGAAAATCGCTCTGAAACTTCAACGAGTGAGATGAGGAAGCCATGACTTTTGAAATTGTGTTGTGCTTGTGGTGTCCACAAATAGTCTCTAGAAGCACACAACCTTATGAAACAGTCTCTGCCAATGTAATTCAGCATCTACAGTTTATGAGGAGATATTGCTTCTCTAGACATTTCTGCCTCTCAAAAGGAGTATGAAATGTGCGCTCTCTGACATGCTTTGGGCTCACACAAACCATAAGCCTAGCAAATATTTTCTAGCAAATGAAACAGAAACAAAAACAATAAATGTAACCTAATTACATTTATAAATATCTCAGTACAAGTCGATTTCTATGAAACTGGGGGAGATGGTGGAAATTGTTGCAACGCAAAAGTGAAGACACTGTAAAATCTGAGCTGATTTACATTTCAGAAACCGTTTCAGTCTGGGACAGCATTCCCAAAACAAGTTCCAATCTGATTGGCTGGATTTATGCAATTTCCGGGAATCAGGGCACATGCTTTATCAGTCCACTAAGAAACAAAATCATTTTACAATGTTCCAGGTTGCAACAAGGAGCACTTTGAAAAGTAGAACTAGATGCTGGTATTGAAACAAATATTCAATAAAAAAAAAAAAAGATTAAAAAAACACAAATAGATGCTTTTAATCCATATTCTGAATTCAATAAAAATAATGCATAGTCCTTATATGTATTGATATGATATTATATGATATTGATTCATCCAATTATTTTACACTAATTAAATTCCATAAAATAAAATAATCTAATCTAATTATAATTAATGTAAAATACTTAAATCGTAAATAGGCAAATTAAATTTACCTTGTTGGCAAATAATCTAATGCATACATGTAAATTCTCTACAATTTGTAGAACAAATTCCTTTAGAAGCAGCTACCAAAACCACACAGGCAATTACTGGCTTCCACTACACACTCAAACACAGAACATATCTTACACACTGCAACACCTTGAAGTCACATATCACTTCATAAGTGTGGCACATTCTTGCAAAATGATTTGTAAAAGCCCTCACCTCTGGGGCGCTTCAAAGCCAAGCAAGCTAGAGCAAAGCAGCACTCTGAGAGAGTGACACCTGGAGAAAGAAAACTGTTTGATGGAGGTGTGTGTGTGTGTGTGTGTGTGTGTGTGTGTGTGTGTGTGTGTGTGTGTGTGTGTGTGTGTGTGTGTGTGTGTGTGTGTGTGTGTGTGTGTGTGTGTGTGTGTGTGTGAGTTAAGAACAGCAACAGCTCAGACAGGTTCATTTCATGCTTCCTGCCCCCTTCTTCATCTTTGGCTGTTGTGCTAAACCAGGTCCTTCAAGAGTAAAGCACACACACCTGAACACTGAACAGAAGACACACACTTGAGCTGAGCTGAGCCTTGGTGCTTCTAGATATGTATCATTCTATATGTGTGCGCATATGTGTGTGTGTGTGTGTGTGTGCGTGTGTGTGTGTGTGAGTGAGTGCACATGGTTGTGGATGATTCTGGTGGAAAGGTGGTGTTCATTTTTAAAAAGTTGTGTGTTATTTGTCCTGATTTACTTAATTATGTCAAGTAACAACACAAACACCTTCAAAATGTAATATTACTGTTTTTACTGCATTTTTGATTTTTTTTAAATCCAGTCTTGGTGAGAATGAGACTTCTTCCAACAACATAAAAAAAATAGTACGGACCCCAAACTTAAACAGTAGTGCATGCTGTATAGGTCAACATGATTCACCAAGTACAACATGTTCCTGGATCAACATTTTTATTATACACTTATAACCTATCATTTCCCTTTGATTTTAGGCATAAGTTATGGGTAGGGTTAGGTTTAGGAGTAGGGATAGGGTTAGGAATAAACTGTCAGACAGGAATGTTGTTTCAGGATAAAAAAAATATGTTGATCAGTGCAGGGGCGCAGATGGCACTAGGGACGGGGGGGACATGACCCCCCCAGATTCATAGTGACCCGATCCGTCCCCCGCCCTCACAATCCCTACGAAAGGCGAAAAAAAATCGGTAAAACAGAGGATTAACCAGTGTTTTCGCCAAGTACATTAGCCAAAGTAGTGTCCCGGCCCGCCGCTGCTTCAGAATCGGGTCGGGGCAGACGCGGACTGACACACAATAATAATCTACACCGGTCACCATTACTTTGTTTGTACCCACGTTCTCACAACACGCTGTTCTGTTGTCAATAAACACACGATGCCATCATGCCACCGACGTTTACACTCTCTTCTGGGTGTGTGCTACGACTCCTGAGTGACGTCGCCGGGGTCCTATGAGGAGCTGGTAGCTGCCTCAATCGTGCCTGTAGGGGCAGGCCGGTAACCATAGTGATCATATACAATCTATGACTGAGCTGAGTCTGTGATTTTCTGAACTGAAAAAAATCGACTGTATAAATGCCACATAAAGGCAATGAAGAGACAAAAAACAATCACCTCATTTTTTTCAAAAACAAACAATGTAAGTATCCTATGCCTGTTGACTTTCCCAGATGTGGCAGATTAGATTTGTTAAGGGGAATAGCTAGTCTGACAATAATGGCAAGAAGGCTTGTGCACTTAGTAAACACAGCAAAATGTGGAGACCATAACTATGCATTTAGGTGAGTGGACAGAGACAAATAATGAATGAACACAAAAAGAATGGTTGGCTAAATCAAACAATTTATCGTCGTCAGGAAATAATGTTTTATCTTATCATTTAACCCATTGTACTGTATAAATTGACTGAGGTATGTTCACTGTCGTGTAAGCCACTATAAAAATAATCATAATAAGTAAATTTGTGTGGTGCAAGGTTTATGCAAACAACAAATAAAGGCCTACATAAACTTTTGACATCATCTTATAGCAGGAAATCATGTTTTTTCTATTGTATGGACTGGAGCAACGGAGGATATAGATTCTTAAATTATGGGCTATGAAAAACATTTCTTAATTTGTCATACATCATTTGGAAGATATTTCTAATCTATAAATTGCAACAAACTTGTAATTAACACTTAAATTTAAAATTGAGTTATTCTTAGACATTTTTGAAATAGTAGTTTTAGCCATTAATTCTCAGGAATATGTTGTATTTCACATTGTTGTGAAATTCTATAGAGGTATAGAGGGTTAACTGAAATTATAAGATTTAAAATGTTGTCCTCCTGGCCTGCAGGCGATTTCTGATGACAGTAAGACAGGCCCTAGTCCAGAGGTCTTCAATCCTGCTCCTGGAGGGCCACAGTTTAGTTCCAACCTGCTTCAGCACACCTGCCTTTGTATATTCAAGCGATCCTGAAGAGCTTGATGAGCTGTGTGTTTCAGGTGTGTTTGATTAGGGTTGGAACTAAACTCTGCAGGACAGTGGCCCTCCAGGAGCAGGATTGAAGACCTCTGCCCTAGTCAGGCAAGTGAGGATCTGCAGGAGGGCAGCCACAAAACATACTTTGCTGAAGACATGAAGTTTTGGTGGGTGATTGGCATACTAGTCAAATAATAGTATGATCATGCATTGCTAGTGGTGATCAGGTAGGCCTTTGTTTACCTTTGTTCATTGTTGTTTATCCATGATTTCAAATAAGAATCCCCCAATGGCTTTTTAGTGCAAATCATTAGCCCAAATTACGCAAAGTAACTACTTGAGCACTAGTTAAAGCCCAAATTACGCAAAATAACGAATTTAGTTTAAATCATTTGCTGACAGCTTGGTCCCCCCCCAGTTAAAAAATCCTATCTGCGCCACTGGATCAGTGCACTCGACCAGTGTACAGTATGTGTCACGTAATTGCTGTGTGGTGTAATCCAACAAAGAATGTGGCGCAGAATGAACTAGATACAAAGATTTCAATAAACAGAGAACTCATAACACACACTTCACTTAAACATTGACGTTGACGACTAGGGTTGGGTATCGTTTGGGTTTTTTATGATACTGGTGCCAAATTGATACTTTTGAAATGGTACCGGTGCCTAAACCGATACGCCACAAAACAGCTGTCACAAACTTCCCCCGAGACACAAAGGTTGAGGATCCAAATGCAGTTTCATTAAAAGGGTAATCCACAATCGTAGTCGAAACCAGGCAAAGGTCATAAACACCGGGTAATCAATCCAAACAATAACAAACACAACAAGGCAGGGAATATAGGCAAAAGAGTAATCCACGGAAAAGCAAGAAATCCAAAAACCAAGAGATATGAAACCAAAGAGAATGCTCAGAGATGCAGTGTAACAACCTACATGACTTTGCAGGGAATGAATGTGAAAACCAGGCTTATATGGGGTGAGCTAAACAAGATAATGAGACACAGGTGAATGTGATAATCGTTGAAGAGTCCGGGCAGTGAGTTAAGGGAAATGTAATTTGTGAGGAAATGACAATAGTCTGATGTGGAGTGCCCTCTGGTGGCTCTCAAGGTGACCGTTACAACAACGATGGATGACATCAAAGAACAGCACAACAACAGCACATTTTCATAAAAAATTCACAATAAAAACTGAGCCACCTAACCCAAGTACAATAATTTAACACTAAATAAAAGTTACAGTACTAATAACAGGCATTAATAGATGTAGCATCTGGACCAATCAGACACACAAAAAGTATTCATTATATTTAATGAATAATCCAGCAAACTCACTCTCCCAAACAAAGGTCTATAAAACTTCCCCCAAAACTAGCATCCCAAATGAAGCTAAAACACTGGCAGAACCCGGTGTCCTGTTACAGGACACATTAAGACTGATAAGACTTTTTTACGACCCCAAAAAAGAATTTGCAGAGAGTTGTGACTATCTCTTAATTCTTGCTGAGAAGGAGAAATAAACCCTTTTAATCCTGTATATTCTATATACAACCACTTGAGAAATGTATAAACATGTATGTAATTTTCCCATCTCATTATTTTTCTTTTACAGGTCCTTCTCAAAAAATTAGCATATTGTGATAAAGTTTATTATTTTCCATAATGTAATGATAAAAATTAAACTTTCATATATTTTAGATTCATTGCACACCAACTGAAATATTTCAGGTCTTTTATTGTTTTAATACTGATGATTTTGGCATACAGCTCATGAAAACCCAAAATTTCTATCTCAAAAAATTAGCATATCATGAAAAGGTTCTCTAAACGAGCTATTAACCTAATCATCTGAATCAACTAATTAACTCTAAACACCTGCAAAAGATTCCTGAGGCTTTTAAAAACTCCCAGCCTGTTTCATTACTCAAAACCGCAATGATGGGTAAGACTTCGACCTGACTGCTGTCCAGAAGCCCATCATTGACACCCTCAAGCATGTATTCTATGTATTCATTCAACTTCATTCATGCTATGGTTAACCAAAATCATGTGTAGCATGTTTAGTCTCTATAAACTCCAATCTTCGTCCCCCATTTGTTAATTTACATTACATTTTGCTAACTTTGTGACGCATTAGTATTATAAGAATCTTGAAGATTCTTTTGTTAAACACCCAATCAAATTACATGTACAAGGCCTGCTTGAACAAGAGGTCATAAAGAAATTCCCTCCAAAGGGAACCTCTTCTTATCAGCTCAGAAACCTCCAGAGGGTGTGACATCTTCACACTTTAAAAATCACTGATCACAAGATCACGCCTCTTAGTCTCTTACTCCCTTTCTGTAATTCTGTAGACCCCCAAGCTTGTGCCAGGCTGCAGCCTTGTCTTTTCATTCATCAAAGATCCTCTGACTCCCACTGGTTCTCTCTCATCAAGACAACATCAGCAAAGATCAACTGGAGCCTCAACAAATTGCATAAGAACAGTTCAATTCAAATTTGCGAGACATGCAAGTATCAAACTTAGTCTCATGATTTGATACATTAAGTATCCTTACCCCTTTTTAAGAAGGGCGTGTTAGAACTAAACTGATGGTTTGCTCTGCTGAATTTCAAACAATGCTATAACTTCTTGCTTTCCTGTATTCTGCTTCAGCTCTCTTTCCCTTGGTAAACTGTATGTATGTATGTGTGTGTATGTTAGAGTAGTTTAAGTGTTTAGTCTAGTTAATAAAATCTTCATGTCACACGTAAAGTTGTCCATGTCTCAAGCTCATATACTGGAGTGGAGTCCCTGATCACAGATTTTTACTACTTGCTCTTAGTAGTACTGTAAAGTAAGAAAGACATTTCCCATACCCCGGAAATGTAAATTTCTTAGAATTAATAAAAAATTAGTTAATTCTATTAACTGATCAAAATATTCATTATCAATTATAACAAGTTATTATTGATTATTAATATTTCTTTAGAGTTAATTTGCTGCATAGAGGAATGCAAGCAACTGCGATATTCACATTTTTTCATTTCTTGTTTTGCACTTTGTGCATGTGTATTGAATGTCAAATAAGTTAATAACGATAAGACTGTGTTTATCATGGTGATTTGTACAGAAGCTCTGTGGATTTGCACTAAACAAGCCTAAATAGACAGTGAAAGAGAGAGAGAGATCGACTTAATATGTGCGATTACCTGAGTCAGTCCTTCAGGCCAAGTCATATATTCATAAAAAAAAATTAAAAATAAGTTGCCATGTCCGAAGATGAAGACGGCATGCTCCCCCGTAAGAAAATGTTGTGTATTTTAATGTTAAATTCATCAATCTTGTGCACTTTGAGAGTTGAAAATTAAAAGCTCCAAACCATATTCAGTGTGCAATTTGAACAAAGACAAATTCAAACCTATTTTAGTTATAGTGTCTGTCTGTCTACTACATAATAATAGTTATAATATTAATCCCATGACAGTAATAGCCATATATTGTAAAACAAATGTGCTGAGAAATAAAGGAAACTTTCATAATTAGTTTTGTACTAATTTCTATACTTGAAAGAGATAAACACATGATCTTTTATTTTGACGGAAACTGCATCAAGCTTTTATTTTGGCGGAAAACATGGTTTACAAACATGTCTCATTATAATTCTAGTAAAATGTGGTAATCGTCAACTATGCAGATGTGGAAATAATGCGTAACTGGGTAATGGGTTCCTACATCTACAGCCTAAGTGTTTTGAAAGCAGTTCTGCTTACCGCAGGCTCTACACTTTCTCACCTCTCTCCTTATCCTTCTCACCATCATCATCAGCCATGGGAGCTGATGAAGGTCCTGCTTCTGCAGAAAACATCTGTTATTTTGACACATTTTACAGCGTCTGCTAGAAGGGCCTGTTTCTTTTTTTCACACTATTTCTCTGCACATTCCTTGCGTTTCTTCACCTCTCTGACTCTTTTGACAGATACGCACTGACACTGCACACTCGCTCAGAGCCCAGAGGGTGAGGTGTTCAAAGATGTGATTGGACCAGCCCAGTGTCAATCAAGAAAAGAACCAATGGGCCGCTGATCTACGCGTTTCATGGGCCAGTCTATGAGAAAAAAAAAAAACCTACGCTGACTTTTTTTTGTCCAATGCATTACACACCGGCACAAAGACCCCAGCGCCGCCAGTTAAGCAAAATAAAACGAATGGGCCGCCGATGTACGAGTTTTATGGGCCGTTCAGATAAAAAAAAAATTTTTTTTTTAAAGTATGAGAAGTATCCCGGCACGTCGGCCCACCAGCATGGCCAGTCCACCACTGTTCATCGTTGCCAATGTGTCACATTGCTGCTCAGCCGAGCCTTGTAAAGTCGCGCTCAAAGTTAAAATAACTTCAACACTTTGTTTCATTACATCAATCTTTGAATGAATCTGTGTTTTTGAACATGTTAGTTGAAAGAACGGTTTAATGACTCACTCAAAGACAGTCCCTTGCCGCCACCTCGACAGATTAGACATTTTAGTGGCACCGAAATGAGGCACCAAAATCTGCGTTCTGATTCGGTCCAATCCGGTCATATAGGTAATGATAACACCGAACAAAGAACAACGAGATCTGAGGTCTTATATAAATAGGGAATGATAATCAACGGAACAAGAAGCAGGTGTGTCAGAGACTATGGCAACAAATGAGAACTCAGGCAACAGTGAGAGGGAACACAGAAAAACAAAACCCTCCCAGAAAGCATGTCCTTACATTGTAACAAGTCCAACAGAGCAGGGAGGGAGGGGGTTCCGGAAGTGAAAGAGGAGCTGGACACAAACAAGACCCAGGAGGAGCTGGCAAAGGGAAACACCATGGAGCAGACAACGGAGGAAGAGCCAGGGAGGAGACCTTAAGTAAGATGAAACCAGAAAGAGACCTTAAGCAGAACCATCAGGACGAAGGTCCACAGCAGAACAGATGGAGGGAGGAGCCCAAATGGAGCCAGGAACCCTACTGACGGAGGTGGAGACGTGAAAGGTGAAGACCCAGCCGGAGCCGAAAGGATGAAGACCCAGGGTGACACATAAGGCCTGGAGGGCCAAGGAAGAGCCAAGAGCTCACGAAACCGATGTGGAGACTTAGGCTTGGCAGACTGGGATGAAGCTGGTGGGACTAAGGACAACAGCGAAACCGGAAGGAGAGAGGAGCCCGGCGGAACCAGAGGGGTGGAGGGTTGAGGGACAGCTGGAGACCCAGAACTCAGAGGCGAAGCAAGAGTGATGATAGTCCAAGGTGAAGTCAGAGGGACAAGGGAGCCAGGCGGAGCCTGAGGGATGATCAAGGTGTGACAGAGGGAGCGTGGAGCCAAAATGGAGCTGGTTTGTTTGCTCCAGACAAAAAAAAAAAAAAAAAACATTTAGTCCTGGTCCGCTTAACGTTCAGATTGGCATTTTTATCACCGGACCAAAAAGATACCGAACCTAAAGGCATAGAGATACATTCACTGCGTGATTGGTCAGCTTATATGACATATTGCCTATTTTGAGACAGAACATACCGAACATCCAAAACAATACTGTGTGCTGGGATAAATGCGATATGTGTGTAGCCTGCATATGATAGTATTTTATACAGCACCAGCTGAGAACTCATGAAGAGCTTATCAAATGTGTAAAGGAGTTGAAACAGAGACAGAAGCTAATCCCTACATCACACACAAACGATCTGCTGCGAGGTGACGCCGTTCTGATGCCTGTACCGAACTGTGATGGAAAAAACACGACTATAACAAGAAAAAAAACGATATGCGTGAGCATTCATCTTCCTTTTTTTGGTCCATTTCCATGCCTTTGGTCTGTGTTGCGTTCATATATATTTTAAACCGCATCAGAGTTCATTTGTAAGCGGACTGAGACCCATCTTTTCAGCGATCTTGGTCCGCTTGTTTGGTGCACACCAGGGTTCGGATGGCAGTGTTCACGCGTTCAAATGAACTGCATGAATAGAGCAAGCACCATGGTTCATTTCTTAATTTTTTTTTTTTTTTTTTACTTTAAAAAAAAAGTTTTTAGTTTGCTGTATGGTTAAAAAAAAATACTATATAGCTTATATTTGTTAACACACGTGCCTACAGACACATTTCGCTGAGCAAGCAAAATGAAGCAAGCGAAAAGAAGTAGTTACTGTGTGGGACCATTTCGAAAGAAAGGGCGAACATCCACAAGCAAATGAAAGGCGCTTCCCGAAGCTGGACACTCTAGCGAGACGTTATCTATGTATACCCGGGATATCTGTGCCATTGGAGAGGGTGTAACTGCGCTCCAGTCTATAACCGCACATCATTTAGACATGTTACTTTTTTTAAAAACTAGATAAGGTGTGGATTGAGGTAGGCCTGCTATTTTTATTAGATCAAAAAAATTGCCGGTTTTTCAAAGCTTCAAACGGAATCATTGTTTTCTTTTTGTCATCTTAATTTGTTAATTATTTAAAGGAGCTGTATGTAAGAAATTATTATGGGTCATCGAATTGAAAAGGTAAGGAATTGTCGTCATTACTAACATTTGCAATGCATTATCAGAGCCCGTTACTCTGTTGTTATGATGAGACGCTGAGGAAAACAACATTAGCACGCCCATTATTGTTAATCATGCAAGTTCTACAGCCAAAAATAATAGAATGACACGTAATCTTTCACATCACATATTTTAGCGTTATGGACGTGTAATGCAGGGTAAGTTAAAATATACAGCTGGTCGCTTTCACTTATAGCGTCAGCTAAATGAATAGCTGTATCTGTGATATCGGTTACACACAGTGACAGAGGCTTGTGCTTGTACTTACGTTAATGACAGATACGTACCGTTACAAGGTAGACTAACAGCTACTGTTCTAACAATGTACTGTCATATACGAGCGTACATCTTTATGATTATATTTGGCTAATCGCCATTAGTCAATTTTTGCGATATATAATTAATTTGCAAAACATCTCTCATTTGAAGCATAAGCAGAAAAAGCTTCTTGTAGCAGCCTACGTTCCTGCTGTATCCTGCAGCCAATCTGGCAACCTCGAGTCAGGGAGGAGGGAGAGGGGATACACCGCTCTACAGTAATTTGAAAGTGATTGCAGTACGAGTTTTGGCCTCATTCTTACAAATTGTGTTGGCCAATTTTATGTTTTTTATCTATATTATTTTATAATTTTTTTCTCATCATTCTGATGTGAATCCAGGTTCTGTTGTTGATCTGTTCTGTATGCTGCTGTTTGCACGTTAAAATAAACCCTGAAAAGAATATATATATATATATTTTTAAAGGGTCACAGACACTCGTCAATTTTATTTTTATTTAATTCAATATTATAATCTTATCAGTTAACGGTTAATACTCCGATGATGAGCGGCGTTTGTCGGTCGGGAAAATTAAACGAAATGAGCATCCCTAATAGCAACACTAGAATCCCACGCCTTTTCTTATGATGACTGGTAGAATGAAAAAAATTGCATTTTATTTAGCCTGTTAACTTGCACTCCACTTAATTTTTTACAGACACCTTTCTATTCACACTGTTTTAATCCCTCATTTCTTAGATCAAACTTCCTACATGACTTCTTTGCCTTTGACCTTCTTAAAATAAACTTTCCAATGACTTTTCCAATTCTCACATAGATTGACTTTTTAAACGTGGCGGAATACCACAATACTTATAGGTATTTAACAGTGACATTGTCAAGCTCTTTTATTAACAACAAAATGAGCTAATTGTCTGCAAATATATATATATATATATATATATATATATATATATATATATATATATATATATATATATATATATACAGTATATATATGAAATAGCATTATAATGTAACAACAATGATGTGGCTTCATAAATGCACCTGATGCACATTCTTTGTTCTTCATTTTCTAGAAGCATAGTTTAAAAGCCTTGCTGTATTTTTGTGTAATTAATTAAAAGGTACACTGCCATCTTGCTCCGACAAGAGTGACTTGAACCCTACCTCATCAACAGTCCTTAAACCTTACCTCATCAACAGTCAGTCCAGTTTGAAATACCTTTCTTTTTGATCCAATGTGACTTCTTAACACAGAATCAGAAAGCAAATGTATTATTTTATAGAATTCTACACTGTGATACGGGCTGAAGATTAGTCTTGCATTATAAACATACATTATTCTTATGTTGAAAATACCAGAGACGGCTTAAAAAACCATATATTGTTGCAATCGTGCAAACCATATATTGTTGCAATCGTGCAAACAGATAAACCATATATTGTTGCAATCGTGTGTTTATTGTCTTCAAATAAACAAAAGGTATTCTTCCTTTTATTCTACACAAAGAACACAGAGAACATTTCTACACAAAGAAAATGTCATCAGTCAAATGTCTCTATACAGCAATAGCTCGGATTTCTTATAACATCACAAGTTTTATGACTTTATAATTCTCTCTTGTGGACTTTCTGCATGATATGTAATGTCTGTTTTCTATCTTTAAAAGATCAATTGTTCTTCAGGGCAAAAAAAGAAAACATTGAAATTTTAGATTGTAAGGGAAAAGGCTATACAATAGCACAAGAAACGTCATTGTGAGACTGTGCACCATCCTTCATGTGGCGTGAGATATTCAGGCTATGACCCCATATACTGTACCAGAGGCACTATAGATGCCTGTAACCAAACAGAATACCAAGTGTTTACTTACGCAGTGTTTTTCTATTCCCAATGTATTCAGCTATTCACAAAGGTAGGAGCCAGACTGAGGAAGAAAGAGAGAGAGAGAGATGAATAAGAGATCCCTGCGGACGCTTCACTGATATTAATGAGAGCCCTGGTTATTATTGCGGCCAATTTCCTCATCCAATCAGATCGTTTGCTTTCAGAGTGCTTAGGGTTTCCCCTTGAAAGCAAGCAGTACATCACAGACCTACAGAGACTATTGGCTTTTACAGCACCAGCGACCCATCAACCTGAGGACACACACACACCATGCAGGAACTGTTTAAAGAGAGCTTTAAAGGCCAGTGGTTCTCAAAAGTGTGTAGAATTTCCATCTTCTCAAATCTCATTCACCTCATCACATTCAAATTTGTTGCACTGATGATACATATAAGAACCAATGATGTCAGTGTGCAGTTTTGTCTCCTCCTCTTCTCCTTATATGGTCACGTGCACTCACTGCACTGCACCTGTAAACAAAGATGCTCTCAACTGTATTTTTAATGCACCAAATGTGAATGGCAGAGGGGATAACAACATAACAGAAGATAAATAGCGACCAGTGGTCTGGTCTATTATCAATTCATTTAATATTGTTTGTGTAATGCATAGCTTTGAGTTTAAATTCTCATGTATTTTTACTTCACTATATATAATATAATAGGCTATAATATAATATAATATAATATAATAGGCAAAATTGCTAGTACTTTCCTAAAGTACTCATTAAAAGTTTTAGTATATCTTACGAATATAGTAAACACTAAAGGATGCAGCACCCCCTCAACTTTGACTATATTCATAATATAGAGACTAGAGCGCTGTATTGACCAATCAGAATCCAAGACTGGAACTGGTCATTTTATAAATCTCAAGTTAAACTCGCACACAGAAAAAGAGTATTTTAATGGCAGGCTTGTGTGTGTGTTTTAGTTTTTTTACTTAAAGAATATTTATTTTATTTGCTTCAGATATCAGTGGATCCAAATAAGAGAGTGTGCGTTGGTTCTGGCTGGATTCCCACATCCAAGAGAAGGTCCTGAGGTGAAATGTGTCCATAATGAGATTATTATTTGAAAAAATAAAACGGCTCCATAAACTGCAGCCCATTCAGGCCGGAAAGAGTAATACACACAGTCTCTCTCACACACAAAATACACAAAGTTTAAGAGCTATAATAGAAAATAGGCCTTTAAAACACTTCTGCAGATAAGGATCAGGGCGGAGTATCAAGGTGAAGACAGATTATTAACTGCTACTACATCAGTTGTACAACTCAATTAAACATCTGTCAGACTGCAGTGTCTGCAAATCTACAGCTCTTTTGTCCAGGAGAATGAGGCCGTAAAATGTATTTGGGCAGGATGATTTCATATTTTCAATTCAATAATGAAGCACATGTACAAAATGACAAGAAATATAAGGAAGATGTAACAAGAGTGTTCATGGTTAGAATAAATTATTTCTGTAGAATGTCACAAAATCAAAATTTGTTCACGTGGGAATCTCATTTAACAATGAACGGTCAATCATATTCTCAAACTACGCAACCCAGGTTTTCTGTAAATTTCCACACATAGATATCAACTGTATGAAGATGCTGCCATAACGATATGCTCTGATCTCAAGGTTAAAGAAACGTTCTCAGTTCAATATAAGTTAAGCTCTATCGACAGCGTCTGTGGCAATTAGCACTGGAAATAACTTGGGCGTCTCGGTTTGAAAAAAAAACAAATAAAAATGATGTGGATAATATTGCATGAACGTGTATAGGGGAAGCCACTGCCCTACAGGAAATATTAAAATACACACTGTTTTGGAAGTATAGCCACTATTCTGTGAGTTAATGCGTAATGCTCTTCTTACAAACCCCACTCATATTAATTGAATTCATCCCTTCACAACTCAAAATGAATTTTTGATAAGATGAACTATTACAATTAGGGCTGCCCGATTAATCGTAATTGGTGGTGGTTGAGGAGATTCCCCCCTTCTATGTAAGGTGCTTTGAGTGCAGAGAAAAGTGCTATATCAATGTAATGAATTATTATTAGTATTATTAATAATCACAATGAAACCGCACGTGATTTGGCAAAGGCTGTGATTATTTTATGTGCAGCTTGTCAGTGCAGCACGGCTGATCGGTAGTAAATGCTGCTCCATCTGAACACCAAAGGGCGCTCTCACGCAGACAGGCCGAATATTTAGGCTATTTTCGTTTTCCGGGTTTAAAATCTAAATCGTGTTCACGTCTCATGTTATGACGTGGCAGTGCACTATAGCACTTCAATGACGCGTCAGTGTTTGTTTCACTTGTTTGTCAGTGTTTACTTGTGTAAAAGTACAGGTATGTTGCATGGCTTTTATCCTGCGATGCTGCCAGGGCTAGACTCTGGCTGCGGGCAGTTGGTTGGCTATCATCTACCGAGGACACATCTTTCTTGATGAGTGAATGTGTTACTTCGTTTAAAAACCATTAATAATGATTATGTTAGCTGATCTATAATGTGAGATGGGTGCAGCAGTTCAGAGAATCGGATCAGTCGGATTTACAACAGGTCGATTCATCCACTTCTCAGAGCTGGACAGTAACGGAGCACATTTACTTGAATACAGTACTTGGGGAGTACTCATGACTTTACTCAAGTACATTTGAGAGGCAAATATTGTACTCTTTACTCCGCTACATTTCTATCCATAACCGTGAGTACCCGTTACTACTTCTAAAAAGAAAAGGAATAAAGAAAAATCTCGGAAAGCCTCAATTTGCTGTTTCCCTCTCAAACGTGATTGGATTGTGCAGACGCCACTGATTGGGACAGCCTATCAGCAATCACCTTCAGCTTTCCGCCAAAGTCAACTCCATGGTCAGATTTAGATGAGAGACGAAACCATGGACGAAACAATGGATGAAGACGCAGCAGGTCCATCCCGGGAATGTGCCAACCCGTGGCCCCACCTCGCCAGACGATTTCAATTTTCTGAATTTTCTGAAATTTTCTTAAATGTTAAATGAAGCAACATGGTAAAAAGATGAAAATGACTTGATTTTACTTTCAATTCCTTTTACATTCTCCAAGGTATTAACATTCAAATTTTTCATAACTCCATGTAGGACATTCTGTACATAAATGTAAGCACTGTGGCAGTAGTAATGCAATATTTAGAAAATGTACTCTTGTACTCTTGATACTCAAGTACTTTTAAAAACAACTACTTCAGTACTTTTACTTAAGTAGGCATCTGACTGTAGTACTTTTACTTTTACTTGAGTAAAATTTAGCAAGGCGTATCTGTACTTTTACTCAAGTAATGAAGCTGTGTACTCTGTGCGCCTCTGCCACTTCTTCTGAAATACATGAAAGTAAGTGGCCAGTGAAGTTGGAAAAGAATAGAGAAAACTTTATGGTTACTTACAAAATATGTATCTGATATGAATAAAACACGTTTTATTAACAAGGATTGTTATTGCCACTTCCAAAGACATCAGTACTTATGTGTATTTGAAATGTCTGAAAGTAAAGATTATGTGGTTGAAAACACAGAATTAGTTGTGATTTCAAGTGCTGAAAGCACGAAAGCACATTTGAATTTAGCAGCTGATGCACTGAACGTTCTGATCACACCTATGTGATCGTACGCGTCAAAGGGTAGATATAATATGTAGCAGGGCATTCAGTTACTTTTAAAAGGACAAACAGATGGTTAATGTATTTCATTGGACTTTAAAAATAAAATAAAATGATATCCTCACATTTACCCCTGATTTTTAGTGAGAGTCGGCATGGGCCATACTGACAGTTTCTCGCCCCCCTCTTCCTCTCCTGTCGTCCTGCCACACCCACTCCCATCCCTTCTTCTTAGAGCCGTCCACACCCATTTAAGTTGCATCTTTCAAAAAGACTGTGAGGTAGACTTGAGCTGAAAGAGGGGGGTTTCATGCCCCTTTAACAAAAAAGATCAATCACAATCCTCTGGAACCATCTGGAATATCCTGCTCTATAGATTTTCATTGTAAGAGCATTATTATAAACAATTTTAGTTTCAAGCTGAAATTACTGTCCATAGTAATTAACAGCAAGCCACAGATGTTGTAAATAGAGCTTGTATTGAACCCGGGACTTGCCTGAAAATAGCACTATATTAGCTTTTCCTCTCAGAAGGAAACATGGGAAGTCAGTGATTTCTCTGGCAGTTTCATTGGAATCTAATCAGGCCCCCTCAAATTTATGGTGGTCCGGGTCCCACTGGCCCAAAATCTGTTCGAATAATAAACACAGACTTGGTCCATATAGAGAAAAACAGGTTGGTATCATTCAGGAATGTTGCACTTGTCCTGACACCTTTATTTAGCCTACAGAACAACTTTGTAAATACTCTATTTATTCTTTCTTTCTCTATTTATTTTTTCTTTCTTTCTTTCTTTCTTTCTTTCTTTCTTTCTTTCTTTCTTTCTTTCTTTCTTTCTTTCTTTCTTTCTTTCTTTCTTTCTTTCTTTCTTTCTTTCTTTCTTTCTACTATTGTATTTAGTTAAAAAAGGCACTTTTGATTCACTTTTTTCCACTTTTATTTTGAACAAACTGATTTCAAGCATTCTAAATGATGGTAGAGAGTAGGCCGAACTGCTTTCGGAAAAAATCGAACTTTCCTTTTCATTGCTTATAACAACCACTAAAAAGTCATTGACACTCTAATTGTGCACTTCTAGGCAATCATACTGCTTCCCCGTTTATGTGAATCTTCCATTTGGAACGTATCACAGGTGTAAGGTATCCCAAACAATTTCCTTTCACTTAACCACACAAACACTGGCTCTCTGTGCATGCGCTGTAAAGTGTCCCTAAACACCTTTAACTTGCAAGACCAATAATCTATAGCACAATCTTAGTGATTGTACAGTGCAAGCAGCCACGAAGGCATTTATGGATTCAATTAAATCCCAAATTGATTTTGTAAGTGGCCAAGCAATTAGGAGTAGATTTCAACCTCGAATGGAGCACCAGTGGCTTTGATCTTGGGGAGAATGGAGCCAAAAGCCAAGCGCACACTACAAGACTGAAGCTCCTAAACCTTTCATGTGTTAAGTATGTGAATTATTGCAGCCAACTCACGACTTTGCCTTAGCCTATGCTACTCTGCTACACATTCTATTTGAATTTGAATGTAAGAAGTGGATGGATGGATGGATGGATGGATGGATGGATGGATGGATGGATGGTAGATAAAACGATATATAGATAGATAATAAAATAGACAGAAAGATAAAATAGATAGATAGATAAAGTTATATACAAGTCGATCAAACACCAGATACAGTAGATTGAACAAACGATGACAAACAGATAGATTGTTTGATTTTATTTGTTTGATCATACATAAGTTTCAAATCAACTAAAGCCCTATTCGCACGGGATAAGTATTACCTGGTGACCTCTAGTCATATGTAATAATTGCGGAGTTTGTCTGAGATCTTAATCCCGTGCGAATCGGCCATGTCTGTAATTTGTAAAGTAAAAATTCCCCCGCAAATTACCTACTATATTTCGCCGAACACCGAGGTCCTGTGATAATATTAGTCCCGTGCGAATCAGCAGCTCTGTGATTTGGCCGGATCGTATATAATTTTTTCAAGGTTTTTGTTTCATGTGCGCTATCTCTACCACTATCTCAACCTCCATATTGTTCATATTTTTCAGCTAATTTTCCTTGAAATCATTGCAAAACCAACCGCTAACCTCCTACTTCACTGCAAAGTATCAGTCCATCGCCTGCAGATTCGAGATGGCCAAAGTCAAGCGCCGCCGCTAAAATGAAGCCAGCATGTGGTGCAGTCAATTCAGAATGCGTTGCCCATTCGCTACCTTTCAAACACACTTAATATACACACTCTAATCCAGAGGACACGTTTGCCTTCTCCAAACAAACCAATAACAGTTCGGAGTCACGTCCTTAGCGGCGGTCAATCAGATCAATACCGCACAGGGCTCCATGCAAAGAACTCATTCTTCTCATCCTCACGTAATGACCTAACACCCGCTCCTTGAAGGAGAGGCGGAGGGGGAGAACGAGAGGTTCCTCCTCTCAACGCTCCCGGTGGAGGAAATTAGGCAAGTAAGCAATAGGATCTGAAAGGCTATTGTTGTCGGCATGGGCTCTGTTTCAACAGAGACTGAAACAAAACAAACGGCTTATTACACGGCATGAAGGAACCTTGGAAAAGTGGCATGGTGAGAACATGCGCAAACAAGGGGCTCACATTTGTAATACTGACAAAATAGCACAGCAACTGGGTTTCAATGAACATAGGCTAAGTATCATTATTCATGGACGATGTTAACACTGAATGAACTATTGCAGTCTACGTGTAAGATGGGGTCAATAGGAAGTCACAAGATGCAGGAACAGCAACAGAGGGGCTTTATTCCACAGAAATTGCTATTTTTATGGAAGTTAGAAAAAGAGTTACACAGGTATTTCAAAGGAACATTAATCTCTACATGGGTAACATTAAATAAAACATTATAATTTACTTTAAAAACAGAACTAGAAACGGAACTCTAATTGAGACGCAATCAGACGAGGTTAGTCTCAAGGGACATGTTTTTTGGCACCCCTATCACAGTTGGCAAAACAACATTCATCTAAAAGACATTTTTTTCCGATTTATTTGAGATTTGTTAATCTATAATAAACTGATACATAATTAGGGATGGGGAATTGTAAGGAATTTATTGATTTCGGTTCCTATTCCTCTAATCGATTCCAGTTCCTTTAACGATTATTTTAGTACATTTCAAGAATAACTATTTGGAAAAATCATGAGATCATTTCAATAAGTAAATAATAAATAAATACCTTCTATTAATTTGTATAGTCTTTTTATAGGTGGCCTTAACTATATATTAAACAACTTATACAACTATATACAACTAAAATACTACTAACAAAACTTTTTGAGATTCTTTGACTACACTGACTTAGGTATCACGTTAAGTTGACTCACAGTAAACGGCATGTGTTTACTGATTCACTAAAAATAATTGAATCCTTATCGCCAATTGGTGTGTAATAAGACTGTATACTGGTTGTGCTGTATGCTTCTGATTCACTAAGACCAACTGACTTATACAAATCATGAAATTCAGGATTGAACTACATGTTGCAGTAGTGCTGTCTTTCACTCTGTAGATTCATTAGTTGTGTTTATGTCACTGTATTAATTCAACATTTTGTACACATCAGCAGAAGAATGCATTTGTGCAAACCGGATATAAGTTCAAGATTCCCAAACCTACTAATAAGGAGAAAGGACAGTAATGTAGATTCTAGATCAAAAGTAACACAGCATACACTACACAGAACCAGAATGCATAATAGAGAAAGACTCAGACAGGCTTATAAAGACTTTAGACATTTGCCCAATTAGCATATTCACATGAACTAGCAACACAATTCTGATAATGAGAATGTGCCACCATCATTGTTAAGTGCAGTGAACAATATTGACACAGCATCAATCAGATCTCTCATTAAACTATAGATGGTGTTCTCTGGAGCTCTCTAACTTTTGGACCAATATCACATAGCTTTGAAGAATGGTGGCTTAAACCAATCTTAAAGTAAGTGCAGTCGGACATGTTGATTAGTATGGAAGTCGCGTTCATGCATACTGAGCAGAGAAACGAAATCTGACCTTGCAGGCACACTGCTTTAATCAGACAATAATTAGCAGATGAGCTCTGACGATACCCCCCCCCCCCCCCCCCCCGCTCCGGCATATTGTGGGGATGAAACGAAAGCAGAAAGATGTGCACAAACAAACAGAGATGATATATGAGCAAGGTTGTAAGTAAGACTAACAAATGCTCAAGGTTTATTAAATAGTCCAATAGAAATGCTTTAGAAAGCTGGTGGAGCGAAATATCTTTTAATGTAATTAAAATCAAATACAAATAAGCAAACAAACAGAAAGTGACTTTTGACAAACATACATGTAAAACATTAAACATATTACTTATTACATTTAAATAACTTACATTACAGATTAGCTATGTGACCCTGGACCACAAAACCAGTCGCATGGGTCAATTCTTTGGAAAGTTAGATTTATACATAATCTGAAAGCTGAATAAATAAGCTTTACATTGGTGTATGGTTTGTTATGATAGGGCGATATTTTGCCGAGATACAACTATTTGAAAATGTGGGGGTGCAAAAAAATCACCTTTGATTTTCTCAGCCTTTAAAGTTGTCCATTTATGTTCGCAATTGTGCTGCATTCACTCACAAAAATAAATGTTTTATATATTTACGGTAAGAAATGTACAAAATATCTTCATGGAACATGATCTTTACTTAATATCCTAATGATTTTTGGCATAACAGAAAAATCGATAATTTTGACCCATATAATGTATTGGCTATTGCCACAAAGATACCCGTGCGACATGTGATGGGTTTTGTGATCCAGGGTCACATATATAGCTGAAATGATGTACTGACTAATCAGAACCTAGAATCAAAACTATACCTTTTATAAGTGATCATGCTGTAGAATTATACGGTAAGCTTAATTTTAAAAGTATTATCATGATGATATACTGCAGAGTGTCTTGTGTATCTGGTTTCACCTGCCTTGTTGCAGAAACACACACACCCATGACAGAGGGTCCTGATGGTGAACTGCTGGCGAGTTAGGATCTAACAGCTGTGTATCTGCGTCCCATAGGAACAGACCAGGAGCTAATTACAGAGAATTATTAAGATTTATCGGTCTCTCTATCTCTATCTCTCTCTCTCTCTCTCTCTCTCTCTCTCTCTCTCTCTCTCTCTCTCTCTCTCTCTCTCTCTCTCTCTCATAGCCAATGATCTCATCAACCCGACTCTCAAAGTTAATCACCAAACTGACTTTTGACTTAATTGCTCATGTACAAGTCTCATTCAAATGCATACACTGGCACATGCAAACATACTAGTACAATTGTAATGCATTATAATAATATAATGGGATCATGATTAAAACTGAAGTAAAAGTGCAAGAGTGATATATTGATAACTTGCTGCTTCATTCAATGAACTGTTAATAAAATGATACAAATGTACACATAGTGTCTTCCAGAAAAGTTTAGGATGGCCCAAGGCAAAGTTGGTTTTTGAATGTTTTTATCATAAATCCTTATCATTAAGTGACTTTACTTTGCATTTTTGGGGGGCTTTGAAATTACAAAATTATGAAAATATACTTATATATACTGTAAACCAAGAAAGAAAATGTATAGTGTAACTAGTGTTCTATTGGTAAGGTGAATATCAATTAGAGAAGCTATAAAGGTGTTCAGACCAAATACTACTCATAAAAGAAATTAAATCCCATAATCATGTCTGACTGTGATGTATACATTATTCATTATTATGTCAAAAAATAATTAAATGCAATTATTGCTGTTGCCCATGATAATTCATTAGGATAAGGATTTATGCTGATAGTGTACAAAAACTCCACACTTTTGGAGGTCTGTTTAAGCTCATACTCGATCACTAAGGTCATATTTTGCAATCTGACAAGATACAATCGTAAAAAAACTGGGGGAAGATATACATGTACCCAGTTTCAGTTTTTGTTGGAAAATATTTAAATGAGTGAAGATGGTTTTCACACTGTTAATTTCAACAGAATCAGGGTCAGATTCACTTCTCAGACACACACACACACACACACACACACACACACACACACACACACACACACACACACACACACACACACACACACACACACAAAAACACGCTCATAAATGCTGGTAAGATTTCTAACAGCACCACTTGGCCAGAGGTGCACAGACACCCTAATGAACTCTGCAGCTGACCAATAAATCATCTTCTCACAGCTGAACAACTTCACATGTCAGATTCATGGCCTCCAGGCACATGTAAGGATATAATGAGGTGAAGAATCCAGCAATAAGGATAGAAAATACTCAACTGTCTGTCTAAAAGACTTAAGAGTGCACTAATTTGTAGTAACAGAGCACTAAAACCATGGTGCTTACATAACTACTGTATTACCATTGCTCTTTATGGTTAGGTATATGCTTTTTTCCAAAGCATGCAAGGTAGCACTTCAATGATGGGATTGTTTTGACATAACTTTAGTCTTAAAGTTCTATAAAACAGATCTTTATATTGTATTTAAGATGTCTAATATTACAGTTTGAATATCTCCGCAAATAACTTTAACAGAATGTCTTGGAATGTTTTATTCTTTTGAATGTGCTATTCAAAATCAAACTGACAGCAATGACTTCAATGAGATATTTGCATAGTGAATTCTGATTGGTCTTGCCTACAGAATTGTAATTAGCATCTACAGGTGTCTCTCGCATTACAATTTGACCCTAGCAACAACCCAGAACACTACCAACCATAAAGTAATATGCCAAATATTACACCGAATACAGAGAACTTCTTGTTTATACTACATTGCTTGCAATATTTGTGGAATTTCTATGGACCCATGTCCAGAAAATATTCAGTAATACTATGTACTTCAGTTCAGTCAATTTATTTCTCTCATTTTTACTTTTAAGGTATAAAATTCTTACATCTTACATGCACGTTAATTTAAGTGCCTGATCATTTACCATTACCAAAAGCACTGTCTGCAACCAGTTTATTTAAAATGTCAAAAAACAAACACCCGTCTCTCTCACCTCTCAACGCGCGTTGACAGAAAGAGCTAAAAAACACAATTAGCGATGAAGAGCGACTAGCAGCTCTATTATGCAGAAATGCTAATCCATTTCCCACTGAGGCGGCCGTGTTGGAACAATTAACGAGTAGAGGGTGTAATTCCTGTGTTTGATATTGAGATTTCGCAAAGGAGGGACTTTAATCAAGATCAATTGCTTCAAAGCAATCAGGCATTTGCCTTGTTTTGTCCGAACGTTTCACTCCATTGCTCTTTAGGGATTTTCTAAGAAAAAAAAAAGTAATTGTTTGTTTCTTCTTCCTTTCCTAACACACCAGCCAGTTCAAATGTACAGTAAAGGTTTAAATGCAAGGTTCTGGCCAGCCAATTCCATAGGAAAGAAAATTCACAAATAAGATATTTTTTATAATTGTTTCTTAGATACCAGTAAAAACTTTGCTTAACTCTGCTGCTTCTCAGAAATCCCACGTGTCTTGAGAAATGTCACAACAGAAATCAACAAAGAGCTGTTCAAATCAACTGTTCGACAGGATGTGGCCAAAAGTCTGCAAACAAAAGTCAGAGATCTCAATATAAACTCCAACATTTCTCAATAAATTCTAACAATACCACGTTAGTTGAATAGCTCTGTACTCATTTCGAAGGAAATTTAGGAGAAACATCAGAGACGTTGAAGTTGACATTTAAATTACTTAGGGCCAGTACACACAAGGCAGACGAAAACCGATGGTGGTGTCGACTCACGTCGGCTGCGTCTGAACAAAAAACATTGCGCTGCATTAGAAATAATAACTATCCATAACAGCAGATGACAGTAGACTGTATTTATCTTTGAACTATGAATGTGAATATACAAACCGTTAACAAAGCAGCGTTTGCTTACCATTTTGAATATGAATCATGTTGATCAGTTTGTCTTCACTTATATTAAGTAGACTACATATACGACTATGTTGTTATAAAAATATTTGCATACTGGAATGCCTCGAAAAGATGAAGATGAACATTTATAAGTGCCTTCTTATCATCGTTGTTTGCTAACACACCGCAAAAACTAACCCGACCGTCTGCTCAACGTCGGCTGATGGCCGACCATCGGCTCGGTGTGTTCCGGGTCTTAGACCTCCAGTGTCCTAAGCTATGAAACAGCAACCGCAATGCAATAATTTCCTCTAGGATGTTTGTTTTGTTGTAACATTATGTAGCCTAACATATTATATTTTTGTATCCCCAGACATGTATTTAAAACCCATATAGCAAAATCTTCCGGGCCTTCTTCTGGCATTTGTTTGGTTTGTGTACGATGTTGGCAAATGGATGGCAACCCTGAAGAGTTCCGGAATCGGTGGTGGCGCGGCTGGAGGTGGTGGAGGGATATTATGGCATGAATATGGGCCAGTTTGGGGTCTTCTGGCTCTCGTCTATTAAGGCATTGGCATTTTTCTGGCAGCTTTCTGGCGTGCTTTTGGCAAAACTGTTTGGGCCGGTTTTGGCCCTGCATTCCTGGCGGTATGATTGCCAGTGTTTGGGCCATAAAAGGCCCGGAACAATTTTGCTATCTGTCTAAAATATCTCTGATGTTAAAAATAAGTAAAAATGGTCAGTGGGTAATAATGTTGAAATCACTCCCAGTAGTCTGCTCATGACACTCACAACACTTTAGCGTTACAGGGCACAACATTAAAATCATCTTCTGCGGTCCACCAGTTCGGAGCAAAGCAAAAACCTCACTCGGAGCAAAGAGCAGTTATAGACTCGTGTCCAGACAAATCATGAGTTTGCACCTGCGCTATTAACTACACCCTCCCATAAGGACGGTTGCGATTTTAACTCTGTCTTTAGGGGGGAGTCTGTTCAGAGGAGTTATTAAATCATTCTGATTTCTATCAGCACTCCCATCTTCCTTCTTTTCTTCAGAAAATTAAAGAGTTATAGCAAAGTGAAGGGCACTTTTAAGCATTTATATTAAATGCCAAATAAGTTAATTGAACATAATTATATAGGCCTATATAATATATATATATATATATATATATATATATATATATATATTCACACACAGGTCCTTCTCAAAAAATTAGCATATTGTGATAAAGTTCATTATTTTCCATAATGTAATGATAAAAATTAAACTTTCATATATTTTAGATTCATTGCACACCAACTGAAATATTTCAGGTCTTTAATTGTTTTAATACTGATGATTTTGGCATACAGCTCATGAAAAAAAAAATTAGCATATCATGAAAAGGTTCTCTAAACGAGCTATTAACCTAATCATCTGAATCAACTAATTAACTCTAAACACCTGCAAAAGATTCCTCAGGCTTTTAAACTGGACTTCAGGCATTTTGGCATTTCCTTCTCCCCAGTCTTCCTCCAGACTCTGGCACCTGGATTTCCAAATGACATGCAAAATTTGCTTTCATCCGAAAAAAGTACTTTGGACCACTGAGCAACAGTCCAGTGCTGCTTCTCTGTATCCCAGGTCAGGCGCTTCTGCCGCTGTTTCTGGTTCAAAAGTGGCTTGACCTGGGGAATGCGGCACCTGTAGCCCATTTCCTGCACACACCTGTGCACGGTGGCTCTGGATGTTTCTACTCCAGACTCAGTCCACTGCTTCCGCAGGTCCCCCAAGGTCTGGAATCGGTCCTTCTCCGCAATCTTCCTCAGGGTCCGGTCACCTCTTCTCGTTGTGCAGCGTTTTTTGCCACACTTTTTCCTTCCCACAGACTTCCCACTGAGGTGCCTTGATACAGCACTCTGGGAACAGCCTATTTGTTCAGAAATGTCTTTCTGTGTCTTACCCTCTTGCTTGAGGGTGTCAATGATGCCCTTCTGGACAGCAGTCAGTTCGGCAGTCTTACCCATGATTGCGGTTTTGAGTAATGAAACAGGCTGTGAGTTTTTAAAAGCCTCAGGAATCTGTTTCAGGTGTTTAGAGTTAATTCGTTGATTCAGATGATTAGGTTAATAGCTCGTTTAGAGAACCTTTTCATGATATGCTAATTTGTTGAGATAGGAATTTTGGGTTTTCATGAGCTGTATGCCAAAATCATCAGTATTAAAACAATAAAAGACCTGAAATATTTCAGTTGGTGTGCAATGAATCTCAAATATATGAAAGTTTATTTTTTATCATTACATTATGGAAAATAATGAACTTTATTACAATATGCAAATTTTTTGAGAAGGACCTGTGTGTATATATATATATACACAGAGGGTTTGAAATTATGAAAAAAATGCGGGTGTAAAAATAATCAACTGTGGAGGGTAACGCTGTCAAACCACTAGCCAATATAGCATGTTATTATGTTTACTAACTTTCCTGGAGAAGTTCGTGTAAGCCAAATCTGCGCAAATATTCAACTCATGAGTCATCATGGTATTTTAAAAACAGCGTATATTGCGCAGAATCTGCGCATATCTGGCTTAATTAAACATGCCCGTCACTACGCAACAAATAACGGGGCACTCGTTCATTTGCATTGAAGCAATAGCGAAGATTAAAAAGCATTTGGTTAACAGAAAATACATTGTTATCCAGCATTCTACATGTTCTTTTTACTGTATTGATCTTTCCACCTAAAACACATTTTTGGTGATAAGGATGAAAGATGAAGGGAGGAGATGGCTGGATGACAGGATTTTGTTTGAAAAAGAAATTAACATATGAAATCCAAATTTCTTTAATATATATAAACTGAGACGTAGTTAATCTGGTTAATTTCTTTTTACTTTTTTTTGGTAGTAGAAGCTCTGAATGGATGGTAACTTAAATTAGTAGCCAAATTGGTCGGTGGGTAAAAAAGTTATTTTCAAACCCTATATATACACACACAGTTGCAATATACATTTTTCAACCCCCATTGCAAATCAGGTGTATTGGCAAAATGTACAGACTTTAAGCTGTTTGCAATGAACAAAACAAAAGTAGTTGAAATAGCTCAACACAACAAATGTTTCAAGTGGTTTCAACCAAATTCAACTAAAAATGCAACTTTTAATGACTTCTGCAGTTAGGTGTCAGTATGAAATATCACTTTACATTTCCAAACATTCCTTTTGCCATTTATTGTAATAATCCAGTGAGATTTATGGGAGTCTAATATTTGTTGTGACCATCCTTTGAATTTAAAACAGCTTTTGTCCTAGGTACACTTGCACATAGTTTTACAGGTAGCTTCGCAGGTACAGTAGGTTTCTTCAAGCGTCTTGGAGAAGTTTTTTTTTTTTTGTGTAAAGTTGTTTTTGGTAAAGTTGTAAATAGTAAAATGCACAGTATAACCGTTCAAAAGTGAAAATTCAGTTTTGACATCACATGAGCAAATTGCACTTTTAAATGTATGAAAAGAGAAATTAAAAGTTTAAAATTGTAATAATATTTCAAACTATTGCTTACCAAAAAAAATGTATTTAAATAAATGCTGATCTTTCTATTCAAAAAAAAAAAAAGTTAACTAACAAAACTAACAGGACTGAACCAAAATCACAAAGACAGGGGGAACCAAGATCACAAAACAGAACTAAACACACTGAAACGTGACAGTACCTCCCCCCTCCCCGAAGGCGCGTCCTCGCGCCGTATAACATCCAAAGGGGTGGGAGGGTGGGCATCCTGGACTCCAGGACGGTCCAGGCGGAGCAGGCTGGTCAGGGGACCAGGGCGGAGCAGGCTGTGGGCGGAGCAGGCTGTGGGCGTATCCACGGCTGAGCTGTCGGACCCTTGGGCGTCCAGGGCGGTGGTGACCCTTCGAGTGGCCGTGGTGGTGAGGACCCTTCGGGCGGCCGTGGCGGTGAGGACCCTTCTGGTGGCCGTGGGCCCTTGGGCGCCCACGTTGAGGGTCTTTGGCCCCCCACCAAAAAATTAATGGGGAGAGTGACTGGGACAGGACAATGTTCAGAACTGGATGGAACCAGTGGTGAAAGGGTCTCTGGGCTGGACGGAGCCAGCGGTAAAGAGTTTGCTGGGCTGGACGGAGCCAGCGGTAAAGAGTTCGCTGGGCTGGACGGCGTCAGCGGCGAGGGCTCTGGGCTGCACGGCGTCAGCGGCGAGGGCTCTGGGCTGCACGGCGTCAGCGGCGAGGTCTCTGGGCTGCACGGCGTCAGCGGCGAGGGCTCTGGGCTGCACGGCGTCAGCGGCGAGGGCTCTGGGCTGCACGGCGTCAGCGGCGAGGGCTCTGGGCTGCACGGCGTCAGCGGCGAGGGCTCTGGGCTGCACGGCGTCAGCGGCGAGGGCTCTGGGCTGCACGGCGTCAGCGGCGAGGGCTCTGGGCTGCACGGCGTCAGCTGCGAGGGCTCTGGGCTGCACGGCGTCAGCGGCGAGGGCTCTGGGCTGCACGCCGTCAGCGGCGAGGGCTCTGGGCTGCACGGCGTCAGCGGCGAGGGCTCTGGGCTGCACGGCGTCAGCGGCGAGGGCTCTGGGCTGCACGGCGTCAGCGGCGAGGGCTCTGGGCTGCACTGGGTCAGCGGCGAGGGCTCTGGGCTGCACGGCGTCAGCGGCGAGGGCTCTGGGGCAGGATCAGCGGGCTCTGGGGCAGGATCAGCGGGCTCTGGGGCAGGATCAGCGGGCTCTGGGGCAGGATCAGCGGGCTCTGGGGCAGGATCAGCGGGCTCTGGGGCAGGATCAGCGGGCTCTGGGGCAGGATCAGCGGGCTCTGGGGCAGGATCAGCGGGCTCTGGGGCAGGATCAGCGGGCTCTGGGGCAGGATCAGCGGGCTCTGGGGCAGGATCAGCGGGCTCTGGGGCAGGATCAGCGGGCTCTGGCGCAGGATCAACGGGCTGTGTGCTGGACGGGACCAGCGGTGAAGGCTCTGTGCTGGACGGGACCAGCGGTGAAGGCTCTGTGCTGGACGGGACCAGCGGTGAAGGCTCTGTGCTGGACGGGACCAGCGGTGAAGGCTCTGTGCTGGACGGGACCAGCGGTGAAGGCTCTGTGCTGGACGGGACCAGCGGTGAAGGCTCTGTGCTGGAAAGGGACCAGCGGCGAAGAGGGCTTTGAGCTGGGCAGGACCAGCGGCGAAGAGGACTTTGAGCTGGGCAGGACCAGCGGCGAAGAACCAGCTTCCGGGCTCGGGGCAACACAGGAGTCTCTGGCTGGACAGCTGGGAAGCGAGGAACCCCTGGGGCTGGCTGTGTCCCGGATCGTGGCTCGAAACTCATCACCGTGAGCGGCGAATTACAGGACTCCAGTATCCATTCCACGTATCGGGAGAAGCTCCATTGGGGGCCCTCTCCAGACAGCTGCTCTTTGGTGGCGGTGTTGAGGCCGGCATGCAGGAAGCTGCAGAGGCAGTTGTCCGTGAAAGTGGTAGCTGGCACAAGGCTGAGGAATTCTTCTAAATGTTCCTCGAGGGATCGGTCCTTCTGCTCTAAACAAAGCAGTTTAACTGCTGCAAAATGGTCCATTACGTGGTTGATCGTTCTGTCAGGGTTGTGCAGGTAACTGAAGATGAGGAGAGAATGAGCTCAATGAAAATGCTTTATTCATTAACTTAACTATCAAAAACCAAAAGAGAAAACATTCCAGGACTTCAAGAAACACAACCATACAAGGACGTCAATCAACAAACACTGAGGGAAAACACAGGGCTTAAATGAACAGGGACTAATAGGATAATTAACAGAACACAGGTGAAGGGAATTACTAATTAGACAGAGCGGGAAAACTAACAGGACTGAACCAAAATCACAAGGACAGGGGGAACCAAGATCACAAAACAGAACTAAACACACTGAAACGTGACACAGTTATTGTAAATGGTAATCACGTTTAACAACATTTCTGTTTTTGATCAAATAAATGCAGCATTGGTGAACATTAGAGACTTTTTTCAGAAACAATTGTTATATTATTATAAGTTTATATTATTAAAAGTTTTTACAGGTTTAGTTCACTTTTGGGTACAAATTTATCCCCAAAATATAGTTAAGTATGCGTACAGACATTTCCATTTTGCCCTCAGACTCTCTCTTTTTTCCATTATGAAGGCTGGACTTTATTTCATTTAAATATAATGGCTCATGCCATAGAGTCATGTCGAGATGGATGGAGGTAATACCACAGATAATGAAGCTTTGATAATGAAGCAGCTAATCCGAAAAGACCAAGAACTTGTGTATATGTGAAGAGAAAAACAAACCAGCAGCTCAATGAACGTGGGGAATGTTTATGTTTTGCATATGAAATGTCTCTCGGACTGCTGGGATTCTGTGAACTGAAAGGTATCATGAAAAGACCACTCAATCCTGCTCCACAGAGGGAGGCAGAGAGCGGTCACATCTCTCCGTCCTAATGTGCTTACAGAAGCATGCATTCATTAACGTCTAAAACAGCAGAAAGACCATTCTCAGCTACAGAGGGGGAACCGCATCAATTTATTTCTATTCCATTTATTAGCATTAATTCACACAATTGAACAGGCGGGACAAAGCCATTTTCTCTTTGGCATAACCAGCCCCCAAAAGGAACAGAAAAGGGACAATACAACAAAGATGGTTATGCAAATTGAACCTATAGGTATATCAACTAAAAAAAAACTATGAGAAACATAATACCACAGTTCCAACATCTAGAGAGCTGCCCAACCAAAGACCATTTTAAAGGGATAATTACCCAATTATACTGTGCATTGTGTTTAGTAAAAATAGTATCACATCTAGTATTATATCATTATACACAACACATTTTTTAGAATGAACTATTGAATGCGAATATGAAGTACACTGCCTCATGAGTCTCGAGGCTCTTCTGTGATTGATAGCTTCCTGACCAATAACCATCACCCTCATGTGACCTCCATCAGTGAGAGTCAGAGGTTGTGAAGTAGGTCATGTTTGCCTGATGCGTCCAAAGGCATTACCATGGTGACGGATTGTTAGAACGGGCTGTTAGGCTGGCATGACGCAGTCCCGTTCCACCACTCAATGCCGTCTTGCCCCATTTAATGCCCTTTCTCACTGTTTAACGTTGCGGACATACAAATTCTCCCATGGCAACCAATTTAGATGCCTCGGAAGAATCCATTTATCAATTAATAATGTCTAATACTTGACGGAAGGATACTAAGTGTTTGAATTCCTGCATGATGTGAACCGCTGATGAATGCAAAAAGTCTTTCAGCGAAACGCATGCCACAAAATTAATCAAAGCGATTTGTCCTTCTTATGATGTATAGTTCACTTATCATTTGCTCAACCTCAGACCATTACGTTATTATTTTTTCTGTGGAACACAAACAAGAGTTCTACCAGTAAATTACATACATTAAAGGGTTAGTTCACCCAAAAATGAAAATTAAGTCATTAATTACTCACCCCCATGCTGTACCAACCCCGTAAGACCTTCGTTCATCTTCGGAACACAAATGAAGATATTTTTGATTAAATCTGAGAGGTGGATCACTGCTACATAGGCTGCCAGAGGGAATGAAACTTGACGGCCCAGAAAGTCATTAAAGAAAATGTTTAAATATTCCATGTGCCTGCAGTGGCTCAACTATAAGTTTATCAAGCGACGAGAATACTTTTTTCCCGAAAAAAAAAAACATAATAACGACTTTATTCGACTATTCCTTTTCATTCCTTGTGGGCCTGAGACGAGAGTTCAAGAGATTTCCACGACGCATGCGCGAGAACTGAGAAGAGAACGTTCTTCTTCTAATACTTCTTGTTCAGTTCTCGCGCATGCGTCGTGGAAATCTCTTGAACTCTCGTCTCAGGCCCACAAGGAATGAAAAGGAATAGTCGAATAAAGTCGTTATTATGTTTTTTTCCGGGAAAAAAATAGTCTCGCCGCTTGATAAACTTATAGTTGAGCCACTGTAGGCACATGGAATATTTAAACATGTTCTTTAATGACTTTCTGGGCCGTCAAGTTTCATTCCCTCTGGCAGCCTATGTAGCAGTGATCCACCTCTCAGATTTAATCAAAAATATCTTCATTTGTGTTCCGAAGATGAACGAAGGTCTTACGGGGTTGGTACAGCATGGGGGTGAGTAATTAATGACTTAATTTTCATTTTTGGGTGAACTAACACTTTAATAAATCAATTCATTCTAAATAGATGTAGGCTACTGTTCATACATAATTCTGAATTAGCAGAGCTAATTAGTATGTATTGCGAGACGATCAATTACAGCTAATGTATGATTATCTAATGTTGGGATGGATGGATGGATGGATGGATGGATGGAAACATTTTAATACAAATAAATTAGAAATAAAAAAAACAAAAAAACAAAAAAGGACAAAATATATATTTTTAATTATACTAAAACTAAAATGAAAACTAAAAATATAAAGCTATAAAAGCTAATTCAAAATATGAATAAATAGTATAAAAACATGAATAATATTAAAAAAAAAGTTTATCAAAAGTTCTTAGGTGTTTCTATTTTACCTGGTTCCAAATTTGCAAACAGAAAGTGCATTCAAAAAAGATTATGCAGCTAAAAGGGGGGGGGGGTTAATTGGCTTCATTATTAGTCACGTGTGAAAGACGCTCCACTAAATACCACAAAAAGTTCAATAAAATGTAAAATTAAAACAAATGTAAACACCTGCAAGCACACAGGCATGCTCACCCTAGTGCAATCCAAATGCACTAAGGAACAAACACTGAAACAACACGTCTACTGTATGTTGTGTCTGTGTGTGTGCATACAAAAAACAAATAAAATGCGAGAACATTGCCACATACCTGGTGCAGAACTCAAGGAGAATAAGTGCACAAAAAAGCCTGACATCAGCATAAGAAACAGGAATCAGTGTCCGTGTGCAACTTGAGACTACAGTACAGGTGAGAACCACAGCGTGCTCACGTTCACTGAGTACAATAATGGTGCTAATAGGATCACGCTTACCATCTGTTCCTTGTAGCATGATGCACACTATAAATAGCACTTCAGCTGCAGGAGACTGTGGGAAAGCCCAGGTACTTCCTTGCCTTAAAACGGATCTCCTGTGCAACTGGAAAGATCAGGGGTCAGGGTTGCTGATGGGTGAGCCAATTTGGACTAATTAAACAGCATCTACTCGCAGTGCGTCTACAGACCTAGCCGCTTACGGGCTTTTTCGACATTTAAAGGCAACAGAAAACCTACTTTACTTCCCTAATGTGATGTATTAGCAAGTGCAACAGAAAAAAAACGAGAGTCAGGACTTGACTTTGTGCTTTGGGTTTTGATTGGATTGTGAAACGTACCAAAATAAAAACAGAATCAAAGTTACCAAAAATAGATATCAAATATAATAAAATAAAATAAACAGTTTTATAATAAAAAGTTGCTCACGATAAGGCAATAACGTATTAAAATGGTGTTTTTTATTTCATGTTGACTTAAGTGTGGAAAATATATGGTAACAGCAGAGCTAAAGGGATAGCTTTGGCACAAACACAAGATTTTCCATAATAGAAAGTCATTGCTGGTTATTTCTCAGGCTTTGCTCTTTGCAGCTTTGGGTAATTACTCCAGCTCAGATAGGTTAGGCTAATAGCTTTGACCTAGTGCCTGTAGCATTGAATTCAAATAATAGTTCAAATGATCAATACAAATTGCTTCCCCATGTGGATACCAACCCAGCCATCTACTGTATCTTGTGTTTATCAGAAATAGAGAAAAGAATCTCACTATGTCATGGTGTTTAACAGACGGTGCTGTGCAAAACTCAACAGAGTCCAGTGACTGCATCAAGCTAAATAATTCACAGCCAAAAGAAGCTCCTTTACCACAATGTCCCATCACTCTCTCAAACACACAACTTCAGTGTCTATAAGCACACAGAGTCTGTTTTTTTCCTTCAAAGACCACATCAGAAACTCACTGTTACACTGTGATCAACACAGCTGTCAAGCACCCTGCAGAGTCCACTATAGAGCAGAAATTCAGTGAGACTCTCCATCAATATGAGCATGTCCAAAAGCAACTTGCTACACCTATGACAAAATAATAAATCAATATTGCTTTCCTATGAAACCCTGATTCTGAAATACATATTTTATTATTTGCATTATTTTATTAAAATGTGTTATATGAGCTAAATTTGTGTGTACACAATGTTCTTATGTTAACCATTAGATGTTTAGCATGAAATTCATATGATTCGACAATGAAAGAAAAAAACCAAGATTACACTTTATTTAAGGGGTCTTTTTTAGTGTAATTATACATTTTAGTACCAACTTATATTAATTAACAACATGTACTGTTAGGAATATGGTTACTTTTACGTTTTAATTAGGCATAATTTACTGTTATTACTACAGTAATATGTAACATATGCAACAAGGATCCTGTAAAATAAAGCGTTACTAAAAATAAATAAATATATGTTAAATATATATACTCTGAGTATATACACATCTGTATATATATACATTTTTATGTAACGTAATAAAAAGTATTATTTTGACATACAGTATATGCCTATGTGTCACATAACTATGTGTACCATTTATTAAAATTGCTCTTAAAACCTTAGGTCATCATCACTCGTAAAAGTCATCATGATTGATTTCTATAACAGTAATTTTACTGCAGTACTGTCATATAAAGACTGCAATTATCCACTGCAATGTGAATTTTTTTTCTAAATACTAAGAAAGGTGGGGGGGGGGACATGTTGCTTTTTTTCTCAGAGAGTGACATGAAAATCTATACAAGGAATTCAAAAAAAAATCAAATCATAAAATAAAATAAATAAAAAACAAACAAAACACAATAAAATAAAATATATAAAATAAAATAATAATAAAATAAAAAATAAAACAATGATTTACTTTCAAGAAAAATAAATAAAGAATAATACTTAAACATATATTTTCAGCAGCCATTACTTTAGTGTTGCATGATCCTTCAGAAATCATTCTATATTCACTCCACTGGCCACATTATTTGGTAAACCTTGCTAGTACTGGGTTGGGTCCGCTTTTGCCTTCAGAACTGCCTTAATTCTTCGTGGCATAGATTCAACAAGGTGCTGGAAACATTTCTCAGAGATTTTGGCCCATATTGACAAAATAGCATAACACAGTTGCTGCAGATTTGTCAGCTGCACATCAGTGATCTTATTCCATATCACATCCCAAAGGTGCTCTATTGGATTGAGATCTGGTGGACTGTTGGAGTATAGTGAACTCTTGTCATGTTCAAGAAACCAGTTTGAGATGATTTGAGCTTTGTGACGACACATCCTGCTGGAAGTATCCATCAGAAGGTGTACACTGTGGTCATGAAGGGATGGACATGGTCAGCAATAATACTTTCTATTGTCCAATTTTGGTGAGCCTGTGTGAATTCTGAAAAAAAACTCAGTTTCCTGTTCTTAGCTGACAGGACTGACACCAGTGTGTCTGCTGCTGCTGTAGATCATCTGCTTCAAGGTTCAATGTGTTGTGCGTTCAGAGATAATCTTCAGCAGACCTCGGTTGTAATGAGTGTTTTTTTGCGTTACTGTTGACTTTTTATCAGCTCAAACCAGTCTGGTCATTCTCCTCTGACCTCTGGCATCAACAAGGCTTTTTCTCCCACAGAACTGCCGCTCATTCGATATATTCTCTTTTTCGGACCATGCTCTGTAAACCCAAGAGATGGTTGTGTGTCAAAACCTGGCCATCTGAAACCAACAACCATGCCACGTTCAAAGAAATCCCTTTTCTTCCCCGGTCTTGATGTCCACATGCCTAAATGCTGTTATTGTTATTGTTATTGGCTGATTAGATATTTGCATTAACGAGTAGTTGAACAGGCATTCCTAATAAAGTGTCCGGTGAGATATATACAGTACGTAGCAGGTTGATGTATAACCCCGTTTGCTTATTGGCTGGTGGTGGCGGGAAAAAATAGATTCTGTGCAGTATCGCGATATTTTGCGCACGCAATTTTATCGATACAGTAGCGCAAAGTATTGCAATATTTAATTATAAAATTATCTGTTACTTTCGGGTTTTCTCCATTGGTTTTCTCAGAGTTTACTCTGATCATTTACATTTGCGTATTACATCCACAAGGTGACGCTTGTTGTGGTGCTTTGTTGTCGTGCAATCAACAGCAAATTCAAATGAAAATGGCTTCACAATTACAACCGGTTGTACACGACGCTCAGTCTTCTTTCAAATCAATAGTGTGGGTAAATTTCAGTTCTCTTACGAGAGGTTCTATCGTATTGCGTAAGTTTAGCTTACGCTAAGGGGAAGATTCATCTTCTCGAGATATTGAAGCCAAAAAATGATCCTTAATTTTGTATTCATAGTCAACGCAGTGCAGCAGCTAGCAGACCTAGAGCAGGCCATCTCGCGTGCTCATTGGCTGCCCTGCGGGCAACTGCTGCAGCCTACCAGTGAGCCCGGCGTGACGTCACGCCCAATGAAGGGCGCCCGCGCCTTCATAGCGTCATAGCCCGCCAGAATGGGCGTGGCTTAGCGTATAAAAGTAGGGGCTGTAGGCTGAATTCCCTGATTTTCCGTCTCTTCAGCGAGCTCTTCGCATCGCTGGATCTGAGAGAAGCCACCGCCGCCGTCGAACAGCGAACAGCCAGCTTAGGACAGCGCTAAGGAAGCCGGCCGTCTTCGCCACCTTCAGCCATCCGTGCGAGCTACGCTATCGGGCGACATATCCTTTTATCTCTGTATTCTGTGTTTTACACTTCCTTCTTTAACCACAGCGCCACGCGGCTTGCTCTCTTTACGTATACGCGTAATTTTTATACAGTTCTGCTCAACCAACGAGCACACGGCTAGCTCTCTTTACGTTACAAGAGAGCTAACCCCGCCCTCGTGTCCCCTTTCGCGCGTCATGCAGGGCCCTCTCGAGCTCTCTGCATGACCCGGACGGGCATCATCTGTGTCACATGTAGGTCCCTTGCCCACTACTTGGACGCGCGCCCTCATACAAACACTGTTCCCAGTTCTGCTCGACCAACAAGCACGCGGCTAGCTCTCTTTACGTTACAAGAGAGCTACCCCGCCCTCGCGTCGCCTCTCGAGCTCTCTGCATGACCCGGACGGGCATCAACATACAACGTACTGGATGCGTGGTAAGAGCAGAAATTTTAATACAGTTCTGCTCGACCAACGAGCACGCGGCTAGCTCTCTTTACGTTACAAGAGAGCTATCCCGTTCGCGCGTCATGCAGAGCACTCTCGAGCTCTCTGCATGACCCGGACGGGCTTGCGCGCCGCCGTCGAAATGTCTCGCCCTGTCAGTCCCCTTATATAAGGCTACTGCAGTGGTCTATTTGGCAGCCAACGAGCCGGTAATGCAACCCGCTCGCCTGCACACATCCGCCGTTCTCACGGCGACCCAGAGAAATCTCAAGTGAGTATAATGTCTGGTTATCCGGCTCACGCCATTGGTGTCTTGAGTTTAGAAAAGGTGCCCACGTCTCTGTGTTCACCCTTACACACAAACACGATATCCCCCGTGTCTCCCGCAGAGCACACTCTCATAAAGCTGGCAAATGCCGCTTGAGTGCTAGATGTAGGAAACGTGTCCACAACTCCGTGCTCACGCCTATTTTCTGCCCGCTCTGTCACACGGCCAGAACAGCCTCATACATGTCAGGTTAAGAATGTAAGTTACGTGCCCGCTCACGAGCGCTCACGCCTACTAACAGACACATCGCCTCCGAAAAGACGCGCGTGCCCCGCTGCGACCGGACCGCCGTCAAAGTTTATTTCCCTGTCAGTCCCCTTCAAACAGGCTACTGCAGTGGTTCATTTAGCAGCCAACGAGCCGGTTTGTTCACCCTCTCGCCTGCACACGAACGCGGTTTTCACGGCGACCCAGACAAATCTCAAAAAGAGTATAATGTCTGGTCCGGCTCACGCCGTCTGCGTTTTAAGTGTAGTGAAAGTACCCACGCCCCACCCCTACACACAAGCACTTGTCACAATCTCGTGTCACTCACAGAGCACACTTGTAAGTCTCGTGCCCGCGCACACGCACTCACGCTTACAGGAATCTTTTCCGCCCGGAGCGCTGCTCGCGCGTCAAAAAGTGAAAAAAGAATGTTCCCCATCCCTTATGATTGGGACATCTCACATAAATCGTCCGGTTTCGGCTTTCAGCGAGCAGCCATTGCCCAAAACCGAGAGGGCGCGCACCGCGCTTTTGGCTCCGGTTCAGTTTCACAAGCCCGCAAATGGCGGCAATCTGAACCCGGAGGCCATTCGCCCCCTAGCGGCTAGGGAGGGAAACTATCCCAGGGAGGGAAACTATCCCAGGGATTTCAGAATGGGTGCTGAGCACAATAAAGCAGGGCTATACACTTCAATTCATTCGCCGTCCCCGCGCTTTCAAGCCCAGACCGCGACGATAGTGAATGTGGAAGTAGCACACCTACTTCACGCAGAAATAGCGAAGCTGCTGTGCAAAGGGGCTATAGAAAAGGTACCGCCTTCTCTGAGCGAGTCAGGTTTTTACAGCCGATATTTTCTCGTACCCAAGAAGGACGGAGCCTTCAGACCTATCCAAGATCTGAGACATTTGAAAAAAGTGCTTGCGAAAAGACCATTCAAAATGCTTACGACCAGGAAAATCCACGCGCTCGTTCGCCCGAGGGACTGGTTTATTTCTCTAGATCAGAAGGATGCCTATTTTCAGATTCAGATAATACCCCGTCACAGGCAATTTTTGAGATTTGCCTTCGACGGTCAGGTATATCAATACACCGTCCTGCCGTTCGGCCTGTCCCTAGCACCCCGTACATTGACGAAGTGCATGGACGCAGCGCTGGCCCCCCTGAGAAGTCAGGGGCTGCGAATAATGAACTATCTGGACGATTGGCACAGTCAGAGACAAAACTGCTATCTCACAGAACAGTGCTTCTCAGTCACCTGGAAAGCTTGGGTCTCATTACTGCCCAGCCAGTCAATTTCCTTTTTAGGAATAGAACTGGTCTCGGTGACCATGACGGCTCGTTTATCGCCGTGTTCGCCACCTAGCCGCAACTTTCCAGAAGGGCAGCTTTCTCCCTTTGAAAACATTTCAAAGGATGTTGGGCTGTATGGCATCAGCTGCAGCGGGGCTTCAGCTGAGCCTGCTGCGCATGCGCCCACTCCAAAGCTGGTTGAATGCTCGCGCGTCCCGCCGAGCCTGGTTTTCTGGAGGCCAGAAAATCAGAGTAACTCAGACCTGCATAGCGGCTCTGCAGCCCTGGTTAGTAGCCGACTGGTACCAGCAGGGAGTGATGATGGGAACCATCTCTTATCGGAAAGTCATTTAGACAGACGCGTCCAACTCGAGTTGGGGCGCGCTGTTCGAGGGCAGACCGGTCTCCGGACAGTGGTCAGACCAAGAGAAGTGTTTTCACATAAACTGTCTGGAAATGATAGCGGTCGAGAACCCGCTGAAGCGCTTCCTTCCGTTCATACAGGACCAACATGTTCTTGTCCGCTCGGACAACATGTCTGTGGTCTCCTATGTAAACCGCCAGGGCGGTGTCAGATCCAGAAATCTCTGCAATCTGACGGAACGCCTCCTTATTTGGCCTCAGATGCACCTGCGTTCGCTGAGGGCGGCGCATGTGCCTGGCCATTTGAACGACGGCCCAGACAAACTGTCCAGGGACAATGTTCCCCCAGGGGAATGGACCCTGGACCCCCAAACGGTCCAGAAGCTGTGGCGCCTATTCGGCAGAGCGGAAGTCGACCTATTTGCGTCAAAGGACAACGCTCAATGCCCGACGTTCTTCTCCGAAGGACGAGGACGCGCTGGCCCAGGTATGGCCCAGCCTCCCGCTATATGCTTTCCCTCCGGTTCTCGGTTACCACAGGTGATCAAGAGAATCAGGGAAACGTGCCACTCGGTGCTCCTCATAGCCCCGCGTTGGGAGAATCAGATTTGGTTCCCGGAACAAGCACGGCTGTCACTTACAGCTCCGTGGCCGATTCCGGTGAGGGCAGATCTCCTCTCTCAGACTCGCGGCGCGATCTGGCATCCCCATCCAGAGCGCTGGTCTCTGCACGCATGGTTGATCAACAGGTACTCGTTGCCAGAAGGAGTGATGAACAGGATCACGCAGTCTAGAGCTCCTTCCACGAGAAGGCTCTACGCGTCTAAATGGTCGGTGTTCTCCGGATGGTGCACCGACAGAGGTCTGGACCCACGGACATGCGGGGTGGCGCATCTGCTCATCTTTCTACAAGAGCTGTTGGATAAGGGGAGGTCCCCATCCACGCTCAAAGTATACGTGGCGGCCGTGGCAGCGTTCGCAGAATCGACGCACGGCCAGTCACTGGGAAGACATGAGTTGGTCATCCGCTTCCTTAGAGGTGTTAGAAGGATGAACCCGCCGCGCCCCCCGTCGGTTCCTATGTGGGATCTTTCATTGGTCCTCGAGGCCCTGAAAGCCTTTCCATTTGAACCACTAGACTCCGTGGGGTTGAAATATCTATCACTGAAAACCGTCTTCCTGACTACACTGTCGTCAGTAAAACGTGTGGGGGACCTGCATGCGCTGTCTGTCAGCGCGTCGTGTCTTGATTTCGGGCCGAATGACTCTAAAGTCATCCTCAGATCTAGACATGGCTATGTTCCTAAAGTGATGGGCACTCCATTCAGAGCGCAAGTTATTTCGCTGTCAGCTCTGCCAGCATCTGACAGCGAAAGTGAGGTGAATCTCCTCTGCCCTGTCAGGGCGCTGAGATTTTACATTACGCGCTCCGCGTTCAGAACAGCTTTTTGTTTCGTTTGGTGGGCGCACCAAGGGTCTCGCCTCCTCGAAACAGAGCCTGTCCAGATGGTTAGTGGACGCTATAGCAGCTGCTTACGCGTCAAAAGGTCTGCAATGCCCTCTGGGCATCAGGGCTCCTTCCACAAGAGGCGTGGCCTCGTCGTGAGCGTGGTCCAGTGGGATTTCCATCCATGACATATGTGTAGCAGCGGGCTGGAGCTCTCCGTCTACCTTTGTCAGGTTTTATAACCTAGAAGTTCCTGCCTTGCAGGCTAAACTTTTGTCAGTTTGTCAAGGAGAAGTGTATTCTGCCCAGATCGTCCTGCTCAGATCATTCTCACGTGACTCAGCTCTCCTGGTTGAGCTGCACTAGTAGGGTATGTGGCATGTGCCTATACAGACCAGCGCTGTTCTGTATTCCCTATGTGTGGTTATGTACAAATGATGGCCCGCGTGGCTGGCCACCTTATTTTTTCCACTTATGGGGTTCCCCTGAAAGTTCGGGGTCTCATGGTGGATGCTTGGCGCGCACGGCGTTGACAAAGTGTTCCCGTAGCGTAAGCTAAACTTATGCAATACGAGAGAACCTCTCGTAAGAGAACGATACTCGGTTACTAATGTAACCTCGGTTCTTTCTAGTGAGGGAACGAGTATTGCGTAACCGGCCGTGCTCTCGCCACGAGCGACTTCGCTTCAGTCGACGAAAAACCAGGGAAGTCAGCCTACAGTCCCTATGTTTATACGCTAAGCCACGCCCATTCTGGCGGGCTGTGACGCTATGAAGGCGCGACGTCACGCCGGGCTCACTGGTAGGCTGCAGCAGTTGCCCCCAGGGCAGCCAATGAGCACGCGAGATGGCCTGCTCTAGGTCTGCTAGCTGCTGCACTGCGTTGACAATGAATACAAAATTAAGGATCATTTTTTGGCTTCAATATCTCGAGAAGATGAATCTTTCCCGTAGCGTAAGCCAAACTTACGCAATACTCGTTCCCTCTCTAGAGAGAACCGAGGTTACGTTAGTAACCGAGTATCGTTTTATGATTATTCTCAGGTTTATGTAACTCTATTATGTCTGCTTTATGTTACTCTATTGTATTTAAATAATTTTAAGTTATGTGCTGGGAGCTCACCATTCTTGTGAGAGGTCTCCTATTCAGAGAATAATTGCGTCCTGTCCTGTAATAAGGTCCTGTGTCCTGAATGTTCAAGAACAATTTTTGCCAATTCCCACCCCTACTAAATCTGCAAAACTATCAGGGCCCGGTTGGGGAATTTATTAACGAGAGTGGTTCAGTGGCTTTGGATGCGTCATCAGTGGTATCAAATCGTTCCGTTGTGAATGACTTATGGAGTTTGCTTCACCTTCTGGTTTTCCGCCTGCTGTGAGTTGGATGCTTACAATGGTTCCCAATTTGTCGTCATGCAAGTAGCTGCAATCTCACATGGCGAGTGACGGTGTGCAGTACAGCATCATGAATCCGTTTTGGTAACTGCACGTCCAAGGGTTCCCGTAATTTATTTTGGGTTGGAATGTACATCTAGTGATGTGACTGCACTGCTGTTTTGCCTGGGTCTTGGTTAATTGTGACATAATTTGTGAGTATACAACATTGTTTTGCTTAATTTGTGTATTTTGGTTGTTGTAAATTGTAAATTATGTAAATTGTTATAGCAATTATTTTCTTTTTGTAGGTGTTCCTTTTGGGTGGATTTACTTCATTTCTTTTTATTTTTACTATTGTGAAAATGTAATAGCTTTTTTTTGTTGGCATTCTTGAATGAGTTGATTCCTTAAGTTTGTACAAGTTAACTTTCGATATGATTAACTTACTGTTTTCTTTTGTTGTGTGTGTGAGTGAGTGAGTGAGTGAGTGAGTGTGTGTGTGTGTGTGTGTGTGTGTGTTTGTTTGTTTGTTTGTTTGTTTGTGTGTGTGTGTGTGTGTGTGTGTGTGTGTGTGTGTGTGTGTGTGTGTGTGTGTGTGTGTGTGTGTGTGTCAGACTTCTTTAAAGTGGGAGGCGTTGGCTGTGGTTATGTAATGGTGTGTCCACATGGAGTGCTGTGCTTAACATGTTGCCTTGCTTTCATAAGTGGGTATTGAGTGAGGGGAGGAAAGTTTGCATATACTCAATTTATAGGAAAAACAGTTGCTCTCTGACCTCTTTATTGTCGCTGGCTGCACAATGTTAATGAGGAATCAGCAATTAGATAACTGACACTGGGCTATTAAACTCCCTAGCTGACATGTTATTTGACCTTTCGCTATCTAGAGATAAAAAGAAAGAAAAGAAGTGACTGACTAATTGTAGGTAAAAAAAAGTAGAGGAGCTTATTAAAACCTCCTAGACTGATGGAGAAAGACAGAAAGAGAGGTGTACAGAGAATGTGCTACATAAAATGAGTGACTGGACACCAGACAGAGCGAGGAAATGGCAAACGAACACAAGAGAGGAAAGTAAAGATGGAAATAATGGGCCAAGCAGAGAGCTGCCTTTTATCCTTTTTTAATACTCCAGTCTGTTTGTGTGAAAGGGAAGTCAGAGATGACGGCATGACAGAACACACACAGGATCACTATAACTGTCTAACACATTGTCAAACGCACAAATACACACTTGCACAAATATTCATCATTTGTTTCTGTATGCCGTCTGTGATGTGAAGGTACGGTGGAGGAAATGAAAGTTTCTTCTCTATGCTTTCCTATACAGAGAGCTGTCAAACCGAGACACTAACATGAGACGCATTCAATATGCAGGCGGGTAAGAAAGAGATATAAATGTAGAGAATATATTTAACAGAGGGCACAATGGTGATATTTCATTGTTTTTTTGTTAGCTTCTTACCCTGATCCTGGATCTGTAATTAAACCGTCTCTGGTTACGTATGTAACCCTAGTTCCCTGAAGGGAACGAGACGCTGCGTGACAACGCTTTGGGAATGCCCCTGCGTGAGTGCGTCATGAAGCACGTATGAAATCAGTCCAATGGCGAGACGGAACGTCATAGGCGGGTGACGTCATCGACCAGGAAACTATATAAGCACCCCAAAACACAAGCATGTCAGCTTCTGATAAAACTGAAGCAAGTGCTCATGGGAATGCCGGGAGTATGGCAAAGACATGCAGCATCTCGTTCCCTTAAGGGAACTAGGGTTACATACGTAACCAGAGACGTTCCCTATCAGGGAACTCGAGCTGAGTGACAACGCTTTGGGAACGCTAATACCAACGCCGCCATACAAGCAAGTGTCCGTTGTGTGAAGTCAGAGCGCACATTCGGACGAAAGCACCTGTGCCCCTGGAGTGGAGCTGAAATCAAGATGATAAAACTTAACGAATGTATGCGGTGATGACCATCCTGCCGCATCGCAAACATCCTGAATAGATACTCCTGACAAAATAGCCTTAGAGGCAGCCATACTCCTGGTTGAATGAGCCAGGACAGCAAAAGGAGAAGGCTGACCGGCGGACTCGTAGGCAAGTGAGATGGCCTCGACCACACACTTGCTCAACCTCTGCTTAGATACTGGACAGCCCTTCTTAGGGGGTCCGAAGCAAACAAAAAGTTGTTCACTCTTTCTCCACAAGGCAGTGGAGAAAGAGTGTGGACATTCGCATCTAAAGCCCTAACAGGGCAGAGCAGATTTAGTTTCTCTTGGTCCGATGTCAAAAATGGAGGAGGACAGAAAGCCTGCAGTACAATGGGCCTGACCACATTAGATGGAACCTTGGGAACATACCCCGGCCTAGGAAGGAGGAAAGCCTTAACCATGCCGGGTGAAAATTCCAAGCACGAGGGAGAGACCGACAGAGCTTGAATATCTCCTATTCTTTTTAATGAAGATATAGCAAGAAGAAATACAGTTTTTAGAGTGAGGAATTTCTCAGAAACTTCTTCAATGGGATCGAACGGTGCTAGAGAGAGACCATCTAGAACAACCGCCAGGTCCCAGGTCGGCACCCTCGTGCGAACTGCTGGCCTCAGCCTCAGAGTGCCACGAAGGAAACGGGTTACAAGTGGGTGTCTCCCGAGAGAAGCTCCACTCAAAGGGACGTGGTAAGCAGATAAGGCCGTCACATACACCTTCAGTGTGGGGTGGGATAACCCTGTGGAGAAATGCTCCTGAAGGAATTCCAGCACTGCACCCACTGGGCAGTTAACTGGGTCCAGCTGGTGTTCTCCACACCAAGAGGTGAACATTTTCCACCTCAAGGCATATAATTTCCTAGTGGCTGGAGCTCTGGAGTGGAGGATGGTGTCCACGACCTCAGTCGAGAGACCAGATTCTATGAGCTGGGCCCCCTCAGAGACCAAGCCCACAACCTCCATAGATCTGGGCGGGGGTGAAGTATCGACCCGCTCACCTGAGAGAGAAGGTCCATCCTGATTGGAATCTCCAGAGGAGAGCCGTCGAGGAGAGATATTAGGTCCGCAAACCAAACTCGGGCCGGCCAGTGCGGGGCTACCAACAGTAGACTGACCCCCGTCCCGGCGAACCCTCTCCAGAACTCCTGGGAGCAGAGCAATCGGGGGAAATGCGTACAGGCGTGACCTCGGCTACTCCTGTACCATAGCGCCCAACCCCAGAGGGACTGGAGGACTTAGGGAAAACCCGAGTCGGCAGTGTGATGTTTCTCTGGATGCAAATAGGTCTAGCTCGGCACGACCGAAATGTTTCCATAGGAGCTCCACCACCTCGGGGTGGAGTCTCCATTCCCCGGGCCTCGGCCCCTGCCTGGACAGGATGTCTGCCCCCTGATTTAAATACCCGGGATGTAAATCGCCCTCAATGAAAGAAACTTCCCCTGGGACCATAGAAGGATCTGGCGAGCCAGCTTGTACAACGGGCACGAACGCAGACCCCCCTGATGGTTTATATAAGAGACCACCGATGTGTTGTCTGACCGGACAAGAACATGATGACCTCTCAGGTCTGGGAGGAAGTGTTTCAGAGCCTGAAACACCACCAGCATTTCTAGACAATTTATATGCCATTGAAGATGATGGTCCTCTGTACTGGAGAAAGCACACTCTTCTTGGCGTTGAGCCTCAACCCCAACTTTATATGGGCGAGAACGACATCTCGATGCCGAATCGCCTGATGCTCCGATTGAGCCAGAATCAACCAATCGTCGATATAATTTAAAATGCGGATGCCCTGGAGTCGCAGTGGAGCCTGAGCAGCATCCATAAATTTCGTGAAAGTTCGGGGAGACAGTGCTAGGCCGAAAGGAAGAACCCGATATTGGCACGCTTCGCCCCCGAAAGTGAACCTCATCTGTGACACGATCTGCTTGAGAGTCAGCATCTTGAACTTGAGCGTCCCTACTGAGCGATTTAATAGGCGCAGATCTAAAATTGGACGAAACCCCCATCCTTCTATGGAACGATGAAATATCGGCTGTAATAACCCAAGTCTTTGCTGGGAGGAAGAACTCGTTCTATAGCCCCCTTCAGCAGCAGAGTTTTCACCTCCTGTTCCATAACCAGAGCCTGCTCGGGGTCCACCACTGTGGGAAGAACCCCTCTGAAGCGTGGCGGGCGTGATCTGAACTGAATCGCGTACCTGTGCTCGATAGTCTGCAGGACCCACTGAGATATATTTGGAAGGCTCTTCCAATAAGCCAAAAATTCTACTAAGGGTACCAGTTTCTCGAGACTGGCCTCTGGAATATTTTGAGTGGCAGACACAGTGCCCTGTAACGCGCACCGGCAGGGAACAACTGGTCTAACCGCTCCACAGCGAGCAAGCGTCCTTCAGGAAAGCGCTCACTGGGACCGTCTACGCCCCGGCACAAAGGCGGGGTTGGCAGAACGGGCCCCAGAGGGCACCGAGAGAGAACGGGCGCCGTGTACTGCGGCGAACACCTTTCTCTCTTGGTGGGGACCACCCTCAGTACCCTGACGTTTGTGGCGTCAGGGCTTCTTCGACGAAGCCTTCCTGGCGACAATAACGGTCCTCAGATCGGCTTTGCCCCTGGAAGACCTCGACTGAGAGCGCCGCGCCTCGGCCCAGTCTTACTGGGGAGGAGCACGAGACGCGACGCTCCTTTTTTGTTGCGCCCTGTGCGAGGAGCTACTCGATGGCCGGGGCTGCTCTTTTCGCCCAGCAGCCCAGGGGACATGCACCCTGAGGGGGAGGAACTTCTGGAGCGCCGCCGCCTGCTTCATCTCTTGCTGAAACCTCTCGATGACCGTATTTACTGAGTCACCGAAAAGGCCAGCGGTCGACAGCGGGGCGTCCGAAAGGAAGGATTTCTCTTTCTCCATGTTGGAAAGATTTAGCCATAAGTGCCTCTCCGTCACCACCAGGGCTGCCATAGAACGGCCTACTGATGCCTCGGCAGCAGCGGGACCCGAACTGCGGGGAGAGTGCACCGAACCACTCTTTTCGAAGAGGGCTCGGCGGGAGCGGAGCGTTTTCATGGACAAACGAGGGCTCCCTCGAGAGCTGACTGGGCATGCTGCACTCCCATACAAACAACACACAGATCGTGAGTGTCCCCACCCGTGATATAGCGTGGGCAGGGATGAACCCACTTTCTGAACTGCTGTTCGCTCCCCAATATATATATATATATATATATATATATATATATATATATATATATATATATATATGTGTGTGTGTGTGAATATCGTCTCTTTTATAGTTTTTTTTAAAATGTGAAAAACTCCTGCCTAGCAACTTCTAGGGATAGACAAAAACACTTGAGACACAGACTGATATAATTCACACACAGAGGGCTTGCTGAAGACTCAGAAGCTGACGCACTTGTGTTTTGGGGTGCTTATATAGTTTCCTGGTCGATGACGTCACCCGCCTATGAAGATCCATCTCGCCATTGGACTGATTTCATACGTGCTTCATGACGCACTCACGCAGGGGCGTTCCCAAAGCGTTGTCACGCAGCTCGAGTTCCCTGATAGGGAACTGAGCAGTTGAACCTATCTAATAAAACTTGGCCATCACTCAATCCTACTGTACTGGACAATCAACATCCATTTTAAGCTGTAAAGCTTGATCGATTTCAAGAAATTCGTCTAACAAGGCTAGTAAAAGGTAAGTGATTTCTTTAGATACACAACCATTCAAAAATTGATTTAAACTATTTGATTTTTTTTTAAGTAAGGCTAATACATTTAGTTATTGTTGCAAATAATAACCATTAGTATAAATGCTGTTTTATTCAAATAATTCTGAGCCAAATTCATCACGGTTTCCACAATAAATATTAAGCACTAGTTGATATTGATAAATATTTCTGTAGCAGCAATTCAGCATATTAGAATGCTTTCTCAAGGATCATGTGACACTGAAGACTGGAGTAATGGCTTTTTGGCATTAAATTGGTAGTTGTTAAATCGAAATAATGTCAGACACAGGTGAAAATGTAATATCAGAGAATGGCAGTTGTTAAATCAAACTAATATTTCACAATAGTACAGTTTTGACTGTATTTGTGCTCAGATAAATGCCGCCTTAAAAACATTAAGGAATTCCGAAAAGTAGTGTATACAGTATGTGAGGATATATTTATGGAGCCCGTTCTCTTACGAGAGGTTCTCTCGTATTGCGTAAGTTTAGCTTACGCTACGGGAAAGATTCATCTTCTCGAGATATTGAAGCCAAAAAATGATCCTTAATTTTGTATTCATTGTCAACGCAGTGCAGCAGCTAGCAGACCTAGAGCAGGCCATCTCGCGTGCTCATTGGCTGCCCTGCGGGCAACTGCTGCAGCCTACCAGTGAGCCCGGCGTGACGTCACGCCCAATGAAGGGCGCCCGCGCCTTCATAGCGTCATAGCCCGCCGTGGCTTAGCGTATAAAAGTAGGGGCTGTAGGCTGAATTCCCTGATTTTTGTCTCTTCAGCGAGCTCTTCGCATCGCTGGATCTGAAAGAAGCCACCGCCGCCGTCGAACAGCGAACAGCCAGCTTTGAACAGTGCTGAGGAAGCCGGCCGTCTTCGGGCTCGAATCGAAGTCTTTAACCACAGCGCCGCGCGGTTAGCTCTGTTTATGTTACAAGAGAGTTTCCCCGCCCTCGCGCCCACGTTTCGCGCGTCTCGAGCTCTCTGCATGACCCGGACGGGCATCATCTGTGTCACATGTAGGTCCCGTGCCCACTACTAGTGCGCGCGCCCTCATACAAACACTGTTCCCAGTTCTGCTCGACCATCGAGCACGCGGCTAGCTCTCTTTACGTTACAAGAGAGCTACCCAGCCCTCGCGTCGCTGTTTGCGCGTCATGCAGAGCCCTCTCGAGCTCTCTGCATGACCCGGACGGGCATCATCTGTGTCACATGTAGGTCCCGTGCCCACTACTTGTGCGCGAACCCTCATACAAACACTGTTGCCAGTTCTGCTCGACCAACGAGCACGCGGCTAGCTCTCTTTACGTTACAAGAGAGCTACCCCGCCCTCGCGTCGCCGTTCGCGCGTCATGCAGAGCCCTCTCGAGCTCTCTGCATGACCCGGACGGGCATGCGCGCCGCCGTCAAAAGTCTCGCCCTGTCAGTCCCCTTAGATAAGGCTACTGCAGCGGTGTATTTAGCAGCCAACGAGCCGGTAATGCAACCCGCTCGCCTGCACACATCCGCCGTTCTCGCGGCGACCCAGAGAAATCTCAAGTGAGTATAATGTCTGGTTATCCGGCTCACGCCGTTGGTGTCTTGAGTGTAGAAAAGGTGCCCACATCTCGGTGTTCACCCTTACACACAAACACGATACCCCCCGTGTCTCCCGCAGAGCCCACACTCAAAAAGCTGAGCTCTGTGCTCACGCCTATTTTCTGCCCGCTCTGTCTCACGGCCAGAACAGCCTCATACATGTCAGGTTAAGAATGTAAGTTACGTGCCCACTCACGAGCGCTCACGCTTACAAACAGACACATCGCCTCCGAAAAGACGCGTGTGTTCCGCTGCGGCCGGACGGCCGTCAAAGTTTACTTCCCTGTCAGTCCCCTTCAAACAGGCTACTGCAGTGGTTCATTTAGCAGCCAACGAGCCGGTTTGTTCACCCTCTCGCCTGCACACAAACGCCGTTTTCACGGCGACCCAGAGAAATGTCAAAAAGAGTATAATGTCTGGTCCGGCTCACGCCGTCTGTGTTTTAAGTGTAGTGAAAGTGCCCACGCCCCAGTGTTCACCCCTACACACAAGCACTTTGAATCTCGTGTCACTCACAGAGCACACTCTCATAAAGCGCAGAAAAGCCGCTCGAGTCTTGAATGTAAGAAATGTGTCCACAGGTCTGTGCCCACTATCTGCCCGCTCTGTTACACGATCAAAAAAGCAGGTTATGAATGTAAGTCGCGTGCCCACCAGAGAGCATTCACGCTTGCTAACACAAACCTCCCCCCGGGCCCCGCCCGCCCGTTTAAGTGTTATCACAAAACGCAGGGCATTGAGAAGACGCTCCCCATCCATTATGATCGGGGCGTCAAATACACTTCTAAGTCTCATGCCCGCGCACACACGCTTACGCTTACAGGAAGCTTTTCCGCCCGGAGCGCTGCTCGCGCGTCAAATAAGTGACAAAAGAATGTTCCCCATCCCTTATGATTGTTATATCTCACACAAATCAGCCGGTTTCGGTTTTCAGCGAGCAGCCATTGCCCAGAACCGAGAGCACACGCGCCACGCTTTCGGCTCCGGTTCAGTTTCACAAGCCCACAAATGGCGGCGATCTGAACCCGGAGGCCATTCGCCCCCTAGTGGCTCACATAGCTGCGTGGGAAACTATCCCAGGGATTTCAGAATGGGTGCTGAGCACAATAGAGCAGGGCTATACACTTCAATTCATTCGCAGTCCCCACGCTTTCAAACTTACATGCAAAAAGATCAAAAATAGATATGAAACTTTTAAAACAAGGACTTTTAAACAAGGGTCACAAATGTTACACACACAATTTTTTTTTCAAAATTCACTTTTTCATTTTTCTACTGCTTCATTCTATTTTACAGATACAAATTAATTAATTTATGTTTGAGTACAGTGACAGTATAAAAGCGTATAGAAATCATAAAAAAAATTATTTAGGAAAAACTTATGCACAAATGTCAATATAATAAATATTTATTTATATTCATAAAATCATAGTATATTATATATATAATATAATAATATTTGGAGGCCCATGGAATCAAGTATTTTGAAAACCCCTGTTCAAAAGGACACAGCCCCCTTGACCTGGCCTTAAATGTTCTGAGCAACTGTTCAATTCACGAGATGAGAGATACAATTGTGTTCTCTTCACATCTCTTTCAATCTCTCAATCTCTTTGGTAGCGGAGTATCTTTTGATGTTGAGGCCAAGCATAATTTAAACCACTGATTCAGACTACCAGCACAAAAAATAGCCCTTAAATCAAGTTAACTGGTGTGCAACAGCACATCCTATCATAGGCTTCTTAATACTAATATAACATTTCCTATCATCTCACAAAAACTTCAATTTAAACTGACACCATTAAGAGAGAAGCTTTGTTTGCTGTTAGCAGCAAAATTGAGCTATGATCAGACTGCTCAACACATTAAGGTGTAAAAGACAGACCTGAAGGGCATTTTGCAGTTATCTAACGCAACAATTCTGTCGACACTATCCTGATTATATAGTTTTCTGCAGAACCAAGCTCAGCACACAGAAAATAACATTACAGAGGCGCTTGGATGTCCTCACTTGTTTCTTTAAAATGAAGAGACAGCAGAATAGTGCACTGAGGGAGGAAGAGGAGGACAAGAGTGAGATGATGGAAAAGTTCAGTAGATTGTGAGATTGCAATCTTGCTTTCCGAAATAATCAGATCCACTATGGAGTCATTATTGGCTTAGAGTGCATCATTTCTGAAGGTAGGAGCAATTTTCTCCATGTTTTTGTCTGCCCTTTCTCAATGTAACTTGTAATCTTATCACATCTGCAACACCTGTGTCTGATATTCTGCGTTTTATTCAATTTTCTACTATCTCAAAAAAATCTCATTAAAAAGCATTGTTTGCATAGCTATGTGTTTGTGCATGCCTGTGCAGGAAAAATATTTTACTGATATTTTTTAAAATACTAAATATACATTTAAAATGTATATACTATCTATTGATTTATCATATTTGTGAAATGCTTCACAAAAAAGCAATGAATTTGTACATAAGTATTTATTGATCCAATTTAGGGATGTCTTAAAAAAAAAAGCAGTTCTATTATCTGCTGAGTTAGTATATTTGTTAAATGTTAAGCATTCTTAAAAAAATAGAAATTGGTTAGTGACTTTCAACCCAGTCACACAGACGGTTCCAAAATTACTTTAAATTTATCCTAAAAAAAATGTTAGCCATGTTAGTAACATACTTAAATCAGATCTATCTACAATATTAACTTTATTTGAAAAAATTATACATAATTACCGTGAGAAACTGTCTGACCGGTGTGTCAAGCTTAAATCAAACAACAACGGATTACTTTTTATAATAAATTACTCTTCAAAGCGTCTGTGAATAATGTATTCCAACCAAAGTCTACAATACCTGGAGAAACTTATCCCTATCTTGGATGGTGCAGGACCTCCCAAAAGTATTTCATTTTAAAAGATGCTTTTTGAAGCCATATGATGTAGTTACAACATCTACCAGCAGCCAAAACTAACCAGTCAAATTGTGACCTCTTGAACACTGTCAAACAACCAGTACTTGAAACATCCTTTATAGAGTAACACAGAGCAAGTTCCTCAAAATCTTGTGACAATCCTAGGGTTTAACTGTAGAATCCTCCATGGTCATGGACTTTAGTTAGAGTGCCACCTGCAAACTTTCACACACATTCACCAAGACATTCTGGCCACAGTTCTGTAATCAGAGTAAACACTATCCTCTGAGATCCTTCCCACCCGAAGCCGCCACAGTTATCGACCTACACAGCAGAACATCTGAACACATAGTCCTCAATGTTTGGTGTCTCCTAAAAGTTGCATCCAGTTTCCCAGTCTTAAAACTCCAATGAGAGACTGATTTTGATTTGTGTTCACTCTGATTCACAGGATTGTGTTCACTCTGATTACAGAACTGTGGACAGATTGTCTTGGTGAATGTGTGTGAAAGTTTGCAGGTGGCACTCTAACTAAGTCCATGACCATGGAGGATTCTGCAGCTAAACCCTAGGATTGTCATATATATATATCTGGCTAGTCAGTGTGCAGCAAATTTTCTAAAGGGATTGTGTAAGTATTTTTTTTCCATTTACGTTCATATTTATTTTTGAAATGTAAATCATCCACAAATTCCACAAAGACTCAAATTACCAATGGACAGGTTGGTACCAAATTATATAGTTTTCATCTAAATTGTAGCAAGCTGTATAAGTTCCATTTAATAAACCATTTCTTCCTGCCTATAAAGCCACTTAAGAAAAAGTGGCACATATTAACCCACTGTCCTCTACTGGTAAACTCAGGTTATATTTTAGACAATTTTTTTTTCAGACACACAAACATAAGTATTGAATGAAAAACAAAAATATATGAGCCATAAATTTCAATGTAACCAAGCCTCATTCCAATGTTAATTTCATTTATTTGTACTTTTTTTCATTTCACAGTGTGAAATAGATGACTTCAGTGTGGAAAAGACTCTATCAGTCTTATTAGTCACAGCTGAAGCTATTTCAGTTATAGCGAGACCACCTAGAGTGCACAACCCAAGGCTGACTTCCAACCAAAAGCAGCCAGTATTATTTCAATAATACAATTCTCTTCTTCCTCTCATTCTATTGTCACATGCTGTGCACAAATCAACCATTCTCATTCATGCTCAACCATTTTCTCACTATGAATGACTGCGTACATACGTATTATTCAAGCTAATCAGTCGTCGTATGAATAAACTGACGACATTGGAAAGAAATATGGCCTCCGTCTTTTTGATAGCCTAATTCTCCCAAAGGCAAATGAAAGTGAAAGAATGACTGAAAGAAAGCGAGAAAAGAGCTCTTAAAAAATGGTCTACAATAGATAAAAGGGGGGAGGGGACTAAACTTCTCTAAAAGGGAAACATTAAGAATCAATGAACACTACAGTAGTTATACTAGGTTTTTCAGCAAGGATATTAGTTACCAGTAGAGTTTACATTACAAACAAGAATAATCCGTCACTTTCGTCGTACATACTGGGTTGTACATTTTATGTCATGATCTACTTTTATCCATGAGTTAAATAGTTATTTTAGCCTCACTCCAAGTGCAGTGTATATACTCTCATTGTGACAAACACAACAGATACTGTATAGTATATTTAGCACTACTTCCTAATACCATTTTCAAAGACACTGAGTCTTAATTCACATGTCCAGAGTCCTGACCAATGACCATGTTGTGTGTTCCTTTTTGGGCACATTATGGCAGTAGATCATCAGATTTAGCTCTGCGAGGACACTTTACATGAGGTTAGTTTAATCTTTTATGATGATTAATCTAATCTAATAATTTACACATTTGCTTTAGGGAGACGAGACTGTCTTACAGCAGTGTGACGCCTCATAATTAATTTGTCCTAATTCATTTGTCCGTTCTCTGCGTGCATGTGTCAGTGGAGAGAAACAGAGCAAAGTTTGGTGACTCATCAGTTCTGTAACTGCATTATTCAAGAATGAGCATATCAGCCCAGGTCAGGTAACCTTAATGTCATCAAAGTTTCATGTGCCCATTTAGTATTCCCGAATGCTAAAACGCTTACATACTTTACAACATATCTGAAACCTGTTGGCCCAAAAGTACACTTAAAACTGTCTGAATGGCATTGCATTTCATAATACAATGTCAAAGCATGTGGCATCTGCAAACAAATGATGCTAGACTCTTCTCAGAACTACTTTAATTTTCTGAGTCATGTTTGCAAGACTTTTGCCCATCTGGTTAACCATCTGGCACCTAAAGCCCCGTTCACAATGACAACAACTTGCAGAGACAAAGCAACCAGAAGTCATTCATTTTCAATGAGAGTCTGTGATTTCCAGTGACATGAGAGACAATGATCGTTAGCAACACGATACTGGCATGTCTAACAGCTCGACAAAGTTGAGAAAAGTTTAACTCCATGCAAATGAGCAGCAATACAAACAGGAATCAGTTTGATTTTTCGCATTGCAAATCATTCTTCTTGCATTATGTGCTGCTGTAATTTATAAACAAAGGCAGCATCCAAATATACATACTTACCTACTATATAGTAGGCAAAAACAGTAGCCTATGTGAAAAGAATAGTATGTCTGAATTCAAAGTATTTATAAAACAGCAAGGCATAAAGTACACGGATAGCCTACTACTTCCACAGAGATTCAGAAATGTGCGCATCCAGTGGACTCTTTACTAATTCATTAGGCCACGGGAGAGGAAATATGAATGGTAGTGAACTGAGAGTGTAAGTTACATGACAATGAAAATATGACAAATATAGTCCAGATTACATTCAATTTACACACATTCACATTTTATAGAAAATGTTGCGGAGTAAGTACTTATTCAATAGAAGTACATACCTTCTTTCCCTTTGCTGATTCTGAGAAATTGAAGATGAGCAAGTAGTCTTCTAAGGACCCCAAAGTTTGTGCCAGGCTGCGTCCTAGTCTTTCCATTCAAAGATCCTCTGACTCCCACTGGTTCTCTCTCATCAAGACAACTTCAGCAAAGATCAACTGGAGCCTCAACAAATTGCATCAAGAGTCACTATTCAAATGGGCGAGACATGCAATTATCAAACTTAGTGTAATAATTTGATATATTAAGTATCCCCTACCCGTTTTAAAGAAAGGTGTGTTAGAACTAAGAAACTGATGGTATGCTCAAGGCTTTTGATCTGATGAATTTAGAACAATGCTATAACTTCTTGCTTTCCTGTATTATTATATGTAACAGGACAAAGTAGTTAGTTGATTGTTTTAAGTTAATTCTTCCAACTGATCTATATATTTAAAATAATAATAAGTAGTTATGATTATAAATTCCTTTTGAGCTAATTTGCTCATGGCATAAGAAAGCACAAGCTTTCTAAACAAGGAACATTTACAGTCGCACGTTGGTGAGCGTCAACGAAAACAACCCACATGCCACGCGTGGTGTCCTGCTAGACATAATTTGGAAAGTACAATGAATATAAATGTCACACAATATAATTATGGCAAAATATCAAGAAGTATCACACTAATGAAATAAAATTAAAATTGTTATGCTCATGAATACACTCTGCATGAGGCTGATTGAAAGCACTTCATTATCCATTTCCATTAGCGGACTGATTGTATTTCCATGTATCAATGATTGTCACAGTAAGACTAAGGCCAGTCTGTAGGTGTGTGTTTGTCTTGGAAGTCAGTTATGAACTGATTACCCGGAGATCTTCAGTTCATTCTCTGCAAAGTGTCAGTCTGACCTGTAAAGACCATGCTTAATCTTACAACAAACACAGCCAGAGAAAGAGAGAGATTTGCTCAAAAGGCAGCTACCTACTGTAGGTTGACAGCAAGACAGCATAAGAACCCTAACAGAACCTAAGTTGGAACGCTCTTCTTAGCAGAACTTACGAGAAATGCACTAGAGACTCGGACCAAAAACGTAAGGGGAAGGAGAATTAAAGAAATCACACACTGAAAAAAAAAAAAAAAAAAAAAATATATATATATATATATATATATATATATATATTGTTTACAATATAGGATTTATATTGTTTCAAAGTAAATCCTACAATATATATTAATATATATATATGTATATATACAATATACAATATCCTACAATAATTCTGACTCAAGAATTTGCTAGTAAATTATTACAAAAGATTGCAAATAAATGACAAGTAACACATTGAATTAAACTATTTTAGTAGAATTACTAAAATATTATTTTCTTGTAAAATGTTCTCCAATACTTTGTTTTTTACAGTGTGATGGCAGCTGCAAAAATCACAGTCGAGCCTTATAGCTTAAAAAAATCCATTTGCATAAAAAAATTTTTTGGGGGGGGGGGGGGGGGGGGGGGGTGGGGGTTATATTACACATTTAAATTAGGCCTAGTCTACTGTTAATATGAAGGAATTTGCCGAATTATTTTTTTACCTGTATTTTATGTGTGTTTTGGTTTAAAATGTATGTAAAAAAAAAACCTGCCAAAAAAAACCCCAGTACCATTTCTGCTTTTCTACAGATATTTTCCGATACATTGCAGAATTGGCATCCACATGACCTTGATGAGCTAGAAAAATACTGCTTTTAATAATCATTTTTTGAGCTTCCCTTCTCGGGGAGAAAAAAACAAAATGACACAAACTGGTTGAAGATCATCTTTTTTTCACTAAGTATGTCACAATGCATTCTGGGATTGCAATGCTGTCTAGACATGCAGCTCAATAGGTTTTGGTAATTACATACTAGAGAGTTACAGAGAGAAAGAGTAAGAAAGCGGACATAACAAAAATAATTACGCCAAACTAAAAATCTGAGTAATTCAAGGGCACAACCATACTGCACATATGATTCATCAGAATGTGATGCATTGCTGAACTGACATAATATGATAAAAATTACAAGACTTGTTTTACTTTAAACAACAAGGAGAATAAGGGCAGTTTCATGTGCTACTCACCATTACAGAACCCAAGCAAATAGGCCTGCCTGCTGGTCACCATAGAGATCCAAGTGTATTTGTAAATAGTCACTCTCTCACTCTTTCACTCTCTCTCTCACTCTCTCTCCCTCTCTACCAAATCGGGAGGGGGACTAGGTTGGGTGGAGACAGGAGGTCCCAGTAGTTTGATATGTTACCATGGAAACACGCGAAGAACCAAACACAGAGTAAAGAGAAGAGAATAAAAGGAATTTTAAAAAAAACTTAGATATCTAAGGAGGGAATGTCAGACGGTGCACAGACACCAAAAAGTAAGGAAATACACAGGAAATACATATGGCCACTATGATTTATCAAAGATTAATACCAAATTATTTGGTGTATTCTGGGTTGAGGTGAGTAAAACACAAATATTTTAAGTAACAGCATTTCATTGCAACTGTCTAGAACTCACAGCCTGATTTTAAGACTCCCTAATTATAATGTAAGGACAAACAAACAAACAATGAATAAATGCATACATAAAATGGAGAATCAATAATGAAATACAAAAACTAAAAAACAGAAACAAAAATTAAGTAAATAAACCATGCATAATTGCAAAAATTAAGCTATGTGGAATTGTCAGGTCCATTACTTAATAATTTTAAGGCAACGAGTTTCCTCACATTTTTATTTAGGTTGAGTCAACTGATTTTCTTACTGAAAGTCAACACTTTTTACAGTGTACGATGTTTTTGTTTTCTTTTGGACACTACCATAATAGTGAGACCAGATTATTATTTAAAGTTTCTTGGAGTTCCATTTAAATACCATGGTATATGAATATGGTAATCATCAATTATCATATGATACCATTATTGTACTACTAACGTACATAGGATGGGTTTGACACGACATGGTGGATTTTCATAATAAATCTAAACATTGAGGCAGTCATCATGGATCCTACAAGAGCTGCTCAGACACGCATGAAAGAGTGTTTAAACAAGAGAATGACAAACCAGTCACAAGGTGCTCTTGATTGCCTGCTGCCTATTTGGTGAGAACACTTTTAGCCTAAAAGCATGCATAAATTTGTACGTTTTTACGCTTGGTGATTAACATGATGCATAAGCAATTCGATTTCAGAGCAATGTTAATGCATTATTTGTGTAAAAATGCTAACTACTATATCATTATGTGCTGTTTTCTGTAGTCTCCTGAGCACCTCACTTATTTCAATAAGAATGAAGAACAGTTCAACTGCAAAGTTACGGATGGAAGAGTAAGCGGCACACTCACATCATTAGAGGATTTCACAAGGCATTAGCTGTTTAATGGTTGTTTTTTCCAACTTTTGATTGGAAAACAGATTTTTCTCTTTCTCCCACTAAATAAAAACCCCTGATAAATGCCAAATTGACCTTATTTACTTTACATTGGTGAATGTTATTCCAAACAAAAACAAAAATTCTCTCTGTAATGTTGATAAAAATGTTGCTGCTGAAACAGCTTTCATTTTTTCATTGACTGCACAGGCTATTGTATCATGTTCACAATAACACCAGGAATTATGTTGAAAGTAAATAAGGCTAATTTTGATAAGATGTTTAAGCATTGTTTTAACTAAATCTGGTGTGTTACATTGTATGTAATGCCCAATTTTCCCAATCCAATCAATTTGCAGACGGTTAATCAATTCAGCCAACTCAAGCCCTACCCCATAGTTTTCTCATTGAACATCCTGTTACAACGGGAAATGCATGACATTTCTGAAGTTAAAAGGGTTGTGAATGCCAATTCAAGTTGACTTTAAATGCCAATCTGTGTGGTTTTGTTCAAAGTTATTGGCAAAAAAAATCTCAGAGCATCTCTTTCAGACTGGCACGTCTCCAAAAGGATGTCATCTCTGATAAACTGGTCACCTCTAGGGACAATGAAACGGACAGTGAGACAGAGATAAAAAAGGGAACAAGACAGGAAAAGAGGAATAAAAGGGGCCAAACTGAAGCATGGTCTCTAAAAGACATGAGATGTTTGTTTTTTTTGGTTTGTTTCAGACAGCGTTTCATCATAGCAGTCCAGAAAGCCTAGAGCCTTTTATTAAAGTATGAAAATCTTGTCTTTATTTTTAAAAGCAAAATGGTGCACACGCAGGGAAAATTACTTCTCAACTGTGAAAAACATACAGTTCATTCACTATGGAGATGGGAAAAGATTATAAAAGCAGCATTTTGCAGTGATTCTCTTATTAAATGATTACCATTTCAGCATAATTACATTTTAACATAAAAAGCGCAAATGTTTTGATTCAACTCATCATAGCACGCTTGCGGTATTGCCATTACAATCAATAAACGACTATTTCAACGTGTTAGCAGGTTGCCATGGTAACCTCATATCAAGTATTTCCCAGACGCTGCCAAGAGCTTCCTCTCTTTTTTGTTTCTTTTCTTTTATGTTTGCCACGAGAGCCTAAGCACTATTCTCTCATTACTAGGACACTTTGCTTTCAGCTACATCCAAAACAGGTCATTCTCCTTATCAGCAAAGAGACACACCGTTTCCTGCCGTCAGGTAAAAGCAAACGATCTGAGGGAGCCGCGAGTATGTCAAGAGAGCGAAGGCGAAGACGCGAGTGTATACAGCCGAGTCTGAGCGGTCATTAAGAATTTAGGTGGCGTGGGGCAGGCTTGTGGAGGTCTATAAAAGATGCAAAGAGGAGAAGCTGCAGCTCGGAGCTCATTACTCCAGCTGATCAGATTTCCTGTACTGGTTTGTTCACGATGCCACCAGGCTCACAGCAGGACGGCCCAACAAGATTTAGATAAGACGAAACCTGGGCGTGCATTCACCAAAGGATTACTCGCATTCTGTTCTTCATTTAATTTGCACTTTTGTAGCACTAGTTGGATCCATCTTGATTTGGAATTAAATGCATGTTTTCCTCATTTGAACTGGGAAAGGATAGTGCATTGTATTTTCTGATCATCTGGCCTCTCATGTGTAAACGTGACAATTAGTCAGTCTAATCAGTGTTTGTGTCCCGTTTTTGAGTCAAGGTATCTAAACATCCTTGAAACAAGGTAAATTTATTTGCTAAGCAAAAGTTGTTTAAGAGAACATCTTAAATCAACTTTTGTTTTCAACAAATACTTTTTGTTTGTTTTTTGTTTGCTTTCAAGAGCAAATCGGGTTACACTTTATTTTAAGGTGTTATTGTTACAGTGTAATTAAATATTTAAGTACAGTGTAATATTAATTAACTACATGTACTTACTATAGGGTTAGGGTATGATTCGGCTTTGCTTGAGGGTTAATTGCATGTAATTAGACATAATTTACTGTTATTACTACAGTAATTACATGTAACAAAAGTGTAACAAGGATACATTAAAATAAAGTGTTAACGGAAATCGTATATTATAGAGAGAATAATAGAAATAACAACAGAGGCAGGAATAAAGATAGAATGACAGATGACAAACAGATAGAATGATGGATCTATAAATTGACAGACAGATGGAACTATAGATCTAAAAAATTACGGACGGATATGGATGGATGGATGGAACGACAGAGAGAAAGAACGACAGATAGATAGATAGATAGATAGATAGATAGATAGATAGATAGATAGATAGATAGATAGATAGATAGATAGATAGATAGATAGATAGATAGATAGATAGATAGATAGATAGATAGATAGATAGATAGATAGATAGAAAAAGATATTAAGACAGAATGAACAACAGAATTAACGACAGATTGAACAAATGACAGATAGAATAGATAAAATGACGATAGAACAGCAGATAAATAGAATGACAGATGAACAACAGATAGAATGAATGACAGATATAATAAATGAACGAACGACAGACAGACAGACAGACGGATGATATTAGAAGACAGACAGATAAGATGGATAATGGATGGAAAGGACAGACTGACAGATAGATATTAGACAGACAGACAGATAGATATTACACCGACAGGCAGAAAGAAAGAGATATACAGGTGTTGGTCATATAATTAGAATATCATCAAAAAGTTGATTTATTTCAGTAATTCCATTCAAAAAGTGAAATTTGGATATTATATTCATTCATTACACACAGACTGATATATTTCAAGTATTCATTCCTTTTAATTTTGATGATTATTACTGACAACTAATGAAACCCCCAAAATCAGTATCTCAGAAAATTAGAATATTGTGAAAAGGTTCAATATTGAAGACATGTGGTAGAAAAAAGTGTACAAGCAATAGGGATAACCGCACCCTGGAGAGGATTGTGAAACAAAACCCATTAAAAAATGTGGGGAAGATTCACAAAGAGTGGACTGCAGCTGGAGTCAGTGCTTCAAGAACCACGCACAGACATATGCAAGACATGTGTTTCAGCTGTGGCATTCCTTGTGTCAAGCCACTCTTGAACACGACACAGCGTCAGAAGCGTCTCGCCTGGGCTAAAGACAAAAAGGACTGGACTGCTGCTGAGTGGTCCAAAGTTATGTTCTCTGATGAAAGTAAATTTTGCATTTCCTTGTGAAACCAAGGTCCCAGAGTCTGGAGGAAGAGAGGAGAGGCACAGAATCCACGTTGCTTCAAGTCCAGTGTAAAGTTTCCACAGTCAGTGATGGTTTGGGGTGCCATGTCATCTGCTGGTGTTGGTCCACTGTGTTTCCTGAGGTCCAAGGTCAACGCAGCCGTCTACAAGGAAATTTTAGAGCACTTCATGCTTCCTGCTGCTGACCAACTTTATGGAGATGCAGATTTCATTTTCCAACAGGACTTGGCACTAGCACACAGTGCCAAAGCTACCAGTACCTGGTTTAAGGACTATGGTATCCCTGTTCTTAATTGGCCAGCAAACTTGTCTGACCTTAACCCTATAGAAAATCTATGGGGTATCATGAAGAGGAAGATGCGATACGCCAGATCCAACAATGCAGAAGAGCTGAAGGCCACTATCAGAGCAACCTGGGCTATCATAACACCTGAGCAGTGCCACAGACGATCGACTCCATGCCACGCCGCATTGCTGCAGTAAATCAGGCAAAAGCTGCCCCAACTAAGTATTGAGTGCTGTACATGCTCATACTTTTCATGTTCATACTTTTCAGTAGGCCAACATTTCTAAAAATCCTTTTTTTGTATTGGTCTCAAGTAATATTTAAATTTTCGGAGATACTGAATTTGGGATTTTCATTAGTTGTCAGTTTTAATCATCACAATTAAATGAAATAAACATTTGAAATATATCAGTCTGTGTGTAATTAATTAATATAATATCCAAGTTTCACTTTTTGAATGGAATTACTGAAATAAATCAACTTTTTGATGATATTCTAATTATATGACCAGCGCCTGTATATTAGGCCTAGACAGACAGACAGACAGACAGACAGACAGACAGACAGACAGATAGACAGATAGACAGATAGACAGATAGATAGATAGATAGATAGATAGATAGATAGATAGATAGATAGATAGATAGACATACAGATAAGATAGACATACAGATAAGATAGACAGATAGATATAAGATGACAGAAATACAGACAGACAGATAGTTTAACTGTTCTGTCCATCAAAGCTTGAACGTATATAACAAGATGCTGTTACAACTCAGGTCATTGCAATACCAAAAGCCCTATTATTGTTTTAACATATTGTTTCTGATAGATTATCCCACACAACTATTTATTTAGCTGTAGACAAGGGTGATGAGAGTCAAGCATTTATAGTGAGGAAATATCTTGGCTGCTAATAGCCGCTGTCACATTGAAACTCTGCGGCATTAGCTTAATGAAAGTACACAGTGGTGCAGGGTTGTCCGTACCCAACTGAGAAATGCATTCGGTGGCTATTCTCTTTTAATCTGTGTCACTGATCCCCTACAATCCATCCTATCCCTCTGGACATGCCAGAGTGTGACTAGCTGATCAAATTAATTAGCTAGCCGTACACACAGCATTAGCCATCCGTACACCAAAGCACCCTCTTATTAAGCTGAACAGAACTGCGGCTCAGACAAAGCAGCACTGAAGGGTACACCAGCTCTGAATGGTGCTCACATGGGGGTGACGTTTACTTAACAACAACACAGTAGAACGAGGACCTAGTTAGCGCAGTGTAAACAAAAGTTAGCATTAATTTAGCCGCCGTTCACTCACAAGAGATAAAAGAGGGGGCCGGGGCAGGGCTGGGGTGATTATGATTCATTTCAGATGCATGCAAAGTTATTGCCTTCTCAGAACTTTCTGAAAAGAAAAAAAGGACCAGCAAAAAGACAGACTGCGCAAACAGCCTTAGCTAAAGCTTCTGGCAGCTTTCATTGGAACAGGCTGGAAGGTAACGCGCTGAGTAAAGAGCAGGATAGCGTGAATAAATGCTCCGAGTAAGAAGAGAAAGGAAGGCTAATGGGAAGCAGAGGATGTGCTCTAGTTTGAATGAACGTTAACCAGGTGAGATGACAAGCCTTTCAGGTTTCAATTACTTGTCCTAATAAGGGAAATTAAGAGATTTGTTGATTGGAAAATATAGAGAGGAGATGAAATACGTTAAGAAGGGCAGAAAACTCTCATTAGAAAACCATCTGAATTACATCATGCATTACAACAAAATCTTGCTTGTTATGTTTGCTTTTTTGCATCTTTATTTGCTAATTATATGTAGATAGATAGTAGATAGATAGAGTCTTTATTGTCCCATAGGGATAACATTTTCTATGTGTATAAGAGTTATTCAACTGTTCCTTGGACAAATTGTTCACAAGAACGTTTTTTCACTGGATATTGTTATTGATATTACAATAACGTTTCTTCTGATCAATATTGGTTGCCATTTTTCTCTTTTTTTAAAGGACCAGTAGCAAAAAGTTAAAGGCCAAAATTTAAGTTTTTAGCTTTTAGTTATGTATATGTCAGCCTTAAAGGTGCAGTGTGTTTTTAGCGGTATCTAGTGGTGAGGTTACGAATTGCAACCAACAAAAGTTACGGTGGCCGACAGGAAAATATGTCATCGTCTGAGACAGCAGAGAGTAGCCAGTTCAGCAATGAGGTTTCTATACAAGGATACATTAAGAAATTATGTTTACTTAATTATTCAGCAAAACGATATGTTATTGCGAATATTATTGTCACTTGTTCATCATTGTGTCAGTGTTTTATTCGCTGAACTAAGCTTGCTTCCTTGCACGAAGAGCAACATAGTAACAAAACGCGTTTGTCCGTTTAGGGCTACTGTAGAAACATGTCGGCGCATTTCAATGTAAGGGGACCCGCGGTGTGTGTAGACAGACACTGCTCAGTCTAAGGTAATACAAATATAACGGTTCATTAAGTAAGTCTTTATACACCAATGAAAACTTCTTTTTCAAGGTAGTGAGGAAACGCGCTCTGTAGCGATGTGTGTTCGCTGTTGGCTACGCTAGAAACATGACGTCACAGTATGTCGACCTCCATAGAAGGGGGAGCCCGCGGTTATGGAGATATAAATGTCTCATTCTAAGGTAATAAAAACATAACGGTTCATTATGCAAGGTCTTTATACACCACTGAAAACATAGTTATGGATCTTATATTGCATTTCTGTCAATAGATCCTTAGAAATATTACCTAATGCACCTTTAAGGTTATGAATGGGCTGGTGTGTTCCAAAAGCAATGTCAAAATTCACATTTAGATATCTCCTAAATGCGAATTTTGACATTGCTTTTGGAACATTCAAAACTTACAGTCTTCTCACTTCCACTAAAATGGATCATGGATTTTTATGACATCACCGCGGACTTCAGCTTCTCATCACATCTTCATTCCAATCAAATGCCATCTAGAATCTAAAACGTCCTTTAACTTAAAAAATCTCTAATGACATCAAGCTGTAAAATACTTATTGGTTCCAACTAGTGGTGCCCATATACTTCATAGACACTTCAAATCTTGTGACATTTTGAGGATATGTGTGACATTATTCTAAGCATTAAGACTTGTAGTGGAAAAAAGAGAAGGCAGAATAACACCTTATAACGTCTATAATAACGTCTTATATTTACAGATCAATCATTTTCGACAGTCTAAAAGTGCAATGAACCTGTTAGATGTTTATTGGTAGGTTTAATGACTCGCATTGTGGAGCCATGCTTCTGGTAACTGATGTTGCTGGATAAGACTTTAAACTCTGACTCTAGCCCTGCTCGGTTCAGCAAGCTCTTCAGATCCAGCACACTGCACATCCAGGCCAAGTGTGACATGATCCATAATTTTGAGTCAGCAGACACCAATAAAATTAACTCTATGGAAACATCATATCACTCCATATTTCACTCTATACCATATGTAACCTGGTATTGATGATTATTTATTATTTGGGTAAATCTCCTAATTATGCCATATAAAGTCTAAAAATTGTTTGAAAAATTGAGTTTTAGAAGACACAATTGCATTTGACAGCTGAGAGTTTCCCTTTTGAGTCCCTATAAAACTTATCAAAAGTCATTTTATTCAGCCCTTTTACATCACAAGATGGCTTTGATTTAACCATAGGAACTTAAATATTAAGTAATAAAAATTTAAATTCTATACGTTCAAAAAATAGATTTTATTTGATTGAAATGGATGTAAAACGGACATATGGCACTGCATCCAGATATAGCAATATCTGTGGAAAATGAGAAAAACAGAGATTTGGCATCTACTGATCTCACATCTTGTAAATTGAGCTAGCCAAATGAAAAGGCATTAAGTGTTCCCTCAACTACTTCTTTCTCTTTCTTTCTCAGCACATGCCATGTGGCCAGTGTTTGGATATCTACTGAGCCAAGCAGGCAGAAGTCTTGTCTCTGAACACAAGCAGCAGCAGGACAGAGTTTGGCCTCGTCTGTCTCTCGCTCTGCCCTGCAAGCCTCAACAGACACATGGAGCAAGAATGAGGGCAGAGAGAGAGAGAGAGAGAGAGAGAGAGAGAGAGAGAGAGAGAGAGAGAGAGAGAGAGAGAGAGAGAGAGAGAGAGAGAGAGAGAGAGAGAGAGAGAGAGAGAACCTACCAGACAAACAGAGTGAGATGAGATTTAATGGAGGTGCATAATGTCTACAGAGACACAGAGAGAGGTAGACAGATAATGGAAAGAGAGGAAAACCAATCAATGAGAAAATGGTACTTGAAGTTTTTTTTTTTCTGGACAAAGACAAGAAAGAAAATGAGAGGGAAAGACCAAGGCCATGTTCACACAGCAATGATGCCTTATAAGAACTTGTGTGTGCATGTATATATCTTGGCTATCTATCTATACATAGTGGTATGCGATGGTTTTTTAAAATGCGGCGGCAAAGTCCTCACCTTTTTTTTTATATTTTATCCATTTTTGTCTCTGTTACACTTAATTTTACCGGTTAAATAAACATTACATAAAAAAGAGAGACCAAATACAAATCTATTTTGTTTTTTTACACTACCTATGTAATGTTCATTTATTAAAATGAAATGTTTAAATGCATTTTTATATGTATTCCAAAATAATAACTAAAGGCAGTAACAATTTAAACAATATACCTGTATATTATTGGTGAACTAACCCGTTTAATTCCACCGGTCACAATATTGTGACCGCATCTTTTTTCTTATTTCTGGAAGCTCTAAAAATGTTGTTATTGGCTTTGGGCAAGAAATTCAACTTTTAAATGAAAAAATAGATTGTCTTGATTAAAATCTTTTAATGTCATGTGACTAGTGTGAAAGGTCACATGACCAGATCAGTTTACTTCCTGCTTGCACATCTAGAAGAAGATGTCTTCCTCAGACTACTACAAAAAGTAGTATGAAAAACATCTTAATTAACAGATAGAACTATCATATTTTGTACATATATTCTTCAAATTATACTCCTGCATATATATTTTGCTCCTAAGCCGTGTAAATTTGTTAACGGTCACAAATGTGAAAACACAGGTTTTGGCTGTTAATCCTACACTGAACGTATACAGCGCATTCTCACCCCAAGGCGTCACTAAAATGACAATTTTGACCATGCTTCAATATTCGACGCTTTAGGCACCCTTTAGCGTCAGTTACATGACGCGATCCTAGGGCGTCATCTTACTGACGCTTTACCTAAGCGTCAGTTAGATGACGCGGGTAGGTTTAGGTCTGGGGTAGGGTTAGGATTAGATAGCGTCATCTAACTGACGTTAAAGGTAAAGCGTCAGTAACTGACGCTAAAGGGTGCCTAAAGCGTCGAATATTGAAGCATGGTCAAAATGATTCCCAAAGGCGTCAGTTTCATGACGCCTAGGGATGAGAATGGGCTGACGTATACCACACCTGTGAGGTAGATGGATTATCTCGGCAAAGGAGAAGTGCTCACTAACACAGATTTAGACAGATTTGTGAACAATATTTGAGAGAAATAGGCCTTTTGTGTACATAGAAAAAGCCTTAGATCTTTGAATTCAGCTCACGAAAAATAGGGGCAAAAACAAAAGTATTGCGTTTATAATTTTGTTCAGCGTAGTTATCAGTATCCCAGAAACTATCAATGTGTTGGACCTTCTAGACATTTATTTTACCTGGATATTTTCATTTCCTAATTAAATGTCCTAATGAATATCAGCTGAAATGTAAATTAGTGTTTTTGTTGATTAACTTGGTTGATTGACTGACTACATTTTGTATACAAAAAAGTAAAGAATCACGGTCCCGCCCGTTGCTAATGAGCCAAATGGTTTAGTCCATCTGTATGCATTTTGATTATGTTAGTTAGTTGAGCATCTGGTGGAGCGCAAACTTCAGCTGTAGAAATGTCTTTCTCAAAGAAACCAAAAAAGAAAGGAAAGACAGGAGAAGGAAAGAAAACAAAATGAGGGGAAACAATTGGTAACTGGCTTCTTTTCAAAGAAAGGTGAGCACAAACTAAAATACGAAATCTATAGTGCTAAGCTGCTTGAATATCTCCACGATTAGTGCTGAGACAACCCATTGAAAGACTAGAACATGCACTTTCAGATGATAATTTGGTTATACATGTAATCTGTGGTAAAGGCTAAATAAATAAACTATAGGCTATATCTAAAATTAGCAATAATAGGCTAATCAGTGTCATAGGTAGCTTGGTAGCTCATCGGTAGCTTATATTTATGTCAGATTTAGTAGAAGCAGATCGTAACATTGTGAAACACATGGCCCTCAGTTTGAGAAACATGGGGGCCCATCAGGACTGTCTATGCATAGAGCCCAGGATCCTGTGCTGCGCCCCTGAACGTGCTACTACATTTCTCTCCGAAACGCTAGGAAATTAAATTAGATTGAATGGAGAATTTTAACTGTGACAAGATGATTGGCAGGGCAGTTTACAGTTACAGGATGTACGCGACAGATCTGCCCGTTAAAGATGACAAAGTAGTATGTCCCAAAGCTTGCCTACTCTTTTGCTACACACTCAAAAGTATGTACTTTTTCTTCACAAAAAGAGTACATACTTTTAGGGCGTAGTATAAGTAGGCGAATTAGGACGCAGCATATGTCTTCATTCAGGTCGTTTCAAGAACGCGCACGAAAACAAGAGGCTGGATTTATCGCACAAACTAATCATATCCAATCATAACCGATCATATCCAATCATAGCATGTTGGAGAGATTGACTTTCCCCAATTCATTCTCAATCACCCCCCACTTAAGGCCCCGATATACTTTAAGCGAAATTGAAGAAGGAACTAATGTGACTTCAATTCAACTCGAACAAAATTAAGCCGAAATGAAGCGAAAGATTTAGCTTTTCTGGAAAAGTTTGCTCTGGCTGCTAAACACCGTCGTACTACCATTCGTCCATGAAGATTACATAATGGGTTGGTGTGCGTGGAGGCTCCGCCTTATTTCACGTCAAAATCTTTTCTGGTTAATTTGGCCTGTTCAGGCAGTCGAAGTCAGACGTCCGTGAGTGAAAACATGAACACACTGGAGAGCTGCTTTATAGCAGAACATTAAGTTGTACTTCTGATTAGAGGTCTACACAGGTCCAAAAATTCATACCCGAACCCGGAGGGACCCGTAATGTGCTACAAGGAACCGACCTGGACCAGTCTATTATTTACAAAGCTGGACCCGGACCCATACAGATCCGAGAAATGCCATAAATGTACTACCCGGATCCGACCTGGACCAGTCTATTATTTGAAAGCTGGACCCGAACCCGGCGGGTATAGACTGGTCTCTCGCTTTAACTTTACCTGCGGGTGTCGGTGTTGGACAGTGTTACTTTGTATAACATGTGGTGACATATATATATATTTTGTTAGCACATTAGAAATGAGTTGTAGTAGCTTTGCTATAGGATACAACATATTTTTTAACCACCATATCCTTCAATAATAGTCTATTATTTACAAGCAATAATATATTGTGAGAAGTTACACAAAACAATCCACACTGAAAGGAGCAGCACAAACTGTCCTTCACATCCAAGAAAAAATATTAAAAAGATAGATGAAGATAAGTACATGGGGAGACACAAAGTATTTGCTCATCTCTGCAGCTGCTCTCCTGATTCTGTTCATTCACCTCACCCTTTCTGAAAAAAGGGGGACAAAAAATTCACTACCTCTCCATTACAGCAACTTCTGATCCCAAACCAGTCGAGAGGGAGAGAGAGAGAGAGAGAGAGAGAGAGAGAGAGAGAGAGAGAGAGAGAGAGAGAGAGAGAGTCATATGTTGCACAGAGCACTCAGCACATCGATTCAAGCCTGATCTTTTCAGATTATACATTTTCTGTGCGTTGCCACATTATTTAATCAAAGCAGACCGGAGGCCAGCGAGGATTCCAGCAGCAGTGCCCGGAGCAACCTCATTTTTATCCATTTACGACACACTCATAACAGCGCTGCATAAAGTGAAAGAATTCACCTCACTTGGACTTCCACAAAAGTGTGTTGTATTAAAGCCTGGAATTAATAATTTGATTTACACAGAATGCATTTTATAGTAATATATTAATTCCAGGATCTTCATAATGCAGTTATTTGTTCACACTACTTCAAATGTTATGACATTTGATTGGGAAAAGTAATTTTAATTCCTGGTTGGAAAGTCTAAATGAGGGAATCTGTTGAGAGCAAGGACCAGGTGATGAGAAAGGTGAGAAAATAAACAATTCGTCCTCGAGCTAAAAGTTCTCACAAGCGGGCTGATAATATAAAGTCACCAGTTGTACTACCTGATCAAAGGTCTCTGTCTCCATTGAACATTCTCACAGAGTAAATTGACTTTTTTTTTATTGTTTCAAGCCAATGAGAATCATATAAAATAATGTCAAACGATTTAACAACCCCTGTATAGAGGAAAACTCACACTGTTATTCAAATGCCATTCATCTTTTTTTCTTCTGTTTTCCAATTATTTCATATGAACAAGACACTTTGGTAATGGGAAGAGCCAAGAGTATGTTGCTCTTAACCCTCTGGGCCTCTTCGCTCAAAAATAACAGAAAAATTTCAACACCGTTTTCAACTAAAACCGTAAAACTTTATATGTTTTGGCTGTTTGTTTACACGTTAACAGCGTTTAAGGTGCCTGAAAAAGCGAACGGGTTTCAAAGTGCAAGTTTTTGAAAACTGTCTCCATGTAAACAACAAAATTGCGAATCTCTGAAGACGATGACGTCATGCAAATGCGTTCAGTCTATAGTGTTTCATCGTCATCTAATGGTCTGGCAGCAGAATACAGGGTTTTTTGTCGTTTTCACGGATCTGCGAATGGGGATTGTTTTGACAATGGTGTCGTATTTACGCGGAAAACTCGAAGGAAACACTTAAGTATAATTAAGTATATCGTTGTCTTGCAAATGTACCCTAAAATATCAAGTGCAAAAACACATTAATTGCTCATTTTAATGACTAGCCTTCTCAGTCAAATCAGTATGCTTTAAAGGATCTTATTGTTTCTTCTAAAATGTTTTAGAAGACATAAAAACAACAAAAATCATTACACCACTTGGTTAAGCAATGAAATGACCATATGTATCAATTGGGTTAACATGGCTAAATGTGGCCCATAAAGTCTACTGGACTAATTAATCCCATGTTAATGTGACGACTTAAAGGGTAAGTTCGGCGTTTTACAAGTAAAGCCCTGTTTTAAGATCGTTTCTGATGAAATCGAACGGTTAAGATTAAAATTTGGACACATGCTGCTGTCCCAAGAATTTTAGGTTTTTGTGTTAGCAATGTTTAATGCGTTTATATGAATGATTGTTCCAATGCACCTATGAAACCATTGTATAGGTGTGGGTGCTAACACAAACACCTAAAATTCTCGGGACAGCAGCATGTGTCCAAATTTTAATCTTAACCGTTCGATTTAATCAGAAACGATCTTAAAACAGGGCTTTACTTGTAAATTACCCTTTGATTACAGACAGTGGAGGGTGACAGAGAAACACTCTATATTACACCAGAATATTGGAGTTTCCAGTACTCAATCGACAGGAGTGGAATTCAAGTTTAACTCTTGGATGGTTGTAGCTGTAACTACGCCTGCTTTCAAGCTATATTGAAAGACAATTAATCACATAACTGTCCACCTGCTCAGAACGCAACCTGTGTGTATAGTATTTCTGTACAGATTGAGATTACACATGTAACATCATGTTGGATGTGTGACCTGACTGTTTCCAGTAACTACATACAGACAATACTTGATTTTAAGGCAAACCACTATTATAATTGTATATTAAACATTGGTGGCACATATCCTATCGACCACCTAACAATACCACTCAGATTTTCATCAGAAAAAATATGTAAAAATCTACTTTCCGTGGTCTCTGACAAAAATCAAATAGAATTGATCACGTTATAAAGTCACAAAGTGGATTCAGATTTCCATTCACTGTCTCCAATGATAGGATTTTTTTTTTTAAAGAAAAAAGGCAGCTGCAGACATATTTTGAAAGTTAGCTCTGACATCATTGTTCTATTTACAAACCAGCGCACCAGGATTGTGGCCATGTTTTTTTTTACAAAATCAATACCTACATTTATTTGTGCAATACAACTTTGCCTGATCAAAAATATTCAGAGGAGTCTCATCTGCTCCAGTCATTGAAGTTGACACTGCAATCAGATGCAGTCAAATGAGAACATCACAAAAGGAAGGTTTTGGTAAATCTGGTCTCACTGGGTGGCAGTGGCCCTGGGAAGCATTTAAATAATCTTTAAGGTCATAGGTCAAGGTTTGACAAAATCTGTCAGTCTCCCTATCTGTGCAGCACTTTCTTCTCAATCAATGTTTAACTGATGTTTTAGTGTGTGCGAGTGAGTGACTGAGAAAGAGAGAGAGATTGCTCTCCCCAGGATTCAACAGTAGGCAATCTATGCAAGTCCACTCACACAGCTATCAAGCATTGAATTCCACGATGGAAGTGATGGATCAAACAGGGACACACACACAGAGAGAGAAAGAAAGATAGGTAGAGAGATACACACACATGCGGTGAGAAATAAAAGCCAGCTTGATTGCATCTGAAAGATATAATATGAACTCCTCTGGTAGTTCTGTCGAACCCGTGACATTATAAGCAATTATCCATGTGCGGCACCCTTTAACCGCAAAACCCTGGCATCCAATCACACACCCTGGCAGGAATAAACACTGACCTGTGAGATTCAAGCCATTACTAAAAACAGGAAGGAAACATAGACTTTATCAAAAGACCCACAAAGTGGATTTCTCCATACAAATCATGTTTGCAGCTGATTAAAGGGTTTCTGCAAGCTATAGAAAATAATAGCGGACTACCGATGAAGAATTTCCAATTAACGTTCTTAATAAGGGCTAATTGAGTACATTGTGTTCAGCGATCAGTGTTAGGTAACCAATGGCAACAGAGCTACTTTGTTGAGTTTCCAAGGCCACAAACGCACTGTAAATATGGTTGTCACTTCTCCTGTTGGAGTTTAATATTATTCTGTAGATACAGTCACTGGCATATGTTTAGGATTGACAACCATATTTACAAACAGGTGTGAATCTTTTAAAGAAACGGCTTTTCTCAAGACTCTCGCGATATTTGTGAACAAAGCCTGTATATATGACTAATGCCATAACACCAGTAGGTTTAATTAATCAATGAACACAATATTATTTAATAGTGACAGCCACCCTCATTATTTACTGCTGAATTGTGCTGAATTTTGCAAGAAAATAATTCACAAATCTGTCTCTCTCCCGTACGCTGCACTCGTATGTCTTTTCACATGTTAATATTACTTATCTAAAAATTAATAACACCAATCAAAAAGTTGTTCACTAACATTACACACCTTCTGTAGCAATAATTTAAAACCTGCATTCCCTCCCAAAACATTGCAGTGTCCAACCGCCGCTGACCACTGGAATAAGTCACAAAATATATTTAAAAAACTCTATCCATTAAGTATTTAAAAATGGAAAAAACTTTACAATAAGGTTCTATACATTAGTTAATGCAATAGATAACAATACTTTTACCATATTGTAATTTCCATACTAAAACCTTGTATCAATTAAATTAATTACATATTTAAATTGCCCCAATGATGCCATTTTAAAGGTTCCTAATTTTTTTTGGAGATCTCCTAATATGTCTACATGCATCCAAGGTCAAAAAACACTTAATTTCTAATATACATTGTATATCACCTAATTTCTCAAAGAGTCTGAGAACGGTCCGTTAGGGTGTATTCACACCAGGAAAATCCGCTAGTTCACTTGCTTCGGTCCGGACGAATTACAATGTTGATTTATTTTATTTTATTTTTTGGTTTGGTGTGGTTCGCTTTCACACTGCCCTTTTTGCAAGTGAACCAATTCTCAAGCAGGAAAAATCAGGAAGTGCAAAAACAGGCTAATCATGGAGATGTTTAATAATGCAATTTTTATTCTTTTACTTATTTGGTGTTAGCAGCTACTAACGCAATATGAAGAAACTTATGAGCATCATATGATACAATGTCATCTATACGATGTTGTAATTAGGATTTTGCGAAGATGAAGATGTGCTGCAAGACAGTTGTGGCGGAGAGAGCTTGCTCTTAACTGATAAAGTTCAAACCTTATTAAAAAGAAGCGAACAATCAGTAATAAGATAAGAAAAAATACACAAATGACAAGCAGAGATGAATACTAAATAACAAAGTTACAAAATCTAACAGTAGTTCAAAACGCAAGTAACTTTGTGGGCGGATCTCGGAATGGGTTGGTCTGAAGTAGCTAAATTACTCATAGGTGTGGTTTGGGCATAACGTGAAATAAACCAATCAGAGCGTCAACTCACATTGCCTTTAACCCTCAGGGGTCTGAGGGGTTTTCTGGGTCCTGGAGGAGTTCTGACATTCTCTGACATTTGTGCTTTTTTCAGTTATTTATAAACATGTTAATGGCAAAGGTGTAAATTCACTCTATATAGCACAAACGGGGCTACCGTAATATGTGAGCAACATGTATGTACATGTTTGTATTTTTGAGAGAATATTGTTTATGCATGGTTATTGAAAAAACTTAAAGTGTCTGAAATAAGGCCACAAAACACATACTAAATATGTGTCCACAAGACTTTTGACTAATGGGCATTGTTGCCTAGAGTTTTTGCTTCAAAATGATCTGAAAATCATCCTGCCTAATCATTTACACAAAACAATACATTAATTTAAATTTTATAAGACACCTTTTGTTTGGAAAGGCAATATGCGTGGAGGCGTGTTCACACCTGAGAAGACAAAGGCCGGATAATGTAACACATACATAATGAGCTGCATATTAATTAGCCCTTTCACACAGGAGTGTCACAGGGTCCCAAAGAACGCAAGGACAAAATAAATTATCTATATATACATATTTTACAATTAGAAATTGTAACCAATTACAAGTAGGTTACAATTAAAACAACAATTACAATTTTAACAATATTTCAAGTGTATTCTTTCTTTGTAAAAAGTATACATTTTATCATACGTATTAAAAAAGGTAAGGATTCATTATTTTGAATATTGGAACAAACACTATAATAACATCTTAGTTGATAATTCAAAATACCTACTTTATTTTTGACAAAACATCATATAGTATATTTAACATGAGCAGAAATTGGTGAACAAAAGCTTACCTATTTAATGTGACAGTAGTCTTTTTTACAGTCAAAACTTTATAATCTATCAAACTAATCACAAAATCTTGTCTAAACATTCATATTTAGTCTGTAACATATTGTGTATGATATATTAGCATATACATGCTAATTTGCAGTTTGTTGCTTATACAGACATTTTATTTCAACATATTTCAGTCTATTTTTACCCATCTTAGTAGGCTATAGCAATATAGTTTGGATGTGTTCATGTAAATTTAATAACATGTTTACTAATGTAGATGCGAGAGTGAATGAATGGCACAGACACGCGCTGTATAACTGTAGTAAACATAGCGCTGGCCTGTGCCATTCATTCATCATTTAGCCTACACACAGACACGCAATTCATATTTAAACAGTCTTTTTGCGGTTTATAGACACTATTCAATATCGTGATTAGAACAAAGCACTTAAGAAAAAATGACTTACTACATCAGCTGGATCCGTTGCTCCTCGAAATGAAACTACCAGCACTTCTGGTACATTTGCAGGGTTATTAGATAGTATCATTCCTCACAGCGTAGGGATACGCTGTGTTCACAGCGGTAGTAAGAAACTTACTAAACATGATTTTATAATCCAGCTGGTGGGTGTTGGTATGTTTGCATGGCTTGTCTTAGCTCATTTGCGCTTGAATATCGCGCGCTCTCCGTGGGGGTGGCACATTAACGCGTAATGAGGTATAATGAGCTGGAAAGAAAAATACTGACATATACTTTTTTGTATAAATTACTTCATTTAAAAGAAGAGAATTTCAGCTACATAAAGAGAAATCTCTTGTATCTCTGTGACAAGTATTGACAGAGTTACAGTTCATTTTTCGGACGCGTTTCAGAATGGACCTCACTGACGAGAGAAGGTAAAACGCGCATCATGTTTATTTTTCTTTATTTGACGAAAAGCACAACACTTTGTTATTATTGTGAGTACCCACAAAAAAACTAGACACTTAACAGGATGTAATGATGTACAGCACTTATATGTAAGATCAAAATCAACAGAGTAATTTGAGTCTCTTTTGCACTGATAAGGAAAAAAGTGAGCTGGTATCGCCGGCGATACCGCCGACCTTAAAAGCAGGCGCGCCTGTTCCATGGCGGATTGCTATTATGATGGCAGATTTGCCAGTCGCACACCAGGAGCGGTTCACAACCGAGAAAACCGACGTTCTCGTCAGGGCCGTAAAAGACAGAGAAGTGACATTCTATTGGGATGGGAGAAACCCACCCAAATTAGCTTCGATTAAACAGGTGTATAATAATTTGGGTAAATGTGTAAGCTAGATTTATGCCTATTTTTTCACATCTTCATGGACACAACAATGATTTGCCTCGTGTGGTAATATTTTTCCTTATAATTATGTATGTTTTGCAAAAATGGGAACTGCTGCATCTGTGTAAATGAGAGTAGCAAAGTGTATGCGGGTTGTGCACGCTACATTATGGCCAAGCATTATGGCCAAGCATTTCCTGGTCTGTGATGGAATTGTTTTCTGAAACTGCAGAACAGCACCAGGGAACGTTTGCACCGGAACACGCCTCTTTTCGCTGAACCGCCCCCGGGAGCGCAAGCTCATTCCCTAATTTACCGACATGCGTCAGTGGAGGGAAATGTCCGCTGTGCGTCGGGTGCAAAATAGGAATGATACATGCGTCGGTGTACAAAGTCAATAGCGGTGGGTGCAAGATAGGGCCCTTAGTCTCTGTAAATCCTTCCTTTCCGCGAAGCGTATTCTGCTCTTATTGGTCAGACGGCCCAGTCTGTTGTGATTGGTCTACAGATTGCCACTTGTGTTGTAAACAAAAGCATCTATGACCATATCTGAATTTCAGCTCAGGAGGCTTCCTCAGCGCTTGATACAGAGTAGGGATGGGCAATACCACTTATTTTGTTTTCGATACGATACCGATACTTTCAAGGCCAGTATCGTCGATACCAATACGATACCTCTAAACTGAAGTTTTAAATTTGAAAATTTCTTAAATTATTTAAATACTGAGATTAAAATGGGTAATGATACCCACTAAACATTATATTTGAAAGGCATTTTAACATTCAGTATGCCTTAATTGTAATTTATTAGATTATATTTTTATTTACACATGGTTAAAAAGGGACTGCCAGTAAATGTAACCTTTTTATTCTTACAGTGTATGATTTATATTAAAATTAGTTACAGAATAGAACATCAGTATGAACTTTTAACATTCAATTTAAAACAATTTAATTGCACAAAGCTACAATTTGTTTATAGTGAAATAGCTCAAACATATATTTTTCTGTCATCTGTTAAGCATTGTTTGAATCACTGATCTATCTAATGACAATATATAGATTAGTGGTTTGAATGCATTGATGGCAGTGTGTGAACGCTCTCTGTGATTGATTGGTTCTGACTTGCAGCATTTGCGTGTTCAGTTCAGATAAGCAGGGAAATGGTTCTACGACACAATTATTCACTGACATAGGTTATTCATCCAATTCAATGCATATTGTACGCATTAGATTTCTTGTCAAATAAACAAAATCACTGGTAAAAAAAAACTGTAGGGCCGTATGCTGCCATTATACAAATGTGTTACATTGTTACGTAGGTTTGTAACAGGAAGTGAGACTGGAATACTGACGAGTCACGACTAGTTTGGGCAGTTCAGAATCGATTCTTTCTTTTAGGAAACAGCAACTTTATCTGTCGTGCACTTTAAGCTTTACAATTTTGCAGACATTTTACATTCACAAACAGCTATGTTACACACTGCATTACAGGTAGTATCTGAAAAAGCAATAGGGGAACTTTAATGTATTAATTTCTTATGAATGTACATGACTTAAGGAAAACAAAAGTCAGGATTTATAAACACTAATAAAGATGAATTAATGTTGTTGTTTATTTTTATATGAATGAACCCTGTTATAAAGTGTTAGTAAAAACATTCTCTTTGTAATTAAAAGGGAAAAAAATCTAAAAATGCATTTATATTAGACATTAGACATTAATTTGTTAGTTTCATTGCTGCAGAGATGTATATAAAATGATTTTTTTACAGTGAGTTCTGTGGTAAGCAAAATATATTAATAAATAAACAGATTTTAATAATTCAGTTTGCAGTGCAACAGGAGCACATATACACACTCACACATTTCCACACAATACTACAAGCATTGGTGTTTCTCATGCAACATCATATAGCATTTGAGAGTGTTTGTAAAAATTCTGCGGCTTACAGCAGAAAACAGACTCATATCATAACTGTAATCGACTTGAATGGCCCACGATTAGCTAAAAACGTTCTCCTTGCACCATGCTTATTTTCATCAAGTAAGTGAATAAAAGATGTACTCTCAAAGTTATGCAGTTATTCACATCTTTAGTCTAGCAGTACACAACTCAATAAGAGGCATTTCTCTTCTCGAACTTCTAGAGAATTTAGATCCAAATCCATGCTTCACAATACATCCTCACATGCATTTTTAGAAATGCTAAAGATCAATTTCCCTTGAGACTATTTCGGTCCTCCGGTATAAATAAAATTAATTCACGAAAGAGGCAAATAACAAAACTAAATAATGCTAGTGTGTACATTAAAAGTTACAACACACATAAAAGCCCATAGGTTTACCATCAAAACCTTAAAGGTGTACATACATATACTATTTCATAGATGTTTTTTTTAACAATCATATAATGTTAGTAAAAGGTTCTTGAGTCAAAAATTTCAATTTCAATTTCTACTCTCTTACTATTAGAATTAAAAAAAAATGTTGTTGGTGTCTTTCTTACTCCTATGCATCTTGTCATGTGAAATACTGTGCTTTGTTGCACTTAGAGAAGGTTTATATTAGAGTACAACCTAGTATACATTAGGACAGGTTCACAAAACAATCCAAGCTGAAATGTGCTGCAAAAACTGATCAGACTGACATGATGAGAGATATTGTTCCTTCTGGGGTTTAGGAATAACATACCCTACTTTGTACATTACTGCTTCACTGAGACACGGGCTGCATTTCTGAATGGGCACTGTACATATGGGCGTATTTATGTATTATGTTTTTATCTAGCTGATAATTGTGTATTGTATGCATTTATCAGAAAACGATGAGTGTAGTTGTGTTCCAACAAATGGCCTTCATGTACTAGGAAGTAAGTTCTGAAAGTTATATCTAACTTTTAATATTTCAAATGTTCAAGAAAATTTTTATTTCCATGATATTACCCCTTTAAAAGATAGAACATTAAAATTCAGACACAGATAGCAGTCCGTAATCTCACTACACTAAGACACACACCAAAACTGCTGTAGCAAGTTAAAAATAAGCCTAATTTTCAAAAGCCAAAATCTTACACAAAAAGGCGAGCTTAATACAATCCTCATTAAAAAATCTCTGACTGGAAGTGTATCCCACATTTAAGCCACTCTAGAGAACAGGTTCTTGGCATTAACAATTAACATTCATTTTGTGTTGAAAAGTATAATGAATGTGAATTTGCAGGAATAGCAAGAAGGAGAGAGACAAATACATATAATCCTCTGTAAAGTATATACATTTGTTTAACATATAATCATAAAAACTTTGCAAACTGACTAGTATACACACTGCATCCTACTGAAGTATTATGACTAGTATGATAGTATGCAATACTGAACATAGCCCCCCCCCCCCCACACACACACACACACACACCTGTTCCACCAGGAGACACTTCCACACCCCATATATTGCAGGAGTTTTCTCTGCTTTTTTTCAAATGGTTATATTTTTAATTAATAATTTGTTACTCATTGTCATGGATCACAAGATGTTACAGGCTATAACAATATAATATTTTGTGTAAAAAGTGTACGATATAACTGAAAATCATGCTTTCATGTTGTCCGATTTAGTCAGTGTATTTTTTCCATCATGTATAGTGTAATACAAAATATTTTATTTTACTTTTTTTTGTGGTAATATTCAATTTATTTTATTTTATTTATAAAAGCCCTCAATAATTTAATTAATTCTACAAAATTCAATTGTTTAAAAATAACTTATTCTTATAAAAAATTTGTCCATAAATCTCGCGTCAATTCTGTTATCGTACCATACTTTTACCTTTAAATTGGTAGAATTATCTCCCAAACTATGTAAAACATGTCATCGTCTGCACCTTTCTGTCTTCACTACACTTCCCAGAATCCTCCTGGTCTCCACACCTGAACTCACTCCCTCAATTACTGTTCATAATTCTCATCATCTGTGTCACCTGTCTTCACCTTGTTATGTTTGATTTGTATCTGTATTTAGTTTGCCTCTGTTCAGTCTGTCCTTGTCGGTTCTTGTTAATGTTTCGGTGTTTTGTTTGTGTGAACCTTCTGCCCGTCCTCCAGGACCTGTTTTTGGAATACTTGGTAAATGTTTGAATTGGAGCCTTTTGACTCAGCCTCTCCTTCAGCACGCACCACACCCGTGACATGCTCTCTCTGAGAAAATATTTTAATCGAAAAAGTTCTTACACCAAGAGTTATTTTGTAAAATGTCAAAACTGTTAACACAATATCAAAACGAACACAGAATGTTTTCCTGATCACACACTGGGTTGTTTAAAAGTCTTTTAATCATGATTTCATTACTGCCATGTGCTCTTAGCATTTATGCTAGGAAGTGTAGTTTTTGGCTAAAACGTTTAAAATTGTCAATTCGGTTACCGTCAAAGTCTGTTACCAAAGTAGAGTAACAATGTTGACAGTATGTAACAGAATTGACAGTAACAAAGTTGATAAACAATACTATAAAGAAATCTGTCATTAAAAGTAAAAACTAAATCAAAATAAAAGTAACTAATTTTTGTTTGACAAGCACTGAATTATTAAAACTAAATATGTTTTCAATAAGATACTGGAAAGAATTTCTGTCAGTGAACAGTTATTTTCCTTAACTTTTTGAAATGCAAAACGTATCTCCAATTAGAGAATTATATCATTGCTGTCCAAACTACACCATCACAACCCTATTAGCGTCTTCACATTTTAAATGCCAGCTTAACGGTAGCGTGCACGCGTGTGCACCTGTGTATGTATATCTGATTCTATCCAGCCCCTGCGGCTCTCCTCTGCTCTAAAAATTAAACACATTCATTACAATCATGTTTGTGTAGAAGTCAATGAGCTACAATTACAGCTGAGAGACATCCACCAAGCACAGAGCAATCTCCCGGCCAATAATCCACGTGCTGCTATAGAGATCCATGAGGAGCTATGCCAATAATATCAGTGTATTGTTTTATAACTGTCTACAACCATCAAAGAAAAAAAAATCAGTCCCTATGCATTCACCAATTGTTTTGTTGACTGCAAATACACATACCTCCCCCAACAGCAGAGAGAGCTGAAAGCATGAAATAGTTTTCTAACAAACAGAACACCGACGTTTTTTGGTGTTGCGCCGTTCTTCACGGTTCACTGTGTTGGAGCTGAACAGTGGTTGACCTGTAGATGAAAAGAGTCTTTGCTCCATACAAACACATTATCATGGTCAATGACAACTGGTGGTCATGCTGGATTCACGCTATTGTGCATCGATTTCCATAAAAACCAATAGCAAAAGAGACTGGGTTGTGGGGGATATTCTAGTCATTTCAGCATTCTAACAATTTATAACTGTAGACCCACATTTACTGTGTTCGGTGGGATTTTTCTGCCCGGAAAAAATCTGCCAGGTAAAAATTTAATTAATCTGATTGCTTAGAAAACTAATAGCACTACTCACCCCAACAATCTGTAGATACAACCACAACTATTTCCAAAACAAATCACAGTATATGATCTTAAGTGATCAAACTGTAAATCTGAGGCTTTAAAACATTTTTATGCAAAGAACCCCCAAATATTTAGCAAGCACAAAAGCATAAATGTAATTTTATGCATACAGACCTATTTTTATTGTGAGAAAATAGTGTGAAAAAAATTTTGTTTGCAAAATTAAATTAACTTGTGTATTGACTCTGTATTAAAGCAAAAGTAAATTATTAAAATATTATCTGGAAAGAATCTAATTTGTATTAAGTTAAGTGCATCTTTTTTCCACCCACAATTAGACTAATGTTAGAAAAATGCCAAACTAACTCTATTTGTACAACATTTAAATAAGCAATAAAATTGAAAGATAAAACAATGTTTCTGCTAATAAAACTATATTCCGATATTTTTTACAATAAAAAATGGAATATAGTTTTATTGACGGAAAAACATTACATGTAAATACAATAAAATTATCAGAATTAATTCAGAATCAAATTAAGACCAATCTTTAGAAAGCAGAATAAAAAATGAAACCATATTACCAAATTTGAAAAAAAAATTGTTTGAAAAAAAAATTGTGTTAAATATATTTAAGCATTTTTTAGTCAACAGATTAACCTAGACATATTTTTTTTTTCTTAAAACATTTTTTTTATTTTATTTTTTTTCTCAAATTTTCTGCAGACCTAATTTTGAAAAACTCACTTTAAATCATAGATAAACTGTAGCGTCACATTTTCCTTTTGAGTTGTCTTGTTTTGGGCTCGTGGCCAAATGTGTTGAGATTCCCAGGACACATAAAAAACCAAAAGGGGCTGATGGGAGAGATAGCCAAAGGTCTTCCCACATTCCTTTGCCCAAAGCAAAGCTTAAATTTCAACCAAAACTCTCAGACAAGGAAAACAAAGAACTATTAAGTCCGAGACTCACATTTGAAACATTTAGCATTTTGGTATTGAACATATATCACCGTTGAACAAGGTTCCACTGAAACCAACATGTTAGGTAACAGATGATGACAAATAAACAATTGACACGGTTTGCCTGACTTGATTCACAGACATTTAGCATGAGAAATGCGTTTAGCCTAAACCTCTAATTATAAAAGCAAGTAAACACCTGGTCGTTCCGGACACGTTTAGGAAAGGGTGGCATTTACGGGCGAGATGATTGGAGAAGCTGCATTAACTCTCATTCTGACAGATGTTTCATAAGTGTCTGTAAATGGCTATGATTGCCGTCAAAAGCCGCAAAATGCAATTAGCCTGCTAATCAAGGAGCCAAAACTGTGGCGGAAGTCATCTACGGCAAACGCGCTGTGTCCAATTATTTACCTCTCCTACATTAATGCTGACAGATAGTACTAATGAAGCCAGCACCACAGGCTGGGAGTATGTGTGCGTGTGCGTGTGTGTGTCAAAAACTGAGAAAGTGAGAGAGGTAATAAGCCTTAAATACGATTAGTGGGACGCGTCTCATAAAGATGACCCATGGCTGCAGAGACTCCATTGCACTGCACTGCAAATAAAAGCAAACCTGAGGCAGGCGGTGAACAGACTGACATTATGACACCATGATAAACACTAAAATAATTAGTTCTGCTTGCTCACTCATTATCATGGATGATACTACCTCATTACTAATTTTATTGCTCATACCGAGTGTTAGGGATTTGAACAAACCCCTAATCCTAAACCTCATAACTCATCCCACATTGTTTCTGCATAAGAATGATACCTCAAATCATCTGGCTTGTTGAGGAGAGGGTGTGATATTAATTGTATAAGGGATCAGATAACACCAAATACAGACAAAACTCCAAAACTTTAGTAAGCAACAACCTAGCAACATTCAACAAGCAACTACTGTGTAGTAGGCTATATGTTACAGTTTGCCATTGTTAAGGAGTTTGAATCCAGCTCGCAACTTTCTGCAATTCAGTTTCCTCATAATTTCATCTCCTCAATCTGCTCCTTCACAATTAAAGGGATAGTTCACCCACAAATAAAAATTCTGTCAGTATTTACTCACCCTCATGTTGTTCCAACCTCGTAATACCTTCGTTCATCTTCGGAACACGAATTAAGATTTTTTTATTAAATCTGAGAGCTGGATCACTCCTCCATAGGCTTCTTCAGGGATTGAAACTTGCCAGCCCGAAAAGTTATTAAAGACATCGTTAAAATAGTCCAAGTGACTACAGTGGCTCAATCTTAAGTTTGTCAAGCAACGAGAATACTTTTTGTGCGCAAAAACAAACAAAAATAACAACTTTATTTCAACTATTCATTTCCTTCTCTATTGGCCTCTAGTCAGTTAACGTAGTGTGATTGCGTAGTGCTACGGCTCACAATTGGCCGACGCTGGTCATGTGTGTGATGCGTGTGACGTACAACAACAGAAGCGTAGGCTATTACACTAGTGAACTGAGTCGAGGCCCATAGAGAAGGGCATGAATAGTTGAAATAAAGTCGTTATTTCTGTTTGTTTTTGTGCACAAAAAGTGTTCTCGTAACAACATGAGGGTGAGTAAATACTGACCGAATTTAAATTTTGGGGTGAACTATCCCTTTAAGGGGACCGAAATCAATTTCAGAATTGTGAAACCGTTGTGTTGTTTTATATATATCTGTATAACTTAACAAGAAGTGAGGCTTTTTTTTTCATCAAGAAAAAACATTCACTTTAGCACATGCATCACTCTCGCTACTGCCTTTATACAAAAAGAGTAAACACTCACCATGGATAACAGTTAGCTGTCCAGAGTGGGAGTGCGTTTTACAACGTGTACGCACTGTTTGACATTGAAGATGAAAGCATGTATCTAATGAATTTCAGCGAGACAGAGAGTTTGTACACATGAGAGACAAAGAAGGCTAACCATATGCATTTCCCTGGGAAACTTTCTACCCAATGTGCAGTCTTTATTTACTTATTAACAAACAGCAAACAGTCCTTGAGTTTACTCTGTCAGTGAGTGACAAGAACAGTTTGAGTCAACAACAGAATGTAGGACGGAAAAGAATAGATCTGGATCAATCAGACACTCATAAGCCAGAAAACTATAAAGGGCTTGAGAATTAAGGATTTATTTTGTATTAATCCATTCAACATGTTTGGTCCTGCTGGTTCTATTTTCTCATAAAATTGTGCATTTTCCCTTGCTTGTCAATCACTGTGTGTCTACGAAGCCCCAAAGGGACATGGTGAAAAATATGAGCATTCCAAATGTTTTTTGAGTTCCCTCGCAAAACCTTTACGTTCCCCCAAGAAACTTTGCATTCGCTCGCAAAACCTTTGTGTTCTTTGAGAGCGAACGCAAAGTTTTTCGGGGGATTTTCTGAAAAATCGATATAATCTATAATAAACTTAATATTCTGAGGTATAATATAAATTTTGATAAAGTAAAGAGAAAAGAAATGGTTAACACTTTACAAAAAGGTCTCATTTACAGTATTAAAAGAGTAGTTCACTTAAAAATGAAAATTCTGTCATCATTTACTGAATATTAACCAAACAGTTGATGTACCCCATTGACTTCCATTGTATTTTTTTCCTACTATGGAATTCAATAAGGCCCATCAGCTGGTTAACAACATTCTTTAATTATCTTCCTTTGTGTTCAGCAAAAGACAGAAATTCATACAGGTTTGAAACAACTTGAGGGTGAGTAAATGATGACAATTTTAATTTTTAAGTGAACTATTCCTTTAACATTAGTTTAGGCATAAGCCTACATGAACTCATCAAAATAATATAATATTAATATAAACTCTTTAATAAAAATTAAATAGTTAATGTTGGTTAATGTTAGCTCACAGTACATTAATGCTAACTGATCTAACTTTACTCACACATTCATAAAATAACATGTTGAAATTATAAGTTTGATAAATTAAGCATTGTTAACAAATGTAGTCAACTGTGTTAAATGAAACCATATCGTAAAGTGTTAAACAAATAAAATGGTGCATTTGTTAAGAACATTTATGATCATTACATTTATTTCATGATAACTGGAAGTGGAATTGTTGCTATTTTAGAAACTCAAAGCAGGTATGGGTTTGTTATGTCTCATGTCTCAAGGATCGGTGCAATATTTCACCTTCTGAATTCGTTTATTGGGGAGCTACTTAGGAGTGTGTGCGCTCCATTGTGCTAAGGTCTTCTGTTCTGTAGTGGTGTTATTTGTTAGCAGGGTGAGAGCTTTCTCACTGTGACATTTAAACCCGGCAGTGCAGTGAGTCCTGCACTCACTTTAATTGAAACAGATGGAGAATCTGAGGAACAGCCACAGGGCACGAGCTCTGAGCCTGTGTGCACGCGCGCACAAACATATATACATACACACACACACACACACACACGCACACACACACACACACACACACACACACACACACACACACACACACACACACACACACACACACACACACACACACACACACACACACACACACACACACACACACACACAAATACGCTATACATATATTGCATTTATCTGCTAAGACAACCACCACAATTACTATTTCTCATACTTGATCTCTGACATCAGTATTAAACTCTGGCATACAACTTGTCTCCTGCAATGTTTGCACTATAGGGACAAGAACAATAAATCTAATTATGTAGCTTGTCGTTCCATTGCTTTTCTAAACAATATAATTTACGATTTAAGCATGGCGGACATTAAAAACGAGGGGAAAAATCCAATAGACTGACATTTAAGGAGCGACCAGAGCAATATCTAAAGCCCAGAATATATTATTAAAGACTAAGTTTTTTTAGCTATAAATTACTCTTGAGTACTTGAGTTCTCACAAAGCAAATGTCCTAGCATTGTAAAATTTGCCTGGAAAAATATTACTAATTTTCTTCTGGATAAAACAAAAAAAAATCTATGGACAAAACAAAACCCCTTTGACAGTAAATCAATGCCTTTGCAACCAGCTAGTAGTGTGTAGTAGACATTTCAGTTCTCCCTCTGAAGTACACAGGAGATTGTCTAGTATGTTTGTAATCAGATGTTTTTTTGGCACGTTGAGCTGCAACTCTTATGCAGGTTAATCATCTTCAGGTTAAAATCTAGAATTTATAATAATATTTATTTATTTATTTTCTAAACCATTTTTAATAAATCACTTATTACTAAAATGCATTACTAACCCCCCCCCCCTCCCCCCTCCCCCTTTTAAAACAAAACCATGATATGATGCTGATCCAAAAAAACCTTAAATGTCACCAACAACTTCTTTAATCTTCAAATAACCAAACAGCCAGCTCAAGAATTTGATAAAGCAAAAAAACAGGATTCTCTGGAAGGCTAAAACCCAAGGGCCACTGAATAACCTAAGACTGATTTAGTTTCTGAAATGTCTTTCTACACATTGTAAGCATTATAAAACACCATATTAAGGTCTTTTCTAAAATCATAGCATTGCCTATATAAAGTCAGAAATCCTATACAACAACCACATTTGATCTTCGATGGAAAACAGACTCAAACTGGGTGTTTCAAAGAGCACTCAACCACAATAAAAGTAGACCCAAAAAACTTTGAGAAAACAGAACTGAACATATCCACCTTTTAAAGAGCCATCAATTGAATGAACCCAGAATTTAATGTTATATCACACTTTACCTTGATTACGAGCAGAACAAAATAATCCAGAATGTCTTTTTTTTTTTTCTGTAGCAAAAGGTTGTACTTCAGGAGCACAAAGTTCAGGCATAACTCGACTCCATCCGCTAACTGACTCCAGTGACCATCCAAGAGGGACAGAGAAAAGGGAGGAGGTGGAGGAGGAGGAGGTGAGCTATTCACCTGTGGAGCAGCGATCAGACACCGATCAGCCGCAGCATGAGACCCATTGAGAAAGAGTCGTGACGCTGGTCCCAGGTCGGTAAGCAGGCCGCTATGAGCTCACATTGCCCTCCTGTGTGTATAGCTGATAGCGGGCAGGGTAAGAGGATCTGTACTTAGTCAGGGATGAAAACAATACCTGCTTGCTCAGGCTACATCACACGATGGGGGTGGTTTTACGTTGGTGGAGGGGGCAGTCAATGAAATAGACCTGTCAACACATTGCTGTTATGTGAAGATAGGCTTCGTCTTTGACCATACACACAAGCAGAGAACAAAAGCAACTATTTTCCGTCTTTGCTAAATTGCAGCAGTTGGCTGCCAAAAGTCCAGGCTGAAATACGCACACATAATTTTCAGTTGAGTCAAATACCGGATAGCATATCTAAAGTGATTGTGCTGGAAAATGCATGCGAGTGTTGAATGAGAACACTGTGTCTTAAATTTAAATTCTCCGAAAGAATGGTAACGTGCACCTTCATTCATTATACATTCTTACTTTCAGTCCCTCTTTGTATCTGTATCTCTAGTGTTCGGAGTGGCAGTCTACTCATTTGCTGCGGTATGCATTATGAATACTGTACCATGAACATGTTCTGCAAGTATGGAATGCCCAGAATGACCTACTAAACTTACTGAAATTTGCAGTAATCAGCCAGAGCACAAGAAATACTGTATCCCACAATGCAATGTTCTCAACTCCAGTATTATTAGTCCATATTTCTAGTTTGCCTCTTAAATCAGAAGCAATAATCAAAAGTGAATTTCAGCGTCTCTCTTCGGACTGCCATAAGTTGAAATATTGTAACACAAAATTGGTAAATATCATCTTTTTTTTCCCCACACCATGTCAAAATCAGTAAGTGTACAGCAATGCTAGCAAGTTCACTTCCATTTCAATTGGCTGAGCAGCCTGAAAATAAAGCAATAATTCACTTATTATTACCATAATGAACTAATTATAAAATTTATATTTATTATAAAATTATAAAAAGCGACAGGAAAGTAATTTATAATGTTACAAAAGATCATTTTTATTAAAAAAATCCAGAAAAAAATTATCCCGTTTACATAAAAATATTAAGCAGCGCGTCTGTTTTCAACATTAATAGTAATAATACATGTTATTTAAACACCCTATTATAATGATTTCTGAAGGATACGGTGTCACTGAAGACGGGAATAATGATGCTGAAAATTCAGCTTTGCATCACAGAAATGAATTACATTTTTAAATATATTCAAATAGAAAGCAGTTATTTTAAATTGTAATAATATATCACAATAATATCTGCTTGCCTTTTTTTGATCAAATAAATGCAGCCTTGGTGAACAAGAGACTTTTAAAAACAGTAGAATGTTATAAAAGCTTAATATGATCAATTTTGATCGAAAATGCATTTTGTTTTATTTTACTGTGGCTATAAACTTGAGCTCACAGCTGATTGGTCGGAGGTTAGCAGACAATTTAAGATGACATGCAACTTTGATGCTTCTAGTATAGACATGGTGAGATGACAACTGGACACCTCTTGCTGAATTAAACCTGCAACAAAGTGCAGCCATGTGACATTTCCGTAGACATGTTTGAAATGTTTATCAGTCCATACTGTTCACCACTTAATTGTCTATTCTTTAAAAAAAAAAAAAAGAATAGTCAGTATTCAATAGATTTATTATACAGTATGCACATCACTAAATAATAGCCCATTTCAAAAATAGCCCTTGCTCAGTCTCTGTCTCTCTCACAATATGCATAGGCATAGTTCACCCAAAAATGAAAATTCTGTCATCATTTACTCACCCTCAAGTTGTTCCAAAAACAAAACTTAAACACAAAAGAATATATTTTGAAGAATGTTGGTAATCAAACAGTTGATGTAGGGAAAAAAAATACTATGGAAGCTGCCGTCAACTGTCTGGTTACCAACATTCTTTAAAATATATTATTTTGTATTCAACAGAAGAAAGAAACTCATACAAGTTTGGAACAACTTGAGGGTGAGTAAATGATGACAGAATTTATTTTTGGGTGAATATCCCTTTAAAGTTAAAATAGGTAAAATGATCACAGCTTTATACAAAAAGGTGTATCACAACAATACAAAAAGGAACAGACATGCACACACACTTTGTGTTGCGTTTATGCTTGCAAAATGAGCTGCTAATCAATGTCCATGTGTGCAATCAATGCCCAATGACTGTCGTAACTCTGAAATGAGATGCATAAAATTTTCACGGGAAGTGATACTATTCCCTAGATGCATATTAGGTTACAATGACAACAGAGGAGAGGCAAGGTCTTTGCGGTATAAACATTGCCACTTAAAACTGTCTGAAATTGTAATATATACAGCCGCAAATTGTTCTTTGCAACCACACACCAAAGTCTAAAATAATATATGCAATAAAAATGTATTTTACTACCCTCTGAAAAAAATGTGATCTCAAGAGAGAACCTATGAGACTCTGAACCTGATGCTAAAAGCCATATGTACAGTACGTAATACGTTATCGCGTGTGTGTGTGAATGGTTTCAGGCAGACATTTTGCAGGCATGGGGTCAAAAGCCTACCACTGTCAGACACGTTTGACTTCAAACAGAGCAGAAAAATATTAAATAATATATACATGATGGAATGGAGGGTGAAAAAGAGACCGTTTTCCTGAGTCCTGAGATGTCAAACTCAGGAACAGCGGTTTGATGACCTAAGACAGTTCACAGGCTCAGTCTGACCTTTGACCCACGGCTCAAATACCGCTGAGAAAACCACTCAGATCAGTGCAGATTACATGTACCATGACCCAGTTAATATACACTCAGAGCCCTGACCATTACCTTTAGGGTATTTTTAAAGCAAAATGAACAACACTTGTAGAGTGGAGAAATTAAATGATCAGAAAGTGGAACACCTTGTTGATTTTTTTTTAAATTGCACCAGAATAACCATTAGAGAGCATAAACTGATTAATGCAATGCAACGCAATATAAGTGATAATGCTACAGTAGCTAGTCAATGCGACTTAAAGCAAATTTACTGGAGTCCAAGATAATGAGTAAACCAGGCAAGAAGTAGCACTTTAGATAAAATAAATAAATACAATTTAAAAACAGCATTGAAACTTTCAAAAAAATTATATAAAAACAATGTAATATGAAAAACATTTCAGATCACCTATATTATATCTCTCTTGTCTGGACGCACCCTTCAATGGGCTCAAACCATCTGGTATCAAGAAGGCCCACTCACATGTTCCCTCAACAGTTTCATTGAAAACTTCAAAGACGTTTTTGGTAAGAGTCCAGCCACAATATCCCTGTCCATGATCAGCTCTATAATCTCCATTAAGATAAATCATCTGTGGGCAACTATGCTATTCAATACATTAGCGGCTGCCTTAATAACTTCTTTTCAACAGGGTCTTTCTCCAGATTTGAGATTGCACACAGCAATTTACGATGACCCTATGGGGCTAGAGAACCTTATTCAATGATCCATTCATGTAGCCCAACGCATTTTAGCTTGCGAACTAGAAACATCATCGCTGCAATCCTCCCCTGACTGCCATCAGCCACTCCAGACCTGTCGTATACTGGTCAACTTGAGAAATTACCAAGCGGAGTTCTGCTTCAATCACTGTTTGAAAGATTGAATCACACCAGAAATCTCAGCCTTCAGAATGAATTTTCAACCTCAATTCCACCACCATTGAAAGTCCTGAAGTACAGTCTATGGTGAACATTCCAGAGGAATGTCGGGAGATCCAGGATGTGTTCACCAAGTAGCTGACGAAGAAACTGCCATCTCATCGGCCATGGGACTGTGCCATCGATCTTGTACCTGGTGTCACACTCCCCAAAGTTAAAATCTATCCATTGTCGATCCCAGAGATGCAGGCCATGGATGAATACATAGAGGTGGCATTCAAGCAAGGGTTTATCCAACCATCCACATCTGCTGCTTCAAGCTTCTTTTTTGTGGCAAAAAAGGACGGAGGCTTGTGGCCATGCATCGACTACAGATCTCTTAACGTCCATCCATCAAGTACAGTTATCCTCTTCCACCGGTCTCAACTGCTCTGGAACAAGTGAGAGGACCTTGCATCTTCTCCAAGCTGGACCGGCGCAGCACATACAACAGAGTTACAAGTGGAAGACCGCCTTCATCACACCATCAGGGAACTACGAGTACCGGGGTATGCCGTACAGGCTGGCGAACTTACCTACCGCATTCTAAAGCTTTATGGAAGATGTTGTGTAGGTCCTTTAACGTCTCAGACAGTATCAACTCTACTTAGAGCTGGAGAAATGTGAGTTTCATCGCATGCACGTCCGTCCACTTCCTGGGTTACATCATCGACGGCATTCAGATGGAACAGAGGAAAGTTCAATTTGTCAAAAACTGGCCACAACCTACTTCCATCAAAGAACAAAGTTTTTTCCAGCAAAGTTTTCTAGGCTTTCACATCTTCTATCGAAAATTAATAGCCAACTTCAGTCTGATTGTCTCTCCCATAACCTCATTACTCCGTAATCGGCCCAAGTCTCTGTCCAGGAGTCCAGCTGCCAGTGAAGTATTTCAACAGCTGAAAGAAACCTTTTGCACTGCTCCCATCTTTAAATACCCCAATATAGATTTACCCTTCATTGTGGAAGTGGATGCATCCACCAACAGTATGGGAGAAAAGCTATCGCAGCAGCAGCGGGAATCAACCCAGCTTCAAACTATGTGCCTTTTTCTCACATAAACTGTCCCCAGCGGAGCGGAATTACAACATCGGCAAACGTGACCTCCTCGCTATCAAGCTAGCCCTGGATGAATGGAGATATTGGCTGGAGGGAGCAAAACACCAGTTTTGGTGTTGCGGCGATCACCACAAATTGGAATATTTACAAGACTGCACGTTGCCTTAATCCTCGCCAAGCCCGGTGGGCCCTGTTCTTTACACGCTTCAACTTCAAGGTTACTTACCGTCCAAGTGACAAGAATACCAAAGCTGATGTACTTTACCACCTTAATCAGGCTGTCAATCTGCAGGGGGCAGTCCGGAGACACAAGAGCCAAGCCGATGCAAAAAAAGCTGCAACACCCACGTACCATCCTGGGCAAAAGGTCTGGCTCTCTATCAGGAATATCAGTCTCCGACTGCCCTATCATAAGCTGAGTCCCCAATTTTTCGGTCCATTCACCATTCAACGGCAAATCAATGATGTGACTTACTGCCTCAACTTACCTCCTCAGTACAGAATTTCACCCAGTTTTCACGTATCTCTGGTCAAACCTCACCATGTCTCTCTTCTCCCTTCCTCCACAGGGCCTGGTGCTGACGACATACCTCCTCCTCCTGTTTTAGCAGATGATAACCTAATCTACACAGTCCATTCCATCCTGGAGTCCCAGCGATGAGGTAACCAACTAGAATACCTTGTGGACTGGGAAGGATACAGTCCAGAGGAAAGATCATGAGTCAGATGTAATGACATTCTGGATCCCACTCTACTCACAGATTTCCATAACAGCCATCTGGAACGTCCAGCACCCTGGGGAAGAGGTCGTCCTTGTCAACGCATTTGATCATCTGGAGCTGCTTGTGGTGGTGGGGGGTACTGTCATGGATTCAGCCAGCATGCCATCAGCACCAGGTCCTTCAGGTCCACCCATTCATTCACTATCGAAGAATTAATCTGCCACACGTCACAACCTCATTAAGAACACTTCATCATAAGCACACTGTACATTCATCTTTGTCCGGTCTTGTCAGTCTCTGCAAGAGAGTGTACCTACGTGACTACCTACCTGTGACTACTTACCATCATCATCTTCATCCAACCATTGATGCTATCATCTGCTCATCTTCTGTCTGCTTATCTTCAATAATGTAAAAGGAACTCTTCAGATAAGTGTGTCTGCTTATCAAACTGCTAATGCCATTCACTTACCTGCTTGACAATCTAAAATGAACTTTACTCTCATATGAATAAACATGCAGTTCAGTTAATCTATGCGTCACATCTCCTGTTTTATAACAACATTATACTACATAATATAATATAATATAATATAAAATATAAATTAACAATATAATAAAACAGATTAAATTATAAACTTATTCAACTTATATAGCTTATATAAATATCTTAGCTTGAGGCAGTTGGTAGGAAGGAAACCAGACATCCATGAGCAGCTGTACATTTGCTTTGTGTAGATTTACATTAGTAAAACTATCGATGCTTATTACATTTGAATTGACAGAAATTGGATGCACAGTCTACACCAATTTTCCAACCTTTAATAAAGGCTACAGAACCACTTTGTTCTGCACTTGTCTATATTATTGATTTTACATTTACCCGCTCATAGACATAATGTAAACAAGATAGACATGATCATATTAAGTAATAAGTCTGGTCCACATTTGCTGTCTTCAAGTCACCCTGGGTGGTTTCTTCTTTTAAAGTTCAAAATAAATCAAGTGATTGTGGTCAGAATAAACTGAATGCAACACTTTTTTGGAATACAATGAACAAAATTTCCTGACAAAAGACAGGAATATTTTTAAAACTAAATGAGCAAAAAAAAATGAAAACAAATACTTCATGTATTTTATCATTATTGAGCTGCAAGAGTGAATGATGGGAAAAGTAGTTTGGTCACCTCATAAACTAAATAAATGAGAAGTATTTTCTGCCAAGCTTTACAGCCGTTTACAGTAGTGCATAAAACAAACTACTTTTTTTACTATCAAAATGCACAATTGTTGTGATATTCAAAAAATATTAAGATCAACACAGTTCATACAATCAATTAGCATGAAACGCAGATACAATCCATAGTTTTCCCCACTGATAATTATTATATTTTAGTGTTGTTTATGTGCACACATCTTGCTGCATGTGATGTGTAAGAAGAAGAAATTGCTCTGAAATACCTGCTGAAGACCTCCTGTCGTTAACTCAGTCACCTCAGAGTGATATTTTTCCCTAAGGACAGAATGTTTATCTACTTCTGAAACATGCTGTGAGTGTGAATGAAGTACCTTGGCGAGGGAGATAATCTTTTAATAAACACCATTTACTGTATATAGAGAATTTCACACACACTCATGATCCTTTTGGGCACACACCACAGTGAGTGCAACACGTAATGCTCAGTCAATGAAACACTAATCCTTTAATTTCACACATATATCCTTACATAAAAGATGGATGATTAATATATTTATTAACTATGCTATTGCACAGTCCAAAAAACTATGGATACCAATGCTTACAAAATAGATAATATCACATGGTAATACAATGTTTCCTTAAAATATATTATGGTACTTAAATAATAGCAGTTAAATGAAAATGTTTTATAGTTGTAATTTATAATTAATGCAATTAGCTGAACTTCAGAGTGCTTTTTTGACTCACTTAAAGGGTTAGTTCACCCAAAAACGTCTGTCAGTACTTACTCACCCTCATGTTGTTCCAACCCCGTAAGACTTTCGTTCATCTTCGGAACACAAATTAAGATTTTTTTGATGAAATCTGAGAGCTGTCTCACTCCTTCATAGGCTGCCATAATTGCATCTCCCGGCATCCTTAAAGCTATGGTATACGATTTAAAAGATTGTTCATTATTAATATCCTCGTTTAGATGCTGGTTATTGTTATATAGTACAATCCTAACAATATGAATAGAAAAAAGAATGAAAAAAATCCATTCACTCTATTGGCTGTACAGCCGCAGAGAAGTTGACCAATGTAAGCTGTCCGGCCGGACAGCTTACATTGGTCAACTACTCTCATCCAATTACCAGCTCCACTTGAAACTACGCCTGGCGCTCGCGTCTCCACCGCACCCGCCCCCTCCTGCGACATCAAATTGCGCGCGTAAGCAGCTGACAGTCTATGGTAGCTAGGTAAGTAGCATATCAGCAATGGATAAAAAAAATAAAATAAAAAGACAGCAGCAAGCGTCCCCTGCTTGCCCCTACAGTAAAGTTAGGACGAAAGAGAAAGTCATTAGAGGAACGAGCAGAGATAAAAAAAAAAGAAAATGTGAAGAATGCCGAACTTTGAGTAGGATAAATATAGGGTCCACCATTGACTGGAGACCGACGCTGACACGGCTGACTTTTTGTTGAGCAGGTAAACATTTATTTATACTTTTATGGTGTGACGTGTTACATAAATAGCTTTTTATCAGTTTGACAACTTGCTCCTGCTGCCGGTCGGCATTGGAATGTAAGCCGTTATTATATTTCTTGAAGTCCTTGAATATATTTCAGTAGGCCTAGAGGGTTTCTGTTCGAGCCGATCGAAATTTGAACAAGATGCACTGTGTGCTGCAATAACAATTACTGAAAACCTTAGCAATACTAGTAGTATTATACTAATGGTGGTGGGGAGTTTAGAACATTTCATGTGTTGCTAATCTTGTGTTGACGTGAACTCAAACGTGACATTGAATTGTTGATGAAGCAACTAAGTTCAAGTGTCTAAAGGCAATTTTACATATGATGTGTGTCCGATGTTTACTACCGGTGGTCACAGCTTGACTGAGTGACGTTGTTCAATTCGTTTCCCGGTGGGAGGGATCAGGTAGCACAGAGGGGAGGGGTGTGTGTGTGGAGGGGCGGAATGAGTTTTTTTAAAACTTCCCTAACGTCTCAGGCTTTCTCGACCGATTTTTAACATCGTATACTATAGCTTTAAAATACATCGTTAAAATAGTCCAAGTGACTACAGTGGCTCAACCTTAAGTTTATCAAGCGACGAGAACACTTTTTGTGCCCCGAAAAAAAAAATAACGACTTTATTCAACTATTCATTTTCTTCCTTGTGGCCCTCTGACGTGAGTTCACGAGAGCGCCACGACGCATGCGCAAGAACTGAGAAGATGACGCTCACGATCATTTGATGGGAAAGTGTGAGAGGTAATCCATTCATTTTAAGGCATTGGTAAGGCACTTTTACGTTTTCTTGTTGGTTTCTCACGATTCGGAAATCCAGGAAATGCACACTTTAGAACCATTTTAAACACTACTTCGAGACATTGACAAACTTAAGGTTAAGCCACTGTAGTCATCTGGACTATTTTAATGATGTCTTCACTGACTTTTCTGGGCCGGCACATGCAATTACCTTGCAGCCTATGAAGGAGTGAGCCAGCTCTCAGATTTCATCAAAAATATCTTAATTTGTGTTACGAAAATGAACGAAAGTCTTACGGGGTTGGAACAACATGAGGGTCAGTAATTACTGACAGAATTTTCATTTTTGGGTGAACTAACCCTTTAAGTAGGACGTATTACTTATTTCTTCATGTAATTTTATAATTACATCTATTGTATTTAAATTATGATTAAATCACATTGCCAAATGTACTAACAAGCATTTGTGGTAAATAAGTACAATGTTTTATAAATTATTTTTCAGATTTTAAGGACACTACAAGTACACATTCAATACAAATAAACTTAAAAATATAACTTATTTTATTTAAATACAACTTCTAAAACTCTTCTTTTACACAAGGAATGATAATATTTACAATCAGAAAACCAAGTTAAACCAATGTTTAAAAGGGTGGTAAAACGCATTTTTTCGAAGGCTTGATTGTGTTTCTGGGGTGCACTGTAACGTGTTCATGCTTCGTTTTTTAAAAATTGCATTATTTTTCATATATTTTACATTTATTCTACACTGCTCTGCCCCTCCTTGTAAAAACGGTCTGATGGTTTCCTGGTTCTATGAAGCCAGTCCCTCAAAACTACGCAATGGGCTCAGATTGGTTAGCTGGCCCAGTGTGTTGTGATTCGCTAACCGACTAGTGCACATTCTCCGGAAACATCACGCCCCGTACCTTAACCGGTAGCCTAGTTTGTGCTTTGGTGTGTATTAGGCCGGCGACACACTGGCTGCGTGGCGTGAGTGTGGCATTTCTGTTGCGTGTCAGCTGCATCGTGTTTTCTGTACGTGTCTTTGCACACCAGAAACGTGTCTGACGTGGCGCTGCTGACACGAATCACCCTTTTGCGACATATGGGAGAGAATTGTGGAAGCCCTATATAGCCTACTTCATGTTAAGCATAAATAAAAAGCCTACTGATAAAGACACTGTCAGCAGTATTGACAGCAAAATAGACTACAGAATATTTCGTTCTGTATTGACAGGTGCAATATTTTAAAATTGATAATTATTTATTTATTTATTTTAAAATTATATTTATATCTGAATTTATGTCAAAGACTAGACTTTCAACCATCAAAATGTAATTTATTAATATATATTCATGTACAAAATAACATATAACACCTTTTCCTAATAAATTTTAACCATTGATCCCCAACTCCCTCGTCCCTAGGAAGGCTGGACAAAGGGGACCTGCAACCGGGATGAAAATAACAGCAGCGTTTCGACGGCATTGCGACAACTCATCTCCAAAACAGCAATATAAAATGGCCTCGCCCCGCTTATTAAGTATTCTTGGAAGAGGGGTTTATGTAAATAATGGGGTATGCTTTGTGTAGTCCAAAACCGGCTGTTTGCTGTAGTGTTTAGAAATTGAATTTTTTAAAAGCAAATATCTCCCTTTGCTTTGAATTTTGAGCACTATAACTTTGCAGATGTTGTTTATACTCAAACAGCAACATTACACACTAGCTAAAGTTAGAAAAGTGAAATCGTGTTTTACCACCCCTTGAAAACAATACCATAATGGTAATACCACGGTAGGGCTGTCGCGCTAACCGCAATATTGCAGTACCGCGCTACTGACAGGCCAACCGCAGAGGAACTCAAGTAACCGCAGCAACCGCGAACCGCGTTTTCTTTTTTTATAAGGCCACCCTTCGTGGTTCGTACCATGTGTATTGAATGTTAAATAAGTCAATAATGATAACAAGACTGTTTATCATGGTGATTTGTACAGAGGATTCGTGGATTTGGACTTAAGCCTAAACAGACAGTGAATGTGATCGACTGCAGAAGGGCTGAGCGCAAGTGGAAAAAGGATGGGCTACAGGTCTCTTATCAAATTTTAAAAGATTGTCTTGCCACCTATCAAAAGTCGGTCAGTGATGAAAAGTCTCAATATCTTTCAAATTTAATTGCTATGAATGCAAACAGGCCACAAGTTCTTTTTAAAACTATAAACTCAGTTCTTAATCCAGCCACCTGCTCAGCTCCTGTTGGCAATCTCGAGACCTGTATAGAATTCTTAGGTTTCTTTGTACAGAAGATACTAGATATCAGATCTCGCCTCTCTCCTTCTGACACGGCTGTTTCTCCCCTTATCTCTCCTTCTAGTAATTTTACTAGTTTTAAACCAGTGTCTCAGTCTCAATTAAGTGCATTAATTTCCAAAATGAAAGTGACATACTGTCAATCTGATGTACTGCCTGGCCGTTTGCTTAGAGAGGTATTAGACACTATTAGCCCTGCGCTTTTAACTATTATAAACAGTTCTCTGTCCACTGGGGTTTTCCCTGAGTCTTTTAAGCATGCTTCTGTACAGCCCTTGCTAAAAAGATCTAACCTTGATCCATCTGTTCTTAGTAATTACCGGCCAATTTCTAAACTACCATTCATTTCAAAGGTTTTAGAGAAAGCAGTGCTCTCACAGTTTACTTCTTACTTAGATGCCTTTAACATTTTGGATAAGTTACAATCTGGTTTTAGAGCACTTCACAGTACAGAGTCAGCCTTGCTTAAAGTTACAAATGATCTATTGTTGTCTACTGATTCAGGGTCATCTGTCATTCTGTTACTGCTAGATCTGAGTGCAGCTTTTGACACGATTGACCATGACATCCTCTTGAAACGACTTCAATATACAGTAGGGGTTCAAGGCACGGCATTACAATGGTTCAACTCTTATTTAAAGGGTAGGACGTTTTCAGTAAATATCGGGTCGTTTACCTCACCTACTGCACCCGTCACTTATGGTGTTCCCCAGGGTTCTATTCTTGGCCCTTTGTTGTTTTCACTCTACATGCTTCCCCTGGGCTCCATTCTCCAGAAACATGGCATAAACTATCACTGCTACGCCGATGACCTACAACTTTACCTTCCAATCAAACTTGAAAATGATTTCTCTATACAACTCCTTTTATCATGTCTTGATGAAGTGAAAATTTGGATGGCGAACAATTTCCTGCAACTAAACACCGACAAAACTGAGGTGCTTCTGCTAGGCCCCACTGCACTCAATACTACTCTGACAAGTAGGTTAGGCTCCCTCAGTGATAGCTTACAACCCTATGTAAAAAATCTAGGGGTCTATTTTGACCCTTCACTACAATTCGACAAACAGGTGAACACGGTTGTAAAGAGTAGCTTCTTCCACCTCAGATCTGTTGCGAAGGTAAAACATTTTCTTTCTCAAAAAGATCTTGAAATTGTCATCCATGCACTAATCTCTTCTAGACTGGACTATTGTAATTCTCTATATGTCGGTCTTCCACAAAGCACTCTATCTCGGCTTCAGATGGTCCAAAATGCGGCAGCCAGACTGCTGACAGGAACAAAAAAACGGGAGCATATTACTCCTGTTCTTGTTTCATTGCACTGGCTCCCTGTCAAGTTTAGAGTTGATTTTAAGGTCCTTCTTTTTGTATATAAGGCTCTCCAAAAATCAACCCCGGATTATCTCTATGAACTTATCCAGCCACATACAACCTCTAGGTCATTAAGATCCTGTAACCAGCTTCTTTTATCAGTTCCTCGTTCACGTTGCAAATCAAAAGGCGACAGAGCTTTCGCGGTTGCTGCACCTAAACTTTGGAACAGCTTACCCTTTAATATCAGGGCCTCTCCATCGCTCAATGCTTTTAAATCTAGCCTAAAGACTCATTTTTATACTCTTGCATTTGAGTGACACTGTGTATGGTACACTGTGTAAATGTACGTAGAAATGTTCTTTTATTCGTTTATTATTATTAATAGTTTTCTTTATTAATTTTTAATTTTTATTTTTGACCGTCTGCAAAGCACTTTGGATCAACTAATGTTGTGTTTATGTTGTGCTCTATAAATAAATTGACTTGACTTGACTTGACTTGACTGAGCGCGTGCGATTACCTGCGTCTGTCTTTGAAGTCAAGTCATGTATATTCGTGAAAATGTTGCCGTTTCCAAGGAACGCAAAATATTTGTCGTAGGCTATTATCCTTTTAACGTGTAAGGGTATTTACGATGAATGGCGTCAGCGCTGGTCAGCATTACACAGCGCGAGGAAGCCGTGGGGGGAAAGCAGCGAGTCACGCATTGAATCAATGCCATTGGTCTCTATTAAGTGAAGCATTGCTTCAGCTTTGCCCAAAAATGAAGCATTGCTGGCTAGCTGAGCCTTGAAAAGTGGAGCTCAAAGTTAAACAATAATTAGCACCTTGTTTCATTACATCTATCATTTAAGGAATCAGCTATTTTGAACGTTTTCGTTGAATGAACGGTTTAATGACTCACTCAGAGACAGTCCGTTGGCGTAACAACTGCGCGCTGAGTGACATCCTTTCAATGCGCGGAGACGCTGTTTAGTTTCGGTTACATTGGTTACATTGTTTTTTTGTATGCTGACCACATCATAACACGTATTTATATAGCAACAAATAAATATAAATAAATAAATGGCGGTAAAACCGCATATCGCGCTATTGAGCAACTCAAAATTACCGCAAGGGAAATTCCTTAACCGCGACAGCCCTATACCACGGTATTTAATTCTGGAAAAAAGTCATTGCATTTCAATTGTACCATTTACAAACCACATTATACAGTACATTCATGGTATATATCAAAGTACCATGGTATTACTAATACCATCAAAGAGCCATGGTATTGTCATAGTGGTTTTTTGTAACGTTAGACCCAAAAACACACTGATACAGGTTTCTGGATGGCACATAAGTCTGAAGTAATGAGTTTAGGTAAGAGGGACCAGTGCCAGTGGTGGTTCTGTAGGCAAACGTCAGTGCCTTGGATTTAATGCGAGTGGCAACTGGCAACCAGTGCAATTTTGTGAGGAGAGGAGTGACGTGTGCTCTCTTCGGCTCATTAAAGACCACTCTGGCTGCAGCATTCTGGATCAATTGTAGAGGAAGCAATTGTAGAAGAGCAAGCTGGAAGACCGGCCAGGAGAGCATTACAATAGTCCAGTCTGGATAGAACAAGTGCTTGGACAAGGAGTTGTGTAGCATGCTCTGTAAGGAAGGACCTGATCCTCCTAATGTTGTGCAAGGCAAATCTCCAGGACCGGGCAGTTCTAGCAATGTGGTCTGTGAATTTCAACTGATCATCAATAACAACCCCAAGGTTCCTAGCTGACCTTGATGGAGTTATGGATGATGAGCCTAGTTGAATGGAGAAGTTGTGATGAAGTGTTGGGTTGGCCGGGACCACAAGTAGCTCTTTCTTCGCAAGGTTTAGTTGAAGGTGGTGGTCCTTCATCCAGCCAGAAATGTCTGCCAGGCAGGCTGAGATACGAGCAGCGACTGTCGGATTGTCAGGCTGGAATAAGAGGTAGAGTTGCGTGACATCAGCGTAGCAATGATAGGAAAAGCCATGTTTCTGAATCACAGATCCTAGTGATGACATGTAGATGGAGAAGAGGAGTGGTCCAATCACTGAGCCCTGAGGCACCCCAGTAGCTAGATGTTGGGTCTTAGATGCCACACCTCTGCACAACACCCTAAAGGACCTACCTGAGAGGTAAGACTCGAACCATTGGAGTGCAGTTCCCGAGATGCCCTTCATCTTTAGGATTGAAAGGAGGATCTGGTGGTTAACTGTGTCAAAAGCAGCAGACAGATCCAGCAGGATGAGAACTGAGGATTTGGAAGCTGCTCTTGCCAGTCTCAGAGCTTCAATTACTGAGAGCAGGGCAGTCTCAGTTGAGTGTCCGCTTTTGAAACCAGACTGATTGTTGTCCAAGAGGTTGTTCTATGTAAGAAAGGAGGAGATCTGGTTGAAAACAACGCGTTCAAGTGTTTTCGTGACAAATGGAAGAAGAGATACCGGTCTGTAACTTGTTAGATGTGCTGGATTTAGATTGGGTTTCTTAAGCAGTGGGATTACTCGAGCCTGCTTAAAAGCTGTGGGGAAGGTACCAGTGGTAAGAGAGGTGTTTATGATGTGCGTGAGTGTGGGTACAACTGAGGAAGAAATGGCTTGAAGTAGATTAGTGGGGATAGGATCAAGCGGACAGGTGGTAGGGCGATTGGAAAGGAGGAGTTTAGAGACTTCCGCCTCTGAAAGTAGAGAGGAGGAGGGTAGAATGTGTGTGTTTGCTGGTAAAATGTTTGCCAGTTTTGTGGATTGGTAAATTGGCCGCTGATGGTGGTTGTTTTATCTATCGTCAGCTGTTAGGGTTGATGAAGGAGGAGGAGGGTTGAGAAGAGAGAAGGTTTTGAAAAGCATGCGAGAGTCAGAAGAATTGATAATTTTGTTGTGATAGTAAGCCATTTTAGCAGTAGAAATATTAGCAGAGAAAGAAGAGAGGAGGGATTGATAAAGACCCAGGTCTGTCGGATCTTTTGATTTGCGCCACTTCCTCTCTGCAACCCTGAGTTTAGTACGATGTTCGCAGAGAATATCAGATAACCTGGGGGCAGAGGGTGTGGCGCGGGCAGGCCTGGAGGAAAGGGGCCAGAAGTTGTCCAAGCAGGATGTGGAGAAAAGAGTATCAGTTGCACTGTTAGTATCTAGTGTTGAGAGCTGATCAGGTGGAGGAAGTGTGGATGAGACCAAAGAGGATAGGTGAGAGGGTGAAAGTGAGCGTAGGTTCCGTCGAAAGGTGACCTGTGGAGTAGTATGTGTTGTGTTCTGAGGCAGGTTGAGGTTGAGAGTGAGGAGGAAGTGATCTGCGGTGTGCTGTGGAGTGACCAGTGTATTGTCCGTGGAGCAGTAGTGCGTGTAGATAAGGTTCAATTGGTAACCTGATTTGTGAGTAGCCACAGTAGATACTCGTTTGAGGTCGAATGAGGCAAGCAGGGTGTGGAAATCGGCAGCCTGAGGTTTTTCTAGGTGGATGTTTAAGTCTCCAAGAATTAAGAGAGGAGTACCATATTCAGGGAAGGATGAGAGTAGCACATCAAGCTCCTCCAAGAAACTGCCAAGTTGACCTGGGGGACGATATACAACTACAAAATGGATTTTAACAGGACTAGTGATGCTAATTGAATTTGAATTTACAGGCAGAGCGGCGAAAAGTTGACATGTCTTTGGTTCCATTTCCTTTCTGGGACTCTGTGACAGTCTGTGCACGGCTAGTAAACATCTGAGAAACTTTCAGAGTCGTTATCACAATCCAATCATTTCTTGTCAAGGTGTTTGTTTTTCCCTTCTGAGTTCCCTAGAGAAGCACATTTCTATTCCTCTGTTCACGAATCCACCCGCATTAGAGAACACACATTTCCCTCATGTCCCACCGTGTGTTTCATTTTACTATTCCACAGCACACTAACCTGCAGAACAGAAAACTGACAGTGCTATGCTAACAATCTCAATTGTTACAAAGGCAACGGCACTTGCCACTTTACTAATGTTTACAGAAGTGCTCGAACCTTTCATACTGACAACCTGAAGATGGAGTGAATGAGAAATTGTATGAAAAGGGTGAAATGTTGAACAGCAAGGAGAATGGGGTAAGGAGAACAAGGGGACGATTGCGGTTATCGAGTTGGACAGGTTGAAATTGAATCAGCATTGCAGTGGAAGGGTAATTGATTCTCAGATGAGGTCGCTTTAGGATACAGTGAGAAACCAAAGGCAAGAGAAAACAAAATTTGACGATACTTGAATAAGACACTATAATAGAGGAATATTTTTAGGATAGTGCAATATTTTGCAGATACTTAATCATATTAATCTTTCTGAATACCAGTTCCAAGTAGAAAGGGGAAATGCATAAAAGTTGAAGTGTCCATAGATAAAAGATCCCTTCACTTGACTAATGCGTGGGGACCCCCAACAACCTTTCTGTGGCTCCTCTGTAACTATATAAAATAGTAGTATAATAATAGTAGTAAACTATATTATAACAGTAGTACAGTGTACTCTATTTTATATTTTTTATAAATATGAATTGCATGCTGTTAAATTTAGTTTTGTGTTTGACACTGCATATCAATATACATAGGGTTAGGGGATAGAAATACAGGCAGATTGTAATCATATTACGATTAACTCAGTATAACCCATTACATCTTTGAAAAGTCCTCAAAATGACAGGCGTACCAGTGTGTGTGTGTGTGTGTGTGTGTTTACTGCTTTGCTCATCCTCTACAGTCCAGAAAGATGGCTAGAGACATATCCCAGTGTTCTGCTCTGTTGGCCTTAATGAGCTTAGTACTGTTGCTGAAATCTCTCATCCTCTCATCCTCTCTCTCTCTCTCTCTCTCTCTCTCTCTCTCTCTCTCTCTCTCTCTCTCTCTCTCTCTCTCTCTCTCTCTCTCTCTCTCTCTCTCTCTCTCTCTCTCTCTCTCTCTCTCTCTCTATCTCTCTATCTCTATCTCTATCTCTCTCCTCTTTCAAACACATACAAACAGGATGAGAGTCCGACACCGAAATTAGCAATAGGAGGAGAGCTGCATGTGTTCAATTAAGAAATTAAATGAAAATCTATTCTGAGTCTCCATAACTTCCTGTCTCTGGTTTTTATTCTCAGTGAGGAAACTAGAACACTGACATCCTGTTGCTTTAGTTTTGCAATAGTACTACATTGGGCCAGGTTGTAAAATGTTCAGATTACGACAGGGCTTAAAGGGATAGTCGACCCAAAAAATTAAATTCTGTCATCCACCTTACTTTACTCACCCTCAAGTTGTTCCAAACCTGTATGGGTTTTCTTCTTCTTCTGCTGAACACAAAAGAAGATATTTTAAAGAATGTTGGTAACCAAACAGACAGTGCTCAACCATCGAACTGATTCCTCTTTCGAGTTTACTTGTGCTTGAGCGGACACATACACACAAAATTATGTCAAAATACCTGTCACGGCAAGTATTCTCTGATTATGTCATAAATGATCTTTAAGAAAATTCGTGATAAGCGGATGCGTGTCAGTATATTCGGCCCGTGCATTCGGTTTTAAAGTGACAGCACCCTAATATTCCTGTTGTTGTCTGTGTCATTAATGTTAATAAAATAAAATAAAATAAAAAACATCATCATCATCTAACATGTTAAAGAGAAAATAATATAGTGAGGAGTGATGAGTGTGCTGCGTAAAGTGTGAGTACCAAGCAGTCTTTAATAGTGTTTGCCTATTACTAATAACAAGAAAGACAAACACTATAATACTTCATCCGGTAACATTTTAGAATAATGGTCTGTCATTAATAAGTAACTATGCAGGAAGTAATGCAGGACAAATTAATAATACTGCATGAACACTTACCATTGCTACTACCATTAACTAATATGGAAACAAGATTAACTAATCAAGTAATAGCAAATTTAGTACTGAGATAGTTCCTTAATAGGTAATCAATAATTACTTAATGAGATTAGACTCATTAAGAACTACTATGATACATTATAAAGAATCCATAATTAATTACTAATGCAACATTAACAATGGCGTCTTGAACAATTGTCTTTTTTTACTCTGAACATGGTCATAAAGTGCATCACAAATTCCTCAAGTATTACCAAGTCACTCTGCAGGAACTACTAGTTATTAGAACTTGACCATTATTTTAAAGTGTGCTCTCAGTTCTGTCAAAATAAAAGTTCGCTTTCGACACTTAACAGACAAGCAGACTAATTAACTTCAGATTCAAATAATGAATAAAAAAAAGGAGAGCCAAATAATGGTAAATTTATATCAGCCTCAGCGATATATCAGTCGACCACTAAATAATATGACCAAGAAACTTTTAAATGCTTCTTTAGTTTAAAGTAACACCAGGTAACTTTTCAACCTTCATTATATATTTCCAAGCCTCTTGTGATGGTACATCAACTTACAATAGGTTCAATGACATGTCTGCCATAGCCTGGCGGGGTCTGTAGCGTTTTTATCGTACTTTTAAACTTCGGGTTTCGGGTAGTTTAACATGGTCACTTATTGGGATTAGTATGCTAGCTGTAGCCATTTACATTCAGTCTTTGTGCTAAGCTAGGCTAGCGGTGGGTGCGTCAAACAGAGTTACAGCACGCACGGAGATGAAAAAAGTATGTATGGACTTATCTAACTCTGGAGGATACAGTAAATAAGCTAAAGTCCCAAAAAGTCGGTGTGTTCCTTTAATGACACCTCCAGGGCTGTCCTCGTGGTAAGCCTCCCACCTACCAGACCTAACTGTTCTCCAAAGGTCATGTTGAAAGTGGTCAAAGTCCTTCTCCACAATGGTCGACACACTATGGAAACCCATGCAGTCCTCGACGACGGGTCAGAGAGAACAATAGTTCTCCAGCCAGTACTGCAGCAGATCAAGTTAACCGGCACTCCGGAATTGCTTCCTCTACGGACAGTTAAAAACAATCTCACCCTGAACTTGATGGGTCATCAATATCTTTTGAGGTTTCCTCAGTATCCAAGCCCATGACAAAGTTCACTATACGTAATGCATTCACCGCGACCGGTCTGTGTCTAGCGGAGCACACCTACCCAGTGTCTGCTCTCCAGAATGCCTATCGACACCTGAAGGATCTGCCTCTACCTCCTGTGGACAGGGTAAAGCCATTGCTCCTTATAGGGTCAGATAATGCTACTGCAAAATGCCACAATCCGGGTCAAAGTGGATGGTGTTCAACGTTACGCTACATCTTTGCTGAGACGAACGACGATGAGTTTACTCCATGCAGAGACAGAGACTGTGCTCCTCAGTTTGCGTAGCACTGAGCATAGGCTGGTACGGGATCCTGAGAGGGGGCTAAAGCCTACTGCACTGAGATCCAGAAGTTGGAGGTGGCTGGTTATGTGGCTAAGATCACTCCAGAAGAAGCCAACAAAAGTACAGAGTCTTGGTACATCCCGCACCATATGGTGCATCACAACGGTAAAGACAGGATAGTCTTTAACTGTTCCTTTAAACATCAGGACAATCCTTAAATGATCAACTGCTGCCTGGGCTGACTTTGGGACCTTCCTTACTGGGTGTCCTCCTGAGATTCCGCCAACACACGGTTGCCATCAGTGGGGACATCAAAGGTATGTTCCATCAGGTACACTTGCTGGCTGGGGACAGGTCAATGCTGCGGTTCCTTTGGAGGGACATGCGTTGGGCGGTGGAACCTGATATATATGAATGGCAGGTACTTCCATTTGGCACTACATGCAACCCATGTTGTGCTATTTATGCCCTACAACATCACGCCCAAGGACACAAAGATGACATGGCTGACCTAGGTAACATAGTAGAAAATATTTTCTATGTTGATAACTGCCTTCACAGCACGCTAACTACAAATGAAGCAAAAGCAATTGTGGATGGACTGCGCCCAACCCATTCACCACCAGGGCCAAGGTTCTTGTCCAAGACCTTTGGAAGCATAACCTCGGTTGTGACGACCCCCATTGAACCTCTGCATTTGAGAGAACAGTGGCTTGGCTGGGTAGGAGAACTCCTGACTCTCCTTCAGTTGCCGTTCCCTCGAACATACACCTCGGCCTCCAATGACAACAGTTCTGTCATCCGAGAATTTCATGTCTTCAGTGATGCATTGGAAAGAGATTATGGTTCGGTTGCCTACTTGCGTACGACAGACAGTCAAGGACAAGTCACCGTAACTTTTGTCTTAGCCAGGTCTAGAGTAGCACAGAAGAAAATGTCTTGGCCATTTTCTTGTCCATGACCATTTTCTTGTTATAAGACATTTTCCATGCCTGTCCATGCCTCATTTGGAGTTGAGTGCAGCGCTGACTGGTGCCCAGTTGGCCAAGGTGATCCAAAATGAGTTGACCATTCCTATTCACAAGGTTACTTTCTGGTCTGACTCCACCACTGTGTTATACTGGTAGACATCGGAGTCTTGCCGCTACAAGGTGTTAATTGGAACACGTGTAGCAGAAATACAGACCCTCACCGATATGGCTGTGAAATGCTTATAGACCATTAAAAGAGATTTCAAAAATAACATATTCCACACGTGTGTGTGTGTGTGTGTGTGTGTGTGTGTGTGTGTGTGTGTGTGTGTGTGTGTGTGTGTGTGTGTGTGTGTGTGTGCGTGTGTGTGCATGTGTGTGCGTGTGTGTGCGTGTGTGTGTGTGTGTGTGTGTGTGTGTGTGTGTGTGTGTGTGTGTGTGTGTGTGTGTGTGTAAGCATGCATTATGGAGTTAACATGAAAAAACTGGTTTGCCTTAGTGCAGGATATTAGTGAAACCAAGTTGTTTAAAATGAAAGTGAGCCAATAAGTGGTCTTCTACTGCCCTCTGCTGGCCATTTTACTTCTTAAAGCTATTTTATTATTATGATGAACTGGTAATATACTTTAATATTATTAAACTATATTGCCTAAATATTCAACTAAACTAAATTAGATTTTATCAACTATATTAAACTAAATTAGATTTTCACAATAACATCCCAAAAGTGTGTGTCTGTAAGCATGCATTATTGAGTAAACATGAAAATTTGAGACATTTTTTTCAATAAAATTATATGATTAAAATGAAAACTAAAAATTGCGTTTTAAATGGCAAATCTGTAATAAGCATTTTTTTTACCTACCATTTAGTTCAAATATCTGTAGCTATAACAAAATGTGTTTAAGCATTTTTATTAGAGTTAATATGAAAAACGTGCCATTAAAAAATACATGGAATCAAACCAAGTCATAGAAAACAAAACTGCATTTTATTGCCAGAATAATACAATGTTGTTGTTTTTAAACAATGCATATGAAAATAAGTTACATTAACAATCAATTAATTTATTCAAGTTCAATCGTTTGCATATTGAAGAACGTCTCTGTGGTATCATTTCATTCATTTCAATTTTTTGCACATATGAAACAAGAAAAGTATTTGCATTAATATATGTTCAAAACTATATTGCATATATATATATAATCCGTGAGACCTCCGGCTTGGAACAGCTGTAACTCCCTACCTAGACCACCTAGATTATTGTGGGATAGCTTGTTTGAAAGGTCCCGTCCACATCTTGCTTCACAAAGAAATTTGTGAAATGCTTATAGACCATTTAAGTATATTTTCATGATGACACATCCCAATAGCATTGAAAACAACAACAACAACATGTGTGTATGTGTGTGTGTGTGTGTCTATGATCTCAGTGGTTAAATGCTTGCTACATGAAACTTAATGTCTTTTGATGCTTTTGAGCTTAACTGCCTTAACTGCCTTAACTGCTTGAACACCGCTAAATGCTGCTCGCAGCTTTAATTATTATTATTATTATAAAGCTAGTATTTTTATTAAATTAATATTAGGAACTACAATTAATTTGCCTTGCCTAAATTCATAACGACATCTCCACATAGCCTAACACTTGCGACAACACCGACACGCACTAATGAGGACTCCTCTAAGAAAATGTTTTTAAAACAGACTGAAAAAACTACATCCCACATCAAAATTGAATTACAAGGTGATCCATTCACAAATGGTCAAGAGTGCTTATTTTAACCGACGCATCATTCTCTTATACGTCGTACTGGTGACCTTTACCTGGATACTATACATCCAATTGTGTTAGACCCTGGCCATCTCATCACCAAGCTGCTAATTAAGGAGACCGATCACCGACTCATTCACCCCGGCTCGGAAAGGGTCCTAGCTGAACTGCGTCGCCAGTACTGGGTACTTCGAGGCAGAGAAGCCATTCGTAAACAGCAGCGCATCTGTCAAGACTGTCAGTGGTGGTGTGCCAAGCTTCAAACCCCACGATTGGCTGATCTACAGCCCTGCAGGCTGAACCTGTATAATCCACCTTTCCTTTTCTACTGGTGTAGACTGCTTCAGCCCATTTGTAGTCAAAGTTGGTCACCGCCAAGAGAAAAGATGGGGGATTATCTACAAATGTATGACGACACGTTGTGTGCATCTGGATCTATTAGAGCATTGGGACACTGACACATTCCTGCTCTCTCTGTGTCGATTCATAGCGCAACGAGGCAACCCCATGGAACTGCTTTGCGATAATGGCACTAATTTTGTTGGAGGTAATCGAGAACTACGAGAGACCTTCACTGCCATGTCACCCAGGTTCCAGGAGCTGCTGGCTGGGTAGAAAATCCAGTTCCGCCATAATCCACCAAGTGCTCCTCACTTCGGGGGAACCTGGGAGCGTGAGGTAAAAATCAGTAAAGACAGCGCTGCGGGTAAGCCTGCGAGAGCAGTCAGTCCCAGAACCAGTACTACAAACCCTTCTGGTGGAAGTTGAGAGCATCTTAAATGCCAAGCCACTTGGCTATGAATCTTCAGATGTCCCAGACTTAGGCTAGATCCAGTGACTCCAAACTTGCTTCTTATGGGTCACCGTGATGCCTCTCTACCACAGGTCCTGTACGAATTTAACAACTTGCTAGGAAGACGGAGATGGCGACACAGTCAGGTGCTAACTGACTGTTTCTGGACTGCCTTCATTCGCCATTACCTCCCAGGTTTGCAAGGTTGTCATAAGTGGAGGACGGATGTCAAAGAACTGACAGTAGATCAAGTAGTGCCTATTGTCGATCCCCAACTTCCACGGGCTCTCTGGCTTGTCGGCACTGTGATGGAGACCATGGCTGGGGCCGATGGTAGAATCCGTATCGCCAGAGTCAAGGTTAGGGATGGGACGGTATGAAAATTTCATATCACGGTTATAGTGACCGAAATTATCGTGATTATCAATATTATCACGGTTTTGTTAAAACAAGATGAAAGTGTTAAAAAAGAACTGATGCTCACACTGAAAACATTTCAACAAGTTTTATATTTGAGAATCAACAAATAAAACAAGCAGCCCCATGCACTTTTTAAAGCAAGATTCTATTCTGTGGCATTTCCTTCCTTATAATGACCGTCGTCAATAACAACATATTATAACACAGCGCACATCCATGTATCACAACGGACGCGCGCTCTCATTTCATTCAAATACAACTTGTCATCTTGCGTCTCCGTTTTTGTTTGTATTGAAAATGAAATCAGAGTTGATTTATTGTTTACAGAATTTGATAATATTGTTGTGATCATCTTGTCTGGACGAGTTTTGTATACTAAATGGATTTAACAGCTAAGAATAAAGACATTAATCTCTATTCAATATGTCCCCGTAATTATGTGGTAAAAAAAAATCGGTGTTATAAGTGTACAATGAATATACATTATTATCTCTTAATTGTCACTCTTAATAGTCTTGTTTGAACTTATTCGTTCGTCTTTGGCTCAAAGCCACTTATTGCTGCAAACTTTTCTTCGCGGAAGCTTCAAGTTTATTTCAAGTGTGTGAGATAAAATATGTCAACTCCAAATTTTGTGCCCAATTATTTCCCAGCCGTAGTTTTAGTATTGAGATCAAAGTTAACATGCCTTGCGTTCGCTACAACAATGGATGATGGTCACACAGGACGACTCGGCAGATTTGAAGTGTTTACCCCTATCACTGCGACTTTTTTTGTGCATGTTCTGCAGACAGAGTGACCATCCTCGATTAAGTTTCCCTCAGGATTTTTGTAAATGCCAAAATATGACCACACCTCAGATTTGGTCCTCTTAAAAGGCTGAAAAATCTCTCGAACACTGTCACTGCCTTCCATCATTCCTTCTCGAATAAAAAAAAACAACCCAACATTGCGCGCTGCACGCCTGCGTCAGACTTTTGCTGGCTGGACAGGATTTATAGTGAGTTATTAAAATTGCGATAATTAAACACGGTTTTAATGATAATTGAATTTTAAACGATATTACTAACCGTCAGTACATTTTATCGTGGTTTATAGTGAAACCGGTAATCGTCCCATCCCTAGTCAAGGTTAAGGAGAAAACCTAGACCTGTCAAGTTTTCCGACTGATCCCGCTTCCTCATCTTGAGGACTATGACAAAAACACTTCAGACAGACTTTCCTAGAGTGTTTAATTATCTTGACAGATAATAGGGGCGGCTGTGTCAGAAAGCCTGTCCGAGGAATTAATGTTTGTTTACTATTTCATGCACGTTTCGTTATCAGCGACGCGCACCGGTAGAAGATGACAGTAAATCATTGTTTAGGCTGTTGGTTGTGTTCTGTGCACATTCAGTATGTAAGTGCATATATATATCTATACCTTAATAGTATGTATCGTGCATGTGACTGGTAATTCCTATGTTTATATTGCTTGGATTTTACCATTTATTTGGCCGTAATCTGCCGAACTAATCTGATGAGTCATCACCAGACACGCTAGTGTTTTGCTCCGATACAGCACAAATGTTTTTTTACAGCAGTGTATTATACGTTAATTTGTGATTAATATTGACATTTAAGTGGAATATATTTATTGTATTATGTCTGCTGATTGTGTGGAATTAGTGCAATGAGACATACATATTAGACAAATATTATTGTAAATGATTTCTCTTTATTTCTTTCTGTAGACCATATACTGTACAAACACAGATGCATACCCCAGGTGCATATTCAAGATTGTAAACAAATGCCTCATTATCAAGAATCTCTTCTCCACTCCTGATTCTCTAATGGGAATCTGATCCATATTTGGCCGCCTCAATCAGCTGAACTTTCGATTGTAGTGGGACTTCGTTACAGAGCTCGACCACAAAAAAATGTGGTGAGAACATGAAATATATATATATTTCTATTTTTGGAGCTGTGGTGTGCCAACTTTTCCTTTCTTTTTTATATTATACAACATAGACATGTCACTATCCAGGTATACATGTTTGTACGTTACTGATTTAAATGAATGTTAAATAAGTAAAAAAAAAAGGCTCAAGGTTTGTGCATCTTCTTAAACATTGGTTCCCAACAGGGGGGTCTCGGCCCACAAGGGGGCCTCAGCGAGCACTTGGGGGGGGGGGTCACGTCATATTTTGAAAAGTGTTGAACAGTGAGCATTAAAGCAGCAGTCCGTAACTTTTTTTGTGTTTAAAATTTACTAAATTTATATAATGAGCAAGTACATCATGAATCCATTTTCCAAACCGTGTTTTTCTCTTATCCTGAGTCACTATGGTACACCTATAATAAGTGTTTATATTGGGACTATTTTACACTGGTTCGTGTCGTACCGCTGCGGTGTAGCCCAGTGCCTGCGTGACTCGTCATAGACATAATGATGCAATCCTCACACTGATTTATAAAGCCTCACAAATAACATGCAAGTTTTGAGGTCCCAGACACCAGTCATTTTGTCATAGCCTATATTAATTATTTTTTTTCCTACACACCAGTTTGAATACTGATAATTTTGTTATTGCATTTCAAATAGGGCCAATTAATACGCTACTCCCAGGCTTACGTTTTTAAATTACAAACGGCCTACTGATGTTTTTGTTATAGTATTTTCAATATTATACGCTATTATTTGTGCATAAACATATCTGGTTATAGTAATAAACATACTGTTTGTTTAAAAACAAAACATTTTTTCATCCTTGCTGCAAGCTTACAAGAGCAACAATATCATTAAATGTGAAGGGGGGCCCTAAAATATTTTCTTGGGAAAAAGGGGGTCTCAGACAAAAAAAGGTTGGGAACCACTGTTCTACAATGATATCTAATGACAGTAATCCTGTCAACAATATAGGGAGACGTCATGTTGATGGCCAATGGCTGTTCAAGAAAGTTGTGGATTAGCTACCCTTTGAAACTTCCTAAGAGTGTGTATGAGTGAGTATGGCTTACACAATTGTGGTTTAAGTCTTAAAAGATCTACTGAAAGAGTAGAGAGTTTGCTATGGGATATAGCTAATGCTATTTCACGCGTCTTTATTCGTTTCCTAATAACCTCCCTTAGGGTCTGTCCAGCCTTGAGGGGGAACCAAGGTCTTCGCTCTTGTTCACTCAACTCTACCTGAACCAAAACAATAAAACACCACATCTTTAGAAGAAAATAGGATGCCAGGGCGCTGCTATGGAGTTGCTAGGTGGCTGCTACAAGACAAGTCAAAAGAGCTCACCTCAAAGTCTCAAAGTCGTTCCTACAATGTAAGTCAATGGGATTTATAATACAAAATTATATATATATATATATATATATATATATACACACACACACACATAGAAAATATATACGGGCTTGTTTTCGTGTTAAATATCAAAACATTCCTAAAACAAGATAACTTAAAGCAAAATTGCATGAAAAGATATAAGATCATGTTTTCAAAGAATAAATCAGTTAATTACATGGTTATTTTACAAGCACAGAAAAAAACATCTGTGAGGTTTACATTAAAAACAAGAAAAAAACTAATGATAATGCTATTTCACGCTTCTTTATTCGTTTCCTAATAACCTCCCTGTGGGTCTGTCCAGCCTTGAGGGGGAACCAATGGGTGCTTCTCAATATCCCTCCTCGCTCCTCTGTCCTCCATCCTATCACCCGGAAACCAATCAAGCACAGCCATCTTGAAAGAAATCTCAATTCTCTAATTGCACCGCGAGGAGTCGAGGATCGAGGAGTGAGGAGGCTTTCAGAGGAGTCATGAGCGAGGATCCACAGGTGTATCCTATGCGGAAGTGTTTTATTGACTAAACGTGACGCACGTATAAATTCTCCTCCCCCTTCACATCGGTCACAATAATTTGAATTTATACATTACCCTTGCTGTTTATATAAACTACACATCTCACATATTTCAACAGGGTATCTTGCTTTATTATTATTCATTATGAATTTCTTAAATAAACAAACTTCAAAAACATAAGGGCAGCAAACATCCTTTGAGCGCCGCTGATGACGCTGTGTCGAGTGATCAAGCATTCCAATGTATAAAAAAAGCTTTCATTTGATTCCTCCGTCCTCACTTTCTTTCATTGCGTCCTTCCCTCACAACCTACGGGGGAGGAGCTGAGACGCTAGGAAAGGAAGCGAGGAAAGGAAACGAGGATGCACAAATAAGAAATGAGAAGCACCCAAGGTCTTCGCTCCTGTTCACTCAACTCTACCTGAATAAATCAGTTAATTACATGGTTATTTTACAAGCACAGAAAAAAACATCTGTGAGGTTTACATTAAAAACAAGAAAAAACTACTTACCAAAGTGACAGGAAAAAATATTTAATAGCCTACTTATTTTCATTAAAAACAAACAAACAAAACCCTACTATCTCCTGCAGTTTTTTTTCTCAGATAAATTTAGCGTTTTAAAGATCTATATTTAAATGGAAAACCGAAAACTGACTGAATTAAAAATATATATTATTTTCAGTAATGATACATGGTAATGTCATTTACCCAGGAGTAGCATGTAAGCACCAAAGTAGGTATTACTATCTGATACAACCACTGTGCTATAATACCTCCAATCTGGTTTAAGAGCAGTTAGAGTCTGTGATGGTCAGGTAAGCTTGTGGTGACTGATAGTTCTTGTGGTCTCGGGGCAGATTACCCTCTGTGTATGATTGGTCTCATTATGGGCAGCTGATTCATGAGAACATTTTCCACTTCATACTATTCAGCAGACATGCACACTAACTTTGACTTAGAATGTTAAATAAACATGATAGCAGTTTAAAATACCCAGCAGAGGAAATGGATGTTTGGAACTGAATCCCATCCAGAAAGCTAATGAAGCTGTCCGTACAGGCAGATGGTACGTTTAATTTGGGTGATGATGTTGGACAAGTAACATCTGGAGGGGAGGCGTAGTTTGGACTTTGTACCCTTTCCAATTTGCCCCCCAAGAAGGAGCTAAAGGGGTAAAAGTGGTCAAACTGCCGGCGTTCAGACACAGCTTGTGAAAAGGGTCAAAAAACAAGCTTTTATAGCATACAAAATTATTCAAAGACAGCACAGAGGTCGGCTCTACCCTGAAGGGGTATATTCAGTCTGAAAGATAATTTATTATGGTGAATAGAAAAAGTATGAATAGTTTAAAAGTTTCAAATTTAACTTTTTGCATTTTATGCCGTTGGGCTGCACGCCACGGTTTTTCTGATAAAACTTGTGATTCCTATTAGAGCTGCACGATTAATTGTTAAAAGATCGCGATCTCGATTCAAACACACATATCTTATTACCCACAACTTTACAGTCATTCAACCATGCCGTATCATTATGTTACAAATATTCAAATGATCACAGAAGTACTAGGATAAAAGGTTATAGTTCGGAAGCACTGATGTCTACGGTAGCGATCAAAAGCAGCAGATCACCTTTTGAAATTATATACGCTTCAAAATAACGATTGTATCGATTACATCCTTACACCACTAGGTGGTGGCAAGTGCCATTAACCAAATATTTGTCATTGAATCATTCATTCAAAAGATTAGTTCAAAATGCTGATTTGTCCAATAATTAAGTTTTTATGAATCATTGAATAATTCATTCAAATCTATTTTTTAAAATAATTCATTCAAATTAATTAAACATTTTTAAATAGACTGTAGCAATAAACATTTTGTTAGAACTTCAAGGAAATTACATGTTATTTTGTTTGGTGTTTGTTCAGAAAATTGGGAGAGTAGTCATCTCCATCTGAAAAGCAAAAGTAGTAGGCCTATATGAAATGTATGAAGATGAAGAATTAGATGCAAACAGTCTTTAACAGTATCCACAGGTAAAATAAACAAGGCAGGAAAGGTAAGGGAAACATAAATGAGACCGGAATGAAAACCAAAACTCAATGAAACAAAGACTGAGGATACATTTACACAACGTATGGCTGGGCGATATGGCCTAAAAAAAAATCCAATAACAATCCAATCGATTATGTGTTATACATGTTAATGTGTTATGTTAATTTTAAAAAAAATCTCACCTAATTGTCACGTTACACTAAATAGAACCCAAGCGCAGACAGTAACTTTCACAAAACACAGTTTATTTATAACCGGAAAACAAAGACCCACAATGAGGCAAACAAACAGTAACTAAGACAATAACTAGACTTGACAATAAAATGGAACTGGAACATTAACAGAAAGATCACAATGTTAACAAGACGAACCAGCACTGAGGAACAAACACCGAAAGCTTACATAGAACACATAATCACAAGGTACAGGTGACACTGATGAACATCAATACTAACGAGGGAACAAGGGGCGTGGTAAGGACACATGATCACAATCACAGGTGACACTGATTCAACATTAACGAGGTAAAACAAGACAATGCAAACACATAGCCCAAAACAACTATTGTGTTTGCACACAAAACAAGAGACAAATACATGACACTAATTCTGTAAACATACAGAGCCATGTCAGCTGGTATTATTATTAAAGGTTAAAAATAATATCTTAAATTAAATATAGGTTTTTTATAATAACAACGTTATAATATTTTAATGATATAGATTAAAATACAATATGTATTAAAGCTGCAAGCAGCATTTATCGGTGTTCAAGCAGTTAAGGCAGTTAAGCTCAAAAGCATCAAAAGACATTAAGTTTTATGTAGCAAGCATTTAACCACTGACATTATAGATGGAATAGACCATGTTTTAGCATAATTTACCATGATATACCGAATTTGAGTGTGATTTTTTCATGATTTACCTTGTTCCAGTATGATTTACCATGATCTTCTAACATGGTTTACCACAATTGAACACATTCTAGTATGATTTAATATGATTCTAGGATGATTTACCATAGTTTACCATGATTTACCATGTTATAGGATGATTTACCAGGACTGTAGCATGATTTAACATGATTCATCACATTGCTAGCATGATTTGCCATGATACACCATGTGCTAGTATTATTTACTATGATTTACCATGTTTCTATCGTGATTTACCATGATTTACCACATTGCTTGCATTGATGTGAAGTTTCAATAGCAATAAAGTGATAAACTCAACATGGAAAGACTGGTTTGTTTTAGTGCAGTAAAATCATAACAATTACAATAGGTTTTCAGCACTTCGTGCTTGAACACCTAATAAGAATGAGACCTTTTTGACAGTTATAGCGCCACCTATGGTCCGATCTCCATGAAACTTTGCATGCTTCTTCACCATGTTATGACACATTTGCTCATCAATTTTTGTGAAGTTCTGACTTTCCGTTTAGGATTTATAGGCTTTTGACCGTATTTTTTAAGTCCAACTAACATGCTATGGTTAAATGGCTTTCCTGAGGTAAATGTAAAGTTACGTGACATTGTTCTCCAGCTGTTTAATGGACCGCAGTTGAAAAAAGACTGATAGATCGATTTTATTACATTTCGGTAAGTTGAACGGTATCTTTCAAATGACCTATATTCGTGTTTATTTACTATTAACTAGTAATAAAGATTAACAGATGATCGGTTCATGTGTCGCTTGAACTGAGATCTGTCAGTGATCGGTCACGTCACATTTACAAGCACCAAAACTGTGTTTATTGTTTCATTTTGTAATTAAATTGACAGAATCTGGGAGGTGAGAATTTGTTTCCAATAGTAACCTCCTCTGTCTTTTCTGTCGGTGTCAGTGTCGTCTTTGCTTCACGATTTTTCTCTGTGTGAGAAAATGGATGTGTGGCGTGAGAGCGTGTAAAAAGTGACAATTGCGTGAGTCTCACGGTAAATTCTTGAGAGTTGGCAGCCCAGCAGATTCAGTTTGTAAATGTTTTTGAACGCGTGAGGTCATTGTCTTCAGAGGTTCGCGTTTTTAGATTGTAGATTGACTTAGAATGGCCTATTTTACTGCAATGAGTGAATATTGTAGGAAAAAAATCCACACTAGTATTAAAGGTGCTCCAAGCGAAGTCACACTTCACCAAATTGCAACATGCCGTCTATCTGATGTGCTGTAAGCTGTGATAACAGCAAATTACAAAGAAATGTTGAGAAATTAACGTCGACCTGGAAATTTAAATAAAAGTAAAATTAGCAAATTACAGGTTACAGACATCCAAAGTCTTCCGGAAGTTGCGGGAGTCTCCCGCATATTAATAGCGGCTCCCTAATGCCCGCAAATTAGTTCAAATCTCCCGGAATCTCGAGCTTGCGAGCTCCAAACCGTGTAGCGTGCGCTCGACAGAGAGCGAGAGACCTTGCGTGTGTGTGCAAATGTGCGTGTGTGCCTCATGAAGCGCATGTAAATCCCCCCAACCATTCGAATAGAGTCTCCAAAACGGATTAAAGCGCGCGTCCGTGTGAAGACTGTGCACGAGTCACAAGAGAACACAGTATCTGCACCACTGATGCAGAGTCACCAAACACTTTGCTCACTTGATTTCAAAATCAACATATTTCAGCGTGCTAGATCACCTCTTATTTAACAAAAGAACGACATGAATGCTCTGCAAATTAACTGGAGATGTTTTATTTATTTGTATTGGTACATACGTGCCGCGATATGTTTCAAAAGTGGTGGGGACATGTCCCACCTGCAAATTACGCCCCTGCCTTGAGGGCTTCGCCGGTGTATGGAGAGGGATTGTGGATGAGGCAGATGTAAATGTAAAATTTGGCAAGTTTTTACTAGACTTTAGTGGAGTCAGCAGTTCGTTTAACAGTAAATAAGGATCTATACCTAAAGTATCTATTTTATTTAAATACCGTTGCTTTTCGTCTGTAGTGAGATGTGCTATTTTAGTGTGCGACATCTTCCCGATCACCAAGGAGAGGTTACGCAATTTAATGCAAAGGTCCTAAAGATAGCGGCCACAACAAAAAAGTCACGTGACTGAAACCCATGAATAGCAAACATCTCCTCACTATCCGCTAGCTGGCTGTCCCCTGAAAACACAAAAAAATGCGGTCTCTGAAGACAGCCCAGGCTCAACAAACGGCAAACTGGTCCAACCTGGACCACGAAACATAACAAACAGTGTTCCAGCCAATAACCGACAAGAATGATTTGGGGGTGGAGGGTTAGTGCGCGTGCACATGAAGAGGGGTGTGGGGAGTGGAGAAGAGAGAAGGATGAAGAGGGAAGTTAGCTAGAGGAGAGATGCCCTAAAACGAAAACGACTAACGTTAAATTTTTATATTCTTGAGAATTTTAATATGGCCGACACACGACCAGAGAGACGATGTTTTGATGAACAAATAACAAAGATAGGGAAAAGGAGAAGGAATGCGCGAAGTGACTATTTCAGGAAGCACGGAAAGAAGGGGACAGGATTAGGAGGAGGGAGGGTCTAGCTAGCCTCCGTTTTGTTGGACAATACTTCGAACGTCAACAAGAAGTGATGTCACCCAACATCGCTTAGAGCACCTTTAATACAGGTTTGCAAGGCTGTTTTAAGAGGTGCCAGCAGGCGGCGCTTTAGAAGAGGAAGAAACAGCGTTTTCCACGGCAACGTCTGTACACAAAGCAGCGCAGTGCTCAAACACTGCTTTATCAGGAAAGATAAAGAAAGATTCAACTAAAATAACATAGAAACTTTTCTAAAGACCATGAGTTCACTTCAGATACATTCATATAAAAACACCTGAGCCACATTTGACTTTGAAACGTACAGTGCTCATGTTTTTTTAAAGATGTCAAAGCCTTTTGGAAAATCGGTTTGTGGTGGTGGGCAGTGTTGATATTGTGAGCCAATGTATGGGAAACACTGTAATTTAATTTGACATCTATCAATTATAGTTCGACCTATCCATCTTCACCGTCATGCCTAGTACACATACAGCTGTGCATCACCACAGTGCAACAGTGAAAAGCGACCCTCTCAAACAGTGTCGTGCCGCACCGTGTTCCGATCGTTGTTAAAGCGACATACAACGGTATTGCGGTATATGAAAAATTAATATCATAACAAAAATAAACACCAGTTTTTGGTATGAACCGGTATACCGCCCAGCACTAGTTTACACGGAGACCGTTTTCAAAAACTTTTTTTGAAAAGCACCGTTTTCAAAAGCACCCAAAACGCCGTTGTCGTGCAAATGAATGGCCAGAATGCATAAAAAGTTTTACGTTTTTAGTTGAAAATGGTGTCGTGTAAACAGCCCCTTAAACACACAGATCAAACAAGTTAATTAATGACAAACAGCTGAACAGAATGACAAAATCAAATCAGTAACTATGGTGACACACTAAGGTGGAAAACGGCAAACAAATTCCAAACATACAGCAATACAATCATGCCAAATAATGTAGGCTATATACACAATAATAATAATACTTTATTATTATTATTATTATTATTATTATTCCTATTATTTAATTGTTATTTACTTATTTATTATATTATTACAAATTACTATTTTTAAAATAACGTATAAAAAAAAGCTCATTATAATAAATTATAAATGAATATAATAGTATAAATGAAAAATTGCAATGCTGATATTTATGGCCGTTTTAATTTGCAAAAGTTAACCATCTTACTTTTATTTTTGTCTAAAAACCGCAGGGAGCCCTTAAATCTTCTTTAGTTTTTTTAAGAGCTATTCATTACAAGTTTAGGAAAGCGGCTGGCCCATGATATGTTCCCAAATGCACGTTTATTGACGACTCACATCCAGCACATGCAGAGATGAGTTTGTGTAAGCCACATTTACTGCAAACTCTGGTACAGAAAATACCGGATTATGAGCTGCCTGGGTGTAAAAGAAACACACAGCACATATTTAATTAAAATGAAGCCTCTGAGATTTGATAATCACACTAAGGCATTTCTCGATTTCTGTTTCATTTCCATTAATTGTGCAGCCCTAATTTGACTTTTAATGTTTTGCTTTGCAATCACTGTAATTATATTTGTTGGAAGCAAAGAGAAGTACACTTGATCCTGAGTGATTCAAGTGACTCAAGCATAACCACACACAACCTTGCATATAAGGATGCATGGTCTCTCTCTCTCTCGTAGACTCACACACATATTAATCCCAGCACCGCTGCACACCAGAGTCAGATCTAGAAAATTATCCAAGCTAAGTAGCAAGAACTGAAGTTAGCTGAAATAGCTCTCAACCCAAATGACTCTTTAAACATTAACAAGAGTGTACTGTTGGGCTTTGTTGCATAACCCCGCTCTGAGCGCCAGAACCAGCCAATTACAACCAGAGATTAGACTAATGGATCTACGCCACAATATGTAGTGCTCATAGCACTGTGGGGAAAATCACGTCACTCTCCCAAAACAAATAATATCAGTAAGAGCCTGAAGCGTAGCTGCATGGGATCGTGTACTTGCATATAATCATACAACAACAGGACTTATTAAAAGACAGAATTTCAGGTACAATTAAATTGATGAAATACTGCTTGACTTTATTAACTATGTTTCATTCTGGTTATAGAAATACTGATCCCCCATGATGCATTGCTTAATTAGTTTGGTTTCAGTGACTTTTAAGCAGTCAATCTAATAATCAGCTAAAACTACTAACCAACAGCGATGGTTTGGTAGGCAGGTTTCAGCTGTTATCCTAATGACACCATCAAGAGACTGTAACGGAGAACTCGTTATTTTTGATCACATTTTATTTAACGCATTGGTCCCAAAAATTGATCTGTTGAAGCACGCAGTGATCCAAAATAAATATGGAGTCACAAGTGCACACAATTATAAAATAAAAATTCATGTTCGAATGACCAAATTATATCTGGGACACTCTAGCAATAATGATGACCAACAAACTTCCCTAGACTAAATTTAGCGGTAACACTTAAGAATACTGTTCCATCATTAATAAATTACTACTTTATTTTATTAACACTCCAGTAACTAAACACGAAACTCTGATTTAAGAATTAGTAAGTAATAGGCTAGTGCTCAGATGAATGAGGCAGTGCACCATTACTGTAGCTATTCAGTAACTACTATTTTTTTCACACCTCGAAGAGGACAACCAAGAACTACTATACAGGTTCATAATTAATGGAGGTAATGCACAATGCTAAATTAATTCTAAAGATCATGTAATAGTTGTAATGACTCAAATATTACCTAAATCCTTCAGAAGCAATTACAAATTATTTGGAACAGTGTTCTAAAGTGAAAAGCATGATAAGTCTCTAGTAATGACTTAAGTCATTGTAAGATTTTGAGGTTTTTGTAAGGTTTTGGATAGAAATGACTCGGGTGTTACTACTTCCTTCTAAAGGAATTACTGGCCATTTGGAGCAGAATTCTAAAGGGAAGATCATGGTAACCCACTAGCAAAGACTAATTTATACCACAGTGCATGTATGTGTCACAGTCGGTGGTTGCAGCACAAAGGAAAGTTGTCAGGATCTTGATGCAGTAGTTTCTTTTATTAAACTCAAAACTTACAAAACACTCGAAGAATCTTGGAAACCGGAACAGAACAACCAACATACAATGAGTGGACAGCCAAAGAACTGAAAGAACCCCAGGGCTTAAATACACAACAGACAAGAGGAACTAATGAGACACCCCTGAACAGAACTAAGTCAATCACTTAAGCCCCTTTCACACAGCGCGTTGATCCCGGGAAATTGCCGGGAAATTGCAAGAACACCTTCTGTGTGAACGCAAACACGACCCGGGATTAATGCCGGGATAGATCCCGGGTTGGGGACCTAGTAACATTGCCGGGATCAGTCCCGGAACGCACGCTGTGTGAACAAAAGCCGTAACCAATGCCGTATCGTAATGATGACGCTGAAGTGAAGTGAAAGCAGGCTAGTGAAATGGTACGTAATGCGCTAGTTTATGATCGAATCAGAGGGGAAAAAAATGCACAAGCGTGGTTTCTCGAGAGAGAAATCGCAGCTAATAAGCAAACTATAGACGCTGCTGAGACATTACATCACATCGATGTCACGTGTCTTTACGGGATTTTTACGGGTTGTGTGTGAACGAACTCTCTGATTCCGGAAAATCATTGGCAGTGTGAATGAACCAAAATCAAACGAACCCGGGTCAAATCCCGGGTCACTTTATCCGCGTATTTTCCAGAATCTCTGTGTGAAAGGGGCTATAACCATAGAAACAAACAGGTGGGCGACGAGGAAGATAGAACCAATTAACAGATTAGAAGAACAAAGAAACTTAAACATGAACAGGACAGAACAGAACAGACACACACATACACACTCTGGTATACAATAATTGAGTCATTACTATATAGTAGTTAATTTCTTGGGTTAATGTTTAAATGTTTTTGCAATAAGTCTCTTATGCTCACTAAAGCTGCATTAATTTGATCAAATAGGCTATACATTAAAACAGTAATTTTATGAAATATTATTACAATTTAAAATAGGTGCTTTCTATGTTAATATATTGTCATATGTTATATATTCCTTTGATGCAAAGCTGAATTTTCAGCATCATTACTCCAGTCTTCAGTGTTACATGATCATTCAGAAAAAAATCGAATATGCTGATTTACTTTTCTAGAAACATTTCGTATTACTATCAATGCTGAAAACGGTTGTTGCTGCTTAATATTTTTGTGGAAACCAAGATTTTTTCTCTTTTTTTCAGGATTCTTTGATGAATAGATCAAAGAATAGAAATAGATAGTTCAAAAGGACAGAATTTATTTGGAAATAAAAAATATTTGACATTATAAATGTCTTTACTGCCACTTTTGATCAATTTAATGTGTCCTCGCTGAAGTATTAATTTCTTTAAAAAAAAAATTAAAAAGGACAAACCCCGAACTTTTGACCACTCCCAGTCTTCCACTTGTCAGAGAAACAGACATTCCCGCCACAAGCGCACACCATTAGTTGAGCTAATGTCAGGATATATTGATAGCAGCACAGTCACTTTTTGGCAAATGGCTTACTCAGTTTTCTCTGCATATTAAATAATATATGATAATATGGTAAAGATAAGGATATGATAATATATTTTAAATGACATCACCCGTTCAATTTTTGCATTAACTGCCATATTTATCATTTAAATGTTTATCATCATGCAGCCAATAGAGACTTCCAACAGAATTTTGAGAATGATCCACAAACCTTGTACAGTGAACTCACCAATACTCGATGACCGAATTTCTTTCCTCAATCTCCCTTCTCTATTTTTAAACAGTTGGTGATAAAGTCTTTCCCTTCTATTCCTCAGAGAAGCAATGAATGTCAGATACAGAGAGAGACATAGAGAGTGTTTAGGGCTTATCACACTTTTCCTTCAAAAATAGGTGCTTTCTCTTGCATTTTGTTGGAGAAAGAACTATTTCCTGATGTTCTCAGAGAGTGAGATTGGGTTCTGTGATGTAAACCCATCTATTACAATGCCATGTGAGGATTGCAAACAGGAAGTTCATTTTTTCTACATGCCACCACACCCTCTCATATAAGTGAAGGAAGGAGCAACAGAGAGAATGTGTGTATGTGTGAGCCTCAAAGGACCGTTCTAGACAGATTGGTCTTTTCCCTTAGACACACACCCCCAACTGAGAAACATGAGTCAAGCAAGACTAAACTGATAACATGGAAAGCTCCTCAATGTCTCTCACACACACACACACACACACACACACACACACACACACACACACACACACACACACACACACACACACACACACACACACACACACACACACACACACACACACACACACACACACACACACACACACACACACACACACACACACTCCCCTAATGAAACATAATTAACACTGAAATGCACATATAGTACATGGCTAGATTTTGACAGAAAATATGAGTGTTGTCGGGCAAATCTCTCTGTCATGATGAAAAGGTGTTGTAAAAACAGTAAGCAGGGCATGTGGCTAAGGTGTTCTGGGTGCTTGCTACAGATACAGTTGTAATCGAAATTCGATTCAACCTCCACCTGGTCACCTCCAATCTGGTCACTGAAACTAAGATGTTTTATATTCTCTTTTCATATTCTACTAGTCTCTATGACTCAGGTCCCTCCTTCATTAAATCTATAGAATGTATAAAAGTTATAATTGCTTTGAAAAGTAATAGCACACTACTGAAGAATCTGCATGATTGGGCATTATAATTGTATGCAGCACATACAATAATAATATAAGCAAGCACCTCTAAAAATAGGCCTACTATAAATATGTGTGCCCACAGACAAGGACACAGTCAGGCACAAACTAAAATGTTCCATCAAAGTACAGACCTACTGCTCAGCACAAAGCACTTAATAGAACTGGCCCAAGAACAGAGCCTTGGGGGTTACCCGTTGAAGTACTACAATAATAACACACACTGACCTTGAAGTCTGTCTGCTATTTTATTAATCAGTTATGACTTTATTTTTCCATGTCTGCAGGAGTCACACGAACCCACCCGAACTGCAATATCAGATGGAGGCCCAAGAGTAATTGAAACTGACTAATTGCTTATACTTAAAGACATTTATTTAAATAAGTTCACAATCGGAGCGATTGGTATTCCCTACGTTTGTATGTTCAGCACTGATTCCTGTCAAAGTCTTGATATCTACATCTTTAAAAGGTCAGAGTTGTCATTTTTGTCACATGGCCCTAAGAGTACCGCCTAGGCTATTCTTCACCCCTATCATACCTGCTGCAGACCCTGTTCAGAGATTTCCTCTCTCTTGCTCTCGTCTCAGAGCTGGTGTGACATTTTATCACTGCTGTGTCAATGTGCCAATTCACGTCTTGCACATAGCATTTTTTTCCCCTCCAAATCACATGCTGACATTTCGTAATTTCTGGGTCACCCTGACCATCACTCCAATATCAAAGGAGTGCTGTTTGCTTGTTCATTTAGCAGAGTAACAGGCTCAAACAGTGTCCAACAATAAACCACCCCAATCATGTGTCACTCTAAGGGAGGGGAGAGAATTAGCATGTGGTTGGTACGCAGCCACGTTTCTGTAGGCCAGCTTGTCACTCCATGTGTACGTTTCATTTAATTTGCACCTTAGAGAGTGTCTCCCCTGTCAGCTTTAAATATCAAGTGCTTGATATGTCATTGAAGGCTATGAGACTCAAGCAGTCCCGTGTGGTTAAAATTAATCTTGACTGGCATGAAATGAGGGACTATAATGGTGAGATGCAGTTTCTCTCAAATGAATTGCCAAATGAAATTGGACATAATGCTGTAAAAACGGTGGACATTTCCACTAAGGTTTGGAGGTTAAATATGAGTTATTCCACCTTCATTTCACCATCATCTGTCCCTCCCATCCCGTACCGGCTGATTAAGAGGAGGGGCGTCGTTACAGAGAAATACTAGAGTGTGATGTTCACCTGAATTTAATAGTACTTTTTCAACACTGCCATAAAAGTAAGTACTTAGACTTGCTAATGTCATTTTTACTGATCTAGTCATTTTTATGATCATAAATTATGATCAATTATTATGATCAAGTCATTATTTTTTGATCATGCTATTTGATAATGAAAAAGATTTTTAAAAAGATGCATTTGAGATTTAAACCACGACAGGCATTAGCGTCATCACAGAAAAGGAAGTGCACTATGTTTGCATATATCACCAACATAGAACAAAAGTTTTGCAGAAACCTATTTATATGTGAATATGTTTGTTTAATAGGTTTTAAACAATAATTTTCAACTTGCTGTTGATCGTTGAGCT